>NC_084895.1:9510000-10195000 GCF_958979055.1 Alnus glutinosa
GGAAATGGGTCTGACTCCGGGAGAGTGAAGACCACATGATGGAGTGGATTTAGAGTGACATAAAGAAGGAGAACGATAGGTTGTTAAAGTGGAGATTCTCAAAATCAATAAAAAATAATATTTAAATAAAATAAAGAAATATTTTAAAAGTTTAATTTAAAAAGTTTTTTAAGTGATAAATAAAATAATAAAAATAAATTATTTAACTAAATTTTAGGGAGACTAAAGATGTTTTAGGAGCATTCATAATAATATCTTTATAAGTGTTTTGATTCTTACATTTTAAGAAAAATTTTAAAAAGGTCATAAAAAGTTACTTACAATAGTCTTTTTATATTTTTCTATTCTTTGTAAATGTTTCAATACTTTTTAATGTATTAAGAAGAACTGTACTTTTTTATTTTTTTTATTATATTCATAAAAAAAATCATTTTTTTTTCACATAAATAATCATAACGAAAATAAATAAATAAATAAATACTATTTAATTGATATAAAAAAAAATTATTGTGAGTTGTTTTTTTATAAGAAATAAAAAAATAATTTTTTTCTTTATATCGAAGGAAAATAGTTAAAAAGTTGCTGCCTCGTCATTATTAAGCGCAAGTTGCTGTTACCCCTACCATGAGTCGCATCATCATTTTCTCTTTCTTCCATGATTCTTTTGTCTTGTTGCTTTTCATCATTGCACGTCTATCCTTTTCCTTTTGCTTTCCAACATTTCCCCTTTCACTTTTTCCCTTCACTTGGCGCCGTCGGTTCATAAAATTGTCATTTGATGGTGTAAAGAGTAAGAGTAAACTCTCTAATGTTTCAGCGAGATTAAACGTGATTGGTTGTACGCTGCGCAGAGTAAACAGTGAGTCACTGTTTTGTGCTCTGCGCGGAAAGCTATTAATAACAAAAAAAAAAAAAAAAAATTTGTGCCTATCACTGTTTAGTAAACAGCAACCTATAGAAATAAGCATTAGAGAAAGTTTCCTCATAGAAAAAAAAAAAAAAAAAAAAAAAACAAAGCTTTCTGTTTTGTAGCACCGATAAAACTTTCTGTAGCACCCTTAATTAGCCTGTCCCAAACTCTTTCAGTTGGAAACCTAACGATCACATATTGCACTGATTCCACTGAATGATAATTAATTTTCTTTTTCTCTTTCCACGTGTTTCACGTACATTTTGCTGTCATCCACTACTTTCATTGATGTCCAATAAAGTTTGAGTTGAACGACGAGACGGGGCGAGGACTAGAGAAGTTGCAAAAAATGCAGAGTTGGTAGAACAGGCGCTAAGCACACTTTAAAATATTCGATATTTCGTTTGTTTCGACGTAAAATAATTTTTAAAAAATAATTTTAATATTTTTTAATGTTTAATAAAAATAAAAATAATAGTCAAATGAAAAGTAATTTTTGTTTGACTAAAAATACTTAGTAAATTTCAAAAAATTATTTACACTTTTTAAAAGAGTAAATCATTTTTCTTTCCAAAGATGTCAGACGCATTCGACCCCTATTAAACGACACAGTTGACCTTTACTTCAAGCAGTCGACCATTACCGAAATCTTGCAAGTATCGAAATCCGACAGCATCCGGTCAATGTCGTCGGAATCCAGTAACTTTTGGCCGAAATCTGGCTACTTTCGCCGGAATCCGGCCAACCTAGATTCCTACAAAACTGTTCGGATTTCGGCGTTTATCTTGGATTCTGGTTGTAGTAGTCGGAATGGCGGAAGCAGGTAAAAGTAGCCGGAATCCTGTCGGTCAATGACGAAATCTCGTCTTCGAAAAATATTTGTGATTTTTCGTACGAGTCAAACACCAAAAAATGCTTTTGGCAAAAAATATTGTCCAGAAAAATGACTTTCCTGAAATCATTTTACGACGGAAATCATTTTACGTCAAAACAAACGGAGTATAAAGAGAAAATGTCAAAAAATTAGAGTGGAAAGAGGACTCCTCGGAGGGCCCCGTTTGAAATCTTTTCCCCTTCTCTCATTTTCTTCTGACATCCGTACTGTCTGTCCGCTTTTGGCAGACCATGAGCGGTCTCAAGGATCATATTTGGCAAATCATTTTTGTTATCACTTCATTTATTTTCACTTTTTCTAAAAATATTTTAATTTTTTTACACTTTTTATATTATATTAATAATTTTTTTATTATTATTCAAATAAAAAAAAATTACTACAAAACAATTTTTTTTTTACTTTTCTATAAAATATTCTTAAATTTTATATCACATCAATCACTTATTACTATTTATACTCCGTTTGTTTCGGCGTAAAATGATTTCTGAAAAATAATTTCGGTATTTTACAGTGTTTGGTAAGGACGAAAATAATGGTCAACGAAAATCATTTTTGGTTTGACCGTAAAAGCTTCTTTAATTTTTGAAAAACGATTTACGGTTTTAAAAACCATAAATTATTTTCCGAAATTATATTCTTTGTCCTTGCACGCATGCTTAATATTCGATTGCCTGAATCTGACAATAGTCGGTCGTTTGAAACTATGCGGCATCGGAATTCGGCATCATCCGGCTACCAGAATACTGCCGGCGCAAGAATCCAGTGACATCCGGCCACCATCACCAGATGCCAGCGGAATCTTGTTGGAACTCAGCCGAATCTGATCGGATTCGACAACTAATCAAGCTGGATCTGGCCAAAATGGCCGGGATCGGGCCGAATCGGGCCACTGATCTGGCCAAAATGGCCGGAATCCGGCCATATATGACCGGATCTGGCTGGATTTGGCCAAAATGGCCGGGGTCCGGCCGGATATGACCAGATCTGGCCAAAATGGCCGGGATCCGGTCGGATCTAACCGGATCTAGCCAAACATGTTCGTCAGAATCCGGCGACAGCGACCGAGCGTTGTCGGATTCCGGCGACAGATGTATTTTCGGTTTTTGTAATTTTTTTCGTGTGAACTAAACGCCAAAAAATAGTTTCAAGAAAATTATTTTTTTTGAAATTGATTACGTCGAAAATATTTTACGACAAAGACCATTTTACATCGAAACAAACGGAGCATTAAATAAATATTCTATAACACAATTATTTACAACACATTTTACTCATGGTAGGAAAAATATTGACGGTGCAAACTTGACTCGTGATCAGGGGTAAAATGAAAAAAATCAAATTTTACTCTTGATAGGAAAAATATTGAAGTCCTTCTACACATGCGCACTGCATCCGTCCCTCTTCAGTCTTTTTTCTACGTGTCATTTTGTTTTCATTTTTTTTTTTAACAAAAAAAAAAAAGCAATCAAAGAGTCATGCCCTCCCCCACCGACTGGAAATCCGACACCCTTGCTCCTTTCGACTGGAAATTCGGCACCGGTGCCCATCGACGACGCTCTCTCTCTCGAACAGTCTGCTCTAGCGCCCACAGACCGGATCTCCGGCGCCTTTGAAGCCTAGCTCGCTCTCTCTAGAAACCAGCCGACCGGATCTCCAATGAAGGCGACGTGAGGAGGCTGCCCTTCGGAGACAACAGCTTCGACGTGGTGGTCTTCAGGGTGTTCCTCCACATTGTGGGGAAGGAGCACGGCCGGCACCGGCGCCCACCGACAGGAAATCCACTCTCTCTCTCTCTCTCTCTCTCTCTCTCTCTCTCTCTCTCTCTCTCTCTCTCTCGGAGTCCCTCGAAACCAACAGACCGGCCCACCGACCGAAAATCCGAATCCGACTCTGATGCCTAGCTCTCTCGATTTCTCGAACCCAGAATAGACCGGACAATCCGTTGCTGACGACGACGCTCTCTCTCTCGAACGGTCTGCTCCAGCGCCCACCGACTGGATCTCCGACGCCTTTGAAGCCCAGCTCGCTTTCTCTCGAAACCAGCCGACCAGATCTCCAACGAAGCCGACGACGCCAAGATTATAAATTATTACCTCAAAATACTTCACAGAGAGGACGATGGAGCAGGGACGATGGAGCAGGCTGGAAAATGGGGGCAAATCGAAGCATTGAAAAAGGAAGAGATTGGCCAGAAAAGGACTCATCGGTTGGGTTCAATATCCCGACTCCTTTCCAAATGATTTCATTTTTTTAATAAAATGTCAGTACCACGTTGAAAAGGGACGGACATGAGGCAGAAGAAAGAAATTATCCTTAAATTTTAATTATTATTTTTAAATGTAGGGGTATTTTGAGAATTTTTCATTCTTCCGTCAAAATTTAACAAATAATTTTAATAATGGGTGATACAAAAATGATGAAAGTTCAAAAAAATTAAATAAAGTTTCGGACAACAATTACATTCATCTAAAGATATGTTAATTGTTCTTCATGTACCCAAAAAAAAATAAAAAAATGAGTACATATAAATGGTGTTCTGTTGTGAGTAGTAAAAAATGAGTATATATCATTATTTACCGTCTTTAGAAGAGCTCTTTTTAATGGGTAATACTTGAGTGTAGCAAAATTTTTGGAATTCATCCAGAAATTTTGCTTATCAATAGCATTCTTGTAATTATTTATAATTACAAGAATGCTATTGATAATCGTAGCACTGCTCCTCTTTAATTACTCCTGTCTTCACTCTTCACCCGATAAAGGAAGAACCGAACAAGGCTTGGCAGAACAACGAAAATTCCCTTATATTTCCTTCTTCCCTTTTTTAATCTTAAATCAGATTACCGATGCAAGAGACAATAAATAGAGAATATAAAAGGGAAAATAAGGGGAGCCATGATGCTTGCCTCTCGGAAATAGCAAGAATCCCTTTTTCTTTAGGAGTTTGCTTGCTTTGGAGACCAAAGAATTCTTTTTATCTTTTCTGCTTTACCCGATAGAGGAACATGGCTTGGCAGAACCACGAATCCCGCCTGTTTGAATGCGTTTTGTTTTTAAATTTAGGTTTGAAGCAGACCAAATGTTTTTTACACCCAACTCAATTTCTTTTGTAATTCCCTAAATAATAATAAAATATGGAGAGAAAAAAAGAAGCAAGAGAGATAAAAAAAAGAGATAGAATTATGAGTGGTTCGATGTTAAACGCTTATGTTCACCACAATAAATGACTTTTAGGGCCAATAGTGTGCTCTCATTAACTTTCTTTACTTACGATACGGATCGAGGTTCCTATTTATATAATAGTAAGTACAAGGATGGTAAATCCAAAATGATTTGATTACAATCAACCTTTAAATAGAGAATATTTCGATATTAACCTAATATGAAATATATGGAAAATATATTATAATTTTCTTATATTCTAACACCTTTCAACTAAACTCATATTTTTATTTTTTCATTTTTAGTGTTACTTTTCTTAATTATATTTAATTTAATTCACATTTCTAAACATATATTCTCAATTTTATTTTATATTCTCTAAATCATTTAGACATAAATTTAATTTTTTTTTTTGCGATATTCAAAATTTCAAAAACAATACCAAAAAATACATAAAAATCGAATACCCAAACGACTTTCCTTCAATTCTTAAGCTTGACTCACATTCCGAGGCAAAAGCAAATAAATAGAGAATACAAATGGAGAATAAAGGGGAGCCAGGATGCTTGCCTCTCCGAGTTAGCAAGAACAACTTTTTCTTTAGGAGTTTGCTTGCGTCGGAGACATGTTAATTCTTTTGATTTTTTTGCTTTTACTTTTGCTAGAGCAAGCCTGCAGCCACGCCATCGCCCACCCAATGTTCCGACATGTGACATGCATGCGTCCATATATATGCATGGTTTAGCTTTGTGAAGTTTTACACTAGCAGATGGATTAAGAAAGTGTTAGGGCATTTTTAGTAGCATCGTTCATCAAATTTTATTGATCAGAATAGATAAAATTTACTTTCCTCTATTTTAGCTATCAACTTTTTTAAAACACTCACAGCAATCTCACTATTTTAACTATCTACAATCACTATTCGATTTAAATAATAATTTTTTTTTTCAGATTTCTTCATTTTTTTTCTATAATCTTTTTTGAATGTTTATATTTTCCTAATAGTTATATTTTTAAAATTTTGTTTTTTTCCTAATGGTCATATTTATGAATACAAAAATATACTCTCATATTAGAATTTCAGGGATGCTAAGAAAACATAGGAAAAAGCCACCCAACTAACTGAAATGACCCAAGACCTCAAATATCGTAAGATTAAAAAATATTTTCAAGTTTTTATCAATTTTCTCATTAAGCCATTACTCAGCAATCAACATTACAAGGGAGAGGACCGGCTGAAGAGAATGGGCAGTGGGAGAGAGAAACGAACAAAAGAAAAAAGAAAGAAAGAAAATTAAAAGGGAGAGAGAAAACAAATTTAGTGATATTTTAATCATTTGGTGAGTGACTAGTACTCACTATTGTTGGTGAATACTGTTCACTCACCAAAACTTTGCTGTTATAATAGTAAGGCTGCTGGATTGTATTTCTGTGTGTTTTCACCAAATTGCCTCACCAAAATAGTTAAAAAGCTATTTTGGTGAAGTTGTTAGGCATATTGTTATATTGCTATTTTAGTGTCAGGACTCAATATATATCTATATACATGTGTCTATTTTGGTGAGGTTGCTAGGCATGTTGTTATATGGCTATTCTAAAGTTAGGACTCAATATATATCTATATACATATGTGTATGTGTGTGTGTTAGAACAGTTTTTGGATTGATGACGTACACCTTTTGATAGGGTTTTCTTCGATTGCAGCAAAATAATAAGAGTAAACAAAGGAGCTTGGTGGGTGTGCCGACGGGATATGATGCCTGTGATGCCTAAGTCAGATTCTTGAAGAGCAATTCTTATAAAAATGAAAAACACAAAGAAAAGAAAAGAGAGTGTTTGCTGGGGTATGGACCTATTTATAGGCAAGAAGTCATATTCAGCCTAGACTATACTTATTTGAATTCAAGTAGAACTCTTATTGTAATGCCCCAATAAAATTAACTAACTGGTAGTTAATTTCATTGTTCGCCTCCCAATCTCTTTTCAATTAACTACCATTAAATATAATTAAATTCATCTGCAGCAAAAGACTTTCACTTAAAGCATAAAGATAGCAACTAAGAACCCACAATCATACAACAATCGGAGCGAATACTAAAGTAAGTTTATCCTCGTGTCCATCGTAGGTTCTTTCTTTCAATAAAGTATTTCTCATCTTTTTTTATGCATTTGGTTCTGAAGTTTTATTTATTTATTTATTTTTAAATTTTCTTTTAATCTTGATATTTAATAAGGATAAGGATGGAAAAGACAGTCTTGTAGTTCAACTTGCAGATGAGAAGCACTGGGATGATCTTGTTATTATTATTGCTGTGGTATGTCTCTCTTCCATTTTACCTTCTGCTGTGTGATTGAGTTTTCTGGTGAATTTGAGCAGTAGACATACACACGCACGCTAATATGTATGTATGCTAGCATGCATGCATGCATGTATAGTAAAAAAAAATTATGAAGTGCCAAAGAGGGGGCAACCCATGCACACTGAAGTATTAGAAGGAGAAGCCCAATAGAAAAAGAAACAGTAAGAAAAATGGAGTTGTGGGCAGTAGCCCTTTTTTCCTTTAATATATGCTGTACTGCTTTGCTTCTAAAAGTCCTTTCCCATTGTTTTGGTTTGCTAATTTCATCTCTAAGTTGCTTATTTATGGTGAGATCCTGTATATGTGTTCAAAACTGTAGACTTTAGATACAATTAAGCTTCACCTTTCTGATCAGTTGTGCTCCATGAACATTATTTTAATTTCTTAATAGGAACTTACCGTCTCAAATGAGTTTCTCTGATCAATGTCAAATGTAGAATTTATGTCTATGAAATCCTTATCTTTCCTACTTGTTTGTCTTGTTTCTACAAGAGATAATTATAATTTGTCAAGTATCATGAAAGTTATTTGTATAGCCTAATGTGCGTGCTGAATTATTGTTATTATACTACTGTTACTACTACTGCTGCTGCTGCTGTATTACTGTTATTATTTTAATCATTATTATTATTATTATTTGATGAGTATCTGCTGTTATATTGCTCCTACTATGCCCCATTGTTTTCGTTATTTCAATCTTTATTTTTTTTTGATTTTAGGTAAGTTCAAGGCAGAAGGAAACGAGTAGCACCACTGGAATGCGTGAAACAGTTGAAACTAGTTTGCTTTTAAAACATAGAGAAAAGGTACATTTTATTCATCTTTTTCTCTCTTATAAAGGATGTTCATTGTCTTTCATGAAACTAGGCATCCACCAAGGCTCTGCATGTGATAGATGGCTCTCTTTTTTTGTTGTTTGTGGATTAGATGGTTGAGAGATAAGATTTGATTACTTGAAAAGAGAAAAGAAAAGGGGGAGAGAAGAGGGAGAAGAGGGGAGAAAGTTTAGGAGAGAGTAAAGAGAGCAAAAAACAGTGGCTAAAATTACTTTGTTACCTTCAGTTACTTGAAAATAAGATATGGGCTTGTTTTGGTATTTTGTATGGAGAGAAAACCAAGAGCGATCAATTTAGGAGTCAACTTTCTATATTACTGTACATTATTTTATATAATCATAAATATTGAAACTTGCATGGTCTTTTTTGGATTTTTTTTTTTTCTGTTTTAAAATTTGAATTTTCACGTACTTTCCCCTGCTGGAGGGCAGGTCTTTTAGGTTTAATTCTCTAAAATTGTATTTGACTTTTGGTATTTGTTCTTTTCCTTTTTTGGAATGCAACAGGAAATAGTACCAAAACGCATACTACAAATGGAAGGAGCCATAAAAAATCGTGATTTTGCATCTTTTGCCCAGTTGACCTGTACTGATAGTAACCAGTTTCATGCTGTTTGCCTGGACACATCTCCCCCAATTTTCTACATGAATGATACATCCCATAAGTGAGTTGTGCTCTAGTTTAATTTTTTGGTTCTACAGCATCAATTTTTTTTTTCCTTGAAATGCGGCCTTAAAATGCTGAATTTAAAATCAGTGAAACAACTATCTTTCAGGATAATCAGCATTGTCGAAAAGTGGAATCGCTCTGAAGGAACAACTCAGGTTTGATTTTCTTTCTCCTATTTCTTTTCTGGAAAGCCTTCATGACTTGTATCTAGTAACAGATTGGACCAAGGTGCCTGGCCGGGTTGCATATTTCTTTGCAAATGATATTTATTTACTATTTGATAATCTATAACTTTTCTTAAAAAAAAAAACTAAAAACTGAATAAATAAATAAAAAGATTTATAGATGCAGAAAGTTTCTTTATAATTGAATACTTCAGCATGCATGATTTTATATGTAATTTAATGATAAATGATAATTTGTTTTAACTTAGTAATATATATGATTGACAAAGTAGAGCTTCTACCGTTTGTAGGTTAGAAATTAGTGCTTTTCAGAATTTTATGATTCAAAATCAAGCTTGTCATCAAATCACATTGTTATTAGACCTTTTTAAAATTCAAATGGTGGTATCTTTGAAGTACATAAAGACCCTTGCTGTATTTTTGTTTTTTTTTTTTTCCTCTCACTACAAAAATGTATGCAGTTTGACACGTGCAGTTTGACACGTGTACAGTGCTGTACACGTGTCAAACATTTAGACACGTGCACTTTGACACGCGTAAGACGCGTGTCAAATGTGCACGACATTAAGTGCCCAAGTTGACACGTGTATTGAGATACACGTGTCAAATTTGACACGTGTATTGTAATACACGTGTCAAATTGGTTTGACACGTGTATTCAGATACACGTGTCAAACCGTTTGACACGAGTATTTTAAATACTCGTGTCAAACCAATTTGACACGTGTATTGAGATACACGTGTCAAAGTGTTTTGACACGTGTATTTAGATACACGTGTCAAATTGGTTATTTTTTTTTAAAAAAATCCAAATCGAATTTTTCATTTAAATAAATTTTTAATTTAATTATTTAATTGTATTTTTAAATTAAATAAAAAATCCAATTTGGATTTTTTTTCTTCAATTTAGTTTTGGTATTGGTTATTTAAAATCATTTGGTATAATAATTTTAATAGTTATTTCAAATTTTATTATTTCCGACCACAAATAACGCAATATTGATTTTACCGAAAAACTACACAAAATAATATTACACAAATCATAAGTTAATAACGTATTCGTTAACTAAGCAAATATTTACACATAAAAATTAATTACACAAAATATCTACAAATCTGAAGGGCGTCCCTGCGAATGAGGAGGTACCGTCCCAGGCGTGTTCTCGCCAACCGGCGATTGCTGCGCAAGGAATGGTGTAGCGGGCGAAGGTGTAGCGACAATGGAATGCTGGGTCAGCCGTCGTCCAACAGGCGACAACGTACCAACCGTTGTCGAATTACCTGCAAATCATATAGACAATTAAAGTATATAATATTACTTGCAAAATTAAAGGGGTAATTAAAATAAATTGAAATTAATTTTGTCCTACACACAGTATAAATCATACCTGCAGATGCACTACTAACAGACGACGTACTACCTACGTGTGCAGGTGAAGGCGTACCAAGACATGGTGCTGATGCTCCCATGGAGGACATGAAGACCTCAACCTGTCGCAGGCGCTGCTCCAACAGGTCATTCCTCGCTCGCTCAGCCTGTAGCTCCGCTTGCATCTCTTCCATCTTCCGAGTGTGTTCGGCCCAATCCCGAGACGTGCCCTGAGATGGTCCCCCTTGTGACCGAGGCCTATATGAGAAACATGTCCCCCGAACAGGTGTGACGTTCGGCCCAACCTGCTGAACCCTCCCTGCATACTCAGGCCTCCCAACCGCCTGTTCGTAAGCGTCGTTCGGTGCCCAACGCACCGTGTCTGCGGAGACGCTTTGCGTGGCGGCTGGATCACTGGATAAACTCTGCGTCATCCTCTCCTGTACGTCGTCAACATGAAAAAGTCATATATTGAATAATGACAAATCACACATAATTTTAAAAATAATAGTAAATTAAATCAGTAGCATACGCATAGGACCCGTGTACGTTTGTTCACGTGAGTGCCGTCCTTCCTTGTGTGGGTCTTCACGAACGACGCGGCGCGAGTGGGGGGCGTGCCAGATGTACATGTCTGTCGTCATGCAGTTGATATATATAAGAAACAGATAGCGATAAAAATAGTATAAATAAAAATAAAAACAATTATCAACAAATATATATAACATAAACATATATATTTTCATACCTCCTCGTGATTAAATCTGGCATAACTTTTAGATCCCGTACAATGAGGAAGGTCATTCTGCTCGCGCAGCCTCTTCATCCGTTCAGAGGTTGCCTACGTATTTAACATGAAAATAAAAATGTAAGCATTGACACACTTAAATTAAAACTAAAATTAAATAAACTGTTATTAAAAAACCACAACATTTTCTTGGCCTACATACGATTTTTTGCTCACGGCACCAATCTCTCAGCAGGAACTCTACATCTTCTGCGTCATAGTTGCCAAAAAAATTGTCCGGTATTCTCACACGGATACTCTCGGGCGTGTCACCGTCTCTAATACGTAGTTTGGTTTTGAACCTCGACTTCCACGAGCGGTGCTTACGGCCAATATCACATAAAGCCTCTTGTTGTGCCCTGCGCGCGTCTACTGATACAGGTACATAGAACTCCTCCTGCACATTCAACACATTTTTATAGGTTTAAAAACTTCAAGAAATACATTAATCTCAAGTTTAATTCAAATAAATAATTAAATTATATTCATAAACATACCATCAGCGCGTCCCACATTGCCTGCTTAATCTGCCTATTTATCTTCGCCCATTCGTCCCGCATGTGTATGTAGGACCCACTCCTGATCAGCTTGCCCTCAGCCCGCCGAAATCGATTGCAGGCCCGTCCTACAGGTTGTATAGCAGCATTGTACTGCAATACAACCTTCTTACCCCTCGGGAGGACCCAGTTTCTCGCTGGGTCGTCAATCACCTTATAATAAATGGTCCTGTCTGGGTTGTACCCTAATGAAAGAAATATTCAACATTAATGTTAAATATTTAATCATAAGATTAAAGAACATATATATATATATATATAAATATATATATATATATATATATATATATATATATATATATATATATATATATATATATATATATATATATATATATATATATATATATATATATATATATATATATATATATATAAACAATTTCTAATCAAATATTTATTTATTTCAAAACCAAAAAAAAAAAAAAATTTTGGTAAGAGAATCTGAGTTTTAAGGATGTCTAAATATGTACTTACCCATCAACTGAATCTGCTCAATCTGTATGTGCTGGGTCGCTAGGTCGCCCGCAACCTCCTCGCCAACCCCTCCGGCTTGTGGATCCTGCTGATCATCATCTGAATCCATATCCTGGGGACTACCGGGGGCCAACTGATCGGTACCCAACATCGCAACGTCCTCCTCATGGGTACTCTGGCTCCCCCCCACATCTGGCATCTGACTCTCACCGGAAAGTGGCATCTGACTCTCACCGGAAAGTGGCATCTGGCTCTCACCAGATAAAGGCATCTGGCTCTCTACATGCCCCGGGCCCTGACTCACCCCCGATGCTGGCATCTGTCTCGGCCCCGGGCCCTGACTCGCCCCCGATGCTGGCATCTGTCTCGGCCCCAAAATCTGGCCAGGCATCGCCGCCTGTGCCGGTATCTGTCCCAACCCCATAGCCGGCATCTGCATCTCCCCGGTCTGTGACAGTGGAAATCTACCATCCTGCGTCTCACTATCAGGGTTACACGTCATAGGTCCACTATACGTATACAGAAAGTACGGCGCATAACCCTGTGACCCCATCCCCTCTCGCAGCCACCATCGATATGCGTTACCCGGTTGGGTGAACCCTATCTGAGATAATGTCGGCAGCTCCGACAATGGAGAGTTGCAAGGTCCAGCTGTGCTGCTCTGTCCGTGATCTGACGTGGGCACGGCCACCGTACCCGGCAACAATGGTCTATAAGGCCCGTCTGGGTGGTGTGGCCATGCTGCAGAATACAATGCCGTCGAAACAGTGGGCGTGGTCATGGGGGGCACGGGTGGGCTAGGTGCCCGATACGCATAATGAGGGGGTCTCTGGTCCATCAATACCTGCGAACAAATGCAGACAAATTAATTAGAATATGTTTTTTTAATATATTTTTAATGAACATACTAAAGAACAACGAAATTTATGCAATTAATAAAAATTTGTATTGAGTACAAGCGAATTGTACAAACAATATATATATCAGTCAAGTGTATTGAGTTCAAGCTAATTATACTCACAACAAATACTTCAATCATTGTATCACGGGAGCTTCAATAGGATCTATGTCGGGCCTGTCGTACTCGAATTCGTCATTCGTATCTGGTAGGTCAACAGTGGCTAGTACGAGCGGTACGCACTCATGGTAGGTTGTACCATCCTCATTACTCCCATCCCCATGTCCAACGTCGTACACGTTGCGCGGTTTGGTCCTAACCGCACAAACCCAATTTGGGTTCCTTCCATCTTCTACGTAGAATACTTGATCCACCTGAGATGTAAGCACGTACGGCTCGTCCTGAATCTGTTCTCCCCTGTGGACGAGGTGATTGAAGTTGACAAACACTAGGCCATACTCGTCTATTGTGAATCCTCTGTCCATTGTGGGGTCTGCCCAATTGCACTTAAATAGGACGTACGTAGTCCTGTCATAGTACTCGACCTCAAATATATCGGTTAACTGTCCGTAGTACGTTTCGCCTTCAACGGTAGGAACACAGACGCCGCTATTCTGAGTCCTCCTTCCCACATCATGAGCAAGCATGCGAAATAATTTTCCATTTACCACGTACCTGTTGTACTTCACCGCTGTCTCCTTTAGCCCTCTACAACGCATAACCAACTTGTGGCCCAATTCCTCCCTACGTTGATCGTCCAGGTCATCGACCTATGTTTTAATTACAAATAGTAAACATCACATTGGGTTATAATCCTGAACCTGCATAAATTTATCCAATTTCAAATTTACAACTATTTCCTTACATATGCATGGTACCATTCACAGAATTGCTCATGATGTTGTGCTTCAATAAGAGCCTCCGTAATGCGACCCATAGTGCATGATCGCCTAAGCGCGTCTTTGTGCATCCTACATTCAGCGTATACAATTTTGTAATAATTGTTATTAATACTTTTACTCGAATTCTGCTAAATATAAGGTTAGGACTACTTACGTCCGCAAATTGTGAAACTCTTCAGAGTTGAACACAATATAACGATGAATCTGGTGCATTATCAACCGGTTCATGGTAACACGCGTGCCCGCTCCCTTGGATCCATCAGGATTCCTCTGAGGTCTGTTGTGGAATGTTGGTGCGTTATTCAGATACCTTGAACAGAACGTTACCAGCTCGGTCGCTATGTACCCCTCCGCAATGCACCCGTCAGGAGCTGCTTTATTGCGCACATTATTTTTGAAATTCCCCAGACTCCTGGTTTAAACACATACACGACAATTTAATTGTCGTCAATTAGGATTACAATTAAATAAAAATATTTATTTACATATTACGCCGAATTTTACCTCTCTGCCGGGTACATCCATCTATACTGCACGGGTCCGCCCAGTCTACACTCGCGCACAAGATGCACGACCAAGTGGACCGTGCTGGTAAAAAACCCTGGAGGGAATATTTGTTCTAGCTTGCACAAAGTGATACAGACGTTACCCTGCAGTCGGTCCATATCTTCTTGTGATAGCTTTGTTGAGCATATGCCTCTAAAAAATGCAGAAATCTCCACAAGAGGTCTAACCACTTTATCAGGCAATGACTTACGCAGTGCAATTGGGAGAAGCTGTTGCATCAGTATGTGGCTATCATGGCTCTTCAAGCCGGAAATTGTACGGTCCTTGAGCCGAACACATCGTGAAATGTTCGAAGCGTATCCGTCCGGGACCCTAACATTTCGAAGAACCTTCAGAAAATTTTCTTTGTCCTCTCTAGACATTGTGTGACAGGCAGCGGGAATATACGTTTTACCGTTGGCGGCCGTGAACGGATGCAACTTAGGTCTCAACCCCATTTCCTGCAAGTCCAGCCGAGCTGCCAAGTTGTCCTTCGTTTTCCCTTTTATATCCAAAATAGTGCCAAGTATATTGTCCATGACATTTTTCTCTATGTGCATAACATCAAGATTGTGCCGAAGCAAATTGTCTTTCCAATACGACAATCTGAAAAATATACTTTTCTTCTTCCATATAACATCGGAACTCCCTGCACCCTTCTTCCGCTTCTTCCGTTTCTTCTTCTTACCCGCGGTCTCATCCCCAAACGCAACTCCGTCCAACTGTTGGAGAACCTCGTCTCCGCATGGCACAATCGGCGCGCTGTCAAATTCTTCAGTACTGTCAAATGTCTGCCTGTTTAGCCGCCACAGATGTTCTGGCGGTAGGTATCTCCTGTGCCCCATATAGCAAAATTTGCATCCGTTCTTTAAGCGTATAGAACGCGTCGATTGCATACAGCAAGGGCATGCCTTCGCACCCCTGTTAGGCCAACCAGATAAATCTGCATACGCTGGCAAGTCGTTTATCGTCCACATCAACTGGGATCGCATAATAAAATTTTCCTTCTTTGAAGCATCGAATGTTCGTACCCCTACATTCCACAGTTCCAGCAACTCATCAATCAATGGCTGAAGGTAAACATCAATATCCATACCTGGTGAGCTCGGTCCAGGGATAACCAGGGAAAGGATGAAGGACGATTGTTTCATGCACATCCAAGGTGGCAAATTGTACGGCACAAGCATTACGGGCCATGTGCTGTGGGATGTGCTCATGTTCCCAAATGGATTAAATCCATCTGCTGTCAAACCAAGCCGAACGTTCCTACTCTCTGCCATAAAATCTGGATGTAAAATGTCAAACGATCTCCATGCCTCACCGTCGGCCAGGTGCCTCAATACGCCATCCCTAGTGCGGCCTTCTGCATGCCATCTCATATAGGGCGCAGTATGCTCAGACATGAATAACCTCTGCAACCGTGGGATGAGTGGAAACCACCTCAAGATCTTCACCGGGCGTTTTTTCCTCGCTGATATGATCTCACCATCATCATCTACATGTGTATCAGCCCTCCACTTAGACTCTCCACATACGGTACATGAATCTAATTCTTTATTGTCTTTCCAGAATAACATACAGTCATTACGGCACACTGGAATCTTCTCATACCCCAGACCCATGCCACTTAGGAACTTTTTGGCCTCATACGTGTTATCTGGCAATGCCTCATCGCAAGGAGGCAACAACTGATTGATAAATTCGAGAATGTCTGAAAAAATCTTGTTACTAATACCTCCAACGCACTTCAAATTGTACATGTGTACAGTAGCACTCAATTTACTATGCTTTGTACCAGGGTGAAGGGGCTTCTCGGCGGTCTTTAACAGCTCTTGGTACTTCAATGCGTCCCCGCAAGAGGTATCTTCGTCAACTTGTTGCGGAAGACTACTGACGGCTTCAGGAACATCGTGCACGCCGAAGGCGTCACGCAACATGGCGTGCATATCATCATCCTGTTCCCCGGCGACACCCTCCTGTTCTGTGACTTCACCATGTTCAGTGCTACAAGCAACGGTCTCTGTTCCACTGTGATAACTCGAACACTGACCAGGAATAGCGGACCCAGTCGTAGTCTCACCGTGCATATACCACAAATTGTATCCCAGATTCATCCCCCTACCTCCAGTCAGGTGGGCAAGAACGTAATCTGGAGTGTGACGCTGGTTATTTCGACAATACTTGCATGGGCAGTAAATTTTTCCATCGACGGCCGTACAGTTACTAACGGCAAATGCCACAAACGCCCTACACCCGTCGTTATACCCTGTCTTACCCCTAGGTGCTGACATCCAAGACTTGTCCATATTTCTCTGTACAAGGTTAAGAGGACAAGACAAGACAAATCATACGTCTTACAGTATAAAGTGTAAGTGTTTTTATTTTTTTTTTTATTTTTTTAAAGGGTTTAGGGTTATGGTTTGTTAGGGTTTAGGGTTAGGTTTTATTTTTTTTCTTTAAAAGTGTAGGATTTTGTTTTTTTTTTTCCTTAAGGGTTTAGTGTTAGGGTTTATGGTTTTTTATTTTTTATTTTTTATTTTTTATTTTTTATTTATTTTTTTTTATAAGGGTTTATGGTTTAGGGTTTAAGGTTTAGGGTTTGTTATGGTTAATGGTTTAGGGTTTTTATTTAGAAAGTGTAGGAAATGTTTTTTTTTTTTTTTTAAGGATCTAGGAATAGGGTTTAGGGTTTGGGTATTTTTTTTAGAAAGTGTAGGATATATATATATATATATATATATATATATATATATATTTTTTTTTTTTTGGGTTAGGGTATTTTTTTTAAGAAAGTGTAGGATATATTTTTTTTTAGGGTTTAAGGTTTAGGGTTAGGGTTTTTTTTTATAAAGTGTAGGGTTTTAGGATTTAGGGTTTGTTAGGGTTTAGGGTTTAGAGTTTAGGGTTAGGGTTTGTTAGGGTCTAGGGTTAGGGTTTAGGGTTTTAGGTTTTTCTTTTTTTTTTTAAGGGTTTAGGGTTTGGTACGGTTTAGGGTTTAGGGTTAAGAGTTTTTTTTTAGAAAGTGTAGGAAGTTTTTATTTTTTTTAAAGGGTTTAGGGTTTTATTTTATTCTTTTTATAAGAGTTTAGGGTTTGTTAGGGTTTTAGGATTTAGGGTTTGTTAGGGTTTAGGGTTTAGGGTTTAGGGTTTAGGGTTTAGGGTTAGGGTTTGTTAGGGTATAGGGTATAGGGTTAGGGTTTAGGGTTTTAGGTTTTTTTTTTTTTTTAAGCGATTAGGGTTTAGGGTATAGGGTTAGGGTTTAGGGTTGTAGGTTTTTTTTTTTTTTAAGCGATTAGGGTTTATGGTTTAGGGTTATGGTTTGTTAGTGTCTAGGGTATAGGGTTAGGGTTTAGGGTTTTAGGTTTTTTTTTTTTTAAGCTATTAGGGTTTAGGGTATAGGGTTAGGGTTTAGGGTTGTAGGTTTTTTTTTTTTAAGCGATTAGGGTTTATGGTTTAGGGTTATGGTTTGTTAGTGTCTAGGGTTAGGGTTTAGGATTTTAGGTTTTTTTTTTTTTTTTTTTTTAAGAGTTTAGGGTTTAGGGTTTAGGGTTTGTTACGGTTTAGGGTTTAGGGTTAAGAGTTTTTTTTTAGAAAGTGTAGGAATTTTTTTTTTTTATTTACAAAGTGTAGGAATTTTTTTTTTTATTTAGAAAGTGTAGGAATTTTTTTTTTTTTTTTTTAAAGGATCTAGGATTAGGGTTTAGGGTTTAGGGTTTTAGTTTCTTAGGGTTTAGGGTTTAAGGTTAGGATTTTTGTTTTTAGTGTTAGGGTTTCTTTTTTTAGAAAGTGTAGGATATTTTTTTTTAGGGTTTAGGGTTTGTTAGGGTTTAGGGTTTAGGCTTTAAGGTTTAGGGTTAGGGTTTGAAAGTGTAGGATTTTTTTTTTTTAGGGTTCGTTATGGTTTATGGTTAGGGTTTTTATTTAGAAAGTGTAGGATTTGTTTTTTTTTTTTTTTTTAAAGGATCTAGGATTAGGGTTTAAGGTTAGGATTTTTGTTTTTAGTGTTAGGGTTTCTTTTTTTAGAAAGTGTAAGATATTTTTTTTTTAGGGTTTAGGGTTTAGGGTTTGTTAGGGTTTAGGGTTTAGGGTTTAAGGTTTAGGGTTAGGGTTTTTAGGGTTTGAAAGTGTAGGATGTTTTTTTTAGGGTTTAGGGTTTAGGATTTAGGGTTTAAGGTTTAGGGTTTAAGGTTTAGGGTTAGGGATTTTTTTTTAGAAAGTGGAGGATTTTTTTTTTTGGAAAAAGGGTTTAGGATTAGGGTTTAGGGTTTTAGTTTTTTTTTGGAAGTATATGAATTTTTTGTTTTTTTTAAGGGTTTAGGGTTTAGGGTTAGGGTTTTAGTTTTTTCTTAAGGGTTTAGAAGGTTTTAGTTTAGGGTTTTTTCTTGGGTTAGGGTTTTTGTTTTGTTTTAAGAGCTGAATGTTCTTTTTTCAGAAAACAAAAACAAATATGGGTTTAGGGTGTTTATTTTTTTTTAAAAAAAAAGGGTTTATTGTTCCGTGTTTAGAGTTAGGGCTTAGGGTTTACGGTTATGAATTTAGTGTTTAGGGTTAGGGTGTTAGGGTATTTTTTTTAAAAAAAATGGTTTAGGGTTAGGGTTAGAGTTTTTGTTTTGTTATAGGGTTTGGACTTTAGGGTTAGGGTTTTGCTTTTTGTAAAGGGTTTAAGATTTAGGGTTTATGGTTAGGGTGTTTGTTTTTTTTTTAGTGGTTTAAAATTAAGGAGCTTGGTTTTTTGGTTTTTTTAAGGGTTTTTCGTCATAAATTAAATATTTTGGGTCATTTTATGTTTCTCAAATTGTTTTTTTAAGAAAATATCAAAAACGAATAGTACGATATACTTGTTTCAATTTTAGTTTAAACAATTCCATAATTTTATTTTTAAAAAGTGATTTTCTATATGTGGATCATTTTGTTGAGTCATTTTGTCAGATTTCGGTTTTATAGAATTCCCAAAAACCAAAATATGATAATTGTCGAAAATGATAATAACAACACAAATTTGTAAATGGTAAAATATATCACCAAAAAACATACAATTGTACGCATGCATATTTTCCATGCATAATAACCAACCACAGAAAAATCAAAAAAATGATACAACAATATATAGTAATACTGTAATGATAAACAATTAAGAAAAATATATAAATAAATACAGTGAAATATTTGAAATTTATTATAGCCAAAAAATGTAGGAAACAAATTTTGAAAATTACTCACAATCTTGTACTCTGTGATGTAATATACTACTGATTGTTGTATTTTTTGTACCTGCATTTTTTGGGAAGAACAAATTAATAATATAGCAAAAATAAAAAACAAAAAATTACAAAAAACTAATTACAAAAAAATCACGTAGAGATACAGAGAGAGAGGGAGGCAGAGAGAGATAGAGGCAGAGAGATATAGGGAGAGAGAGAGAGAGAGACATAGAGATACAGAGAGAGAGAAGAGAGAGATAGGGAGAGAGCGATAGAGGGAGAGAGAGAGTACACTGAGAGAGGCAGAGAGATACACAGAGAGAGAAAGAGAGAGAGAGAGAGAGAGAGAGAGAGAGAGAGAGAGAGGTAGAGAGAGAAAGAGATAGAGAGGAAGAGGGAGATAGAGAGAGAGAGGTAGACAGAGAGAGAAAGAGATAGAGAGGAAGAGAGAGATAGAGAGAGAGGGAGAGACGGAGCGAGATATTAGAGAGAGAGAGACCGAGACGAGGAGAGGTGGAGAGAGGGCGTCTCACCGGCGGGAAGGGCGGATCGCGGTGGCCGGGAGCTGTCCGGTGCGGCTGTATGTGTCGACGGAGAGGGAGAGAGAGAGAGAGAGAGAGAGAGAGAGAGAGTGTGATCAGAAATGGGTAGCTTCCAGAGGAAGCTACCCATTTCCGATAATGTATATATATTTAATATATTTAATATATTATTATTTGAATTTTAAAGTTTATATATATATATATATATACATATATTTGCACAGCAAGGCCAGGTGGCGCGCGGGAGAACTCCCGCGCAGCCGTCCTGGCCAAAGGATTGGGCACGTGTACTGAGTACACGTGTCCAATCCGGGACGTGTATTTAAATACACGTCCCCAATTGTATTTATTTATTAAAAAAATAATATATATGTATTTATATAATTTAACCACATAATTTAACTCCCGCGCAGTACACAGTTGGACACGTGTACGTAGTACACGTGCCCAATTGGGGACGTGTACTACGTACACGTCTCAAAATGTAATTTTTTAATATTATTTTTATATATTATATATATTATATATATATATTTAATATATTATATATATTTCATATAAACCCATGCAACCCAGAACGTGTATGCACTGCATGTACACATTGCTAAACCCTAAGACCTAAAACTAAAACATAAACTATAAATTAAAACTAAATATAAACCCTAAATTTAAATCATGACACTAAGTATAAGTATATATACTATACTACCCTAACCCTAACCCTAACCCTAAGTATATGTACTATATATTATTTTGAATTTTAAAATGGCGGCGCGCGGGAGACGTGTAATTAAAATACACGTCCCCTATTGTAGAAATTTTATTTAATTAAAAAAGATATATATATATATATATATATATATATATATATATATATATATATATATATATATAATTTAACAACGTAAAAAATTGGTAGGGTTTAGGGTTTTAGTTTCTTAGGGTTTAGGGTTTAAGGTTAAGATTTTTGTTTTTAGTGTTAGGAATTTTATTTTTAGAAAGTGTAGGATATTTTTGTTTAAGGCCGGGTTTATGGTTTAGGGTTTAAGGTTAGGATTTTTGTTTTTAGTGTTAGGGTTTCTTTTTTTAGAAAGTGTAGATTTTTTTTTTCTTAGGGTTTAGGGTTTAGGGTTCGTTATGGTTTAAGCTTTGGGTTTGGTTTTAGAAAATGTAGGATTTATTTATTTTTTTTTTTTAAATTTTTTTTTAAGGATCTAGGATTAGGGTTTAGGGTTTAGGGTTTTACTTTCTTAGGGTTTATGGTTTAAGTTTATGATTTTTGTTTTTAGTGTTAGGAATAATTTTTTTAGAAAGTCTAGGATATTTTTGTTTAAGGGTTTAGGGTTTAAGGTTAGGATTTTTGTTTTTAGTGTTAGGGTTTCTTTTTTTAGAAAGTGTAGGTTTTCTTTTTTCTTAGGGTTTAGGGTTTAGGGTTCGTTATGGTTTTAGGTTAGGGTTTGGTTTTAGAAAATGTAGGATTTTTTATTTTTTTTATTTTTTTTCAAGGATCTAGGATTAGGGTTTAGGCTTTAGGCTTTAGGGTTTTACTTTCTTAGGGTTTAGGGTTTAAGTTTATGATTTTTGTTTTTAGTGTTAGGAAAAAAGTTTGTAGAAAGTGTTGGATATTTTTGTTTAAGGGTTTAGGGTTTAAGGTTAGGAATTTTGTTTTAGTGTTAGGGTTTCTTAATTTAGAAAGTGTAGGATAATTTTTTTTTTTAGGGTATAGGGTTTAAGGTTTAAGGTTAGGAATTTTGTTTTTAGTGTTAGGGTTTCTTTTTTTAGAAAGTGTAGGATATTTTTGTTTAAGGGTTTAGGGTTTAGGGTTTAAGGTTTAAGGTTAGGAATTTTGTTTTAGTGTTAGGGTTTCTTTTTTTAGAAGTGTAGGATATATTTTTTTTTTTTTAAATACACGTCTCGAAATGTATTTGCATGCATATATATATATATATATTTATATAATTTAACCACATAAAAAAAAATACAAACCCATGCAGCCTGGGTTTAAAAAAAAATACCGTACATATAGCTAAACTTTACGCGCTAAAAGTAAACCGTAAACTATAATTTAAAACTAAACCCTAACCCTAAAATTAAACTCTAACACTAAGTATATATACTATATTAAACCCTAAATAAAAAATAAAAACTAAAACCTAACCATAAAATTAAACTCTAACCCTAAGTGCATAGACTATATATAGCTATAAACTATAATCCTAATTAAGGGTACGTACTGTATATAGTCATAAACCCTAACCCTAATCCTCGTGATTTAATATATATATTTAAAAGTATACAATAATAACACATGAAAAATATATTGACATTATTATTCATAAAATGTAAAATCAATTAAATTATAACCCATAGCTTTAAGTGTATATATTATATATACCTATACAACATAAAACCCAAACCCTAAGTGTATATACTATATATAGCGATAAACCTTAACCCTAAGTATATATACTATATATAGCGATAAACCTTAACCCTAAGTATATATACTATATATAGCTATAAACCCTAACCCTAAGTGTATATACTATATATAGCGATAAACACTAACCCTAAGTATGTATACTATATATAGCTATAAATCCTAAGTTTAAGTGTATATACTATATATATCGGAACAATCTAATTTTGAACTGCTCATGATT
The DNA here is from genome assembly GCF_958979055.1 of Alnus glutinosa. Classification (NCBI taxonomy): domain Eukaryota; kingdom Viridiplantae; phylum Streptophyta; class Magnoliopsida; order Fagales; family Betulaceae; genus Alnus; species Alnus glutinosa. The sequence goes on from NC_084895.1 coordinate 9,532,957, forward strand.
TAATATATATATATATATATTTAAAAGTGTACAATAATGACACGTGAAAAATATATTGATATTATTATTCATTAAACGTAAAATCAATAAAATTATAACACATAGCCCTAAGTGTATATATTATATATACCTATAAACCCTAAAACCCAAACCCTAAGTGTATATACTATATATATCGATAAACCATAATCCTAAGTATATATACTATATATAGGTATAAACCCTAGCCCTAAGTGTATATACTATATATACTATATATAGCTATAAACCCTAACCCTAAGGGTATGTACTATATATAGCCATAAATTTATGAGGGACTAAACTATAAATATTTAATTCATTATGTAGCGCAGAACTCTAAAAATAATTGCATTTACTATATATAGACATAAATAAAAAGGTTACTGTATATAGTTTCTAAACCGTTTACATGCATGCATATATATATATATATATATAGTATTAATTATATAAAATTTGTTATGTTTAAATTTTTTTTTTTTTTTGGTTTCTAAACGTAGATGGTGTATAAAACTAAACCCTAATTTAAACTATTTGGTTTAATTATATATTTAGCACCAAATTTGTTTAATTATGCATATAGTACAATATGTAAATTAGGTTAAGGTTTACGTGCTTATTAGTATACTATATATATATAAATAAGGAACCTAAAAAGTTTAAATTCCAACCAACAAATTTACATATAGCATATAGTACAATATGTAAATTAGGTTAGGGTAATCTACACCGTATTTTTAGATTAGATTTGTATGATTAATAATGTAAGGAGTTTTTTTTAAAATTTTTTTTTTTAAAATAATTAATACAACACAGAATTTTTTTTTTTTAATATATATTTGGCGAATTAATAAATTTTTGACACGTGTATTAGTACACGTGTCCATTTGGACACGCATATGAAATACACGTGTCCAATTGGACGCGTGTATTCAAGCACGCGTCCAAAATTGACACGTGTAATAATACACGTGTCCATTTGGACACGAATATGGAATACACGTGTCCAATTGGACGCGTGTATTCAGACACGCGTCCAAAATGGACACGTGTATTAAATATGCGTGTCCAAATGGACACGTGTAATAATACACGTGTCCAGTTGGACACGCATATGAAATACACGTGTCCATTTGGACACGTGTATTATTTACGCGTGTCCAAATGGACACGTGTATTCAATACACGTGTCCATTTTGGACGGCTGAACAATTTGACACGTGTCTCCCATGACACGTGTCAAATTGGACGCGTGTCTACAGTAACAGGTACTGTAGACACGCGTCAAAATGATAGTATTTTTGTAGTGTCTTCTGAGTGCTACAAAACGTTCTATAACTACTTACATAAGACATAAGTTCTCAGATTAATTTTTCACGTGTAAACAAAGATAAGTCATGAATTGGTTGATTTCATATGGTACCTTTTGGAAATTTTTCCGAAAGCACCAAAGGCCTGGATGTTATGCTCTCAAATTTTTGTTTTTTCACTTGCTAAAGGAGTCATAAAACCCTCTCATTCACAACAAAGATTTCAGTTTTAGCTTCACGAGTGTTAAATTGCTTCCCAGCCTTGACTGCGTTATACATTTCATTTGATCCCATAATCCTAAAGAATATTAATCAGGCGATGTTCCTTCAGTGATGAGGTCATGATTTAAGACTTTGTATCATCACCACTTGTTTGGAGCTGTTCCTTTATTTGTCGTTGTCTATGATTTATGTCACTATCAAAAACCCATATGGTGAAGAAACACTTAAATAATATGGAACTTAACACTCATGAGTGTATTTATAAACCACACATGTGGGTCTCATCTTTCCAATATGGGACCGGATTGTTACAATGTCTCCCTCTTAAATTCATTACATCATCGTTAGGGCCACATCATGAGGTCTGACAGTACCACATTGGATTACTAAATGGCTCTGATACCATTAGTAACGATTCAAGGAAAACTCTTACCACATTTGTGCTATCACCTCAAAAGGATTAGTCAATTTGGAGTTTCCTTATAATTACTTATAAAGCTCAATTTCACTTAGTAAGTAATGTGATATTTAGCATTCATGAGCTTAATGTGAACTACTTATTTTTTTAATATGGGACCGGAATGTTATAATAGTCATATGGCGCACACGAAGCTTGTTTCTTTTTGACTTGGTGTTTTCAGTCTTGTTGTTTACTATTTTGAATATGTGATTAAGTCGGACAATTGACAGGTGGCATATACTTTTGATGCGGGGCCAAATGCTGTACCGATTGCGCGTAATAGAAAGGCTGCTACCCTTTTGCTTCAGAGGCTGCTCTTCTACTTCCCTCCAAATGCATCTTCGGGTTTGGATAGGTAATTAGTACTGCCATATAACATTGTGTTATGCTTGGTGAAATATCAATGAATTATTGTCCAAGTGCAAACTTGTAGAGATTTTTATTTTTGCCCTTGTGTTTCTTTTGCTTATTCACGTACAGTTACATCCTTGGTGATAACTCAATTCTAAAAGATGCTGGGCTTGAGGGGATGAGGGATGTGGAAGATTTGCCACCACCTCCAGAAATCAAGGACAGCATTCCTTCCCAGAAATACAGGGGGGATGTTAGTTATTTCATCTGCACGAGACCTGGCAGAGGCCCAGTTTTGCTTTCTGATAAGAGTCAGGCTCTTCTCAACCCCAAAACCGGGCAGCCTAAGTAAATTTGGATTAATTGTTATCTTGGGCTAATCTTCCTTGTCTCTATGAGCCTGGAGTATTTCACTCAGATATCTTCTACACTGTGCCTGTGCTCATGGTAAAATGACTATCTGAAAGAATTTGCTGCTTGTGTTGCTATGTCATGTAATTGTAATTTTTTTTTTTTTGTCTCCTGGATAATTTAATAGGGTTTATGCCCTCTCATAGTCTTATGAGACGGTTAAAAATAAGTTTGTATTGTCTTTTGACAATTTCAGCTGTAACTTGGAAGGCTTGAAGTTGTAACTATTTCGGTCTATGCCCGGTAATTGTTTGAATAAGAGTTATCATTTTCTTTTGGTCCAGAAATAGAAAATATTCGTAAAGATTTAGATGATTAAAAAGGGGTTAAATATAAAAAAGTCCCATTAACAACCATTCAATTTTAATAGCCTTATTCTCTTAAAAACTAAAATAAATAAATAAAAAACTGAAATCTAAAAGGTTAAAGAACTTAAAAACTTTTAAAATTAAAATTTTGAACTAAAAAATATAGAAAAAATTAAAGATGAATTTTCAAGTGTACTAAAGTGACTTATCAAACTAACAAGGCGTGCCAAAAATGTCACTTTTTTTTTTTTATTTTTATTTTTATAATAGTCTTATTCTCTCAAAAACTAAAATAAATAAATAAAAATATTTTACTTTTAAAAAAAATCTAAAACGTTAAAGAAATTAAAAACTTTAAAAATTAAAATTTTTTAATTAAAAAAAAAAAATAGTGCGCAGCCATCCACAAAGGTGGTGGTGGCCTTTGGGCCACCCCTAGATTAGGCTAGGGGTGGCCGCGAAGTGCGAACAACCCTCGACCACCTCTAAGGTGGCGCGCGGCCAACCCCATGGGCTGGGGTAGCCATCCCTTAACTTTTTTCTATTTTCAATTTTTTTTAAAAAAATAAAATAATATTGTTAGCTTAATATATTTGTATTTATTTATTAAGAGTGACATATGTTGTTATTTTATTGGCGCTGACGTGGCACCTAACGGAATCTGTTAATTTTTTTAACAAAATTTGACTTGAGGGAGTGATTTGTATTTTTTACATACCATAGAGACCTTTGAGTTCATTTTGATATCACAAAGAGTTAATTGTAAATTAGGTAAACCACATGAACTAATTTTGCATTTTTTTTTTTTTTTACTAAGAGTGACACATGTCATCATTTTATTGGTGCTGACATAGACATTGATCGAATTTGTCAAGTGTTTTGACTGCAAGGACTAATATATGCGAGCTAAGGGTCATGAATATGCAATATTCAATGCTCATCAGTTACCCTAAATCCTGACAAGATTGTGAACTCAGATGTAAAGTGTAGGTTACTTTAATGTACAACAATGAAATCAAATCGCTTGTCAATACTTCCGTGCGTTGGGTGGCTCCATATAGCATTGTTGGAAGACTTTCTTCAAGAAGGAATCAAACTCCTTTGTCACGAAACAAAGCGATAAGGAATCTTTCCATTGATGTAGATTTATTGGGAATTATTATCTTAAAGCTTGGGCCTGGTGTTTCGATAGTATTTACCGAAGCTTTGTTTTGTGCAAGGTGAGATGAAAATTTCACAAGGTACAAAAAAGATATATCATGTAATTAAATCAGGAGTATCAAGAAAAAGATATAGTGAACTAAGTAATAGTGTATTGACTTTGATTCGAATACGGAATGATTCAATGGAGGGGTCATATGTAATAAATAAGTACGTCGCGGGGATTGATTCATTAATTTGAAAATACATATTAAAGTATAGTCATATTTACTTAGTGGAATCAATTGTGATTAAATAGGGTTGTGTGATATTGTCATGGACCTATTTAAAGCTAATTGTACTTTTCCCTTTAGGTGTCCCTCTTTGAGCTGATATAAATTAACCACATCCTATGTGTCTCGGTTATGTATTAATTTATTAGGATTGTTTTATTTGATAAAACATGGGCCAAAGAAATTTGATTCATATAAGGCTCATTACTTAGAAATGATTGGGCTTAGAAATTAATTTTCTATAGGTTTAAGCCATTAAAAAGCTATGGGCTTAGGAATTAATTCATATGGGCTTAAGCAATTAATGAGGTATGTGCTTAGGATACACTATAACTTTTTTCTATTCTTTTCTTATTTGAAAATTTATAGAAAAACCCAGAATTCGTTAGTTGTATTTTGATGGAATTATTTACAAAAAAAGGGAGAGATGAAAGTCACAATGAATGAACTATGTCTTGTCAATCTTTTGGGGTGGTTTAGGCACCTCCCACCCGATTTGGACAAAAGTGGCTTTGGCCACCCTTTGATTTGTTTGTTTATATATATATATATATATATGAGACAAGAAACCCCTCTAAGGTAGGGCACTTCGTGTACCAATCTGTGTTGGATAAACCTCGAACACGTGCAAAGCGTACCTTAAAAATATATTGATGCATATTTATAAAGTTTTGGTATCTATATTTTTTGTGATACAAATGTTGTTTTATATAATACTTCATCTCCTTTTGTATTATGTTTTTCATTTTATTTTATTTTATTTTTATATAGTAAAAACATAGTATATAAAGAGAAAAAAAAAAAAAAAAAATTGTCATTGTCCACCCCTCCCCCCCCTCCAAAAAAAAAAAAACAAAAACAAAAACAAAGAACTGCTAGCTCTACCACTAAAAGAAATCAACCTAAATTTTCATAAGAGAAATATAATTTAGCTCCCCAAACTACTAAGTCATGCACTCTGGTCCTCAAAACTACCAAAATCTTTGAAAAAGACCCATTTTGGTGAAATTTTCCCGTAATACCCTTGCCACATGTCATTTTTCAATTAAAAAATAATAAAAAATTTGAAAAAAAATTAAGAAAAAATTTATTCAAAAAAATTCAAAAAAATAAAAATAAAAATAATTATTATTATTTTTATATAAATATTAAAAACTAAAAAAAAAAACTATTTTTTTTTTTTAAAAAAAAATATTGCAATTGATCGGAGGACGTGCTACTTCTTTCCAGCATCATCATTGGGCACGATGCACGCCTACAGCTCGGTGAACTTGTTCCCGTCTCTCTAAACGCGGACATGGCTAATTTCTTATCCTTCGATGATTATGATATTGATTTTTCGAAGGTTATGAATGATTCCAATCTAAATTTTGTTTTGTTACAAACGACGAGCAAGTCTATCATCGTTGTGGAATACCTCAATTAGTTTCTGACAGAGAGATGGGCGGTGACTAGAGGGGTGTCGAGAATATCAGGTTGAGGTTGGAAAATAACGCCACCCCAAACCCATATTTTTTAAAAAAAAAATAAAAAAAAAATAAGAAATAAAATTTTAGTTTATTTATTTTTTGAATTTATTATTATTATTTTTTAATTGAAAAATAACACATGGCCGGAATATTATGGGGATATTTCGCCAAAAGGGGTCTTTTTCAAAGGTTTTGGTAGTTTGGGGGGTTAGAGTGCAAGCCTTAGTAGTTTGGAGGGCCATCCAAAAAAATGATGGTAGTTTAAAGGGCTAAATTATATTTTTCCCTTTTCATAATCTGATGTAATTTTTGCTTCACTTCAAAAGGATGGATGATAAGGAACAATAGTGTGAGCCATTATGGGCTCTAGAAGACTACCACTACCAAAGAAAAGAAAAAAAAAAAAGAGCAATTAGTGACGTGTGAATAGTAAATCACTTTTTCCCACGTCACTAATTAGTGATGTGTCACTATTTGACACGTTACTAAAATATTCAGTGACGTGTTTTACACGACACTATAATTTTTGTAAATATAATTTTTTTTTCAAAAAATATATTAAATTTTAAATTATTAGTGACGTATGACAAAGATAGATCACTAAATAGTGACATGTTGGTTTGACACGTCACTAAGTAGTGACATATCAATTTAACACGTTATTGATTTAGTGGCGTGTCAATTCGACTCATCACTAAATCAGTGACGTGTCAAATTGACACATCACTATTTAGTGATATGTTAAATTTACACATCACTATTTAGTGCATGACGTGTCAATTTAACACGTCACCACATTATTGACGTCACTAACTAGTGACGTTTTATTTTCACAAGTCACTAAATTATTGACGTCCTAATTTTATATATATACATTTCGGTTTGATTTTTGACGAAATTTAACACATTACTATATTAAATAGGGTTAGGGTTATACATATAAATAGTATATCCTAAATATAACGACTCATATTTAGGTTTATTGCATTATATATATATATATAGGGTAAATGTTATACTTACACACACACATATATTAAAATGATGTGTACACTATATAGTAAATGGAACATATAAACATAGTATGTTAATTACTTAATATGTTATGTATTATATAACAAAAAATAATAATATGTTATGTATTAGTACAATTAATAACATCTTATATCACTATTAACTAATCATTATATTATATGATCTAAGTAATATAATCAAAATTTAGATAATATATATGTTCATCTAATTTAATATTATGCCATATGATCATATGCTCTAAGAGTTAAATAAGCTGGGCGTTTTGGCTTCTTGACATGTTATTAATTGAAAATCTCCAGAATAACACAATTTTGTACCACGATGATTAACAAGATAATCATAAACGGTCACTTCTAAGTGGCATTTCACTTAATTTGTGATTATAATAAGCACAATGTTTATACTATATATATAGTATCGGTTCAGAATCATAATTGCCGGTTTCAAAGCCTACAACGACATAAGTTATAACACAAGTACTACAAACTTAACATGAGAAAATTGACAATATATGAGAATAACATCCTTCCAAAGTTAATCAAAGACACATACATCAGACAAAACCTTCATCCTCTCGTGTGGCTTTTGCCTTGATTAACATTATTCCTAGTGCATTAGTCTAATCGATCGTGATACAATCAAATGATCGATCAAACTTGACACAATTGAAGGTTTGATCAAATATTTAATTCATTGAAGTGTATCGGTCCGATCTATTGTGATACGAATGTTCGATCAATCAAACTTGACATAGTGAATGTTCGATCTAACGTGCGATCGATCATGATAGGATCATAGGATCGATAGAATCATCCAATCGATCCTGGTGTATTACTCCGATCATCCTAGTGCATTAATCTAATCTATTGTGATACGATCAAACTTGACACAATTGAAGGTTTGAGAATATCTAATTCATCGTAGTGTATCGATTCGATCTATTGTGATACGAATGTTTGATCAATCAAATTTGACAAAGTGAATATTCGATCTAACGTGCGATCGATCATGATAGGATCATAAGATTGATAGAATCATCCAATTGATCTTGGTGTATTACTCTGATTGATCCTAGTGCATTTGTCTAATCGATCGTGATACGATCAAATGATCGATCAAATGTGACACAATTGAAGTTTTGATTGAATATCTAATTTATCGTTGTGCAGCGGTCCAATTTATTGTGATATGAATGTTCGATCAATCGAACTTGATACAATGAATGCGATCGATCATGATAGGATCATAGGAAAATAAAAAACGACTCCAAACAAAAATATGAACTAATTAAAAAAAAATATATTTTTTTTTAACTTGAAACAAAAATTAGATTTTATTTTATTTTAATAAAAAACCAAAAAAAAAAACTTATATTTTATTTTTTAAATTGAGAATAATCTCAGTTGATTAATTTGTTATTTATTATTTTTTTTATTTATCTTTTCTCGAAATAGAAATATGAACTCATTTTAAAAAAAAATATTAGATTTAATAATTTTAGAAATCAATCTTTTTGTATTTTTTTTAAAAAATTATTAACAGAATTTTTGTCATATAGCAAAAGAAATAGTTTTTAATTTTTTAATTTTTAGATTTAATTTTTATATTCAATTGGAGCCTTTTTGACAAAAACGATTCTAACCGGAATCGTTTTCTCCCAAAACGACTCCGTTTTGGGGGGCACGAGCGGTTTGTGTCCTCCGCGCACGCCCCTTGTTTTTTTTCAAAAAATTTCAAACTCTTTTTTATTCTTCTTCGAGTCCTTTCTCCCCTGCCCTTTCTTTCTTCTTTCTCTCGGCTACACCTGCCCCAGCCGACTCCTCCTTCCCTTGTCTCTCTTTTCCTTTTCTTTCTTCCTCTCTTCTCTCTGATTCTCTCGCACGACCTCCTCTCCATTTCACACACACACTTGATGATCCGAGAGAGAGAGAACCCGTGTGTGGAAGATGGGTTTTTGGCCGTGGGTGGTGCGATTTTTTGAGATGTGGTGGCTGGGTCACCGTCGTGGCGTGGAGGCAGCAGCTAGGGCAGTGGGTTCCGGCCTTGCTTCGGTGAGATTTCTCTTTCCCTTGTCTTTGATTTGTTTAAATCTCTCCTTTGATTTTCTGTGTTGGCCGATTGAGAGTATTGGAGCTTCAATCGATGCTTTTCCTTGGGTTTGAAGTAGAGCTATGGTGTTTTAGTGATTTTTGGTGGGTGTTGACAGAATGGGTCTTCCACTTTGTGTTTGGTTACAACCGGTTTAATGTTTCTGGGCAGGATACCATGGAGCTATCTCAACCTACTTCCCAAATGCCCAACGCTCCTTTGATTGGCATCATCCAACCAAGAAGAGAAGAGGAGAAGAAGAAGAAGGAGCCGAAGAAGATGGAAGAGCAAATCCAAAGGGTTTTTTTTGGGTCATCAAAGGAAATCAAGCAAGGGGAGTTAATCTTGAGTTTCTCTTGCTAATTATGAGATGCCCATTCGGTTGAAGCTTTTCTTTTTCTCTTTCTTTCTTTCTTTCTTTATGGAAATTGGTTGATTTAGTTAATCTGGTATGTTGATTTTGTTATAGCTGAATGGGTATATATTTTGAAATCTTGATGGGTACTCTTATTTGACCGATTATAGTAAGAATTGGTGGGTTGTTTTGTTTAATTTCGAAAATGGGTAAGATTTTCTAGGTGTTCTCTTTTAAGATGACTGATTATGGTGTTGTGGAACAAGTTTTTATGTCTTAAATTTTCTGGGTAGATGGGTTTTTTTTTCTACCTTAGCCGTATGGCATACTACAATTTCTATTAATTGGTAATGAGACTTGGAAACAAACCTTTTATGATACTACAAAAGGATTAATATTGGTTCTTGATGATGCAGGCTGACTTCATGAACATGCCATTTCCTGACAATCATGCTTCTGTTGCTCCACTGGAACTAAACCGCATTGCTGGAGTGGACAAAACCTGCAATTTTGTGAAGGTTGGTTGACACAGTTCATGTTTATGTTATCAATCCTTTTTTTTTTTTTTGAATTGACAAATCGATCTTAGTATTTCATTGCAGCAGTGCAGCAGTGCATCTGTTAATGTGTTTATTTTTTATATTTGCAGCTATTGCCACGGTCGTTACTCTAGCATAAATTTTGAAAAATAATGGATTGGCTATTGAGAAGAGTAATATTTTCTGTCTTCTATATATTTGGAGCAATATAAAATAGAAATATAAATAATAAAAAGATATAATGATAATTGGTCTAAAACCATCCGGATGAATCACAAAATAGGCAAAGTAAACCAACTGAAGATTTATCAGTCATCCGTCCAAGAAAAAGAAAATCATTAGCTTTGGCTAATATGCCAATTCTTAGTGGAAAACATTTACATTATACAGCAAAATGAATAAAGTTATACCCATCTCTTCATTTTCTTATCAAAGATGCCTGGGCCGTAAGTTGACATGAACATGTCAACAAGAAGGGGAAATTGCATCAATACGAATAAGGTGACAGGTACAATAGCCAAACAAATGACAGGAATGATTATCCATGAATATTGTTCCTGTAGCATAATGAAAAGAGCAGTAGAAAAGGCTATCATCATGGCTGCAATGGAAAAGAAAAGAGTGGAAAGTCCTATGATCATCTTTCTTGGCAAGGATTCAAGGAAATCGTCTTCTGCATAGCGTGATGTTAGGATTCCCAAAAACATCATGACAGAAGTTGTGGAGGAAAAGAGCGACAAGGCATCGGATATTATAAAGAGCATGAACAATCTTTCATCTAAGAATATAGGGAATCCAGTATCTTGTTTGTTACCACCTGGAACAGTAAAGGCTGCAGCAAACATAATAGTAATAATGAGAGCCCCTACTACTGTACAAGAACTTGCTGTGCCCTTCATCCATTTTTCTCCTTCTTTCTTCAAGTCTATGTGGTTCTTTGTAAACAATTCCCTAGGAGTCAAACCATCAGTGTTCGAATATTCCTTACACCTGGGAACAGAAATACTTTCCACCTCCTGCATTGTTGATTTAACTCTTATAAGTCCCACGTTATTTGAAAACAAATAAAAAAATTATACTTCCTCAAAATTACACTTCAATTAAAATGTCCCCTAAACTTTGAAGAGTTTCAATTGATCCCGTAAACTACCTAGCCATTTACATAGTTGCCTCCGTTAGGATTTCTAATTAGAGAGATGTTACATTTGTCATTCAATTTGTGAGAACCACATGTGGGTTCATACACTTAATGGTGGATTCACAATTTCTTATATAGAAATGAACAAGAGATGGTTGGGATTGTTGATGAAAACAAAAAGTTTCTCATTTCATTATATCTGACGTAAAAATTAATACCCCTACATCACATAAAAAATTAAAAAAAAAAATTATGAAGCAAAACCCATGGCTAGGTTGTGGGTCTCCATCCATGGCTAGTGAATTTTTTTAGTCGAAGCACATAATCTTAGTTTTAAAGAAATGATAGGGGTATAATAGACATTTTACTTGCTTTCTATCGTATTTAATGGAAGAATTTAGGGCTTGTTTGGTTTTGCAGAATAGACTCCTAGAATGACTATTTCTATGGAATAACTATTTTTTAATTTGGTAGGGATTTATTCCCCTTAGGAAGAGGAATACCCATTCCTTTGATAAATGAGAAGAATCGCTATTTTTTAAGAAATAGACAATGTTTTTTGAAAAATAAAAATAAAAATAAAATAAAACGTTGAATTGCTGTGGGTGTCTGGCCACCCATTGGGGTGGCTGGCTAGTCACAATAGAACCCTGAGGTGGCCACACAACAGCTAAGGTACTCTGGGGGTTGTGCGAGCATCCTTAGTGAATTTACGGGTGGCCTAGGCACCTTTGATTTGCGTCAGGCCAACCTCAATTCTTGTTGGGGTGGCCGCGACCACCCCCAATGGCCGATAAACTTGAAAGTGAGACCCTTCACTCCTACTCAAAACATCGCATGCATTGAAAAACTATTCGATAGGTGTTGCGGCCACCCTTGGGTTTTTTTTGTTGGTAGCTGTTCACCCACAACAATTAATTTTTTTTTTTTTTTTTTCAAGTTTTAGAAAAAATAAAACAATCATGTAGGGGTTTTTTAGTAATTTTAATTCAATTCCAATTATGACATATCTTTTGTCACTAAATTAAGAAATATGAATAACTTTTACATTCCACACTCATTCATTCTTAGTAATAACTATTTATTTTCATAATTGAATATTCATTTAGTGTACCAATTGCAACTTTTTAGAATTTGAGAGAACATTGCAATTTTGGTATAAAGCTTGAGAGGAATAAGAATGTCTTGAAAGGAAAAAAAAAAAAAAAAAAAGAAACGAAAAAGGAGGCTATTAATATATAAACTTAATACCCTGTAGGTAGGAAGAGTAAATATTAACATTAAAGCTCAATACGTAATAAAATAAATTAAAAAAAAAATGTGAATTATTAAGACAGAATGAATATCAATTAAATTATCAGTTATCCAAAGTCTTAGACTTATAAAAAGGTTAAGCATCATTATCCCAAGAACTTGAACTTTATTTACAGTATTTGTTATTTTATTTGTTTGTTTGTGTTGTAATCACTAAAGCATTTATAATCTTATTCGTCATCTATACTCTTAACATTCATGCAGCAAGGTTTCCAAGGGGTAGTTCAATCGGCTGGAGACCACGCCTCACAAAGCGGAGGTCACTTGTTCGAATTCTCCCTCCCCCTCTTTTGTGGACATGTCAAAAAAAAAAAAAAATTCATGCAAAAAGATTTATGTGCAGTTTGGGTACTTACATATTTCCTTAAATGATATAATATCCCTAATAAGCCCCAATTGAACTAGCCTCTGTCTTCATCCTTTCATTTGTTGGGAAAAAAACATCTCTCAAGCCACTCACCAGACATGTTGTCTAAGCAACCGTTCAAAATGTTTAGAGCTTCATTAATAAGCTTACCATCAAAATGGATCTTACTCCTAAACCATTCCTCTTCAGCATTAAAGTTTTTGTTGATGGTTGGGGAACACACAGGGTGGCTATCCACTCTCACAAACTATGTCTATGTGTTTCTCCTAAAGGTCAAATCATAGTTTTCTCAAAAATTTGAATTTTGTCATCTTTCCTTGGGCAAATCCAGCTCTATTTCGAGTGGGTTTGATGATCCCAAAAGCTCTAGAAATCTCTTTTGGTTGTAGATTACTTATGAACCAAAATAAAACTTCCACCATCCTACTCCCTTCCTCATCATCAGAGTCCTGAATCAATCTGGAGGTGTTTACTGTTGAGTCCACTTGACCCACTCAGCAAAGCCCGAGTCAACCACTCAAACATACATCAAGCATGCTCGAGTCTCCAACCAAACCCACCAAATGATCTGTCTGATCTAGGCTTCTCCAACTTTCAACCACTGTTTTTTGCTCACACCTTACCACTCACGTCTCCCAAATCCTTCGTAAAGTGACAACTCTTTGTAGAACTCATTTTCTCAAAATTAAGAGTTTTTGCAATTAGTAGATTTAAGAAATGCATTCAAGGAATAGGTATCTGTAGAATATATGCATTTTCATGGTAGTCCAACTGATCATTGCATTCTAAATGCATCAACATGTGAAGTACAAGTCTCCACTTCAATGATCAAGACAAATCATTATATGATAAAAAGTTAATATGTTATTGTAATTATATTGCAAATAAAATGCCCAATTTTACTACTTGCTACAAGTTATAAAGACTTTAATTTAGATATTTCGCGGATTAATTGCACTTTAAGCACCTAAATCACATACAATATAACAGGAATTCAATTCATCTCTTGACTCACAATTACCCAAACAATATGAATATTGAAAATAAAATAAATTTTATTTTAAAAAATCAAATTCAATGTGACTTTTAGGGTACTAACCAGTAAGAGTATATGAGAAAAGTTTTAAATGAGAGAGATGACCTTAAACCACTGTAGTTCTCTTTGCATCTGCAAAGCCGCCCCTGGGATTTGATTAATTTGAATTGAAGCTCCTGTCATTCCTGCCATATGTAACATGGTATTGCCTTTGTTATCGACCCAAGTTGTCATACTTTTCTTGATAGGAAGCCCGTATATAAGGCTAAAGATCTTTGGTTGACGATGTAGGACAGCAAATGAAAATATGGATGTCTCGTCTACACCACGGCTCCACTTAAGAATTGGTTTTGCTTTGACCATACCAAAAATAAAATCAAAATTTCCTTCCTCGATAGAACGGAAGATGGCAAGTCGAACTTGAGCTTTCATCATTTGGCCATCATTCAAACTTGATACTTCTTTGCACATGCAATTGAGAAGTTCTTGGGATTGCACGTGGAGTAACTTCATTTCATATAAATCCTTGATTCCTTTGTCAATGATTGAATGAATGCCAACTTAGCTAGAAGAAACTAAATTTTTTTATTTTTTATTTTAAGAATAGAGTACAAAGGCTCCACAAATTATTAATTAAGCAAGGTATGGTATTAATTGAATTGATGTATGTACTATACCAAAGAAGTTAAGGAGATTCGAAACTAGCTGCTGCAATAGAGTTAGCACTGCAAAATAAAAATGAAATTCGGTCACTCATACACATTATAAAATTATTACTAAAATAAAATTAATAAATAGAATGATGTGTTTTAAAAATATCATGGTTTAAAAAAAAAAAAAATTGTTGTCAAATTGCAAGTAAGGGGTATGTTTTTAAAAACGCACTATTTTTCTAGTTAAATTGTGATTTTCTGCGATTTTACTAAGTACTTAATTGATTTTTAAAAATTTTCGTTTCAAATCAAACGTTTTATAATCTCTCTCTTTCTTTCTTTCTTTTTCTTTTTCTTTTTCCTTTTTTTTTTAAAAAAAAAAAAAATAGATTGAAAAAAAGCTGCAAATCCAAACAGACCTTGACAAGAATTATTCTAACCATTGGAGATATAATTTATCATCAGTCCCAGTCAAGCAACCTCTCCCACATGGACCAGTACATGGGGAATAACTATTCGGCTAGTTCATGGAAATAATGGCACAAGCCCACTGCATGAGGAATAACTACACACTACATGGAAAATAATTCTGCTCCCACTATGTGAAGATAACTGCCCATTATTATAGAGTGGAAGCAAAATCCTAAAAAATAAGGATTCAATGTTGGACATCTACATAGATAGTAGTTGTAGAAAACAGTATAAAAGGTAGCGTATGTAGCACCAGCGACCACGTAAAAGGGGCATTTGGTTTCCTCTTAAAAAATCTGTATTATTTCAAAAATATTTTCCAAACACCGTGCTGACTTGAGCATCGGAGTGTCCTGAGTAATCCTGAGATCAATGGACTCTAGTAACCATCTTCACTATGTTGGAGGTAGCTTATTGTAAGCCTAGTTGTAAGAAATTTTTCTTTAACAGTAGCTTTTATTTTATCAAGTACCATATATATATATATATATATATATATATATATGTATGTATGTGTGTGGGGGGTGCGTGCAAAAGACCATCTATTAATTAAATAGTATAGAAATTTCTTACAAACTAAGTTGTTGGAACTTCTACAACCCAACCTCTAAAATAATGACTTATGTCCCCTAACATGTGAGAAGCATATATATTTTTTTTAATCGTATGTGATTCTCATTTCTTTTTTAATAGCGTTAATAAGAAATTATGTGCTTCTTACGTGCTTAAAGGACACGACTTAGAGGCTTAATTATAAGAACTCTTACAACCCAGTTCATAGAAGATTTATGTGATCAATTTATTAATTGCTTGAACAGTCAATCAATGGTGTACATAACTGAAGCGGGAGAAAATTAAGAATACGTATTTTATTTTTATTTTTTTTTAATTCTACATCGAAAAAATCCTTCTATGTGGCTCTCAATGGAATGTTTGTTCAGACATTGCTAATTAGAATGCACCTTTCTGTCTATGCGCTGAACTCTTTGGATGAGCATCATTCAAATGGCTTTCAAGTGCCCATTTAGCGCCATCTTCATATCCTTGCATTTTGCGCCATGCCCCTTCTTGAAATATACTCAACCTCGAGTTATGATTTAAAGAAGCTATGTCATTCCTTCCGGAATAGGATCCTTGAAATGAAAAGGATCATTGTCCATTCTTTCCAAACTCTTTGTTTATGTGACGAAATCTTGATTTTTAATTAAGAGAAAAAGTCTCTCTACGTCATCCTCTTTCATGGTACCTAGCTAAGACAATCTTTCAAACACACTTCATAATTATATAAAAATAAAATTGCACAATTGGTCTCTGGGGTTGGCCTAAATTACGAACCACTCCCTGAAGTTGATTTTGGTCAACAAAATTTAACAGAGTCCATTAGTTTGCCACGTCAACGCCAATAAGATAGCGACATGTGTCAATCTGAATAAAAAAAATATAAATCTATTGAAAACATAAATAAATACAAATTTAAATTTTTTCTAAAAAAAAATGAAAATAGAAAAGGGGTGGCTGCCTAACCGACAGCCACCCCCAAGGGCTAACGCACACCCCCAGGCCCTGGGGGTGGCATTCGGGCCACCGCCAAGCTTAGAGGGTGGGAGCGCCACCCCCGACCACCTCTAGAGGTGGCACGTGGCTAGGGCTGGCAATTTTGACACGACCCGACAACCCGACACGAACACGACACGAAATTAGCGGGTTTGGGTCTACCTTAAACGGGTTTGGGTCATAAACGGGTCTACCCGTTTATATTGGTTTGGCGGGTCGGGTCGCGGGTGACACGCCAGACACGATTAACTTCTTCTCTTTTTTTTTCTTATTTCTTTTTTGGGTTTAAAAAAAAAAAGGGAGAATGGCCTAATGAGAAATTGTCAAATTGGAGGGAATGATTTGAAAAGTGAAAAGTTGAAAACAAAAGATTCAAAACTCAAAAGAATAAAAAAAGTGAAAACACAAACAAATATATATATATATTCATAATCACTTACTAATTTTATGTTTATTTTATCTCTTTTTATGTAGAATTTTCTAGCATTTGATGGAGTCTATCCTGATGCACAAAAGACTCAATTGAAACTTTATTTGGATGAACCCAAGTATTTGGAGAAGAACACGACATTTGACATTCTTTCATTTTGAAAGAAAATGAATTTCGTTATCCTGAAGTAGCTGCCATAGCTCGAGATGTTTTGAGTATTCTTATTTCTACTATTGCTTCAGAATCCACTTTTAGTATTGGTGGACGTGTGATTGATCAGTATAGGAGTTCACTCAAGCCTGATATTGTTGAGGCATTGGTTTGCACTAGAAATTGGTTATATGGAGAGCAAGGTAATATAAGTTATTTGCATATTTAATTTCTTCATTTACTTGTATTTTTTTCATTTTATTTTAATGAAATTAATTTCTTTTATCTTTTGATATAGAACAAACTTCAATGAAGGTGGATAACGAAGAAGAGGATGTTTTGACATTGGATAGTAGCAGTTCTTATGAGATCCCCTATTCTTTCTTTTGTTCTTATGTTATTGTTTGTAATTTAGCATGTGAAGCAGAATGGTACAATCTGTTAGATCGATATTGAATTGTAGAAAGTAAATGATGTTAGTTGACATCTTAAACTTTTTCATCTCCCAATGCAATTATTCTGTTTTTTTTCCTTTAGGTATTGGAGTTGAATCACAAAGATGGGCATGTCAAACTAACCTGCGTTGGACCCAATCTGATGGACAATGAGCTTATGTAGGTCATTCAAGAAATCAAGACTCAAGAGTGGACAATTATGATGCAGTTTTTTGTATTTGTAAATTTGTAATGATGATGTAGTATTTTTTTTTTTTTTGGTTATTTGATTAGACAATTAAACATATTAAGTGATTTGGTGCTAGCCTACTAGGAGACTAGGAGTAGGAGTTTAGAGATGAATTGCTAAAATTATTATTATTTCATTTAAATACCAACAAACCCCCCCCTCCCCCCCAAAAAAATAATAATATATATATATAAACAAAAACTAAACAAAAAAAAAAAATAAAAAAATTAAGCTAAACGGTTCAAACGGGTCGTGTCGGGTCGTGTTGACCCGATTCGACCCATTATGGTAAACGGGTCTCGCGGGTCGTGTCGGGTGACCCGTGAAATTATCGTGTCGTGTCGTGTCTGGAGCCTCGACCCGTTAACATAAACGGGTCGTGTCTGGGTCTAGGCTAAACGGGTCGCGGGTCTTAACGGGTCGTAAACGGGTCGTGTCGGGTGACCCGTTTTGCCAGCCCTACACGTGGCCACCATCAAAGGGTAGCCACCCCTTTTATATCTTCATTTTTTAAAAAAAGAAAAAATATATATTAATTTTTATTTGATTTTTAAGGGTTAAATGCATTCTTGCCCCCTGTGGTTTGCAAACTTCATTTTTTGCTCCCTCAGTTTTACTTTTTATCATAGGTGGTACCTGTGCTATGGGAAAAGATGCAAATGATACATCCGTCTATTTTTCCATCCAAAACTAACAGAAATCCACGTCAGCGCCACGTGGTACCATTCAAAATACGACACGTGGCCATAATATTTTTTTAAAAAATTTTTAAGGCTTTTTTTTTTACAAAAATAATAATAATAACAATAATTTTTGGGGTGGCTCTTTTGGGCCACATGGGGGTGGCCGCCCACCCCCATTTGGCTTGGGGGTAGTTCGGCCACCCTCAAGGGCAAAACGGGAAGCCAAAAAATTTGAGGGTTTTGTCTTGGGGGTAGCCAAACCACCCCTGTGGCCCATGGGGGTGGTTCGGCCACCCCAAGGGCAAAACGAGAAGCAAAAAAATGTGAGGGTTTTGCCTTGGGGGTGGCCGAACCACCCTGTAGGCCACGGGGGTGGTTCGGTCACCCCCATACCGGCCGATCTGGGGGTGGCCGAACCACCCCTGTGGCCCATGGGAGTGGTTCGGCCACCCTAAGGGCAAAACGGGAAGCAAAAAAATGTGAGGATTTTGCCTTGGGGGTGGCCGAACCACCCCCTTAGGCCACGGGGGTGGTTCGGCCACCCCTAGACCAGCCAATCTTGGGGTGGCCGAACCACCGCCATGGCCCATGGGGGTGGTTCAGCCACCCCTAGGCCAAATGGAGTGGCTGGCCACCATTTTGTGGCCCAAAATGGGTGGCTAAGCCACCCCTACAATTGTTTTAATTTTTTTTTTTAAAAAAAAGTGTGGCCATGTGTCGCATTTTGAATGGTGTTACGTGGCGTTGACGTGGATTTTTGTTAGTTTTGGATGAAAAAATAGACGGAGGTACCATTTGCATCTTTTTCCATAGCACAAGTACCACCTATGATAAAAAGTAAAATTGAAGGGATAAAAAATAAAGTTTGCAAACCATAGGGGGCAAGAATGAATTTAACCCTATTTTTAATAGATTTATATATTTTTTATTCAGATTGACACGTGTCACCATCTTACTGGCCTTAATGTGGTTCCTAACAAAATCTGTCAATATTATTGACGGAATTGACTACAGGGAGCAATTTGTAAATTAAGCCAATCATGTAAAGACCAAGAAATTAAAAAGGAGATTTATCAATTAACAAATTGTATTTATTAAATTGATGGGATTAATAATTATGTTTTTGGTAATAATAATTGTGTCACAAGAAAATAAAAAAATAAAACAAGTCCGGGTAAGAATACGAGAACTAGATTGATAATAGTAATGGATCCTAATTGAATAAATAAGTAATTGAATGGATCGAGTGCAATTAAAATGAATGTGGTGTTATATATTAATTACCAAATGATATAAATAAAATAAGTAGGGGTCCTAATGTAATTTATTATAGTTGTGGTTTTAAATAAAAAGGAGAATCCTATCCGCCACGTGTCATCGCAGGATTGGGTAGGAGAAGATTACTTTATCTTTTCCCAACCACTCTTAACATGACACATTGTCTTTTTCTCTCTCTCCCTTTTCTCTTTCTTTTTCCCTTCTTTTCTCTTTACTTTTCCCCACCAATCCGAATACACTCCTCTCTCTCACGCCTCTCATTTCTTTTCTTCTCTTCTTCTTCACTCTTCCCCTATTCTCCTCTATTTGTGCAGCAGCCCAGCCCACGTCCCCCTCTCTTTCTTTCCTTTTCTTTTCCTCTCTTCTCTTCCCCTTTTCCCGGTAGCAGCAGCAGCCTTCACCATTTATTTTCTCTTCTTCCCCTGCCACGCACATTCAGCAGCTCGCCTCTTCTCTTTCCCTTCCCTTTCTTCTTCCTCTTGTCTCACTTGCACCCACACATACACAGCCGGTTGTGAGAGAGAGTTTCTGCCGAGAAGATGCAGCCCAAAAGAGAAGTAGGAGAAGAAGAAGAAGAAGAAGAAATGGGTTTCGGCCATGTACGTCCGGAGAGGTTAAAATTCTTAGCTTTTCTTTGCATTTCCATTTTACCCATTGGTTCTATATTACAAAATTAGGTTTATTTGGGTTGGAAATTATGGGTTATCTTTGGATTTGATTTAGATGAAATTCTAGGGCATGGAAAGCTACGAATTTAGGTAAATAATTTTATGGGTTGTGGTTGGGAACTACTTGAGAAGTAAATTTAGGGTTTATGGTGATTTTTGGGGGTGATGGCTGAATGGTATTTGTTATGGGTTTTGATTCTTGCTTTTTATAACCCATGATTGATGCTTTATTGTGAGTGGTTAATGTTGGAAAGAAAAGTGGTTATGAAGAGTATTTTGATGGAAATTCAGATATGGTTTGTGTTTACAATTTGGTGATAATGGTGTTAATCTATGGTTAATGGCCTATTATAGATTATAGAATGTTTGGTTGGATTAGATTCAGTTTTGAAAAGGAATTTGATAGATGATATATGGAATTTTGATAGTTTGATGAGAAGAATTTTAGGGCTTAGCTTGGTGATTTATAGTTGAGCTTTGAGGAATGTATGGGCTGATTTTTAGGAGTGTCTTAATGGAATTCAAATCTGATTTGGATTAATAGTTTAATGATGAATGGTTAATGATTATTTGATAGGGATTGAGGTTAATGTTTGTGGTTGATTGATTGGTATTTTGGTGTTGATTTGGAGTGAACTATAATGTTGAAGTTAATGTGTTAGATTCTTTTAGTGTAAATGACAAATGGGGTGAACATAGAGAAGTTGATGATGATGGATTGGTACTATGGTTGCTATATGTGGGTAAATTTTAATTGGATGGTTTGGTTAAAAGGCCGAATGGATTATGGTTTGGGTTTCTTGATAATATTGATTAGTAGCTATATTTGGGACTTGTTATTGAGTTATTTGCACTCATGGTTAGTAACTAATTGAGTGATGGGAGACAAATAACTAAGGAATTAAGATATGTAGCAAGTGAATAATGATTAGCTTTAGTAAATGAATACATGTTCAATATGTAATTATAATTTAATTTAATAAGAAGTACTAGACTCATAAGTTAAATTAGATTAAGGTTTTATAATCCAAACTACTTAGATGATTAATAACTAATGTATGTAAAGCATTAAATGAAATGGCGAATTATTCATGTAACCCGTAGGCAACATGTATAAATTGACAAGGTAGTAGAAGTACCTAAATGTACCCGGAATCCAATGTGAGGTAACTAAGTAACTAATCCACCTATTCATGTACACATAGTATTTTTGTGTATTATCGGATTAGGTTTAAGTCTATTAAGTGCGGTATATATATATAATTATATACATACATAAACATGCACATGAGTTCAATATATAATGTTAACTTAGTAAATAAATAATGAGCCAAAAATGGATTAATAATAATGCGATGTAATAATAATAAATAGGAGAATAAAATAGTAAACGCATCTTAAAGATAATAAGCAAAATAAAATATGGACCTAAGCTTAAATGCCAACCTAATAATAGGATTAGGATACTTAACTAGATTTATACGCAGGTAACACAACGTGTAAGCACGCGGGTAGTCTTAGTGTCATAGGATGAGTCCCATAGTGTTGTCTAATGTTATAAGTATTTGCAGGGTCGTGTCATAATTGGAGACTTCAATGGGTTCTCTAATGTTGAGTTCGAGTCGTGAGTCCAATGCAGCCAAGGTGAGTATTCTACTCACTGAGAAAAGATATTTTCGTATTTTATAGAAATGCAAATGATAGATAATTTTCTACTGAACCAACGATATGTTAACATGTATGCTTTGAATGTTTTAAGTAGTTTCAATTATGTTGAAATGTCAATGATGTTATGAAATGATGCATAAATGAAATGTTTGAATCGATTTAAAGTGTCTGAATATGTACTGCAATTATGCAAAGAAAAATAAAGAAAACTTCATGTTGATTGGTTCATTGTATTTGAAGAGAGCATGATTTGTAAAGAATAGGAGTATAGAGTTTGAGTTGTAAAGCATAATGCACGAACACATAATAAAGAAGAGAGCGTGAGGCTCATAATAAAGAAGAGAGCGTGAGGCTCATAATAATGAAGAGAGCGTGAGGCTCATAATAAAGAAGAGAGCGTGATGCTCATAATAATGAAGAGAGCGTGAGGCTCATAATAATGAAGAGAGCGTGAGGCTCATAATAATGAAGAGAGCGTGAGGCTCATAATGAACAAAAAGACTATCATGAGCATGCATAGCATTGTTTAAATTGTGTAATGTTTTCATGATAAGTATATTGTAGTTTTGCTAGACGTATTAGTATGCATAAGAGTCTTGATAGAAAAAGAATTTATGTATATTGATATCGGATTGTGTGATGTTTTTATGAAAGTATATTGTAGTTTTGCTAGACGTATTAGTATGCATAAAAGTCTTGATAGAAAAAGAGTTTATGTATATTGGTATCGGATGGTTGCATGGTTTAAATGCCATTGTGTTCAATAACGAATCTTTCACGTATAATACTGGCTGCCCAGTGTATTTAAATGTTTTCTATTAGTCGGTGTTTGCTATATCAGCTATGGGGGTTTTTCAAACAAAAGTTTATAAAATTGGTAGCTGTTATAGTGTACGCACGACTAAAAATGAAAAGTTGGTTCTTTGCGAAAACTCAGTGAATAGTATACCTCTGAGGTCTTAGTGTATTTATTTATGCTAAGATGGTGGGCTCATAATTCCACCTATACGGATGTGGCAAACCCCCACAACCGTATAGATGATGTTTCTTTGGCTGCAGGTATTTCGGTCGTAGTATATGATGTTGTAGAAGTATACTGAGGATATTATGACTGAAGCTCAACGCGACGGTTGTAATGTGTTAGACCGCGGGATGTCTATTCCTTTAGGTATTTTGATTATGGCTTGTGACGCTTGCGCCACATGGTCTTTGTTAAGCCATTTATGTTATGTATTTAATTCGAGGAAAGATTTAATCATGTAGTTATTTAATGACTCTTTGTTGTAATTATTTGTGATAAATGTATAAGATGTGATTTCCGCTATTAGGTTATGTTTTCCGCTGCATAGTTGATAGATGTTATACTCTGATTTGCCAGGTACATATTATGGGGTATGTACATATGTTGGCTTTGCGACATATCGTCGTACCACTGTGAAGATTCGTTTATATTTTAAGGGACTAATGATTATGTGGATGTTTTGTATTAAAAAAAAAAAAAAAAAAAACGGGTCGTCACAAATCATAAGGATCTCTGAATTAATTTTGATACTAGAGGAAGTGATTTGTAATTTAGGCCAACCATAAGGACCAATGGTACAATTATCCCTTATATAAACATTGTCTCACCCCCTATATGTAGCATCTATGTTAAATTGCCAAGGTCTCTCTCATTCTAAGAAATATCATCATTAGCAATGACATTATTAGCGGTATCCCAAAAGTCGTTGCAGATATGTGTTTATCAGAGGTGACTTTTGATAGTTGACTATTATTAATGTTTTCTTTGATGAAGCAAGTCATGGTTTTATCATTTAAGTAATTATCAAAAGAGAAAATGTGAAGTTGTCCAAAATATTATTTTACTTGTTACAAGCCAAATCTTAGAGAAAAAAATTTGAGGCAACAACATACCTGATTCGATGATTTTTATTTGATTGCTTCTACTTTTTCCTATGTCTTGAATGTTCAAACGAATTTCCTCAGTGGCTCGAGCCGGTTGAATGTATATACCTTTCATCACAAAAGGCCAATGAATCACGAGTAAGAAGTTTGGTAATAGTATTACTACCTATCTCACATGAGCAATTTACTTTTGAGGAACACAAAAGATTAAATAAATAATTCTTCAATACCTTAGAAATTTGGCTTTATCATATAGTGTGTTGTAGTGTTCGAGGCTATCTTTTCTTTCCTTTTTTTTTTTTTTTTTTGGATTCATGATATATATGCTAGGCCCCTTTTGAGGAGAACCTTTTGGTTTCTGTCCATGTGGCAAATAGAAGGTAGAAAATATGTGGTTTATGAGTTTTAAAATATGTTATGTAAATTGAGATTGTGATAAGATTTATAAATTTCATGATATGTTTGAAAATGACATGAGAAGCACATGATGTTAATTGATGCATAAGTGTGTGAAAGTATGGACACAATGATTATATGTCATGAAAGCACAAAGATGTATATGAAACAAAACCCTGAACTAAAGACTCTTGGGATGCATACCCCTGGGCACCATGCAACAAGACCCTTGTGCTGCGTACTCCTGGGTACTATGAAACGAAAGATTGTTGGGCTGCGTACCCCTCGATACCAAGAAACAAGACCCTTGGGATGCGTACCCCTAGGCACTATGAAACGAAAGACCTTTGGGCTGCGTACCTCACGACACCAAGATGGCAAGAAAAATGAATAAAAAACATGCATAGCACGATGATAATGTGTGACATGTTTATATATATATATATATCATAACAGTTGGAAGTTGGAATGCATAGAATGATTTATAAGAAATTTATGATAGACGTACTTATATGCCTATGAGTTTGAATGAAACATAACATACGTATATCGTTACGGCTAAAATGCATATGATGATTTATATATGATGTTATGCTTAGATATACACGTATGCTTGTATTTCCCGAAGGTTTGAAAAGCTTATATACAAGTATAGTTGAGTTATGATATGGTTTATTTATTGCTTAAATGTATTCATATGCTTATATTTTTTGAAAATTTGGAAAGCTTGCATATGATTATAGCTGAGCCACATGTTTTATATGTATATATATATATATGATTTTATCTGGTTATAAGATGTCAGTGTTTACCTTATCAGCTACGAAACGTTATAAGAAGAGAAGTTGTTTACTTTAAGTAGCTATTATTGTAAACATATGGTAGAAGAACGAACAAATGTTGGATCATTGGAAAACTTAGTGAGTTTTATACTATTGAGATTGTGGACTCATTATTCCGTAGAAGTCGATGAGGACCCTGTGGGTTTATATTTGGGATATTACAACTAAGGCTTATCCCATCGGTTGTTTGTGTCAGACCCTTAGATAGTCCTTTTTGTGAATATTTTACATATATGGCCATGTGTTGCATGTGATACCCTTTTTGTATAACCATACTTTTGTTATGTAATTAATACATTGTTAAGCTTTAATTACATAGATAGTCAAATGGCTCTGATGTTGTAATTACTACTGTTAGTTAATGATATTAGTTTCCGCTGCAATGTGTTGAGTCTCTGATATGTTATGCACATGACAGTGATGTGTTTGAGTTGTGTTGGTTCATGAAAAATTGTCATTCCACTGTGATGATTTATTTAAAAAAAAAAAAAAAAAAATAGAGGTCGTCACAAAGACTTACTTAGGGATCCTAGTGAGACCCCACCAGTACCCTGATGAGTTCTCTCTTAAATTTAGTTGTTTTTCAGTGATCGTAGAAACTTAAAGAATATCGAAAAATGGTGCTGTTCACACTAAACCAAAAAATGATCTAACATTAAGGTTGTTCAAATATGTATTGAAAATAGTAGGGACTCTGGGAGTGGGCATCAGTATCACACTATCTTTTTTGGTTCGACATGTGGATACAGTACGTTAAGATTTCATAATGTAATGGTATAAAACGTTGGTCTAGTTAGTAGTTATGCTATTTATCTATTAAGTGTAGTTAAACAAAATTGAAAATGACTTGGCCACATATAATGACTCATGTGAACAGCATAGTTTTTTCATTTGTTTATGCTTTCAAGATTATGTTAAAATAATTGAGTACTGCGTCGTCAATTTAAAATAAGTTTATACAAACAGTTTGCATAGTATAAATTCACTCATTTGAAGTCAGTTATTCAAAAATCACCAACTTTTTTTTTTTCTTCACTAGAAATTAAGGTTAAGGGTAATAATAACAAATAATTATGTTTTTATGTGTGTTGTGTTAGATTTGGTATCACTTTCTTTTGTATGTATGAAAATATGAAATTTTATTAGAATATTTGAATTAATTCATAGTGGTGAGTTAATTTGATTTATGTAGTTTTTTCTTTCTTAACGCATGTATGTTCATATTACAATTGATAGGAATCACTTGCTAAAGGATTGGGTAGCATACTCCTCCATTTGGAAAAGAAAAAGAAGAAGATCTGATGCGCGCGGCAAATCCATGCCATTATTGGATAATGTTATATTTAATCTTTATGTATAGAAATTATATCCAACCTAGCCAGCTGTACGTTTGCACGACCCGAAAAATATTAATGAGAAGCAATAAGAGAAGAGAAAAGAGATTATTGGTACTTACAGTATTTGTAGATCCATCGTTTCCAAAACACGAGCCCATCTCCACTCTGGAATGCATTAGGCGTATCGGCCAAAGCGTACAGAGGGGACTGACCCCATCTGTCTCGAACAAGAGCCAAACGTGGACACTTCCGAATTAAATCCAAAGCAATATCTGTTGGATCAAAAAGGGAATTAATTATATTGCGACAATTTCAAATCATCAGAAATAACGACCGATGGAATATTGTTAGACTTAATTAGGCGAAGAGTTGCTTCTTACCTATACTTCCGTTATATATAGCGCTGGTACAAAGTGCAGCGCCGTTGACGGCTTTTTCTTCCGTTAGTACTTCCAGTGGAGTGCGAGAATAGAGATATCGAGCCAACTCTGTATGCCCATTGTAAATAGCCTGAAAAGCTGGAATATCTGAACTCGAATCTTCAATGCTGACCAAGTTGTTGTTCTTTCCAAGCAAGCATGCAGTCATCCTGTAGTTTCCCGCATTAATTGCTTGAACCAGAGCTGTGTTGCCAAACTTATCTGGTATTGCCAAGTCTTCCACCGACATTACATCCACTAACTTCTCCACTATAAGCTCATGCCCAGCTTCAACAGCAAGGTAAAGAGCCGTCTGGCCTAAATCAGTGATTTTTGCACCCGGTTGGCCCTTAAGGAACTCCTCTGTAGCATTCCAATCACCACGTTTCAGAGCCTCTCTTAAGTCCTTATACTGACCATAGTCAACGTTCCCATTTTGGCCACTGCCTGCAAATTAAAGTTTTTTGAGGGCACTCTAACATCAACATGGCAACTATATATATATATGGGATGTTCTTTCCTTTGGATTTTAAATTTCAGAATTAACTCAATATGTAAAGGTCGGTAGAATTAGTACAGACAAAAAGCGTATCACCTCCTTAAAACTTCTTTATAACATTGGAAACTTGGAAGGAAAAATCTTATTAAAAAGCAAAATTTTATTAAATGACTTCATATCTCCCTCTTGTGTGTGTTCGTGTATATTTATTATCTATGCACCGTCAGCAATGTACGGGATTTTTTACATAGTTATCATATCACACCAAATGATAGTTAAATTGAAAAATCATGTAAGAGATGTTGGGAGTAAATCCCCCTCAAAATCGGGATCAGAACCCTATTCCAAGTCGAGTCGGGGTTGTTAGAATATATTCTGAATGGGAAATGCTAGGCATACACCCAACTCCCCACTCCCAAATCCCTACACCCTAATGTGGCAATGCCACATCAGATTTTTTTTATTCGTTTTCTTCCTCGTCCACAACCCCCTCTCACTCTATCTCCATCTCCGGCACTCTCTCTCTCCCCTCTCGCCGGAAATCAGATTTTTTTTTCCCGGTTTCTTCCTCGCCTACATCCCCCTCTTCCTCTCCTTACTTCTTTTTCTTTTCCTCTTCCTCTTCGTTTTCTATTTTTCTCTTCTTCCTCCCAGTTTCTCCTGATTCTTCTCCCTTCACTTTCTTGTTCTTCCTTTCTCGGTGAAACAGAGAGAGTGAGAGATTGAGAGGGAGATTAACAGAGAGAGATCGAGAGGGAGAGGGAGAGAGATACACGGAGAGAGACGGGAAGAGAGACCTGGAGAGGGAGAGATCAGTCCCCGTGAGTGAACCCGTGAGGCTGGAGGACCGAACAGAGGGACCCGATCCTTCCGGGGGTCTGGTCAACGGTGGGTCGTCGGAGGGCGCGTATTCCGGATACTTTCGTGGAGGATTTTCCTGGTGAGAACAGAGGCGGTTTTCGGCTGAATTTTTCGGTGGATTTTTCTGTATTGAGCGGAAATTCCCCTATGTAAGTGATTCTTGTAATTTCTATTTGATTTATTGTTGATTTCCTTGGTTTACCCAGTTGCCATGATTCACGTTTGAATGGGTTTTTGGTGGGTTCGGTTAGATGGTGATCTAGCCGCGTGTGTGTGGTGTTTGCCCGTGTCCCTTGTTTCGGCCGGTTGTGCGTAGAGATGTTGGGTCTTCTATTTTGGCCGATTGTATTGGTGACTGTAGCTCGAGATCTGGACGGCCGGCGAGAAGAGAGAGAGAATGTCGGAGACGAAGATTTCTTGGGGATGGGTGTGCCGACGCTGAGAAGAGGAAAAGAAAAAGAGTAATGTTTCTTACACAATTTTTGTACAACTTTTACACAACTCTAACAACTTTCTTTTAAAATCAGCCATTGAATATTTAGGACCCACATGTTGAAAAACAAATCCAATGGTTGATCATAACAAAAAGTAGTTAGAGTTGTGCAAAAGCTGTGTGAGAGTTGTGTAAGAAACATTACTCAAAGAAAAATACTGATGAAAAAGAAGAAGAGAAGCAAGGGAGTGTCGACGCTGAGAAGAGAAGAATGGGTGTAAGGGGAAATCTGATGTGGCTGTTGCCACGTCAGGGTGTAAAAAGATGGGAGCAAGGGATGGGTGTAAGTGTAGCATTCCCCATTTTGAATATATTCTAGCATTTACCATATTTGTTTGATTTATCGGATTTGATTTAATCTGTATATTAATTAGTACCGACAAAAAGTGTATCACCAGCTTAAAACTTCTTTTACAACATAGGAAACTTGGAAGAATGGGGTCATCCCCGAAGATATGGAGGAAGCCCTAAGAAAAAACAAGAAGGCATGTAGCTACCTTAGTGGTAAGGGAAAAATCCTAAGGCAAATCCAAAGAGACAGCCTTGCAAAGAAAACAAGGATGAAAGAAAACTCTAAGGCAAATCTAGGGAGAAAACCCTGCAGAGAAAACAAGGAAATGAGACAACCCTCGATTTTCAGGTAACTCTCACTTTTCCGATAACCCTCGGTTTTCAAGTTATAGGGAGAAAACCATAAAAAAAAACGAGAAGGCATAGGAGGTCGAATTTAACCCTCTGGTTTGCACGTTTCAAGTTTTCAGAAACTACAAAGGTATCACACATTTCCGAAAGACATTCTCAACAGAATTTACTAAGGAGCATCACCCCCAAAATTTGAAGGCAGAGGGGTAGGTCGATATTCAACAGGATAGAAAGACATGTCTCGGGTGTGATCACACGCTCGGTATCCCCAAGAAGTGAAGCAGTTGAACTCGAGACTTTTAAGGGTCGAGCTAAAGATTGTTCAAACCTCGAAAGAAGTAAATGCTCGAATTTTCTGAGACACAAAATTTTCATTATCCGAAAATGTCTCGGATAAAGGAATTGGGGAGTAACTATTGAGAATAAATCCCACTTATAATCAAGATCAGAACCTTACTTCCAGTCGAATTGGGGGGGGGGGGGGGGGGGGGGGGGGGGTATGAGTGACAATCTAGGTCTAATTATGACTCCTTAAAAAATCTGGTCAACAGTCCTACTTGAATGAGAATAGGACTCACAGGCCAAATCAAGTTCCATGGTATAAATGATAGATTGACTCCACCACTTCGCATATAAATAGGCCATACCCCATGTATAAATGACAGATTGATTATTTTATACATTGAACATACAATGATCGTGGGCGCATCAAGAACACCAAAAAATATGTAGTTCACACTGTACTGAAAACTGTTCTAACAAGACTAATTTTGGTTACATAGTTTACTATACCTTATAATAAAACGAATAAGAATTGATCGACCTAATGATTTTTCTAAATAATAAAATCGACCAATTGAACTAGAATAAATAACTCCTGTCCCTCTCCCTCGTTTGGAAAAGAAAAGAAAAAATACTAGATTAAATAATAGAATTGGAAAAGAATAAATAATAGTCATTGTGAACCAAAACTTTGAAAGATAAAAGGAACTATCATTTGGTGACAAGACCTTCTTCAATAAGATATTTATACTTTTTTAAATTTATGTGAGGGGAGGACTAGCTCATAGCCACCACTATTTTATTTTTTTAATTATATTTTTTTAATTAACTATGTTTCATCATTTAAGTTATCTGACATTGAACTATGCCAATTAATTCAAAAATAAGTTGACGAATGGACATTTTTAAAACTAAGGGAAAATTTAAAATTTTAATTATCATAATTGAAAATTTGATGACAGAATTGAAATCACAAGAAAACTTGCCGATTATTTTGAGCATTTGCACAGTTTAGTGAGAGAGAGGGGAGACCTGAGTCAGCATCTGTAGGCACGCCATATTTTTCAGCCAACGTATCCCAAGCGATTTTTGCAGAATTAATCTGAATAATCTTAGAAAATGTGTCTGGTCTGCATGAAATTTGGATTACATGTAAGGCCACGAAATTCTTCTTACTCCAAGCCTTAAAGGCAGCTTCATCATCTTCTTGCCTTGGAGGTTCGGTGGTTTCTTCAATTATCTCCCAAAGATCATGGACCATCAAATAGGTTTTTATTTGAACACTCCAATCCACATAATTATCTTTCTTAAGAACTCGAAGAAACTTTTTTGCTAATGTATCCCAAGCAATTTTTGCAGAACTAATCCGAATAATATTAGAAAATGTGTCTGGTCCGCATGAAATTTGGATGACATTTAAGGCAGTGGAATTCTTCATACTCCAAGCCTTAGAAGCAGCCTCATCATCACTTGGAGGTCCGGTGGTTCCTTCAATTAAGTCCCAAAGATCGTTTGCCATCAAATAGGTTTTTACCCGAACAGTCCAAGCCACGTAATTATCTTTGTCAAGAACTTGAAGAGCAGCTGCAGTCAAGCCACCCTTTATCTCCATGTTTAATCTGTGAGTATATCCAAATAGAGTTAGGAGCATAAATTAAAGACAATAAAAGTAATAATATGAATTCCTAGACGAACTTTTCTAATCTTCTTGCATACCATTAACTGACGTTTAATTATTTGCTATTTCTTATTTTTTCCCCGATTAATAAAATATTTGTTGGAAAAAACCAACAACCGAAACACATGGTTACTCAAAGATATCTGTATGGGCGAAAGCTGAAAAAAGAAAAGTCAGCTGCTTCTCAATGACCGAAATAAAGGTTTACAAATAAATAAAGAGCTTTTCTATTCGGTAACTAAATCAAATGAAGAGCACAAGATTCACAACAACGCGAACTGGAATGAGAAGTCCTGCTTGTGAACACTGCATTATCTTGTTTCTTCTAATTTTAAATTGTTTGATGCAATGGAGTTATGAGTCCATAACAATATGAGAGCTTCTACGCATGCGCAATGCATCCGTCGCTCTTCAGTCTTTTTTCCACGTGTTATTTATTTTTTTTTTTTATAACAAAAAAAGCAATCAAAACGCAGGTGTCTCACTTTCCATTTTTAAAATTTTCCTCATTTCTCTTTCTCAAATCTCCCCCTCTCCACTGTGCCCTCCCCCCCCCCCCCCCCCCCCCCCCCCCCCCCCCCCCCCCCCCCCCCCCGACTGGATCATCGACTCCCTTGCCGACGCCGGAGCCCTTGCCAACGCCGCTCGCTCTCTCTATCGGAGTCCCTCGAAACCAGCAGACCGGCCCACCGGCCGGAAATCCGAATCCGACGCCCTTGCCAACGAACGCCGACGCCGCTCGCTCTCCCATCCGACACCCAGCTCTCTCTCCGTCGGACCCAGCACAGACCAGCCGCCTAGGTCTGACGCCGACGTCGAACCCAGCAGACCGGCCCACCATATATATATATATATATATATATATATATATTCTTTCTTTATCGATTAAAAATATAAGAAGTAAATTTGGTTTTTTCAATGGTCAAAACGAGGATAATTTTGGAAGAATTTGATTCAAATATGATTTTTCCTTCCATTCTAACTGTCAACCCTAACAGAGTGGCTTAATTGTAACAAAATGATAGTTTGAGGTATCTAAGTGTCATATTTGCAGTTCATGTTGGTAAATAAAAAATGACAGTTGGTTAAAGGGGGGCAAAGTATATTTATCCCATAAATAAAGGTAGGCTTGGGTCAAAATAATCAAGCGGAGCGATTTGATCAACACAAATTTTCAACAAACTAGTTTGTAGGAAACTCATACAACCAGCATCTAAAAGTGACATGTGTCCTTTAAGCTATTAAAAACGCATGTGAGATCAAACACATACAATTAAAACAACATGTGCTTTTCACATGCAAGGAACACCTGTCAATATTAGAAATTGGTTTGTATCAAATCAGATTGTATGAAATTTTTGTCAAATGGATTTTGCAAGTTGAAAGTTAGCTTGCTTTGTGCATTCTAGTATGGTCGGGGGAGATGATAACCGCAAAAAAGAGTGTCTATGGTAAAGGTTTTTGAGTGGTTTTGTTTTTTTAAGTAATAAGAAGTAATTGATGTGATATAAGTATAAAGAAGTTTTAAATTTTTTTTATGGAAAAGTGAAAAGTTTTGTTTTGTAATAGAGTTTTTTTTTTTTTTTTAATAGTAATAAAAAGTCATTTATATAATATAAAAAGTTAAAAAAAATTGAAATGTTTTAATATTGACTTTTTAAGAAAAAATTGATGGTAAGGAAAGGAGTTTGACAAACAGCCCTATGTGTCACCTCGCTCAATCCTAAAGTGCTTTGCTTTATGCAGTGGAATTGAAAATACTGTATACTGCTTCCTCAAAAAGTAACAACAACAATAAGAAGAAGAAATTGGTATTTTGTTTTTTTTGGTTTCACAAGGTGGAATCCACTTTGCAAGAGAGGGTGATAAGAACACAATCATCATAGCGTTAAAGTAGAACAACCAAAAAAATAATTGATGCATAAGTGGATCTTTAACTAAATAGCATGAAGCTTGCACCAAAAAATAAAAACCAAAAAAGAAAAAAGAAAAAGAATACTCCACTCTCTGACCAGTCCTAAAATCAACGAGAGGTACAGTTTAAAAACTGATAATATTGAATATTCATGGTATGACTTGGTTTGTAGTGATGGAAATCCTCCTTTGAGGAGAGGATTTACAAAATGCAAGAGATAGACCTAGGTTGTTAAAAGGGCAGGATTTGTTTTGGGTCCAAGGACGAGATTGGGTTCAAACAACATAATTTAGGAGAGTTAGGCTTTAAGGTTGTAATTTGCCTTACATTAATTCGATTAAATACTACCTTTTCTCTCTAATGCTTTTAATTTGACATATGTGATTTTGTAAATCCGCTACGTTGCCGTCCCTAGCCTTAATATGAGAAAGGAGTTTATTATTTTACTCCAACAAAAAAAAAAATGAAAGGAGTTTAGTATATATTTGTAGGAAATTTTTTACCCATTTATTTTGTATTAAATCCTAACAAATAGGGGAAAAAAAAAAATCCTAAACTACCCATTTATTTTTCCCAGTTTTTTACTAAAGAAAAAAAGAGTATAATTGTAATTTAAGCGTAATTTGGTAATAGTCATTTTACCTTTTGGCCGTTTAATAAATTGTAAATTTTGTAAATTTCAAGGCATACTTAATTAGAAAGTAAGAATTATTAGATAAAACATTTCAATTAGAGAAAACCTTTAATTCGGACAATCTGTAAAACATTATTTTTACAGCCTTTAATAAGAATTTGACACCCTCATTTGGACAAAGGTGGATGGAGCCACACCTCGAACTTCCTCCCTTTCTTGTTTCAATTTAACAAAAAATTTCACCTATCTCTTTGAATTTTTTGTTAAATTCTCTTTAAATTCCCTAAGAACATCTATTTTTTTTTTTTTTTCAAAAAGAAAAATAAAAAAAGAGAAACAAGGGAAGTAGATGCTAATGTGTACATATTCAAAGTATGTACGATGAAACAACTCTAGCATTGTACGTGCGACGAAGTTGCTCATTCGATCATTCATTGTTTATAAAATTCAAATTGCTTGTTTTATCTCGATAGAGAAATGTTTAGTTTTATTGTTTAGTTCATGTCTTCTCCTTATAAGAGATGTGCAAATTTACTATTGAATTTGTGGGACCACATGTGAGTTCAACAGAGTTAATGGCTAATTTGAAAAAAAGATGTGTAGGAGAATGACGCTAAACACATTTGATATTGAAATACGGTTTATGAATACTTGTATTAATAAACTTAATTGAATAGTTTTAATTTAAATATTTCGTAGTATATACATCTACAATCTTTTCATAGGATCCAATAATTGTTGGCCGAGTATTAATTAAATGGAATTGAAGTTTAACCGTGACATTCCCACTCTTAAAGGAGTCGGACAGTTAGACTAAAACATGTTCATTTTAACAAACCATATAATGAGACAATCACATCCTTCATGAGAAAACCTCACAACAACTATATATATTATTGGATCCAGAATTCAGGGCATGCAACTACAGAACTCTTTCATGAAAACATAGCATTTCTCTTTATACAAAATGCATAGAGGAAAATTGATGCGAAAATGAAGCAGTTACTTACAGGTTTAGACGACGGACAGTCTTCCCAAAGCGAAGCTTGTAAGTCAGTCCTACTTTGCAATACTGGTTTTTAGTAGACAAACTTCAATATTTAAAGAAATGGTGAGATATATGTATATCCACGACCCCAGTGCCTTGGTGGACGCAACAAATATGCCAAACAACAAAAATAACCAAAAAAAAAAATTCTACTTTAAGAAGACTTGGTTGTGACCAAGCTGGCATGCACCAATCCACGTTGTAGCAGTACGTTGAGACTTGAGAGTCTTGTTTTGTAGAAAATTTTTACTTTGTCATTACTAAGAGCAACTTGCTCACATGCAGTTATTCAATAGACTAAAATAGATTAAATGTGCTTAATTTCAATTCTCTCTAATTCTTTATATATTAATTCTTGGAACGCAAAAATTTTTGTATGAAAAAGTAAAACGTTTTGTAGAGTTTTTCTTTTCTTCATAGTAATAAAAAATAATTGATTGAATATAAAAAATTAAAAAAAAAATGAAATGTTTTGACATTGACTTTTTAAGAGAAAATTGAGGCCAAGGGAAGGAGTTTGCCAAACAGCCCTGTCTCACCTCACTCAATCCTCTGAAGTACTTTGCTTTATGGTGTGGAATTGAAAATAATGTATACCGCTTCCTCGAAAAGTAAGAACAACAATGAGAAGAAGAAATTGGTTTTTGTCACATGGCTACATGCATAAGTGGATGACGTGGCAAATAATGGGTTTTCAGTAATGTGGGCTTTATTAGATAGTTATAACTGAATGGGCTGAATCTAGCTGTCAAAGCTAGTGGGCTGTTCACTTGGGCCTAGCTGGCACCCAGTGGGTTATTCTATAAATAGTCCAATCTATCTTGTAATTGGTGTCCAGAAAATATCTAGTGAATTGTATTCTCAAAGATAACAGCTGGCTTAGCAATTAGCTCTAGATTCTAGTCAGTAATGGCATCTCTAGCTTAGCATCTAGTTCTAGTTACTGTAATGGTGTAACCGAGATATTCCAGTATAAATACAAGCAGATTCTCTCGTTCAATTTCATCAATTCATCCGCATTTCTTACATAATCAGTCTCAAACCCCTAAATCAGTAATCAGTGTGTTACAGTTTTTTGTTTTTGTACCCATTGGTTTCACAAGGTGGAATCCATTTTGCAAGAGAGGGTGATATGAACACAATCATCATAGCGTTTAGAACAACCCAAAATCTAGGATTTTAGTGAAAAATAAAAAAAAATTAAGAAAAAATACTTCACTCTTTTACAGGTTCTAAAATCACCATGATATAGTTTAAAACCTGATAATATTGAATATTCATGGGATGACTTGGTTTGTAATGATGGAAATCCTACGACGAGGAGAGGGTTTACAAGGGAAGTGGATGCGCTAATGTGTACACATTCAAAGTATGAACGATGAAACAACTCTAGCATTGTATGTGCGACGAAGTTGCTCATTCGATCATTCATTGCTTATAACATTCAAATTGCTTGTTTTATTTCGATAGAAAAATATTTAGTTTTATTCTTTTATTCAGCTTCATATAAAAGATATGCAAATCCGATATTCCATTTGTGAAACCACATATGGGTTGAACAGAGTTTTATGACTGATTTATAAAAGAGATGCGTAAGAAAATGACACTAAACACATTTGATATCGATATAAGTTTGAGCATACTTGTAATAATAAACTTAATTGAATAGTTTTAATTTAAATACTTTGTAGTATATACTACTACAATCTTTTCATAGGATCCAATAATTGTTGGCCGAGTAATCTTTAAATGGAATTGAAGTTTAACCGTGACATTCCCACTCTTAAAGCAGTCAACCAATTGGACTAAAACATGATCATTTTAACAAAACATTTAATGAGACAATCACATCCTTCATGAGAAAACCTCACAACAACTATATATATTATTGGATCGAGCATCCAAGGCATGCAACTACAGAACTCTTTCATGAAAACATAGCATTTCTCTTTATACAAAATGCAAAGGGAAACATTGATGCAAAAATGAAGCAGTTACTTACAGGTTTAGACGACGCGCGGACTGTCTTCCCAAACCGAAGCTCGTAAGTTCCACTTTGCAATCTGGTTTTTAATAGGCAAACTTCAATATTTAAAGAAATGGTGAGATATATCTATATCCACGGCGCCAGTGCCGCGCCTTGGTGGACGCAACACATGCCACCGACTACAACAACAACTAAAATTTCTATTTTAACAAGACTTGGTCGTGACCAAGCTGGCACCAAGGCACGTTGTAGCAATTGAAAGTCTTGTTAAGAGCAGACTTGAGCGAACCACGGCATGCAAAGTTTTTGCAAAGTTTTATGCTTTGTGATGTAAGAGTTTTATGCTTGTGATCTTTAATTAATGAAATACTCAGATCTTTCGTTCAAAATAAAAAAGTTATAGCTTTTACAATTATTTTTTAAAGTTTAAAAATTCTCAATTTAATGTATTAAATTTACAAAATTTACGGTCTCACCTCCATTAGAATTTTGTATTAAATCCTAGCAAATAGGTGAAAAATTTCTAAACTACCCATTTATTTTCCCCAATTTTTTATTTTTTTTTTAAAAAAAAGTATAATTGTAATTTAAAAGTAATCTGGTAATAATCATTTACCCTTTAAACGTTTAATAAATTGTAAATTTTGTAAATTCCAAGGCATAATTAATAAGAATTAGTAGATAAAGCATTTCAATTATTATCTTCGTGCTCAGTAAAAGATCATGACAACCTCGTAAAGAAAAAAACAACATTAAGAAGGATATATATGTTATTCAGATATCCCGTTTCTTCGTCTCAAACTCACTCACTGCCAGATTCGATGCAAACAAATAAATGCAAACGCAAAACATAAGATAACTACTTACAGTGATAGACGGGCTATCGTCTTCCAAAACCACGGCTCCTAAAGCTCACCGGTGTAGACCAACTTGAAGAAACGACTGGGTAAGAAGCTCGCCTAAGTAAAGGTTTCCTCAAATTCAGCCGTGTATGTTACTGAAGAAACAGTTGTGCACTATATGTAAAGCATTTAATTGAATTAATTAATTTTTGTCGGTTGTTGGACAAATTAGAAAATGATGGAGTGGATTGAGAGTGACATAAAGAAGGAGAACGATGGGTTGTTAAAGTGGGGTTCTCAAAATTAATAAAAAATAATATTTAATTAAAATTGATAAATATTTTAAAATTTTAATGTAAGAAGCTTTTTAAGTGATTAATAAAATAATAAAAGTAGATTGTTTTGTTAAATTTTAGAAAAAATTTAGAGAGCTTGCTAAAAATGTTTTAAGAGCATTCCCAACTTTTTTATAAGTGTTTTGTTTTCTAAATTTTAAGAAAAAGTTCAAAAAAATCTTAAAAAGCCACCTACAACTTTTTTATATTCTTCTATTTCTTGTGAATGCTCCTGTGTAATTCAATGCATTAACAAGTATAGTAACTTTTCCATTTTTTTATTATATTCATAAAAAGAGTTATTTCTCCATTTACATAAATAATCATCATGAAAAAAAAAATATAAAGAAAGAGTAAATAAATACTATTTAATTGATATAAAAAAAAAATAAAAAAAAATAAAAAACTATTATGAGATGTTTTTTTATAAGAAATAAAAAATAATTGTGTTCTTTGTATTAAATGAAAATAGTTGAGAAGTTGCTGCCTCGTCATTATTAAGCGCAAGTTTCTGTTACTCCTCCCATGAGTCCCATCATCATTTTCTCTTTCTTCCATGATTCTTTTGTCTTGTTGCTTTTCATCGTTGTACGTCTATCCTTATCCTTTTTTGACTTATGATGGCGAAGTGTAAACTCTCTTAACGTTTCAGTGAGATTAAGTGACGCAGCAGAGGGCTATAACTGGAGCTGGTGGGAAGAAAAGGAAGAAAGAAAAACAACCAACGTCTCGTTGGAAGAGGAATCCCACCTCAAGAGTAAACACAGCAATTCGTATTCATCATATTCTGCCTCCATTCCAATACAGTAGGTTATTAAATACTGAAAACCCTACCTTATTATGCCTATAATCAAGCTACCCAAATCTGCTGACTTATGGAAACTTCCTTATTAACAGAGGTTTGCTATCCACGCCTGCTATTACGCCAGCAATTACATAGAGATTTGCTGTTTTATTGCTTAACAAAAATAAAAATATCCCATAGAATAAAATATCCCAAAAAAAGGAAGTAATCATCTGCTCCAACGGTTGCTGACGCCGTCAATTTCCCCCCACCGGACAAGCATTCGACTCCGACGAATGACGAGCTTGATAAAACTCATAGAGGTCAGGGTTCAAACGCTGCACTTCTTCAGCCTGTAACCAGCAACAGTCGGATGGTGGCCGGTTCTTCCACTTGACTAGGAATTTCTGGTACCCCCCGCGGCGAGTCGACACAATTTGGTCATCAAGAATTTCTGCAATTTCGTCCCGTGGTTTGATGGAGGGAGGGAGAGAGACAGGTGGAGTGGGAGTAGCACTATCCACAGGTCCATGAAAGGGAGTGAGATCGGCAATATTGAAGATGGGGCTGAATGTGAGATTAGAAGGGAGATCAATAAGATAGGCATTATCTCCCAATCGTTTGAGAACCTTGAAGGGGCCGGCTCGGCGCGAGTGGAGCTTGTGGAGGGAGCCTTTGGAGAAACGTTCGGGACGAAGATTAATTAGCACCAAGTCCTCGGGCTGAAACTCAACAACTCGTCTATGAGCATCGACGCGGGCCTTGTAACTTTCGTTGCTTAGTGCAATTTTCTTCCGGACTTCGTCATGTATTTCATGTATATGGCGCAGAAAATCTGCAGCACCTTCACTGACCCGAGGGGGTAGTGGCAGGGGGACCAAGTCCACTGGTGTGCGGGGCTGAAGTCCAGTAACTATTTCAAATGGGGAACGTCCGGTGCTGCGGTTGACGGAATTGTTATAGGCAAATTCAGCTTGAGGAAGAAGGAGGTCCCATGAGGTAGTGTGATCAGTTACTAGGCAGCGAAGGAGATTGCCCAAGCTGCGATTGACGACTTCCGTTTGACCGTCCGTTTGTGGGTGGTAAGCACTGGAAAACTGGAGCTTTGTCCCCAACTTAGCCCATAACGTCTTCCAAAAGTAACTGACGAACTTCACATCGCGGTCGGACACAATAGTGGCTGGTAGGCCATGTAGGCGGACCACCTCAGTGAAGAAGAGTGACGCAATACGAGATGCGTCAAAAGTGCGGGAGCAAGCTAGGAAGTGCGCCATCTTAGAGAACCGGTCGACCACCACAAAAATGGAGTCATGTCCACGCAAGGTACGGGGGAGGCCGAGTACGAAGTCCATGCTCACGTCTGTCCATGGCTCCTTAGGAATAGGCAGAGGTGTATATAACCCAGAGTTTTGCCTTTGACCCTTAGCCAATTGGCAAACCCGACAGCGCTGGATCACCATGGCGATGTCTTTTTTTAAACCGGGCCAAAAGAAACGGTCTTCTACAAGGCTGATGGTTTTGTCTCGACCGAAATGGCCTGCCAGGCCACCTTCATGCAGCTCCTGAATGACAAACTCACGGATAGATGTTTTGGGAAGACACAGCTTGTTCTTGAAGAAAAGGTAACCATCCTGGACAGTGTAGTGCGGGTGATTAGGAGATGGGCCATTGAGTATGGCTGCATGGACAAACCCAAAGTCAGGGTCATTTGGGTATCAGTGCTTAAGTTCTTCAAATCCAGTGACCTTCACAGTGAGTGAGGTCAACACGTGGGCTCGGCGACTGAGTGCATCTGCTACCCGATTCTCACTACCTGCCTTGTGTTTTAGCACAAATGTAAATTGTTGTAAATAGTCCACCCACCGAGCATGCCGGGCGTTCAACTTCTTTTGGGACTGGATGTGCCGTAAAGAGTCATGGTCGGTGTATAACACGAATTCCCGGTGTATGAGATAGTGCCGCCAATACTTCAGAGATTGTATAATGGCATACAACTCTAAATCATAGGCGGGGTAACGTCGCCGGGTCTCATTAAGTTTTTCACTGAAATACGCAATAGGGTGGCGTTGTTGGCTGAGAACACCCCCAATGCCCACGTGTGATGCATCACAGGCTACCTCAAATGGTTGTGCAAAGTCTGGGAGCTTGAGGACTGGAGTCTCTGTTAGCTTGCTCTTGATCAC
Organism: Alnus glutinosa; assembly: GCF_958979055.1. Lineage (NCBI taxonomy): Eukaryota > Viridiplantae > Streptophyta > Magnoliopsida > Fagales > Betulaceae > Alnus > Alnus glutinosa. Next base: position 9,574,135 of record NC_084895.1, read on the forward strand.
CTCAAATGCTTGCTGGGCGGCAGGGGACCACAAAAAAGACCCAACTTTGGTGCATTCGGTGATGGGCGCCATGATTGCACTGAAATCTTTTATAAATCTGCGGTAGAAGGAAGCTAGTCAATGGAAGCTACGAACATCATGCACATTAGTTGGACTGGGCCAATCCGTGATGGCTTGGATCTTGGATGAGTCCACTGAAATCCCCTGCGCAGAAATGATAAAGCCCAAAAACAAAACAGAGTCTTGTGCAAACGTGCACTTTTTAAGGTTGATGAAGAGGCTCTCAAACCTTAAAACCTCCATCACTTGTCGAATATGCTGTAGGTGCTCTGAAAAATTACGGCTGAATATGAGAATGTCGTCGAAGTAGACGACTACGAATTTGTCAATGAAGGGCCGTAAGAGTTGGGTCATGACTCGCATGAAGGTACTTGGGGCATTGGTGAGGCCGAAGGGCATGACCAGCCATTCGAATAGCCCTGCCCGGGTTTTGAACGCCGTCTTCCACTCGTCACCGGGCCGAATGCGAATTTGATGATATCCACTCCGGAGGTCAATTTTTGAAAAAATCTGTGAACCATACAAGACATCCAACATGTCATCTAAACGGGGAATAGGGAAACGATATTTTACCGTGATCTTGTTGATAGCTCGGCTATCAACACACATTCGCCAACTACCATCTTTTTTTGGTGTAAGCAATGCTGGGACAGCGCACGGGCTTAGGCTCTCACGGATGAAGCCTTTATCTAGTAGCTCCTGAATTTGGCGTTGCATTTCACGGTGCTCTTCGGGACTCATCCTGTAGGCCGGCAGATTAGGCAATGATGCTCCAGGGATCAAGTCAATGGCATGCTGTATGTCTCTCATGGGAGGAAGAGATTGAGGAAGCTCTTCAGGAACTAGGTCTGCAAATTCACTCAGGATGGTCTGAATTTCTGTCGGCCAGGACCTTGATGGTACTTCGGTAACTGGTTTTGCAACTAAGGCAAACACCATTCTTCATTCTTGACAGGCCAAAGAGAATTGCCGCATAGACAATACTCGGCTTTCTTCTGCCGATGTCTGGAAATCTTGGATCTTCATGGGTTTTAATGTTACCTTTCGACCTTTACAAAAGAATGTGTAAGTGTTGGCAAACCCATCATACATCACTCGCCGATCATACAGCCAGGGCCGGCCCAATAACACGTGACAAGCGTGCATTGGGATTACATCACACCACAATGTATCCTCATACACCCTACCCAATGAAAATGAAAGAGAACAGCGATGTTTTACCGGTATGGAAGTGTTGTCCACCCAACTGAGTTTGTATGGCTGTGGATGCTTTTCTATTGGCAGTTGCAGCTTGTGTACGGCTTCCTTGGAGATGATATTCATACCACTTCCATTATCAATGATGAGGTTCAGTGCCCGTCCTTTGTGTTCAACTCGGGTGTGGAAAATATTATTTCGGAGCCAATCTTCGCCCTCCGGCTCCTGGTTCTTCTGTCCAGCCAAAACTCGTCGTATAACACACAATGGTAAATTGGAACATTCCAATACTTCCTCAGTTGCCTCAGCATCATGATCTTCTTGCATGGCTGCGGTTGAGGGAAGCGCTTCGGGTTCAGTCTGAGGCTCCATTTCTTCACAAATCATGGTAAATTTCTGATCCCTTGTGGGGCAAACCACTGCGTAGTGGCCCCTGCCTCCGCACCTGTAGCATTCTTCTTTTCCCCTTTCTGGTCGATTGTTCACCACTGCCTTCCCCTTCCTATCATCGCGTTCCACCACGTTACGATCGGTCTGGGTGCCCACCTTGCTGGAAAAACGTTCCTGTCCGCCCGAATTTGTCCGTGTGATTATTGATCCGCGGGGAGGGAGATTTCCCCAACCTTGGAACGTACGGCGTGTAAGGATGCTATGTTGCTGCTCTACCCGTAACGCCAATTGGTAAGCTTCTTCCACACTGACAAGTCGAACCGTGAGGAGCTCTCTCCTAATTTCTTCACGTAAACCTGCCTTGTACCGAGCAATAGTTTGGCGGTCCGTTTCGGACACACGGCTGCGGATTGATAATTCATGAAATTTGTTAGTGAACTCATCCACAGATAAGTTCCCTTGCCTCAGTAACAACAATTCTTCGAACAGGGCCTCTTCATAGTCAATTGGTAGGTACTTTTCTTGAAGTTTCAGCTTCATCTCCTCCCAATCAGTGATGGGTGGTTGTCGAAGCCGGTGAAGGTGTTCTTCCACACTCTGCCACCAGACTCGGGCTTGCCCTTTCAACTTCATCTTCACGAACCGAACCTGCCTCGTCGGAGCTAATCCGAACCAGTCAAAATAATCATCTAATGAAGTTAACCAATCTTGGAAAGCATAAGGGTCTAGCTTCCCATGGAAATCGGGTACCTCAATGCGAACTCGTTTCGTCGCCTCGTCCACTCTGTTAGTATAATTATCAACGTAGGGGTTTTCCTCCTCTCGGTGGTACTGTGGCCTCATGTTGGTGTGATAACGTGGGGCATACTCAGATTCGTGGAACGCTGTGGTGAAAGCCTGTCGAGCGACGAGACAAGAATAAATATGTCATTTAGTTTTAATTAAATTATTAGTTTTTGTTTGTAATTTAATAATGGAGTTGGCCCACAACTAGTCATGTTAGTTTAAGTTATTTGTCATTTTAAAAGTGGGCTCGGCCCTTAGCCCAAAGTCAGTCATATTAGGGTTAGGGTTAAAGTGTCTATTTAAGCGTAATGTTCTCTTGTAATAAGACAGATTATGATATTATGAAAAACAGTTTTGTTCCCTTGAGGTGTGACTCCTCTCTTCTTTCTTGGTGGTGAGACGCTGCTAAGGCCAGTGAGACGCTGGTTTGTTCTATCATCTTCGTTAATTTGGTGAGACTCTAAATTAACGTAGATTTATTTTTATTTTATGTTCTTTTGTTATTCCTGCTGCGTCAATTTTGGTATCAGAGCATAAAATACCAAAATTGACGCAGCAGGAATAACAAAAGAACATAAAATAAAAATAAATCTACGTTAATTTAGAGTCTCACCAAATTAACGAAGATGATAGAACAAACCAGCGTCTCACTGGCCTTAGCAGCGTCTCACCACCAAGAAAGAAGAGAGGAGTCACACCTCAAGGGAACAAAACTGTTTTTCATAATATCATAATCTCCTTATTACAAGAGAACATTAGGCTTAAATAGACACTCTAAACCTAACCCTAATGTGACCGACTTTGGGCCAAAGGCCAAGCCCACTTTTAAAATGACAAATAACTTAAACTTAAATGACTAACTGCGGGCCAATCCCATTATTGAATTACAAACAAAAACTAATAATTTAATTAAACTAAATGACATATTTATTCTTGTCTCGTCCTGCATCATTCTCCCCTTCTTTGAAAAGAACTCGTCCTCAAGTTTAGAAGGTGAAACACGAGTTGGAGATTTTCAAACCAAAGAAGACGCACAAACACAATAGATAAATCGAATCTCACGATCTTCCTATTGTGACTACAACAGAGTCTCACCATTGTAGGTTGTCATGCTTCAGATCTAGTACTCTTGATACTCGGTTGCTTCGTGTACTCATAAGACGATGAAATACGAGCTAGAGATTTTCAAACCAAAGAAGAATAACAAAAACAATAGATAAATCGAGTCTCACGATCTTTCTATTGTAACCACAACAGAGTCTCACCATTGTAGGCTATCATTCTTCAGATCTACTACTCTTTATGCTCAGTTACTTTGCATACTCATAAGGCCCAATTGCAAGACACAAAAAAAACTAAGAAAGTTAGCAAAACATATATATATATAATTTTTTTTTCTTTTTCCTCTTTTCTTTTTTTCTCTCTTTTTTTTCCTTTTTTTTTTTCTCTCTCTCTTCTTCTTTTTTCTTTTTTTTTTTCCTCTCTCTCTTCTTTTTTTTTTTTTTTTTTTTTTTTTTTTTTTTTTTTTTTTACCTAGACTCAGGAAACAAACTCTATTTTCTTCTCTTTTTGAACCAAACACAAGAAAGCTTGTCTTCTCCCCTTTTCCATAAGCCAAACAAAATAGAACTTTCTTGAATCTTCATGTGGGTAGCGCAGACTAAGGACATCTCGAAGGGATTTTTTTTTTTTTTTTTTTCTTTGCAGCAGATCGTCAATTGTTTGAGAAAACAATTAATTTTGTGCTCTGATACCAAAATTGACGCAGCAGAGGGCTATAACTGGAGCTGGTGGGAAGAAAAGGAAGAAAGAAAAACAACCAACGTCTCGTTGGAAGAGGAATCCCACCTCAAGAGTAAACACAGCAATTCGTATTCATCATATTCTGCCTCCATTCCAATACAGTAGGTTATTAAATACTGAAAACCCTACCTTATTATGCCTATAATCAAGCTACCCAAATCTGCTGACTTATGGAAACTTCCTTATTAACAGAGGTTTGCTGTCCACGCCTGCTATTACGCCAGCAATTACATAGAGATTTGCTGTTTTATTGCTTAACAAAAATAAAAATATCCCATAGAATAAAATATCCCAAAAAAAGGAAGTAATCATCTGCTCCAACGGTTGCTGACGCCGTCATTAAGCGTATTTATAATGTGTATTTTTTGGTAAAGACTGTTCTCTTCAATTTTTTTTAGTAGTTAGAAGTCATTCATATGATACAAGTAAAAGGAATTTCTATGTAAAAATAAAAATAAAAATAAAATTATATTGTAGTGAATTTTTTATTTAAATAATAATAATAAAATATTTATATAATATAAAAAATAAAAAAAAGTTAAAATTTTTTAAGTTCATATTTTTTTTTTATTTTTTTTTTGAGAAAATGAAAATATAGGAAGAGAATGGGATATATAAAGAATCAATTAAAGCATTCACAATATCTTTTTTCTGATTTTTCTTAAATTTTAAGAATAAAATTATTTTTTACTTTCATATTCAAATATACTTCACGATAGTTTTCAGTAAATCTTTCTATATTAATTAAATATTATTTCTTTACAAATATAAGTTTCTACCTACCCTCACAATTTTTAAAAAAATTCAACACAACCTCTAATAAAAGTTATAGAGATGAGAGATGAAAGAGGAATGAAAAATATTTTGTATTAAAATAATGAATAAGAAAGTTCTTTTGAGAATTACATATTTAGTAGAACTATACCATTCTCAATACTTAAAGAATCAATAAAATATATGTTGTTGGTGGTTTTTTGTATTTTTTTTTTTTTTTTTAACATTTTTCCTATATGTATTAAAAGAAATGGGCTATTAAAAAGCTGTTGTGAACAAAGATAACTTTACAAAAATTAACATGCGAGAACGAATTTAGTAAATATGTCAGCTTTTTCCCTCATTGCTCCAAATAAACCAAAGCAGCAAAGTAATTTTGAAGCCACTTTTTACGAACCGGTTCAAACACGTGGTGAGCCATTTACAAATTATTAGGTTTTTTTTTTTTTTTTTTTTTCTTATTCAAATATGGAAAAAGGGGGAAAATGGAATATTACAAATGAAGATTTTTATCACTCCTTAACCTGATAGAGAAAATAAAAGGTGAAATAATGAAAATGCTTCCAAATATTAGGTGAGAAGCGGCTAATCTAGTTACAAGGTGTGCATTAATATTAGCACATATAAATGTTTTAAAAGCACTCCAAACATTTTTGGAGAGCAATTGAACGAGAGTGTCAGAAATAACCAGTGTAGAAATCCAATATAAGAAGAGTAAAGGATCCTGAAGGCCAAAATAGTAAAGAGAGAATCTCCTTCAATAATCAAAGGTGAGCAACCCATAGAGACAGCCATCCAAAAGGCCAATCAGGCTGCATGGGCTTCACTCATCAAGGCATCTATGGGAGGTAGTTTCAAAGTATTAACTGTTAGAAAATTTTTCAAAGTGATCACGGAGAAACACGTATTTTTTTAATTGCATGTACTTTTAAGATATCGTTTTTTAAATTATAAATGTTTGTTTGAGTGCATTAATTGTTTTTCAAAAACAAATTCTATTAGTATTCGTAATTTTTTAAAAACAAATTAGATTTTATCGAATTTTTTCTAATTTTATCTCAAAAAATCAAACCATCCAAATTTGTTTTCAATTTTATTTTACTTCAAAATTCGTACAATAAATTATAGTTAGAATTTAAATTTTAAAAATTCGAACACACAAACAATGAGCGTCCAACAAATAATGGGTAGTCTTTTTATAATTTAATTTTTTTTTCTTGAGCATGCGCTTTGCGGTGAATAATTTATGGTCGCCTGGTGCCATGTTGAAAATTCTCCTTGCCTGCATCCCTAAACATGGGCGGAAGCCGCAGAACCGAAACTGCCTCTAGTATGTTTGACATTTATCGCTTAAACTCTCTTTTAACTTCTATAGCTTTTGGTTGCGTAAAACATTCAATTTTATGGACTATTCATTATTTTATTATTTTTTGTTAGTTTCCTGCGTCTTTCCCTTCTTCTCTTTCCCTCTCCCCCCATGTTCACTCCACACCCATGCTCCATGCCAACTTTTTTATTTTAATCAAGGTATTCCACAATACCTATAGCTATGATGTATCTCGTTTGCTGGACAATTGGCCCATACAAAGTGGTAGTCGAACCTTCCGAACATAGTAACCAACCACTACAAAAATCGCTGCAGTTTGACACGTGTCTACAGTACCCGTTACTGTAGACACGCGTCAAATTTGACACGTGTCACAAGTGACACGTGTCAAATTGTGCAAGCGTCACAAATGGACACGCGTATGAAATACACGTGTCCAATTGGACACGTGTATTTTATACGCGTGTCCATTTGGACACGAGTATAAAATACTCGTGTCAAACTGGACACGTGTCTTATTACACGTGTCCATTTGGACACGAGTATAAAATACTCTTGTCGAACTGGACACGTGTAATAAGACACGTGTCCAGTTTGACACGAGTATTTTATACTCGTGTCCAAATGGACACGTGTATTAAGACACGTGTCCAATTGGACACGTGTATTTCATACGCGTGTCCACTTGCACACGTGTATTTTTACACGTGGCAAATTGGTATTTTTTGCCAAAATAAACATTAAAAAAAAAATCAGTGTTGTATTAATTTTTTAAAATTAAAAAAAAAAATTAAACTCATTATCTTATTAATGATACAAATCTTTGAAAATACGGTGTACATAACTTATACACATAAAATTAAGTTTGAAAAGTATATGCTATATGTAAATTTTATATTTGAAATTTATACTTTTTAGGTTCTTTATTTATATGTATATAGTATACTATATTGTACTATATACATAATTAACCAAATTTGGTGCTATATATCTAATTAAACCAAATAGTTCAAATTAGGGTTCAGTTTTGTACACCATCTACGTTTAGAAACAAAAAAAAAAAAAAAATTTAAACATAACAAAGTTAAAAAACCTATAATTAATACTATATATATAGATATGCATGCATGTAAACGGTTTAGAAATTATATACAGTAACCTTTTTATTTATGGCTATATATAGTAAATGCAATTATTTTTAGAATTCTGCGCTACATAATGAATTAAATACTTATAGTTTAGTCCCTCATATAGTACATATATACATTTAGGGTTTATGGCTATATATAGTACATACCCTTAGGGTTAGGGTTTATAGCTATATATAGTATATACACTTAGGGCTAGGGTTTATACCTATATATAGTATATATACTTAGGATTATGGTTTATCGATATATATAGTATACACTTACGGTTTGGGTTTTAGGGTTTATAGGTATATATAATATATACACTTAGGGCTATGAATTATAATTTAATTGATTTTACGTTTAATGAATAATAATGTCAATATATTTTTCACGTTTCATTATTGTACACTTTTAAATATATATATATATATATATATTAAATCATGAGCAGTTCAAAATTAAATAAAACCGATATATATAGTATATACACTTAAACTTATGATTTATAGCTATATATAGTATACATACTTAGGGTTAGGGTTTATCGCTATATATAGTATATACACTTAGAGTTAGGGTTTATAGCTATATATAGTATATACTTAGGGTTAAGGTTTATCGCTATATATAGTATATACACTTAGGGTTAGGGTTTTATGTTGTATATGTATATATAATATATACACTTAAAGCTATCATAAACTTAAACCCTAAACCCTAAGAAAGTCAAACCCTAAACTCTAAACCCTAATCCTATATCCTTAAAAAAAAAAAAAATAAATAAAAAAAATCCTACAATTTCTAAAACCAAACCCTAACCTTAAACCATAACGAACCCTAAACCCTAAACCCTAAGAAAAAAAAAAACCTACACTTTCTAAAAAAAGAAACCCTAACACTAAAAACTAAAATCCTAACCTTAAACCCTAAACCATAAACCCTTAAACAAAAATATCCTAGACTTTCTAAAAAAAAAATTCCTAACACTAAAAACAAAAATCCTAACCTTAAACCCTAAACCCTAAGAAACTAAAACCCTAAACCCTAACAATTTTTTACGTTGTTAAATTATATATATATAATTATTATTTTTTAATTACATACAATTTCTACAATGGGGGACGTGTATTTTAATTACACGTCTCCCGCGCGCCGCCATTTTAAAATTCAAAATAATATATAGTACATATACTTAGGGTTAGGGTAGTATAGTATATATACTTATACTTAGTGTCATGATTTAAATTTAGGGTTTATATTTAGTTTTAATTTATAGTTTATGTTTTAGTTTTAGGTCTTAGGGTTTAGCAATGTGTACATGCAGTACATGCAGTGCATACACGTTATGGGTTGCATGGGTTTATATAAAATATATATAATATATTAAATATATATATATATATATAATATATTAAAAAAATAAAAAAAATGACATTTGGAGACGTGTATTTACATACACGTCCCCAATTGGGCACGTGTACTACGTACACGTGTCCAATTGATTGGCCAGGTACTGCGCGAGAATTCTCCCGCGCGCCACCTGGCCAATCTTAGGATATAATTTAGCTTTATATATTATATTTAAATTATATATTATTCAAATTATATACTTTTTTAAATATATTTTAAATTTTAAATTTTATATTTAATTTATATAAAAGAAATGGGTAGCTTCCAAAGGAAGCTACCCATTTCTTACGTAAATCTCTCTCTCTCTGACTCTATCTCTCTCTCTCTCTCTCTCTCTCTCTCTCTCTCTCTCTCTCTCTCCGTCGAGCTCTGGCCGGCGACAGCCCATTCCGGTGCTCTCTGCCGGCGACCCTCCCTCTCTCTCGCTCTCCCTAGCTCTCTCACCTCCCGTTCCGGCCAGTACTGTCCGGTACCGGCTCTCTCTCTCTCTCTCTCTCTCTAGCTCTCTCTCTCTCTCAGCTCTCGCCACTGTCCCCCGCCCACCACAGCCCTCGCGTCCGTTCAAGGTATTCCCTCCACTTCCTCTCACTCTCACTCATCTTCTCAATCTCTCTCTCTCTCTCTCTCTCTCTCGGTTTACAGTGCATATCTGTTCTAACATTTTCAGCTTTAATTTTTTTTTTTTTTTTTTTTCTGTCAAAAATTCCAGGTACACGTACAAGCTTGCACTACAAAAATCACTGTGAGTTATTTTTATTTTTGTTTTGAATTTTTTGCTATAAGTTTGTATATTTTATTAATTTTTTTTGTGATATTTGTCTAATTTTTTTCATTGTCTAGTTTGTGGAAATATGGAATATATACTTGTAGATTTTTTATTACTGATTTTTTATTACTGAATCATTGTCTAGTTGGTGGAAATATGGAAAATATGGAATATGGAAATATGGAATTTATTGGTGATTATATTTAATTTTTTTTTAAAAAAAAACTCTTGATGTGAGGATATTTGAGATATATTTTAGTGTGCTACTATGGATTTAATGTGCTATTGTGAATTTTGGTATTTTTATGAAGTGGCAAAAAGAAAAAATATCCGCTATCATTTTAATTTTATAAAAATATGATCGTGAGCAATAATGGCAAAGTAAAATTAAAATACAAAATTATAATCAACATATTGTGCTATGAATATATATAAATTGTGGGGAAAATAAATTGTGCTACTAATATATATAAATTGTGGTATTTTCGGGAAAAAAAAAAAACAAAAAAACAAATATTCCACTGTCCACCATTTACAATCATATTCGTAAAAAAAACCTTAAAACAAACGTCATAAATCATCAATTGCGACGAATTTGTTTTTTATCTTCCATTTTTAACGTTAACTATTCATGTGAAGAGACTACAGATTTATAAGAAGAATTTGGTATCTTCGGATAAAAAAACTCAAAAAAAAAAAAACTAAAATTTCTCTCATATGCATATATAAACTTTATATCCTAAATCATAACCATAAAACCAACACAATAATAAACCCTTAAATAAACTTTGAATCCTATACGTTCTAAAAAAAAACCCTTACCCTAAACCCTAAACCCTAAGCCCTAAAAAAAAATCCTACACTTTCTAAAAAAAACCTAAACTGCTAAACCCTAAACCCTAACAAACCCTAAACTCTTATAAAAAGAATAAAATAAAACCCTAAACCCTTTAAAAAAAAATAAAAACTTACTACACTTTCGAAAAAAAAAACGAAAACCCTAAACCCTAATCCTAAATCCTTACAAAAAAAGATTCCTACACTTTCTTAAAAAAAACTCTTAACCCTAAACCCTAAACCGTAACAAACCTTAAACCCTAAAACCCTAAACCCTAAACCCTAATCGCTTTAAACCAAAATAAAACCCTAAATCGTAAACCCTAAACCCTTAAAAAAAAAAAAATTTACCTAAAACCCTAAACCCTAAACCCTTAAAAAATTAAAACCTAAAACCCTAAACCCTAACCCTAGACCCTAGACCCTAACAAACCCTAAACCCTAAACCCTAAAAAAAAAAAAAAACCTAAAACCCTAAACCCTAGACCCTAACAAACCCTAAACCCTAAACCATAAACCCTAAAACCCTAAACCCCAAACCCTAATCGCTTAAAAAAAAAAAACCCTAAATCCTAAACCCTAAACCCTTGAAAAAAAAAAATTTACCTAAAACCCTAAACCCTAATCGCTTAAAAAAAAAAACCTAAAACCCTAAACCCTAGACCCTAACAAACCCTAAACCCTAAACCATAAACCCTAAAACCCTAAACCCTAAACCCTAATCGCTTAAAAAAAAAAAACCCTAAATCCTAAACCCTAAACCCTTGAAAATTTTTTTTTTACCTACAACCCTAAACCCTAATCGCTTAAAAAAAAAAAACCTAAAACCCTAAACCCTAACCCTAGACCCTAACAAACCCTAACTGTAAACTCTAAACCCTAAACCCTAAACCCTAAACCCTAAACCCTAACAAACCCTAAATCCTAAACCCTAAACCCTAAAAAAAAAATAACCTACACTTTCTAAAAAAAATACCCTAACCCTAAACCCTAAAAAAAAATCCTACACTTTCTAGGAAAAAAACCCTAACCCTAAACCTTAAACCCTAACTCCTAAACCCTAAACCTTAAAAAAAAAAATAACCTACACTTTCTAAAAAAATACCCTAACCCTAAACCGAAAAAAAAAAATTCCTACACTTTCTAGGAAAAAAACCCTAACCCTAAACCTTAAACCCTAACACTAAACCCTTAAAAATAAAAAAAACAAAATCCTACACTTTTAAAGAAACAAATAAAACCTAACCCTAAACCCTAACAAACCCTAACCCTAAACCCTTTAAAAGAATAAAAAAAATAAAAACACTTACACTTTCTAAAAAAAAACTAAAACCCTACATAAAATAATCCTACACTTTCAAAACAAAAAATACCCTAAACCCTAACAAACCATAACCCTAACCCTAAACCCTTAAAAATAAAAAATGAAATAATCCTACACTTTCTAAAAAATAAAACCCTAATTAGGGTTATAACCCTAAACCCTAACCCTAAACCCTTTTAAAAAAAAAATAAAACAATTTCTTACACTTTATAAAAAAAAAAACAAAACTCCTAAACTCTAACCATAAACCCTTTAAAAGGGAAATAAATTCGTACACCCCATGTTGCGTGACATGCACTATATTTGTACATGTTTATACTGTAAGTCGTATGATTTGTCTTGTCCTCTTAACCCTATACAGATAAACATGGACAAGTCTTGGATGTCAACACCTAGGGGTACGACACGGTATAACGATGGGTGTAGGGCGTTTGTGGCATTTGCCGTTAGTAATTGTACGGCCGGCGATGGAAAAATTTACTGCCCATGCAAGTATTGTCGAAATAACCAGCGTCACACTCCTGAGTACGTTCTTGCCCACCTGACTGGAGGTCGGGGGATGAATCCGGGATACAATTTGTGGTATATGCACGGTGAGACTACGACTGGTTCCGCTATTCCTGGTCAGTGTTCGAGTCATCACAGTGGCACAGAGGCCGCTGACCGTAGCACTGAACATGGTGATCATGTCACAGAACATGAGGGTGTCGCCGTGGAACAGGATGATAACATGCACGCCATGTTGCGTGACGCCTTCGGCGTGCACGATGTTCCTGAAGGGGTCAGTACTTTTCCGCAACAAGTTGATGAAGATACCTCGTGCGGGGACGCATTGAAGTACCAAGAGCTGTTAAAGACTGCCGAGAAGCCCCTTCACCCTGGTACGAAGCACAGTAAATTGAGTGCTACTGTACACATGTACAACTTGAAGTGCGTTGGAGGTATTAGTAACAAGATATTTTCAGACATTCTCGAATTCATCAATCAGTTGTTGCCTCCTTGCGATGAGGCATTGCCAGATAACACGTATGAGGTAAAAAAGTTCCTAAGTGGCATGGGTCTGGGGTATGAGAAGATTCCGGCGTGCCGTAATGACTGTATGTTATTCTGGAAAGACAATAAAGAATTAGATTCATGTACCGTATGTGGAGAGTCTAAGTGGAGGGCTGATACACATGTAGATGATGATGGTGAGATCATATCAGCGAGAAAAAAACGCCCGGTGAAGATCTTGAGGTGGTTTCCACTCATCCCACGGTTGCAGAGGTTATTCATGTCTGAGCATACTGCGCCCTATATGAGATGGCATGCAGAAGGCCGCACTAGGGATGGCGTATTGAGGCACCCGGCCGACGGTGAGGCATGGAGATCGTTTGACATTTTACACCCAGATTTTATGGCAGAGAGTAGGAACGTCCGGCTTGGTTTGACAGCAGATGGATTTAATCCATTTGGGAACATGAGCACATCCCACAGCACATGGCCCGTAATGCTTGTGCCGTACAATTTGCCACCTTGGATGTGCATGAAACAGTCATCCTTCATCCTTTCCATGGTTATCCCTGGACCGAGCTCACCAGGTATGGATATTGATGTTTACCTTCAGCCATTGATTGATGAGTTGCTGGAACTGTGGAATGTAGGGGTACGAACATTCGATGCTTCAAAGAAGGAAAATTTTATTATGCGATCTCAGTTGATGTGGACGATAAACGACTTTCCAGCGTATGCAGATTTATCTGGTTGGCCTAACAGGGGTGCGAAGGCATGTCCTTGCTGTATGCAATCGACGCGTTCTATACGCTTAAAGAACGGATGCAAATTTTGCTATATGGGGCACAAGAGATATCTGCCGCCTGAACATCTGTGGCGGCTTAACAGGAGGACATTTGACGGTACTGAAGAATTTGACAGCGCCCCGATTGTGCCATGCGGATACGAGGTTCTCCAACAGTTGGACGGAGTTGCGTTTGGGGATGAGACCGCGGGTAAGAAGAAGAAACGGAAGAAGCGGAAGAAGGGTGCAGGGAGTTCCGATGTTATATGGAAGAAGAAAAGTATATTTTTCAGATTGCCGTATTGGGAAGACAATTTGCTTCGGCACAATCTTGATGTTATGCACATAGAGAAAAATGTCATGGACAATATACTTGGCACTATTTTGGATATAAAAGGGAAAACGAAGGACAACTTGGCAGCTCGGCTGGACTTGCAGGAAATGGGGTTGAGACCTAAGTTGCATCCGTTCACGGCCGCCAATGGTAAAACGTATATTCCCGCTGCCTGTCACACCATGACTAGAGAGGACAAAGAAAGTTTTCTGAAGGTTCTTCGAAATGTGAGGGTCCCGGACGGATACGCCTCGAACATTTCACGATGTGTTCGGCTGAAGGACCGTACAATTTCCGGGTTGAAGAGCCACGATAGCCACATACTGATGCAACAGCTTCTTCCAATTGCACTGCGTAAGTCATTGCCTGATAAAGTTGTTAGACCTCTTGTGGAGATTTCGGCATTTTTTAGAGGCATATGCTCAACAAAGCTATCACAAGAAGATATGGACCGACTGCAGGGTGACGTCTGTATCACTTTGTGCAAACTAGAACAGATATTCCCTCCAGGGTTTTTTACGAGCATGGTCCACTTGGTCGTGCATCTTGTGCGCGAGTGTAGACTCGGCGGACCCGTGCAGTATAGATGGATGTACCCGGCAGAGAGGTAAAATTCGGCGTAATATGTAAATATATAATTTGATTTAAATGTAACCATAATTGACGACAATTAAATTGTCGTGTATGTGTGTACACCAGGAGTCTGGGGCATTTCAAGTCTACTGTGCGCAATAAAGCGGCTCCTGAGGGGTGCATTGCGGAGGGGTACATAGCGACCGAGCTGGTAACGTTCTGTTCAAGGTCTCTGAATAACGCACCAACATTCCACAACAGACCTCAGAGGAATCCTGATGGATCCAAGGGGGCGGGCACGCGTGTTACCCTGAACCGGTTGATAATGCACCAGATTCATCGTTATATTGTGTTCAACTCTGAAGAGTTTCACAATTTGCGGACGTAAGTAGTGTTTATATATTTAACAGAATTCGAATAACGCAATTAATTGATTTTATTACATAATTGTATACGCTGAATGTAGGATGCACAAAGACGCGCTTAGGCGATCATGCACTAGAGGTCGCATTACGGAGGCTCTTATTGAAGCAGAACATCATGAGCAGTTCTGCGAATGGTACCCTGCATATGTAAGGAAATAGTTGTAATTTTTAAGTTGGATAAAGTTATGCGGGTTCAATATAATTACCCAATACACGTGTTTAATATTTGTAATTATAACATAGGTCGATGGCCTTGACGATCAACGTAGGGAGGAATTGGGCCACAACTTGGTTATGCGTTGTAGAGGGCTGAAGGAGACAGCGGTCAAGTACAACAGGTACGTGGTAAATGGGAAATTGTTTCGCACGCTTGCCCATGATGTGGGAAGGAGGACTCAGAACAGCGGCGTATGTGTTCCTACCGTTGAAGGCGAAACGTACTACGGGCAGTTAACCGATATAGTTGAGGTCGAGTACTATGACAGGACTACGTACGTCCTATTTAAGTGCAATTGGGCAGACCCCACGATGGAAAGAGGATTCACAATAGACGAGTATGGCCTAGTGTTTGTCAACTTCAATCACCTCGTCCACAGGGGAGAACTGATTCAGGACGAGCCGTACGTGCTTACATCTCAGGTGGATCAAGTATTCTACGTCGAAGATGGAAGGAACCCAAATTGGGTTTGTGCGGTTAGGACCAAACCGCGCAACGTGTACGACGTTGGCCAGGGGGATGGGAGTAATGAGGATGGTACAACCTACCATGAATGCGTACCGCTCGTACTAGCCACTGATGACCTACCCGATACGAATGATGAATTCGAGTACGACAGGCCCGACATTGATCCGATTGAAGCTCCCGTGATACAATGATTGATGTATTTCTTGTGAGTGTAATTAGCTTGAACTCAACACACTTGACTGATATATATATTGTTTGTACAATTCGCTTGAACTGAATACGAATTTCTATTATTTGCATAAATTTCGTTGTATAATTTGCATATTCATTAAAAATATATTACAAAAAATATTCTAATTAATTTGTCTACATTTGTTCGCAGGTATTGATGGACCAGGAACGCCATCCTTATGCATATCGGGCACCTCGGCCACCCGTGCCCCCCATGACCACGCCCACTGATTCGACGCCAGTATATACTGCGGCGTGGCCACACCACCCAGACGGGGCTTATAGACCATTGTTGCTGGGTATGGTGGCCGTGCCCACGTCAGATCACGGGCAGACCAGCACAGCTGGACCTTGCAGCTCTCCATTGTCGGAGCTGCCGACATTATCTCAGATAGGGTTCACCCAACCGGGTAACGCCTATCGATGGTGGGTGCAAGAGGGGGTGGGGTCACAGGGTTATGCGCCGTACTTTCCGTATACGTATAGTCGACCTATGACGTGTAACCCTGATAGTGAGACGCAGGATTGTAGATTTCCACTGTCACAGACCGGGGAGATGCAGATGCCGGCTGTGGGGTTGAGACAGATATCGGCACAGGCGGCGATGCAGGGCCAGATTTTGGGGCCGAGACAGATGCCAGCATCGGGGGCGAGTCAGGGCCCGGGGCATGTAGAGAGGCAGATGCCGTTACCTGGTGAGAGCCAGATGCCGCTTTCCGGTGAGAGTCAGATGCCGCTTTCCGGTGAGAGTCAGATGCTAGATGTGGGGGGGAGCCAGACTACCCATGAGGAGGACGTTGCAATGTTGGGTACCGATCAGTTGGCCCCCGGTAGCCCCCAGGGTATGGATTCAGATGATGATCAGCATCCTCCACCAGCCGGAGAGGTTGGCGAGGAGGTTGCAGGCGACCCAGCGACGCAGCACATAGGGACTGGGCAGATTCGGTTGATGGGTAAGTACATATGTAGACATCCTTAAAACTCATATTATGTTACCAAAATATTTTTTTTGGTTTGGAAAAAAATAACTATTTGATTACATTTTGTTTATATATGTGTGTGTGTGTTATTTAGTGTTAACCAATTAAATTAATGTTGAATATATTTTTTCATTAGGGTACAACCCAGACGGGACCATTTATTATGAGGTGATTGACGACCCAGCGAGAAACTGGGTGCTCCCGAGGGGGAAGAAGGTTGTATTGCAGTACAATGCTGCTATACAACCTGTAGGACGAGCCTGCAATCGTTTTCGGCGGGAAGTGGGCAAGATGATCAGGAGTGGGTCCTACATACACATGCGGGACGAATGGGCGAGGGTAAATAGGCAGATTAAGCAGGCAATGTGGAACGCACTGATGGTATGTTTATGAATATAATTTAATTATTTATTTGAATTAAACTTGAGCTTAATGTTTAGGTTGAAGTTTTTAAACCTATAATGCTTTGATTGAAATGTGCAGGAGGAGTTCTATCTACCTGTATCAGTTGACATGCGCAGGGCACAACAGGAGGCGTGGAATGATATTGGACGTAAGCACCGCTCGTGGAAGTCGAGGTTCAAAACCCAACTACGAATTGGAGACGGTGACACGCCCGAGAGTATCCGTGCGAGAATGCCGGAGAAATTTTTTGAGCAGTATGATGCAGAAGATGTAGAATTCCTGCTGAGAGATTGGTGCAGAGAGCATAAAATCGTATGTAGGCCAAAAAATTGTCAACTATTTTTTAATAACAGTTCATTTAATTTTAGTTTTAATTTAAGTGTGTCAATTGTTACATGTTTATTTTCATGTTCAATGCGTAGGCAACCTCTGAACGGATGAAGAGGTTGCGGGAGCGGAATGACCTACCCCATTGTGCGGGATCTAAAAGTTATGCCAGATTTAATCACGAGGAGGTAATTAAATATATATGTTTATGTTTTTAATATTTGTTGGTAATTGTTTTTCTTTTTCTTTTTCTTTAAACTATTTTTATCGCTATCTGTTTGTTATATATGTCAACTGCATGACGACAGGCATGTACATCTGGCACGCCCCCCACTCGCGCCGCGTCGTTCGTGAAGACCCACACAAAGAAGGACGGCACTTTCGTGAACGACCGTACACGGGTCTTATGCGTATGCTACTGATTTAGTTTACTAATATTTTTAAATTATGTGTGATATGTCATTATTCAATATATGACTTTTTCATGTTGACGACGTACAGGAGAGGACGCAGAGTTTAGCCAGTGATCCAGCCGCCACGCAAAGCGTCTCCGCAGACACGGTGCGTTGGGCACCGAACGACGCTTACGAACAGGCGATTGGGAGGCCTGAGTATGCAGGGAGGGTTCGGCAGGTTGGCCCGAACGTCACACCTGTTCGAGGGACATGTTTTTCATATAGGCCTCGGTCACAGGGGGGACCATCTCAGGGGACGTCTCGGGATTGGGCCGAACAGTCTCGAAAGATGGAAGAGATGCAAGCGGAGCTACATGCTGAGCGAGCGAGGAATGACCGGTTGGAGCAGCGCGTGCAACAGTTCGACGGCATAGAGCAGCGCTTGCGAGAGATGGAGGTCTTCATGTTCTCCATGGCAGTACCAGCACCATGTGTTGGTAATCAGTCTTCTCCTGCACACGTAGGTAGTACGTCGTCCGTTGGTAGTGCATCTGCAGGTATGGTTTATATTGTGTATAGGACAAAATTAATTTCAATTTGTTTTCATTACCCCTTTAATTTTGCAAGTAATATTATATACTTTAATTGTCTATATTATTTGCAGGTAATTCGACAACGGTTGGTACGTTGTCGCCTGTTGGACGACAGCTGAGCCAGCACTCCACTGTCGCTACACCTTCGCCCGCTACACTATTCATTGCGCAGCAATCGCCGGTGGGCGAGAACACGCCTGGGATGGTACCTCGTGATTCGCAGAGACGCCTTTCAGATTTGTAGATATTTTGTGTAATTATTTTTTGTTCGTAAATATTTGCTTGTTAACGAATATGTTATTAATTATTTGTTTGTGTAGTATGATTTCGTGTTGGTTTTGGGTAAAATAAATGTTGCGTTATTTGTGGTCGAAAATTACAAAATTTGAAAAATTCAAAAAAAAAATTAATTAACCCAAATAAATTTTATAAAACAATAAAAAATTTATTTTTTTTAAAAAAAAAACCCAAATTCAGTTTTTTAATTGTATTTTTAATTTAATTAAAAATACAATTAAATAATTAAATAAAAATTTTAATTAAATAAAAAACTGAATTTAGTTTTTTTTTTAATTAAAATTTTTTTGACACGTGTATCGGAATACACGTGTCAAATTTGACACGTGTATTTCGATACGCGTGTCAAACTGTGCAGTTTGTAATATGCACATTTGACACGCGTAATACGCGTGTCAAACTACACGTGTCTAAATGTTTGACACGTGTACGACACTGTACACGTGTCAAACTGCACGTGGCTATTTCATGCGATTTTTGTAGTGAACTGCTAAGAATTGCAGATTAATCTCCGACCCAATGTCCGACGACACTCCAAGTATTAAGCCTTAAAACGCAAACAGGTGATCAGAGGCCCGATACCACTCCACGCCCACTTTTTCCTCTCTTTCTCCGTGTTTTCTCTTGTCTTTAGGCCTAACAAAACGAAAATCGAAGATTCAAGCACCGCCGGTATAAATGGTGGAAATCCCAAGCAGTAGCAGTTTCATGTGCTCCCTTTTCATGTCTGGGGCGAGCGCTGCTTTCGCTTTCGGATCTTGCAAGGAAGGCTGGTACTACTGCTGCCTCGGCCTCTACCTCTCAATCTCTCACACTTGTTTACTTTTTCTTGTTCTCCGACCCCACCTCCATACCCATTTCAAGCTTTCTTATTTTTCGCCTTGATTCTTAAAAATCCTCATTTGGGTCGAATTATTTATCTTACAATTTCTTGTTTTTTGGGGGTTTGCAACGATGTTGCTGTACAAGCCAAAGAAGAAATAAGAACGCCAAGGGCAGCAGGCTCTTGATCAGCATTACTGTGCAGGTTTATATCTGAAATTTAAAATTTTTGCCTCAAAAAGATTGTGTTCTTTCTTTGACCGTTTGTTCTTCACTGTTTCCTTCTTGGTTATATGAAAATTCATATCAGTTTTGATCGGGAATGGGTCTGAGTCTGGGAGAGTGAAGGACTATCTGATGGAGTGGATTGTGAGTGACATAAAGAAGGAGAACGATGGGTTGTTAAAGTGGAGCTCCCAAAACCAATAAAAATTAATATATAATTAAAATAGAGAAATATTTTTAAAAATTTGATGTAAGCTTTTTAATTGATAAATAAAATAATAAAGTAGATTGTTTGGTTAAACTTTAAAAAAAATTTAGAGAGCTCACTAGAGATGCTTTTAGAGCATTCACAACAATTTTTCTATAAGTGTTTTGTTCTTTAAATTTTAAGAAAAATTTTAAAAAAGTCGTAAAAAGCCACTTATAGCAACTTTTTTATATTTTTCTATTCCTTTGTGAATGCTATAATAATTTTCAATGTATTAGGAAGCAATATAACTTTTCTATTTCTTTATTATATTTATAAAAAAAGTTATCTCTCCTTTCACATAAATGATCACAACTAAAAAAGTATAAAAAAAATAAATAAATACTATTTAATTGATATATAAAAAATAAAAAAAAATAAAAACTTTTGTTAGGTATTTTTTTTATATAAGAAATTAAAAAATAATTTTGTTCTTTATATTAAATGAAAATAGTATGTTACTGAACAAATGGTTGTGCACTATAAATAAAACATTCAATTGAATTAATTAATTCTTGTTGGTTGTTGAACAAACTAGAAAAAAGCATTCAATTGACGTACCATATACAAATGCTCTAAGTTGCATCATATGAATGGAAAGGTTTAAATTGTCATTAATTCTTGGTAGTTGGTTTGTTTAATTGAATTATCAAATACAAATTGAAAGATTCAAATTGTCATTAGTTCTTCACATTAATTGTCATTGATTCTCCAGTTGAAAGTGGTTGGAAGTGGTTGTTTTAAAACCAATAAAAAAAATAGTATTGATTTAAAGTAAATCACCAAAATCAGTCAATCTTTCACAAAAACATGCACGCAGCAAGCTCCCTACTGCTACAGTAAATCAGTCGATTGTCAGAATGCCTCGTCTCTTTAGCAGAGTCGATTTCACTCGTCTCTTATTATTTTTCCGTTTTTTATTCTATTTTTGCGGGTCCGACAAACCAATTGCCTTCATCTCTTTCTGGTCGTCGAAGAAGCCAAGGTCAATAGATGAGAAGCCGGTCGTCGAGGGTCCAATGGATCTTGGCTTGGGTCTGACAGAGGAGAAGCCGGATAACAGGTTGGGTCGGGAGATAGGCGCAACGGCTGGACCGGGTGTTACAAGTGTGGCGATTCAAGGCTAAGGATTAGGGTTCCGGTGGATCTAGAAGTAGAGGATGTCTTCTTCAGCCGATCTTTCATTTTCTTGGGTTGGCAAAGGTAGAGAAGAAGTTGGCCATCGAGGAATAGCCAACTGTTGAGATCTTGCCAATCGTTATCAGGAAGCCAGTGTCGAGGGTTGGGTCTGGAGAAGGAGAACGGGTTGGGTCCGGTGGAGGTCGGTTGAAAAGTGGTTATTTTAATTGTAATAAAAAATAATATTTATTTAAAGTAGAGAATATTTAGGGAGTTTGGTATTTAAAGCTTTTGAAAACTAGGTAGCTAAAATAACAAAAGTGATATTTTTTGTCAAAATTTGCTGAAATTTTGACGACTTCACTACAAATGCTCTGAGTATGGGAGAGTGAAGGACTACATGATGGAGTGGATTGAGAGTGACATAAAGAAGGAGAACAATGGGTTGTTAAAGTAGGGTTCTCAAAACCAATAGAAAATAATATCTAATTAAAATAGAGAAATATTTTAAAAGTTTAATGTAAGAAGTTTTTTTAAGTGATAAATAAAATAATAAAAATAGATTGTGTGGCTAAACTTTAGAGAAAATTTAGAGAGCTCGCTAGAGATGCTTTAAGAACATTCACAACAATTTCTCTATAAGTGTTTTGTTCCTTAAATTTTACGAAAAATTTCAATAAAGTCGTAAAAAGCCACCTACAATAACCTTCTTATATTTTTCTATTCCTTGTGAATACTACAGTGTTTTTCAATGCATTAGGAGGCACTGTAGCTTTCCCATTTTTTTATTAAATCTTGCTTTGAGGAGATGATTTACAAAATACGAGAGATAGATCTAAGTTGTTAAAAGGGCAGATTTTTTCGGGTCCAAGGACGAGATTGGATTCAAACAACATAATTCAGAAGAGTCAGGTTTTTAGGTTGCAATTTTGCCTACATTAATTCGATTAAATACTACATTTTCTCTCGCATGCTTTTAATTTGATGTATGTGATTTTGCCTCTACATTATCATCCCTTAAGAAAGGAGTTAAGTATTTTACTCAAAAAAAAAAAAAATTGATAAAAAAACAAAGGAAAGGAGTTAAATATTTATTTGTAGGAAATTTTTTACTAAGCAACTCCTAATATTGAAATGTGTTTTTTACATGTGAAAAATACACATTTTTTTAATTATATTTAATTTTTACATGGCGTTTTTAAAATTTGGTTTATATGAATTTCTTATAAACCATTTTGTCAAAAAAACTTGTGTCCAATAAATAATGGGCAGTCTTTTTATAATTTAATTTTTTTCTTGAGTGATGTGCCTTGCAGTGAATAATTTATGGTCGCCTGGTGCCATGTTGAAAATTCTCCTTGCCTACGTCCCCAAAAATGGGCGAAACCGGAACTGCCTCTATTATGTTTGGCATTTATCACTTAAACTCTCTTTTAACTTTTATATATAGCTTTTGATAGTGTAAAACATTCAATTTTCATTGGTAAGACTTTTTCTCTCTCGGTCGGTTTTGAAAAAAAAATTTTCGGAAAACAAATCTGAAAGGAGGAGGGAGTAGATCTGCTCCCTCCTCTTCATTTATCTTTCTACTTCTCGCTCCTACCCTTCCTCTCCCATTCTAATTTTTTTTTCTTTTGTTTGTACGTGTTCTTTGACCAGATCAACAATTTTGTCATCTCCGCTATACATCTATCCATTTACCTCCATATTATGTCGTTCATCTCCTACATGACCGTTACTATTGTTTGTTGGTTATGTTTTTACTTTGAATAAGAGTTTTTTTCTCTATAGATCTGCCTTCATGAACGATTTATTGGATGAAGGTTAATCAGGTGTAAGGGGTTATCTATCACGGCCTGAATAATTCGATGCGAGGGTTATCTTTCACGACAGGTTTAAATAATTTTTTTTAAGATATTTGGCTACCATTGTCTTAGATCTAGTATGCTCGTAGCAAATCTGTTCTTAACTATTTTTGTACATGGGTTAGCTGATGGGTTATCTCTCACAACCGGTTTAAATAAATTTTTCTAGGATATTTGGCTACCTAGCAGATTTGTTCTTTAACTATTTTTATACATGGGTTGATAGAAGTTGAAAGTCATATATAACATTTTATTGTAAAGATTTTATTTGTATCTATGACTTTGTAACCTCATACCATGTGACTAAAATTTTGCAGAGCTTTATATTTTGTGATGTAAGGGTTTTATACTTGTGATCTTTTATTAATGAAATACTCAAATATTTCGCTCAAAAAAAAAAAAACTTTTATAGGTTTTACAATTATTTTTTAAAGTTCAAAAATTTTCAATTTAGTGTATTAAATTTACAAAATTTACAGTCTCACCTTCATTAGAATTTTGTATTAAATCTTAACCAATAGCTGAAAATTCCTAAACTACCCATATATTTTCCCCAATTTTTTATTAAAGAAAAAAAAATAGTATAATTGTAATTGAAGAGAATTTGGTAATATTCATTTTACCCTTTAACCGTTTAATAAATTATAAATTTTGTAAATTTCAAGGCATAATTAATTAGAAAGTACGAATTATTAGATAAAACATTTCAATTATTATCTTCATGCAATCATATGCTCAGTTAAAGTTCATGACAACCTCGTAAAGAAAAAACAACATTAATTAGGATATGTTATTCAGATATTGCAGATGACCGCCCGGGATTCGGATCCAGGAATTGCCGTGGTAGCAATAGCTTCAATCCAGGCCGTTCTTAGAACCAACGGCACGGAAGTTGACACGTGTAAAACTCTAAATTTCAAAACTCATATTTCAACCAACTGGTTTTAAACTCTTCCGCCAAAACTAAAAGATTTAAAATTGCACACATGCACTTCACGTTCTTTCATAAAAAAAAACCACCCTTTTCAGTTTTCCCTACCTCCACCAGTCTCAGACTCTCAGATGCAAGGACTACAAGTAGCCGTCTCGCCATCAAACCCAGCAACCGCTGAGGATATCAAAAGAACGGCCTGTAAGTCTTTTTCTGAACCAGACGTTTCCTTCTTCTTTCAACCAAAAATAACTTTCGTTAGCTCCCTCCATTTTCTTCTGAAAATTGAAGCCACAAAAACTAACCTTTCAGCCACAATAGTAGTTTTTTCAACGAAAATGACAATACTGGATTTTGCATTTTTGGATTTCGGCTTCAGCCTCCCTCCACTGACACAGTAGTACTCAACTGGATTTTGCATTTTTGCTTCTTCCTTTCCGCTTTTTCTGATTATTTGGTTTCCTTACACCTTCAAGTTGCTTATTTAAGGTGGAAACAAATTCTCTGGTTTTTTTTTTTTCCTGTTAAAATACCTGGAAATGGAGGGAAGTGGATAAGTTGGCAATAACCTATCAAAGCAAGGAGAGTTTTCGTTCAGCATGGAGTTAGAAGTGGCTCTGTTCACGCTAGCAAGAAACAGGGGATAAAAGACGAGTACATTACTTGTTCCTCTTTTTTGTGGATGAATAGAAATTTTAACCAACCAAAGAACTGCTACACACGCTATCAAATTCTAGAAAGAACAGAGAGAAAGAGTGCGGAAAACAGAGAAATGAAGAAAAGGAATTCTTATTATCTGAATAGTAGTCAGTCAAGAGTCAACCTTCACAAATATATATATATAGGCTGAAAAATACAAGCCTAAAAACTGAACTAACAGAGATTAAAACAGAGTAACTATACAAAGGAAAGAAAAATTCTTTTCTTTAACTCTAATACTCCCCCTCAAAATGGATGACATATGTCCCTGACAGGTATCTTGGACATCAACTGGTGAAAAAGAGTACATCCAAGTGGTTTAGTCAGAATATCTGCAAGCTGATGTTTAGAGGAGACATGAAAAGTCTTGATGAAGCCAAGCTGAATCTTTTCCCGAATAAGATGACAGTCTATTTCTATATGCTTTGTTCGTTCATGATACATGGGATTTGCAGCAATGTGAAGAGCTGCTTGGCTGTCACAATATAAGAAAGCAGCTTGTGGATGAGGAACCAACAAATCCTTAAGCAAGGAACGAAGCCACATAAGTTCACAACATGTTGAGGCCATGGACCTATATTCGGATTCAGCAGAAGAATGTGGAACAATTTGTTGCTTCTTAGATTTTCAGGAGATGAGAGAGTCACCAATAAAAACACAATAACCTGTGATGGACTTACGGGTATCCAAACACCCTGCCCATCAGCATCACAAAAAGCCTTGATATGCATATTTGATTTTGCAGGAAATAAAAGACCTTGAGCTGGAGCAGACTAAATATATCTAAGAACCCGGTGAGCTGCATCAAGATGGGGTTGTCTCGGTTTATCCATAAACTGACTTAAAGTTTGAACTGAATAAGCTAGGTCAGGCCGAGTAATAGTCAAATAAAGGAGTCGGCCAATCAATCTTCTAAAAACAGTAGGATCCGAAATGAGAACACCATTATTTCTAGACAATTTTAAATTCTACTCCATAGGGAATTGAGCAGGTTTTGATGCCAACAAGCCTGAATCTTCTAAGATCTCTAAAGCATACTTCTTTTGGCTAACAGAAATTCCACTAGAGGACTGGGCAATCTCTAGGCCAAGAAAGTATTTCAAAGAACCCAAATCCTTGAGTTTAAATTTGTCATTCAACATAGTAATGAAGGAAGAAATAGCAACAGAATCATTGCTTGCAATGGCCACATCATCAACATAAATAAGTAAAGCAATGAAAGAAAAACCTTGTACCCGAGTGAACAAGGAGTAATCTGCCTTTGATTGGACAAAACCAAGATCAATAAGAGTTGAACAAAATTTAGAAAACCATTGCCGATGAGCCGACACACCTTAGACTCGCCCTTAACACCAAATCCCGGGGGCATTTTCATGTAAACCTCATCATGTAAATCACCATGCAAAAAAGCATTGTTAACATCCAATTGGTGTATCCCGGCCGGATCCAGCCTGGATCTGGCTAGAACAGTCGGATCCTGGACAGATCGAATGGCCGGGATCCTCCCAGAACAACAGGATCCCGGCCAACTGGCTGGAATTTGGCCAGGATGGCCGGCTTCCGGTCAACTGACTGGGATCCAGCCATTTTGTGCCGGATTTCAGCAAATATCGCCGGAATCCGTCACAAACGGCCAGATTACGGCCACTTTGCCGGAATTTGTATGTGTCAAATATATAAAAAAAATATTTTTATATTATTTGATATTAACATTTTTTATTTTTTGTATAAAATTTAATTTTTTTAAAATTAATATGATTAAATTAAAATATAAAAAATATTTGTAATTTTCCATACGCTTCAAACACCGAAAAATAATTTTGACGGAAAATATTTTTTGACGGAAATCATTTTACACCGAAACAAACAGAGTATTAAACTATTTATTAATGAGGAGAAACTCTCATCCTAGTATATCGATTCATAATGAGAAAACTTTTACTCTACTGTATTTGATTATAATCAGAAAAAACTCTTATCCTACTGAAACTTACTGATAAAAGAGATAAGCTCTTTTTATACTGTTTTCATTGATATCCGCAAGTGTTTTACCCATGTTATCTTTTGATAGTTATTGTTTTACATCACCATGGGTAGGGACGGAGGGAGGAGGGGGGACCCCTGCCCACCCCTCCCCCCCCCCCCTCCCCCCCCCCCCCCCCCCCCCCCATTTCCTTAAAAACAAAATTATAAGGTTGGAAAAAAAAATTAAAAATATAAGATAAAAAATTAAAATTTAGTTTACCGACCCTATTAAAATTTTTTTTTTGCCATTGCTCTGCTCATAAAAACTTCATGCTCCATCCTGACCGGGGGATGTTATATATATAAATGATTAGAAAAGATAATGCTAAGAAATTAATGCCCTGATGTTGCCAATTTGAACACCTTTGTATATCATGCCAAAGTCCAAACACAAGGATAAGGTACGACCATTATTGTCGGGACCACCGACAAGTTTGAAAGTAGAAAACTAAGAAATTAATGCATGAACTTGTATTAGGATTAGATGCAATTACTTGTAGATATTTCAAGCTTTCTTTTTCTTTTTCTTTTTTCTGTTCTTTTTTTTTTTTCTATATTTTTTTTTATTACTCTTTGCTTTTGGTGCAGGAGTATTTTTACTTTGCTTTTTAAATAGTTGCTACAATGCATTCTTCCTCTTTTTTTTTTTTTTTTTTTTTTTTTTTTTTTTTTTTTTTTTTTTTTTTAAAAAAAAAATGTTTTCCTAATACCTTCGGCTCCATTAGTTTAGGGCCAAGGAACATTTTTCTTTAGACTGAATTTTTGAGGTCTAGAAAACAGAGGATTGGTACGATGACATGTCATTACTTTTCAATGATTTTACTTCCCTATTTAAATTGTTGTTTCTAAGAGTTTCTAAACGTAAGCATTCTGATTCGATAAAAAATTGGGCGTCACTCGCTTGATGAAATAGGGATATCTTTATGAAGCTTTGTAAGATAGTTCATATGCTAGGATTGTGTCTTTTGTTCATTGATCAGAAAAAACAAAACAACTGGAAAGTTATTAAGTATTTGAATTGGCTAATCAAGTAACAAAATAGTTTGGGAGGTAAATTTTAGAACTAATATTTTTTTTTTTTTGTTTTTGAAGCTCAAACGAAGAAAAATTAAAAGAATTTAAAAGTGAATCATTGGGCACCTACATTTTGTAAACGATTTTGATTTTCTTTTACATTTTAACTTCTGTTATATGACTCACTTAAAAATAAATAAAAATAAAAACCTTCTATTATGACTAACATTATTTTTGTGTGATGTACAGATTAATTAACATTTCAGAGCAGAAATCCAAAGCATGCTCAGAAAAATAAATAAATAAATGTTTTTGTTTTCATATTCACTTAGCCAATAATTTAACATTTTTCTTTTTGACTTGTAAAATCACCTAATTTAGAAAGGCTATGACTTACATCCACACGTCAAACCCTTTTTTTGGTTAAATTTTTGCTTGATTCATTCAATTGTATACAAGACTCGATTTATAGAGAAAGAGTCTGAATATTACAAGTTTCTTATATTTTTATATTACCAACAATAAAGAGTAATGCTACACATCATCCTGTTGTCCTCCTTTTGTCCCCCCAAAATTGATGTGGCTCTTAAAATTACCATTGAATTTTTGATATATAACTATTGAATTTTGATCCAATGGTGATTTTAAGAGCCACATCAATTTTGGGAGGACAAAAGGAGGACAAGGGGATGATGTGTAGCATTACTCCACAATAAATTTAATATATCTATTTGTAACTTTTGTAACTCTTATATCTTCAATTCTTGTAACACTTATCTCAATATGACTTTGAAACGTTTCAATGTTTGAGTTGAAGGAGAATCACAAAACCAACTATAAGTAATTTGAGTTCTTTTAGAATACCTCCACTCAGCTATGAGACTAGTCCACGGCCCGTTTGGTAACATTATCCCTTCAATTATGAGGGGAATTTTTTTTTAATGTTTAAAAAAAGTGATTGATATGATATAAAATAAAAAGAATTTATATGAAAAAATTAAGAAAGAAAAATTGTAGAGCCACGGCTCTGCACCATCACTTTACTACTTTATGGTGCGTTTGACAAAAGAATTTTCACAAACAAATATGATTTTGATTTTTCTTTTTTAAAAAACAAATCATATTTTATTTAACTTTTTGAAAAACAAATCATATATAATTTAATTTTTTTTAAACAAATTATATTTTTATTTAAAGTTAAACTTCAAAATTCACGCACCAAATAACAATTGAATTATGTCAAATACCAAAGGGACCATCAGTTGTGCAGTGTAAAGGAGTAGGGCGAATAGAAAGCGTGTGATGCGGCCAAGTCAGCATGAACGTGTAAACATTCAAAAGGAAGGGGAATATTAACTGAAAAAGAAAAACAAAGAATACCAATAATAAAGCTGAAGGGAAAGAAAGAACTAAGAAGTATTTCAGTTTTACAAACTCTTGTTTTTTAAAGGTCATTAATGGTGGGTTTGGATTCGTTACTAGATAAAACAAAAGATTTAGTTTATTATTTATAGATTTATAGTTCATTTGTAATGATTTTTTTTTTTTTCAACAAAAAAAAAAAAGAAAAAGAAAAGAGAGGCAACCAAATTTAATTTAAACTATAAAATAAATTTTCTAAACCATCAACTAGATTTTTTTAAAAAATTAAATTTCATGTTGGATTTAATTAATTGAGTAGAAGAAAAGAGATGAAAATTTCTATGGTGACCATAAACTTTAGAGGCATCCACATCCAATTATTTGTATCAGTTGTCTTGGGTTTCACTAATATCTTGATGGTCGACGAGGTTGAGTCAAGTTATAATTCAGTCGAACTTGAAAGAACACTTGTAATTCTTATCGTCTAGGCCTTTATTGTACAGCTTTACAAATATGTATTATTATTATAGCCATGCCCAACTAAAATAGCTATAATTGATTTCTCATTTTTATCTTTTTAGATAAAATAAATAAATAAATAAAAAGTCTGAAAATTGAGTGGTACCTTATAATTTAAGGAGATTCCCTCTTTCAAAAGTAATGTTACATGTCACCCTATGTCCCATTGTATCCCCTCAAAATTGATGTAAGTCTTAAAATTACCATTTGATCAAAATCTAATAGTGATATATCATAAACTCAATGGTAATTTTAAGAGCCACATCAGTTTTGGAGGACACAAAGGAGACATGTAGCATTACTCTTTTGAACTTGTGAGAGTTGATAACCCAATGTTGTGAGTCGTTTTATCGTTTCTGCTGAACCCACCCACATCCTCCTGATCCTTAACTGGCCCTCAGACTCTAATCATAATTCATACATACACAAAAAAAACATAGAGAGAGAGAATAGAATAGAAAATTCCCCATTAGAATTTCGACTGAATACAGAGAGATGCAAATGGATCGACAAGAAAGAAAGCCGAAGCTTTGCTTCCCATCACATATTCAATTGCACAGGCATATATGGAACAGATAATGTGGTGGTCTTTATCATTTTGGGAGCCTCAATAACAATAACAGGGGAGCCTATCTCAAGTTTTGAACTTTTTGCCTGCAGCCGGCCGGTCTCAGGCGATTGATTCACACTTTGTTTTAAGCGATTCATGAATTGAGGGGACCTGGAAAATATCGTTGTGGAAGTGAAAGAAATGGATAATGCCTTGACAAAAAATATATTGCTTCTTTGGTTCTCAAAAATAAAGTCCCATTAACAAATTAAAAAAGGGGCCAATAATCATTGGGCTTCTACTGTGAGGCCCAAAATAGAATGGATTAGGCCCGTGGAAAGGGCATAAGTAGCCTAGTCTACTAAAAAATGGAAAATATTTTGCATTCTTTAGAAGAATCATGAAATTTTGTATGTTGGGATTTTTTGTTTTGAATCAAGAAAGTGCTTGAACAATCATAGTTGAAGGTACATAAACTTATTTTTCCGCTAAATTAGTCTTTCACTTTGACAATACACTTTTAACCCCCAGTTATTATAACATTTGCACTTACTACTACAAATTTTAAAAAATTTTATTACTACCATTTATTAAATTAAACACTTTGATTGAAATTGGAGTTAAAATAAATGGAAAAGTAATCATTTGGGTCACTCCGACCGACCGATCAAACCATACCCTCCCCCACCGATCAAACCACCAGCGCCACTCCGACCGACCGCCGCCCCTCTGCCAACTCTCTCTCTTTCTCTCTCTCGAACCCAGCAGCTAAAGGATTCGCCGCCCACTAACACCATACCACGGATCTCCGACGAGGGAGCGCCCACCACCCATCGGAGCACTGCCCAACATCGATCAGAAATGAAGCCGACCACGGTATTTTCGCTGTATGGTCTCTCTCTCTCTCTCTCTCCATGGCCTGCCAGTGTAGATTTTTTGTGCTTTTTTTTTTTTTTTTTTTTCTCTCTCAACGGCCATTCACAGATTCTTGTTGTTGTGATAATTTTTGGTTGTTTTTTTTGTTTTCTTTTTTTGGTTCATGAAGATGCTCATCAGGTGTTCGACAAAATGTTTAAAACGAATATGCATGCTTTGTTTTGCTCCATTTCGTCACTGTTGAGAATGGGTGTTTGGGAAGTGTAATTTTTGCCTTTTGATTTAGTGGGGTTCACATTCTGATCAAAATTTTTGCTATTGTTTAATTGTTTAATTAAACTTTTTGTTTTGTTTAATTAAACTTTTACTATTGTTTAATTGTTTAATTAGTTTAATTGTTTAATTAAACTTTTTGTTTTGTTTTGTTTTTTTTTTTTGTTTTTTTTTTTTTTTTTTTTGGAATAACTTTTAGATGGATTTCTCACAACCGGCCTTGATTTCACAATGCGAAAATAAATTGTTCGTTGACACATGAGCAGCTTGATGATGTTGTGCCCATCGAAATGGACCCTCAAAATGGTATGTTGAGTATTTCATTCTTACTTTTAATATTTGTAACATATCTTTTAGTAAATGTTTTTATTCATAGTTGGGTTCTTTTCTTTACACTATGTTTTATTTGTTTTGATATAGATATAAGTGAAAATGAAACTGTAGCTGATGAACAATTGGCAGATAGTGTTGACAATTGTCGTCCCAAGCTCAAGCTCATAGATGAAGATACAAATGTTAAGGAGCCTAAGGATGGGATGCTATTTGACTCCATGGAGGAACTTCATGAATATTATAGAAATTACGCAAAGCAAAAGGGTTTTGGTGTGATACAGAAGAAGAAAAAAAAGGATGAAAATGGAGATGTACATTACATAACTCTAGCATGTGCTCGTCAAGGCAGCAGACAATCCAGCTCAAGTAATAGCTTTTGCAAGCCTAGCAAAACAATTAGAACGGGATGTAAGGCTACGTTAAATGCAAAGTTAGTGGGTACAAAGTGGTATGTGACAAATGTGAACAGTGGTCATAATCATGATTTAAGCCCAGGCAAAGGAGATATTTTAGATGCCACAAGAACTTGGATCCTTGTACGAAGAGAAAGCTTGAGATAGATGATAGAGCTGGAATTCGTATGAATAAGATCTATAACTCACTAGCTGTTGAAGCGGGAGGATATGAGAATCTTTCATTTGGAGAGAAAGATTGTAGCAATTATATTGCGAAGTCAAGACGTCTTTGCCTTGGCACAGGAGGTGCTACAGCACTTCGTGGCTACTTCGACAGAATGCGGAAAGTGAATGATGATTTTTATTATGATATAGATGTGGATGATGAGTGTAGGTTAAAAAATGTGTTTTGGGCTAACGCACGAAGCAGGGCATCATATGACGATTTCGGGGATGTGGTTACTTTTGACACAACATACTTGACTAACAAATACGAAATGCCATTTGCCCTTTTTGTGGGAGTCAATCACCATGGTCAATCAATTCTTTTAGGGGCGGCATTAATTTCAAGTGACGATACATCAACATTTGTTTGGTTGTTTGAGGCATGGCTGAAATGCATGAAGGGCCGAGCGCCAAGGGCAATTATTACAGATCAAGATAGGGCTATGAAAAGCGCAATTAATAAGGTTTTCCCGAATGTTCGACATAGATTTTGTTTATGGCACATACTGAAAAAACTTCCAGAAAAATTTGGATCACATTCACAGTACAATGCAATCAAGAGTGCCATACGAAATTGTGTGTATAATTCGTAGACATGTGACGAGTTTGAAGCAGAGTGGCAGAGTATACTTGAGTGTTATAATCTAGAGGATAATGCATGGTTGTGTGGTTTATACAATGAACGGACTTTCTGGGTACCGGCATATTTGAAGGGTGTATTTTTGGCTGGCATGATTACCACACAACGGAGTGAGAGTATGAATGCATTTTTTGATGGTTATGTGTACTCATCCACCTCATTGAAGGAATTTGTAGATTAATACGATAATGCTTTGCGTAAGAAGGTTGAGAATGAAAATGTTGCTGATTTCAATTCTTTTAATTCCACGGTTTCATGTGTAAGTAGGTTCCCCCTTGAGAAGTAGTTTCAAAAAGTTTACACACATGCAAAATCCAAAGAAGTTCAGAAGGAGATTACAGAGGTTCTACATTGTAGATGTTCTCTTTTGAAAAATGAAGGTGGAATTAATACCTATCAAGTGATGGAACAGGTAGAAATTAATGATGCCTATATGAAAAAAGTATGCTTTATTGTTCACTATAATGACCCTTCATGTGAAGTGAACTGCAGTTGTTGTTTGTTTGAATCAAGAGGAATTTTGTGTAGACATGTCATATCTGTATTGACTACAGTTGAAGATGTGGAATTGTTGCCAGAAAAATATTTTCTAAACCAATGGAGGAAGGATTTGAAGCGGCCATATAAGTTAATCAAAAGTAGTTATGATCCCTTGAGTGGTAACCCTACTGCAGATCGATATGCTGAATTGAGCAAACATATGTTGAAGTTAGCCGCAATCGCAGCACCAGACGTGGACCATTGCACGGAAGTGAATAATTATGTTGATATGCTAATTAAGAAATTAAGTGGTCAAAGCTGTGAACAGTGTCCACCTTCCCATCCACTCCCAAGTGCAAAATCTGTTCCAAGTACATCTATGACTGGTAATGGAGCCATTGATTGTATGGCGATGGAGGTGTGTAGTCCTCTTGTTGCTCGGATTAAAGGGAAGCGAGCATCAAAAAGAAAGGTGTCTGAAGTTGAAAAAGCAGTGATGAAAAAGTCAAAAGGAGGAAACAAGAGACATAGTGACACAAATCCCATACAGAAAAGGAAAAAAAAAAAAAAAAACAGGTATTTATAGATTTGAAAGTCATTGTATGTGTTAAATTATATCTAACATGTTTCAATATTTTATTTATTGAAGACATGCCAAAGATCACTAGTAGATGAACTTGACACAAGTGAAGATCTGTTGCCTTTTGTAAATGATGTTCAGCATGAGCAAGCAATTGGAATCCAAAATAGTGTAGTTACACAGGTATTTATAGGTTTGAAAAAAAAATGGGTTCATACATGTGTATTTGATTCGTACATGTTAACGAATAATTTTATTTTCATATATGTTAATCATATGAAATATTTGTTTCAGACTTTCTGAAATTCAC
The DNA here is from genome assembly GCF_958979055.1 of Alnus glutinosa. NCBI lineage: Eukaryota > Viridiplantae > Streptophyta > Magnoliopsida > Fagales > Betulaceae > Alnus > Alnus glutinosa. The sequence goes on from NC_084895.1 coordinate 9,608,454, forward strand.
AATCATCATGTCCTATTGAAGGAGATTTAATATACTTGTCGTAAGTATTTGGGGGTTTTGCAGAAAAGGTAAATTATCATATGATATTTTTTTCCCTTTTGTAGATAACCATTATAATTTCAACTTGGTCAACTTGGTCATGGTCTAAGATTTCCTGTGAAAAATGCAGATGAGTTACCAAGCCAATGAAAACCAAATGCATTTGGATTTGTACACCGGCGCGCAACATCAACTTTGGATTCTATACTTGGAACATTTCTCTATTAAGATTGTTGTAGGTGATGCTAAATTTTGTAAGCAGCTAAGTATTGTGAAATTATTGTAGTTTAAACACTGTTCACTCTTGTTATTTGTATGACGATGAAGCTGGAGAAATTATGGTGTTTCATTTGTATGACGATGTTAAAGCTTAATATGTATGACTTGAAATTTCTTCCAAGAAGAAAATGGATTATTGGGTTGTTCTGTTAGAGAGATTTTTGGTACCATGTATTTATTTGCACTTTGATTGCTGCTTTTGCATAAGCCTTTTAGAAAGAAAAAGAAAAAGGACCTTGAAACAGGTAGCATTAGCGGTTGGCAGGGTGATTTACATCATTCTAGCTTCTTGGTTTTGTGCTCTTGCCAATAAAAAACCTTGTTATTCAACTCTTTCTTTCTTTTCTTTCCCTTTCTTTTTTTTTTTTTTTTTTTTTTTTTTTTTTTTTTTTTTCAAATCTACGGAAAAAACAGCAAAGTTCTTCATATGATATGTAATTTGTGAATCATCTTCCTGCTGGATTTCTGGATATCTTGTTATGTTTTACTGCAGTTGGAACTTGGAAGAGGTTTCTTTGAAGAACCAAAACGTTGGTATATAGGGAAAAATCAACTCAAGATTTTTCCAGCGGATTTTAGCAAATTAAGAGAGTTTTGGTAAATAGCCCATGAATTAATAGTAACCGTTAACCAGATTTGTAACTGGGTTTTTAAGAGCAATTGAAAAGAACTTCCAATGAATTTTGAAGTATTTGTGCATTCTGCTAATGCAACATTGCATAGAGATTACTCGGTAGCGGTTTGTTAAGCAAACATTTTATTTTCACGCATTCGATATTAGCAAAAACACTGAAGTTGATGCCACTGATTTCTCAATTTACTTGCAGCAATAAATATATTCGGCATTTGCATCAATACAATTGGCAACATTGGCAACAATTTCTGAACATCATCAAACCCATCTATACCAAAACCCACGTTATAGCTACATTTCACTAAACACCTTATCTACATTTTTCACCTCTCTAAACCTCAATCTCCAATGCCAAAAACCAACACACAACAAAAAAAACCAGTTATAAATTAACAAAACCCCAACCTCAGAACCCAAAGTAGCACAGACCTAGAAAGCAACGAGAGAGAGAGAGAGATCCGGTGAGAGAGACATCCGGCTATGGATAGAGAGAGATCCGGCGAGAGGGACATCCGACTATGGAGAGAGAGAGAGAGAGATCCGGCGAGAGAGAGTGACCGTAGAGAGATTCGGGAACGACGGCCTACTCAGGTTGGTCGGCGTGGTCGTGGGCGACAGTGGTTCGCGATGTTTGTGGTCGGCGTTGGGCGGGGGAAGATGGAGATGGCGAGAAGGATTTTTGGGTGAAAACCAGATTTGAGGTTGACGGAGGCTGGGTCAGCGTGGTCACCGGTGCTTGGAGGTTCATGCAACGGGTGGTCAGCGGTGGGCGGAGCGTTTGGGTTGAGAGATTTTGAAAGTTTTGGGGCAAAATTTTTTGAAATGAAGGGAAAGTGGACGAGCACCGCGTTTTGAACATTTTGGTTTTTTGTTTTGTTTATTTTTTTTTTTAAAATAAAAAAAGGAAAAAAAACGATGCCACGTGGTTTAAGAGCCGGTCTCTAGCCGGACGCTTGACGTTCGTATAGACGAGCTCCTTTAAGAGAGTCACTGTCACGTGAAGAAGGAAAAACACCGTTAGGTGTTTGAGACCATGAACCCTTATCCAACAATGTGTCTTTCTTGGTCAAAATTGGTAAATCATTTTTCTCCTTTCCCCGAATACTATGTTTAGTTGCATTAGCAGCATCATTTGTAACACCAATTACTTCACGTCGTGGATTCTTACAGCCATCACTCTGTACTGCAAATTGATCTCCACATTCATCACCAGGATGAGGCACTATATGATCGTCACTCTCACCAAAGTCATCCCACAAATTATCTTCAAGCTGCAACATCATGACCAAAATTTTAGCCACGATACTAGACACAATTCAGGAACTATGAGAAAATTTAAAACATATCCATAATAATAAGAGCCACAGCATTTAGAGTTCTCCATTAGTAAATCATTGGTTAGATGCTCTGTTCTTGTTGTGCTGAAGAGTGGTGGACCTATCTGCATAACATTCACTTTAGGGTTAGTTGTATGGATTTGGATGAATGTGGGTGGTTAAACTTCGGCTGCTGGAGACTAAGTTTCTGATCTAATCATATATGTTAAACCAACTAATAACTCACGAGAGAAGCAAGAGTAACAAAGCATACTAGCAACAATATAAAGTACACAAAGTATAAATCACAAGAGAAGAAGAAGAAGATAGATCCATGTCTTTTCGAACAATATAAACATTCCTTTGCTGCATAAGGTTTACAGTAATTATGTCAGCATGGAATAGACAATTTTGAACTATCTGGCTTTTTATTTCCACTAAGCGTGCAATTCCCAAAATATCCTATCCGATCCCCATCATTTTCTCGAAGATAAACCAACAACAACAGCAGTTAATGAATATATATATATATATATATATATATATATATATATAATAGTAGCAATAGTAAGATTATAATTGGCAATAACAACACAGACTGACCGATCGAGTTAAAGTAATTGATACAATACAAAGGCTGAGAGCCTGAGATGCCAAATTTGATGTAAGAGTTTCTGAACAACTTCTTTTAGAGTTTAAGAAGAGTTAGGATTTTATGATGCTAAAGATGGGTAAAAGTTGGGAACAAGGTTTCTAACAAGGCAAGGCATAGGGCGGGTTTGGATGTCAAACTAAGAGGAAACTCAAGACCCAAAAAAAAAAAAAAAAATTCACAACCACAAAACCAAGCACAATTCGATTCAGACATTTTGTCGAACACCCAACGTCTTCAAGAACCAAAAAAAAGACAACGCAAACAACAAAAATTTATCAAAACAAAACCAAGCAGTGACTGGCCGTTGAGAGAGAGAAAAAACAGAACAAAAACCCATAGTGGCCGGCCGTGGAGAGAGAGAGAGAGAGAGATACTGTAGAGAGAGAATACGGTGGTTGGCTCGGCACTGGAACTGCAATGGGCGGTGCTCCCGGTCGGCAGTGGAACTGTGGTCGGTGGGTCTGCAACGAGATAAAAGGAAAGGTGAGAGAGGAACGAACAAGAGAGAGAGAGAGAGAGAGAGAGAGAGAGAGAGAGGTGGTCTGAGAGGGGAGGACCAGACAGTGTTGGCCGTTTGGTGGGGGAGCCGAATGGTGGGGGAGGGCGGCAGTAGGTGGTCGGTGCTGAAAATGAGGAGAAATGGAGGGAAACTAAAAATTGGGGAAAAAATCGAAGGAAAATGCTAGAATTACAACAAGTGCACAACTTCAAAGTATATTTAGGACCTACATGTGTAAGTCCCAATATACTTTAAAGTTGTGCACTTCTGATGCAAGTATCACTACCCAAAGCCGAAATGGGGGAGATGGAAGAAGGCGGTCAATAGTTTAAACCTCTGAGTTGTTTTCAATCAAAAAAAAAAAAAAAAAAACTCATGTAGGAAAACCGACAAAAGAGAGACGGATGAAAGTCTCATATATAGAACAACTCGTACAAAGAAATTGCATAATTTTTGAGGCATCTTGGACAATGTACAATGTGATGAAATTTTGTACATGAAATAAATATGATTCTTTTCTTTTTATATTTCAAACTCCTGTACGGTGACTGCTTCTCTTATACACTTTTATGTGTACGAAGGATTTGCTTTTTTAATAAATTATTATTCATAAAAAAAAAATAAAAAAATGTAGTTCTTTTAATTTTTCTACTTTCACTACATTCCAGCAAATGCTGTACGTACGCTCTGTTACATTCTCATTGGCATGAGAATGCCCTGAAGTAAACTTTTTGAGTTTCAGATGTTTTAATGTCAAGCAAATGTTGCTAGCTTGCTTGATGTTTCAGATGCTGCAGCCTGCAGGTTTTGCATGTATCAACCATTTTATGCAAACCATTCAATTTTGATCATTTGCAATTAAAAATAAAGAAAAATAAACCAATACCAACATTCATTTCCTAATTCTAACTTAAAACCTCAGAAGTTCAAAATCTGGATAGGCACATTCAAGATGGGCGAAGAATATTTATCAAAACAAGTGCACTCAGAGGTACTACAAAACCAGCAAAAGAAGAAAACAAAACAAGTGTTATGGTGGTTTACTTTTGTCTTTATATCCTTCAAATTGTCTTTAAAACAATTAGGGGAAAATACACTTTAAGTAAATCAAATAACATTAAAACCCACAGAAGGTCTATATCTCACAGCTTCTTTACAAAGAACACAAATACTAACTTTTACATACAAAAAGGGTGAATTCTCATTTACAATAACAAGGATATGAATGCTCTTTTGGTGATTTAATTTAAGACTCTTCCAATAAACTGTAATGAGCTGCGGAGGTAGTAGCCAGATGGTACTTGCATTTCAAAAAGTTAAATTGGTGACCAGCTCTGTAAGAAAGTAATAAAGCCCTAGAACGTTTTATTTATTTATTTTTTTTTGGGGGGGGGAGGGGCTGAGTGGATTTGCCAGGGAGAAAGAAATGGTCCAACATTGCTTCCATGCAGCAACCAAGGGGACCCTTTAGAAAGCCATTACGGCACTGCTGTCTTTCATGTGTGCGAGACGACCATCTAATGCCCACAAGATTGGCATCTTTCCTATCAAATTTAGTACCTTCCACAAAATGAGCCAAGAGTCCACGGGACATCAAGATCAATCATCACAGTCAAAAAGAGCAATATGTCAATTAAGATGATTTCATATCTAGGACATCCGAATTTTTAAGCAACAAATTATCATATCCACAAATATAAAAGGAACTTAAAAAGTAAAGTTTATGCCATGTGAAAATTACCAATTTGTTCAATTAGGCCTCAACAAGTCAAGCAGTCGTAAGCCTCTTCTTCCATGCAATTATTCTCCCTCTAGCTGCTATGAGATCCAAAAGGATGGAAAACATAAAAGCTTTGAATTTTTGTGTCCAAACAAAGGCAATATAAACAAACAATAAATTAGAATTTAGAAGAATTTCATTACAAATCAAGGGAATAACACAGAACCACAGGTAAATGCCTTTTGTCATGAATCACAGCGAAAAAATTAGTAGGCTGTTTCTTTCTCCTAAAAAATTCAAGTGCCTCTCTATACCCCTTGAAATTATTAAATGCTAATTCTGGTTATTACTGAAATGGAAAGCCAATTACCGCATTTCTTGCACCACTTTTATAGTTCTATTTGTTAAAACTCTCTTAATTAAGACTGAGTTCATGTAATGGTAACAACAAGAACAAAGAGAATAGCAACAAAAAGAAAATCATTAGACACACTCTTTCTCGTAAAAACAAAATGACAAACGATTATGACATTAGGCATACTCTGTCTGTAAAAATTGGCAACAATTTTTGAAACTGAAAGTTCATAATACCAGCGACAATACAAGTATCTCAAGCAAAAATGAAATAATCCTCTCACTAAAACTTGTAAACCAAGACATCACTCAACTTAGCTTTAATTTACATAAATTTGCTCTATTATATGTGTGTGTGTGTGTGTGTTCGTGTAGAATGAAACGCATCTAGCCCATCCATGGAATATCATAATTTGCCAGTACTCAAGTAACCCAAACTGCATCATCGTTACCAAAATCCACTTTATAGCTGCACTTCATCAAACCCATCTATACCAAAACCCACGTTATAGCTGCATTTAACTAAACACCTCATCTGCATTTTTCACCTCTCTAAACCTCCATCTCCAATGCCAAAAACCAACACAAAAACCAAGGCCATAGCAAAATTAACATAAGCTTTACAACAAACACTTTTGTACAATCTCTCTGTGAGTAACAAAGTAACAAAAACCCATTATAAATTAACAAAACCCCCAACCTCAGAACCCAAAATAACACAGACCCAGAAAGCAACGAGAGAGAGAGAGAGAGAGAGAGAGAGAGAGAGAGAGAGATCCGACTATGGAGAGAGAGAGAGCTCCGACGAGAGAGACTGACCGTAGAGAGATTCGGGAACGGTGGAGAGGGGGAGATTTGGGAAATGGGGGGAAATTTTGGAAATGAATGACCGTACTTTCTTTGCCTTTCAAAAAGCCGAACTATCCTACCATCACTTTTCAACAATTTCACTTCAATTTTTTTTTTTTTTTCCTTACGATTTTGGTCTGGACACAGATTTTTCACCTCCTTCCAAATTTTAAGTCCGTGTTTCTCCTGGTTTTGCATGGACCTTTTTTAACAGGATGACTTTGTTAAACTAAAATATATGGAGAAATGATAAATGGATAGAAGAAAATCGTATATACAAAGATTTCCACGAGCATTACATTATCGAAAAAAGAATCACAAAATCTTACAGAAACTGATGAACTATCAACTAATAATAAATTAACCTATAGGTGAATGCATGTTCCTGCCGCTTGTGTTTTGGCATTGTTGTTTCTCAAAATTTTCAGACTGCCAAATTATACACTGTTCGTCACCTTATGGTAATTCTCCTGCAGTTTAGAGTGGAATTGATAAATATTACTGGTCCTCGGATAGTGCACATAATTTGGTATTTTCTGAATGAGCTCCAATTTTGAACTTTGTTAATAAAATCCTTTCATTTGATTGAAAAGCAACTCTCTGTTCATACACATATTAATTGGTCTTGCATGTCCTAATTAAGAGCAAGAACAATTTAGAACTTATGGTAATTCTCCTGCAGCTGATTTCAAATGGGCCAACCTATGTTTACAGTAGAATTGATAAATATTACTGGTCCCCTGATACTGCACATAAGTTGGTATTTTGCGAATGAAATCCAATTTAGAACTTTGCTGGTAAAATCCTATCATTTGACTACGGTTGTAAATGAAACAAAGCTTTTCGTGAATCAGTTCATTTATTAAATCGAATAGCGCATGGACAAATTTCCGGGCTTATTTATTAAACGATTGAGCCAAACTTGTATAAACTCGTATAACTCAATTTTTATTATTTTTTAACATTGTAATGAGAACATCTTGAGTATTTAAAAAGATGAAAATGAATTCTTTTCATAATATAATAGATATAGTTTGAATTATTGCAATTATGAGTTTTGACATAAATATATGTGGATGTGTGTGTATATGAGTGGGTTTGTGTGTATGTATATATTTGTGTGTGTAATGAATGTATATACATATTGTAAGACAAACATATAGACTCAATATTAAATTGTTTAAGATTCGAGTTAATTTATCTAATTAAGTCTTTATTTTTCAATACTTTCTATCTCTGTACAACTGCTTATGTTTGTCCTGTTGTGATTAGTTGTCATAATTTTTTTTGTTCTTTTTGCCCGTACTAGTTAGGTGGCTTCTCTTGTATATTTCTTGTATACATGGGATGCGTTACATTTTTAATGATTTCTTGATTACTTATTAAAAAAAAAAAAAAAAACACTCAAATAATAGAATTTTAACAATAATTAATTAACTAATAATAATATGGATTTACGAAAAAATTAAACAATCACAACATTTACTTTATATATGCAATGAATAAGTTAATTAAGTAGCATGTGAACAAATTCAAATTCGTTCGAAAAATAAATAAACAAAGTTTCAACAGATTATCTAGCTCGGTAATAAATTCGAGCTTGAGCTTAGCTCATGTTTGAAAAAAAATTGAGTGAACTGAACTTGAACATTCAATACTCGCCTCAATTACAGCCGTACATTTGACCAAAAAGCAATTTGATGTTGTTCATACACATACAAGTTGGTCTTGCATGTCCTAAGAGCAAAAACAATTTAGTATATAGCTTTTGCTATTTTGTTCTTTAACAACTAGGCTCAACTTTTTCTTTGTTTTTAGCTTAATTATAATGGGACCTAAAAGGTTGGAAGATTATTTCAATGACCTCCTGGTGACCATTATTTTATCCAATTCCTTGCCCACTGTAAATGTTTGTATGCATCTGTCAAGAGAACTACCATCATACTGCGTTTCTTTGTATTTATTAGATGTAGTATCACTACAAAAATGGTATGAAATAGCCACGTGCAGTTTGACACGTGTACAGTGTCGTACACGTGTCAAACATTTAGACACGTGTACTTTGACACGCGTATTACGCGTGTCAAATGTGCATGTTACAAACTGCACATTTTGACACGTGTATCGGAATACACGTGTCAAATTTGACACGCGTATTCCAATACGCGTGTCAAAATGTTTTGACACGTGTATTGGAATACACGTGTCAAATTTGACACGCGTATTCCAATACGCGTGTCAAAATGTTTTGACACGTGTATTGGAATACACGTGTCAAATTAGACACGCGTATTCCAAATACGCGTGTCAAAACATTTTGACACGTGTATCGGAATACGCATGTCAAATTTGACACGTGTATTCCGATACACGTGTCAAAATGTTTTTAATTAAAAAAAAAACTAAATTCAGTTTTTTATTTAATTAAAATTTTTATTTAATTATTTAATTGTATTTTTAATTAAAATAAAAATACAATTAAAAAATTAAATAAAAATTTTAATTAAATAAAAAACTGAATTTAGTTTTTTTTTTAAAAAAAATAAATTTTTTATTGTTTTATAAAATTTATTTGGGTTAATTAAATTTTTTTTTGAATTTTTCAAATTTTGTAATTTTCGACCACAAATAACGCAGCATTTATTTTACCCAAAACCAACACGAAATCATACTACACAAACAAATAATTAATAACATATTCGTTAACAAGCAAATATTTACGAACAAAAAATAATTACACAAAATATCTACAAATCTGAAAGGCGTTTCTGCGAATCACGAGGTACCGTCCCAGGCGTGTTCTCGCCCACCGGCGATTGCTGCGCAATGAATGGTGTAGCGGGCAAAGGTGTAGCGACAGTGGAGTGCTGGCTCAGCTGTCGTCCAACAGGCGACAACGTACCAACCGTTGTCGAATTACCTGCAAATAATATAGACAATTAAAGTATATAATATTACTTGCAAAATTAAAGGGGTAATGAAAACAAATTGAAATTAATTTTGTCCTATACACAATATAAACCATACCTGCAGATGCACTACCAACGGACGACGTACTACCTACGTGTGCAGGAGAAGACTGATTACCAACACATGGTGCTGGTACTGCCATGGAGGACATGAAGACCTCCATCTCTCGCAAGCGCTGCTCTATGCCGTCGAACTGTTGCACGCGCTGCTCCAAACGGTCATTCCTCGCTCGCTCAGCATGTAGCTCCGCTTGCATCTCTTCCATCTTCCGAGACTGTTCAGCCCAATCCCGAGACGTCCCCTGAGATGGTCCCCCCTGTGACCGAGGCCTATATGAAAAACATGTCCCTCGAACAGGTGTGACGTTCGGGCCAACCTGCCGAACCCTCCCTGCATACTCAGGCCTCCCAATCGCCTGTTCGTAAGCGTCGTTCGGTGCCCAACGCACCGTGTCTGCGGAGACGCTTTGCGTGGCGGCTGGATCACTGGCTAAACTCTGCGTCATCCTCTCCTGTACGTCGTCAACATGAAAAAGTCATATATTGAATAATGACATATCACACATAATTTAAAAATATTAGTAAACTAAATCAGTAGCATACGCATAAGACCCGTGTACGGTCGTTCAGGAAAGTGCCGTCCTTCTTTGTGTGGGTCTTCACGAACGACGCGGCGCGAGTGGGGGGCGTGCCAGATGTACATGCCTGTCGTCATGCAGTTGACATATATAACAAACAGATAGCGATAAAAATAGTTTAAAGAAAAAGAAAAAGAAAAACAATTACCAACAAATATTAAAAACATAAACATATATATTTAATTACCTCCTCGTGATTAAATCTGGCATAACTTTTAGATCCCGCACAATGGGGTAGGTCATTCCGCTCCCGCAACCTCTTCATCCGTTCAGAGGTTGCCTACGCATTGAACATGAAAGTAAACATGTAACAATTGACACACTTAAATTAAAACTAAAATTAAATGAACTGTTATTAAAAAATAGTTGACAATTTTTTGGCCTACATACGATTTTATGCTCTCTGCACCAATCTCTCAGCAGGAATTCTACATCTTCTGCATCATACTGCTCAAAAAATTTCTCCGGCATTCTCGCACGGATACTCTCGGGCGTGTCACCGTCTCCAATTCCTAGTTGGGTTTTGAACCTCGACTTCCACGAGCGGTGCTTACGTCCAATATCATTCCACGCCTCCTGTTGTGCCCTGCGCATGTCAACTGATACAGGTAGATAGAACTCCTCCTGCACATTTCAATCAAAGCATTATAGGTTTAAAAACTTCAACCTAAACATTAAGCTCAAGTTTAATTCAAATAAATAATTAAATTATATTCATAAACATACCATCAGTGCGTTCCACATTGCCTGCTTAATCTGCCTATTTACCCTCGCCCATTCGTCCCGCATGTGTATGTAGGACCCACTCCTGATCATCTTGCCCACTTCCCGCCGAAAACGATTGCAGGCTCGTCCTACAGGTTGTATAGCAGCATTGTACTGCAATACAACCTTCTTCCCCCTCGGGAGCACCCAGTTTCTCGCTGGGTCGTCAATCACCTCATAATAAATGGTCCCGTCTGGGTTGTACCCTAATGAAAAAATATATTCAACATTAATTTAATTGGTTAACATTAAATAACACACACACACATATATAAACAAAATGTAATCAAATAGTTATTTTTTTCCAAACCAAAAAAAATATTTTGGTAACATAATATGAGTTTTAAGGATGTCTACATATGTACTTACCCATCAACCGAATCTGCCCAGTCCCTATGTGCTGCGTCGCTGGGTCGCCTGCAACCTCCTCGCCAACCTCTCCGGCTGGTGGAGGATGCTGATCATCATCTGAATCCATACCCTGGGGGCTACCGGGGGCCAACTGATCGGTACCCAACATCGCAACGTCCTCCTCATGGGTAGTCTGGCTCCCCCCCACATCTGGCATCTGACTCTCACCGGAAAGCGGCATCTGACTCTCACCGGAAAGCGGCATCTGGCTCTCACCAGGTAACGGCATCTGCCTCTCTACTTGCCCCGGGCCCTGACTCGCCCCCGATGCTGGCATCTGTCTCGGCCCCAAAATCTGGCCCTGCATCGCCGCCTGTGCCGGTATCTGTCCCAACCCCACAGCCGGCATCTGCATCTCCCCGGTCTGTGACAGTGGAAATCTACAATCCTGCGTCTCACTATCAGGGTTACACGTCATAGGTCGACTATACGTATACGGAAAGTACGGCGCATAACCCTGTGACCCCACCCCCTCTTGCACCCACCATCGATAGGCGTTACCCGGTTGGGTGAACCCTAACTGAGATAATGTCGGCGGCTCCGACAATGGAGAGCTGCCAACTCCAGCTGTGCTGGTCTGCCCGTGATCTGACGTGGGCACGGCCACCATACCCGGCAACAATGGTCTATAAGCCCCGTCTGGGTGGGGTGGCCACGCCGCAGTATATACTGGCGTCGAATCAGTGGGCGTGGTCATGGGGGGCACGGGTGGGCGAGGTGCCCGATATGCATAAGGATGGCGTCCCTGGTCCATCAATACCTGCGAATAAATGTAGACAAATTAATTAGAATATTTTTTGTAATATATTTTTAATGAATATGCAAATTATACAACGAAATTTGCATATAATAATAGAAACCCTTATTCAGTTCAAGCGAATTGTACAAACAATTTATATATCAGTCAAGTGTGTTGAGTTCAAGCTAATTATACTCACAAGAAATACATCAATCATTGTATCACGGGAGCTTCAATCGGATCAATATCGGGCCTGTCGTACTCGAATTCATCATTCGTATCAGGTAGGTCATCAGTGGCTAGTACGAGCGGTACGCACTCATGGTAGGTTGTACCATCCTCATTACTCCCATCCCCCTGGCCAACGTCGTACACGTTGCGCGGTTTGGTCCTAACCGCACAAACCCAATTTGGGTTCCTTCCATCTTCGACGTAGAATACTTGATCCACCTGAGATGTAAGCACGTACGGCTCGTCCTGAATCAGTTCTCCCCTGTGGACGAGGTGATTGAAGTTGACAAACACTAGGCCATACTCGTCTATTGTGAATCCTCTTTCCATCGTGGGGTCTGCCCAATTGCACTTAAATAGGACGTACGTAGTCCTGTCATAGTACTCGACCTCAACTATATCGGTTAACTGCCCGTAGTACGTTTCGCCTTCAACGGTAGGAACACATACGCCGCTGTTCTGAGTCCTCCTTCCCACATCATGGGCAAGCGTGCGAAACAATTTCCCATTTACCACGTACCTGTTGTACTTGACCGCTGTCTCCTTCAGCCCTCTACAACGCATAACCAAGTTGTGGCCCAATTCCTCCCTACGTTGATCGTCAAGGCCATCGACCTATGTTATAATTACAAATATTAAACACGTGTATTGGGTAATTATATTGAACCCGCATAACTTTATCCAACTTAAAAATTACAACTATTTCCTTACATATGCAGGGTACCATTCGCAGAACTGCTCATGATGTTCTGCTTCAATAAGAGCCTCCGTAATGCGACCTCTAGTGCATGATCGCCTAAGCGCGTCTTTGTGCATCCTACATTCAGCGTATACAATTATGTAGTAAAATCAATTAGATGCGTTATTCGAATTCTGTTAAATATATAAACACTACTTACGTCCGCAAATTGTGAAACTCTTCAGAGTTGAACACAATATAACGATGAATCTGGTGCATTATCAACCGGTTCAGGGTAACACGCGTGCCCGCCCCCTTGGATCCATCAGGATTCCTCTGAGGTCTGTTGTGGAATGTTGGTGCGTTATTCAGATACCTTGAACAGAACGTTACCAGCTCGGTCGCTATGTACCCCTCCGCAATGCACCCCTCAGGAGCCGCTTTATTGCGCACAGTAGACTTGAAATGCCCCAGACTCCTGGTGTACACACATACACGACAATTTAATTGTCGTCAATTATGGTTACATTTAAATCAAATTATATATTTACATATTACGCTGAATTTTACCTCTCCGCCGGGTACATCCATCTATACTGCACGGGTCCGCCGAGTCTACACTCGCGCACAAGATGCACGACCAAGTGGACCATGCTCGTAAAAAACCCTGGAGGGAATATCTGTTCTAGTTTGCACAAAGTGATACAGACGTCACCCTGCAGTCGGTCCATATCTTCTTGTGATAGCTTTGTTGAGCATATGCCTCTAAAAAATGCCGAAATCTCCACAAGAGGTCTAACAACTTTATCAGGCAATGACTTACGCAGTGCAATTGGAAGAAGCTGTTGCATCAGTATGTGGCTATCGTGGCTCTTCAACCCGGAAATTGTACGGTCCTTCAGCCGAACACATCGTGAAATGTTCGAGGCGTATCCGTCCGGGACCCTTACATTTCGAAGAACCTTCAGAAAACTTTCTTTGTCCTCTCTAGTCATGGTGTGACAGGCAGCGGGAATATACGTTTTACCATTGGCGGCCGTGAACGGATGCAACTTAGGTCTCAACCCCATTTCCTGCAAGTCCAGCCGAGCTGCCAAGTTGTCCTTCGTTTTCCCTTTTATATCCAAAATAGTGCCAAGTATATTGTCCATGACATTTTTCTCTATGTGCATAACATCAAGATTGTGCCGAAGCAAATTGTCTTCCCAATACGGCAATCTGAAAAATATACTTTTCTTCTTCCATATAACATCGGAACTCCCTGCACCCTTCTTCCGCTTCTTCCGTTTCTTCTTCTTACCCGCGGTCTCATCCCCAAACGCAACTCCGTCCAACTGTTGGAGAACCTCGTATCCGCATGGCACAATCGGGGCGCTGTCAAATTCTTCAGTACCGTCAAATGTCCTCCTGTTAAGCCGCCACAGATGTTCAGGCGGCAGATATCTCCTGTGCCCCATATAGCAAAATTTGCATCCGTTCTTTAAGCGTATAGAACGCGTCGATTGCATACAGCAAGGACATGCCTTCGCACCCCTGTTAGGCCAACCAGATAAATCTGCATACGCTGGAAAGTCGTTTATCGTCCACATCAACTGAGATCGCATAATAAAATTTTCCTTCTTTGAAGCATCAAATGTTCGTACCCCTACATTCCACAGTTCCAGCAACTCATCAATCAATGGCTGAAGGTAAACATCAATATCCATACCTGGTGAGCTCGGTCCAGGGATAACCATGGAAAGGATGAAGGACGACTGTTTCATGCACATCCAAGGTGGCAAATTGTACGGCACAAGCATTACGGGCCATGTGCTGTGGGATGTGCTCATGTTCCCAAATGGATTAAATCCATCTGCTGTCAAACCAAGCCGGACGTTCCTACTCTCTGCCATAAAATCTGGGTGTAAAATGTCAAACGATCTCCATGCCTCACCGTCGGCCGGGTGCCTCAATACGCCATCCCTAGTGCGGCCTTCTGCATGCCATCTCATATGGGGCGCAGTATGCTTAGACATGAATAACCTCTGCAACCGTGGGATGAGTGGAAACCACCTCAAGATCTTCACCGGGCGTTTTTTTCTCGCTGATATGATCTCACCATCATCATCTATATGTGTATCAGCCCTCCACTTAGACTCTCCACATACGGTACATGAATCTAATTCTTTATTGTCTTTCCAGAATAACATACAGTCATTACGGCACGCCGGAATCTTCTCATACCCCAGACCCATGCCACTTAGGAACTTTTTCGCCTCATACGTGTTATCTGGCAATGCCTCATCGCAAGGAGGCAACAACTGATTGATGAATTCGAGAATGTCTGAAAATATCTTGTTACTAATACCTCCAACGCACTTCAAGTTGTACATGTGTACAGTAGCACTCAATTTACTGTGCTTCGTACCAGGGTGAAGGGGCTTCTCGGCAGTCTTTAACAGCTCTTGGTACTTCAATGCGTCCCCGCACGAGGTATCTTCATCAACTTGTTGCGGAAGAGTACTGACGTCTTCAGGAACATCGTGCACGCCGAAGGCGTCACGCAACATGGCGTGCATGTTATCATCCTGTTCCACGGCGACACCCTCCTGTTCTGTGACATGATCACCATGTTCAGTGCTACGGTCAGCGGCCTCTGTGCCACTGTGATGACTCGAACACTGACCAGGAGTAGCGGAACCAGTCGTAGTCTCACCGTGCATATACCACAAATTGTATCCCGGATTCATCCCCCGACCTCCAGTCAGGTGGGCAAGAACGTACTCAGGAGTGTGACGCTGGTTATTTCGACAATACTTGCATGGGCAGTAAATTTTTCCATCGCCGGCCGTACAATTACTAACGGCAAATGCCACAAACGCCCTACACCCATCGTTATACCGTGTCGTACCCCTAGGTGTTGACATCCAAGACTTGTCCATGTTTATCTGTATAGGGTTAAGAGGACAAGACAAATCATACGGCTTACAGTATAAACGTGTACAAATATATTTCATTTTTTATTTTTAAGGGTTTAGGGTTAGGGTTATGGTTTGTTTTGAAAGTGTAGGATTATTTTATGTAGGGTTTTAGTTTTTTTTTAGAAAGTGTAAGTGTTTTTATTTTTTTTATTCTTTTAAAGGGTTTAGGGTTAGGCTTTGTTAGGGTTTAGGGTTAGGTTTTATTTGTTTCTTTAAAAGTGTAGGATTTTGTTTTTTTATTTTTAAGGGTTTAGTGTTAGGGTTTAAGGTTTAGGGTTAGGGTTTTTTTCCTAGAAAGTGTAGGATTTTTTTTTTTTTTTTTTCGGTTTAGGGTTAGGGTATTTTTTTAGAAAGTGTATGTCAAAATGTTTTTAAGGTTTAGGGTTTAGGAGTTAGGGTTTAAGGTTTAGGGTTAGGATTTTTTTCCTAGAAAGTGTAGGATTTTTTTT
Organism: Alnus glutinosa; assembly: GCF_958979055.1. NCBI lineage: Eukaryota > Viridiplantae > Streptophyta > Magnoliopsida > Fagales > Betulaceae > Alnus > Alnus glutinosa. The sequence continues at coordinate 9,624,640 of NC_084895.1, forward strand.
TAGGGTTTAGGGTTAGGGTATTTTTTTTAGAAAGTGTAGGTTATTTTTTTTTTAGGGTTTAGGGTTTAGGATTTAGGGTTTGTTAGGGTTTAGGGTTTAGGGTTTAGGGTTTAGAGTTTACGGTTAGGGTTTGTTAGGGTCTAGGGTCTAGGGTTAGGGTTTAGGGTTTTAGGTTTTTTTTTGTTTAAAGCGATTAGGGTTTAGGGTTGTAGGTAAAAAAAATTTTTTCAAGGGTTTAGGGTTTAGGATTTAGGGTTTTTTTTTTTTAAGCGATTAGGGTTTAGGGTTTAGGGTTTTAGGGTTTATGGTTTAGGGTTTAGGGTTTATTAGGGTCTAGGGTTTAGGGTTTTAGGTTTTTTTTTTTTTTTAGGGTTTAGGGTTTAGGGTTTGTTAGGGTCTAGGGTCTAGGGTTAGGGTTTAGGGTTTTAGGTTTTTATTTTTTAAGGGTTTAGGGTTTAGGGTTTTAGGTAAATTTTTTTTTTTTTAAGGGTTTAGGGTTTACGATTTAGGGTTTTATTTTGGTTTAAAGCGATTAGGGTTTAGGGTTTAGGGTTTTAGGGTTTAGGGTTTGTTACGGTTTAGGGTTTAGGATTTAGGGTTTAGAGTTTACGGTTAGGGTTTGTCAGGGTCTAGGGTCTAGGGTTAGGGTTTAGGGTTTTAGGTTTTTTTTTTTTAAGCGATTAGGGTTTAGGGTTGTAGGTAAAATTTTTTTTTTCAAGGGTTTAGGGTTTAGGATTTAGGGTTTTTTTTTTTTAAGCGATTAGGGTTTAGGGTTTAGGGTTTTAGGGTTTATGGTTTAGGGTTTAGGGTTTGTTAGGGTCTAGGGTTTAGGGTTTTAGGTTTTTTTTTTTTTTTAGGGTTTAGGGTTTTAGGTTTTTATTTTTTAAGGGTTTAGGGTTTAGGGTTTTAGGTAAATTTTTTTTTTTTTAAGGGTTTAGGGTTTACGATTTAGGGTTTTATTTTGGTTTAAAGCGATTAGGGTTTAGGGTTTAGGGTTTTAGGGTTTAGGGTTTGTTACGGTTTAGGGTTTAGGATTTAGGGTTTAGAGTTTACGGTTAGGGTTTGTTAGGGTCTAGGGTCTAGGGTTAGGGTTTAGGGTTTTAGGTTTTTTTTTTTTAAGCGATTAGGGTTTAGGGTTGTAGGTAAAAATTTTTTTTTCAAGGGTTTAGGGTTTAGGATTTAGGGTTTTTTTTTTTTTAAGCGATTAGGGTTTAGGGTTTAGGGTTTTAGGGTTTATGGTTTAGGGTTTAGGGTTTGTTAGGGTTTAGGGTTTTAGGTTTTTTTTTTTTAAGCGATTAGGGTTTAGGGTTTGTTAGGGTCTAGGGTCTAGGGTTAGGGTTTAGGGTTTTAGGTTTTTATTTTTTAAGGGTTTAGGGTTTAGGGTTTTAGGTAAATTTTTTTTTTTTTAAGGGTTTAGGGTTTACGATTTAGGGTTTTATTTTGGTTTAAAGCGATTAGGGTTTAGGGTTTAGGGTTTTAGGGTTTAGGGTTTGTTACGGTTTAGGGTTTAGGATTTAGGGTTTGTTAGGGTTTAGGGTTTAGGGTTTAGGGTTTAGAGTTTACGGTTAGGGTTTGTTAGGGTCTAGGGTCTAGGGTTAGGGTTTAGGGTTTTAGGTTTTTTTTTTTTTAAGCGATTAGGGTTTAGGGTTGTAGGTAAAAAAAAAAATTTCAAGGGTTTAGGGTTTAGGATTTAGGGTTTTTTTTTTTAAGCGATTAGGGTTTAGGGTTTAGGGTTTTAGGGTTTATGGTTTAGGGTTTAGGGTTTGTTAGGGTCTAGGGTTTAGGGTTTTAGGTTTTTATTTTTTAAGGGTTTAGGGTTTAGGGTTTTAGGTAAATTTTTTTTTTTTTAAGGGTTTAGGGTTTACGATTTAGGGTTTTATTTTGGTTTAAAGCGATTAGGGTTTAGGGTTTAGGGTTTTAGGGTTTAGGGTTTGTTACGGTTTAGGGTTTAGGATTTAGGGTTTGTTAGGGTTTAGGGTTTAGGGTTTAGGGTTTAGAGTTTACGGTTAGGGTTTGTTAGGGTCTAGGGTCTAGGGTTAGGGTTTAGGGTTTTAGGTTTTTTTTTTTTTAAGCGATTAGGGTTTAGGGTTGTAGGTAAAAAAAAAAATTTCAAGGGTTTAGGGTTTAGGATTTAGGGTTTTTTTTTTTAAGCGATTAGGGTTTAGGGTTTAGGGTTTTAGGGTTTATGGTTTAGGGTTTAGGGTTTGTTAGGGTCTAGGGTTTAGGGTTTTAGGTTTTTTTTTTTTTTAGGGTTTAGGGTTTGTTAGGGTCTAGGGTCTAGGGTTAGGGTTTAGGGTTTTAGGTTTTTATTTTTTAAGGGTTTAGGGTTTAGGGTTTTAGGTAAATTTTTTTTTTTTAAGGGTTTAGGGTTTACGATTTAGGGTTTTATTTTGGTTTAAAGCGATTAGGGTTTAGGGTTTAGGGTTTTAGGGTTTGTTACGGTTTAGGGTTTAGGGTTAAGAGTTTTTTTTAAGAAAGTGTAGGAATCTTTTTTTGTAAGGATTTAGGATTAGGGTTTAGGGTTTTCGTTGTTTTTTTCGAAAGTGTAGTAAGTTTTTATTTTTTTTAAAGGGTTTAGGGTTTTATTTTATTCTTTTTATAAGAGTTTAGGGTTTGTTAGGGTTTAGGGTTTAGCAGTTTAGGTTTTTTTTAGAAAGTGTAGGATTTTTTTGTAGGGCTTAGGGTTTAGGGTTTAGGGTAAGGGTTTTTTTTTAGAACGTATAGGATTCAAAGTTTATTTAAGGGTTTATTATTGTGTTGGTTTTATGGTTATGATTTTAGGATATAAAGTTTATATATGCATATGAGAGAAATTTTAGTATTTTTTTTTTGAGTTTTTTTATCCGAAGATACCAAATTCTTCTTATAAATATGTAGTCTCTTCACATGAATAGTTAACGTTAAAAATGGAAGATAAAAAACAAATTCGTCGCAATTGATGATTTATGACGTTTGTTTTAAGGTTTTTTTTACGAATATGATTGTAAATGGTGGACAGTGGAATATTTGTTTTTTTGTTTTTTTTTTCCCGAAAATACCACAATTTATATATATTAGTAGCACAATTTATTTTCCCCACAATTTATATATATTCATAGCACAATATGTTGATTATAATTTTGTATTTTAATTTTACTTTGCCATTATTGCTCACGATCATATTTTTATAAAATTAAGATGATAGCGGATATTTTTTCTTTTTGCCACTTCATAAAAATACCAAAATTCACAATAGCACATTAAATCCATAGTAGCACACTAAAATATATCTCAAATATCCTCACATCAAGAGTTTTTTTTAAAAAAAAATTAAATATAATCACCAATAAATTCCATATTTCCATATTCCATATTTTCCATATTTCCACCAACTAGACAATGATTCAGTAATAAAAAAATCAGTAATAAAAAATCTGCAAGTATATATTCCATATTTGCACAAACTAGACAATGAAAAAAATTATACAAATATCACAAAAAAAATTAATAAAATATACAAACTTATAGCAAAAAATTGAAAACAAAAATAAAAATAACTCACAGTGATTTTTGTAGTGCAAGCTTGTACGTGTACCTGGAATTTTTGACAGAAAAAAAAAAAAAAAAAAAAAAAAAAAAAATTAAAGCTCAAAATGTTAGATATGCACTGTAAACCGAGAGAGACAGAGAGAGAGAGAGAGAGAGAGATTGAGAAGATGAGTGAGAGTGAGAGGCCGGAAGTGGAGGGAATACCTTGAACGGACGCGAGGGCTGTGCAGTGGCGGGGGACAGTGGCGAGAGCTGAGAGAGAGAGAGAGCTAGAGAGAGAGAGAGAGAGAGAGAGAGAGAGAGGGCCGGTACTGGACAGTACTGGCCGGCCGGAACGGGAGGTGAGAGAGCTAGGGAGAGCGAGAGAGAGGGAGGGTCGCCGGAATGGGCTGTCGTCGCCGGCCAGAGCTCGACGGAGAGAGAGAGAGAGAGAGAGAGAGAGAGAGAGAGAGAGAGATAGAGTGAGAGAGAGAGAGAGAATTACGTAAGAAATGGGTAGCTTCCTCTGGAAGCTACCCATTTCTTTTATATAAATTAAATATAAAATTTTGAATTTAAAATATATTTAAAAAGTATATAATTTGAATAATATATAATTTAAATATAATTTATATCCTAAGATTGGCCAGGTGGCGCGCGGGAGAACTCCCGCGCAGTACCTGGCCAATCAATTGGACACGTGTACGTAGTACACGTGCCCAATTGGGGACGTGTATGTAAATACACGTCTCCAAATGTCATTTTTTTTATTTTTTTTTAATATATTATATATATATATTTAATATATTATATATATTTTATATAAACCCATGCAACCCATAACGTGTATGCACTGCATGTACTGCATGTACACATTGCTAAACCCTAAGACCTAAAACTAAAACATAAACTATAAATTAAAACTAAATATAAACCCTAAATTTAAATCATGACACTAAGTATAAGTATATATACTATACTACCATAACCCTAAGTATATGTACTATATATTATTTTGTATTTAAATACACGTCCCGAAATGTATTTGCATGCATAAAAAATATATATATATATATATATATATATATATATATATATATATATAATTTAACCACATAAAAAAAAAATATAAACCCATGCAGCCTGAAATGTATATACCGTACATATAGCTAAATAAAAAATAAAAACTAAAACCTAACCATAAAATTAAACTCTAACCCTAAGTGCATAGACTATATATAGCTATAAACTACAATCCTAATTAATGGTACGTATTGTATATAGTCATAAACCCTAACCCTAATCCTCGTGATTTAAAATATATATTTAAAAGTATACAATAATAACACATGAAAAATATATTGACATTATTATTCATAAAATGTAAAATCAATTAAATCATAACCCATAGCTTTAAGTGTATATATTATATATACCTATACAACATAAAACCCTAACCCTAAGTGTATATACTATATATAGCGATAAACCTTAACCCTAAGTATATACTATATATAGCTATAAACCCTAACCCTAAGTGTATATAATATATATAGCGATAAACCCTAACCCTAAGTATGTATACTATATATAGCTATAAATCATAAGTTTAAGTGTATATACTATATATATCGGTTTTATTTAATTTTGAACTGCTCATGATTTAATATATATATATATATATATTTAAAAGTGTACAATAATGAAACGTGAAAAATATATTGACATTATTATTCATTAAACGTAAAATCAATTAAATTATAATTCATAGCCCTAAGTGTATATATTATATATACCTATAAACCCTAAAACCCAAACCGTAAGTGTATATACTATATATATCGATAAACCATAATCCTAAGTATATATACTATATATAGGTATAAACCCTAGCCCTAAGTGTATATACTATATATAGCTATAAACCCTAACCCTAAGGGTATGTACTATATATAGCCATAAACCCTAAATGTATATATGTACTATATGAGGGACTAAACTATAAGTATTTAATTCATTATGTAGCGCAGAATTCTAAAAATAATTGCAATTACTATATATAGCCATAAATAAAAAGGTTACTGTATATAATTTCTAAACCGTTTACATGCATGCATATCTATATATATAGTATTAATTATAGGTTTTTTAACTTTGTTATGTTTAAATTTTTTTTTTTTGTTTCTAAACGTAGATGGTGTACAAAACTGAACCCTAATTTGAACTATTTGGTTTAATTAGATATATAGCACCAAATTTGGTTAATTATGTATATAGTACAATATAGTATACTATATACATATAAATAAAGAACCTAAAAAGTATAAATTTCAAATATAAAATTTACATATAGCATATACTTTTCAAACTTAATTTTATGTGTATAAGTTATGTACACCGTATTTTCAAAGATTTGTATGATTAATAAGATAATGAGTTTAATTTTTTTTTTTAATTTTAAAAAATTAATACAACACTGATTTTTTTTTTAATGTTTATTTTGGCAAAAAATACCAATTTGCCACGTGTAAAAATACACGTGTGCAAGTGGACACGAGTATAAAATACTCGTGTCAAACTGGACACGTGTCTTAATACACGTGTGCAAGTGGACACGAGTATAAAATACTCGTGTCAAACTGGACACGTGTCTTATTACACGTGTCCAGTTCGACACGAGTATTTTATACTCGTGTCCACTTGCACACGTGTAATAAGACACGTGTCCAGTTTGACACGAGTATTTTATACTCGTGTCCACTTGCACACGCGTATAAAATACACGTGTCCAATTGGACACGTGTATTTCATACGCGTGTCCATTTTTGACGCTTCCACAATTTGACACGTGTCACTAGTGACACGTGTCAAATTTGACGCGTGTCTACAGTAACGGGTACTGTAGACACGTGTCAAACTGCAGCTATTTTTGTAGTGATATATATGGCCACTTATTGTATATAATATTAATACCAACTAAACAATATAGTACATTAACAATATGTGCATTTTTTTTATATCCGCCTTGAGAAACCAATTCATGGATATTTCATCTTTAAAATTAACATGTTTCTTTCATGATTAGTAATTATATATAAGAGAACTAAAAGGAATCATCCTAAATTTTCATAATTTGATGTTATTTTTGCTTCACTTCAAAATGATTGATGATAAGGAACAGTAGTGTGGAGCCATTATGGGCTGTACAAGACTACCACTTCAACAAAAATAAATAAATTAATTAAATTAAAATTGAGCAATTAGTGACGTGTGAATAGTAAATCACTTTCTCTCACGTCACTAATTAGTGACGTGTAACTATCTGACATGTCACTAAAATATTTGGTGTGTGTGAAATTTTACACATCACTATATTTTCTGCGAATATAATTTTTTTAAAAATATATTAAATTTTAAATTATTAGTGACGTGTGACAGAGACATGTCACTAAATAGTAGGGGGTGTACATTCGGACCGGTTATAATCGGTTGGAAAACCGGCTCCAGGAAACCGAAAAACCAAGAAATCGGGTTGGTACCCGATTATTTATAACCTGGTAACCGGATACTCGGAGCCAAAGCCGAGTATTAGTTTTTAAAAACCCTGATTATAACTGGGTAACGGGCTCTAGCTCTATTAATTAATTTAAAAATAAAATTACCCCCCCGACCCTTTTACCCTAATGCTACATGACCTAACACAGGGGACCTTTCTGTCTTTTTCACACTTTTACCTTAAATCCTGATTTCTATTTCTCTTAGACTTGCCGCCGCTTGCCTTCACTCTTCACGCCCCTTATTCCTTAAGAATTCTTCTCCTCCGCTCTTCAGTAACTCTTTGCCCTAAATATTCCTTCACTCTTCTCCTTCGCCAATTGCCAGTCGTCGCCTACCAGATAACCAATCTTCTTCTTCTTCTTCTTCTTCTCTACGATTTTTTATTTTTGTATGGTGATCTTTGATCTTTCAATTCTTTTCTCACCCTTACTGAGTACTGACTTCGTCTTTTTCTGTTTCTCTACAGATTTGGTGATTTTTGAAACTGAAGGAGCAAGTCACGGTTAGGTGTGTTGTTCTTCTTTAATTTTTGTTATGAACTGATTTGACTTTTGGTACTTTTTTAGCTTTCCTTTGGGATGCTAGGTTTTTTTTTTTTTTTGGAGGGGGGGTTCTGAGAAGTGGGTTTTGGTGAAACTGAGGGAAGGATCAATGGGTTGTGTTTGATTATTTGATTTCTACAACTTGTATGAAGCCTCCTTGGCTTGATTCTGTTTTTTTCTGGTGCATTTTCGGTGCCAATAACTGTCCTGTTCTATGGAATTATCAGATTTAGCTGATCAGATATCTGAAATGGAAGTGAATAGGATAAGAACCTTAATACAAGTGGGTTAACATTTTTTTTTTTTTTTTTTATGAATAGTTTAACATCATTCATAAAGTTCCTATCATTGAGGAGGACGAGAACAAAAACAAATAAATCCAGATTCCAGGCGCAATAAGAAGAAAATGAATTTATATGAACTTTGCCTTTGACTTTTGGCTGAATTGAATTGAAAAGGATTATGGAATCTATCGATTTCTAATTGTATTTATTTGTAAATAAGTTTTAGTTGGTATTTTTTTCATTTTTGAGTTGACCGAGTGTACTTTATAAGGAGAGATCTTTAAAATAGATTGTTCTATCATGTAACTACAATTATTATCTCTATATGTACTCACCTTGCAGAAGTATCAAGAAGAGAGAAGGCAACAAATTTTATAGAGATATGGCAGGAGGATTACAAAGAGAAGCTAGATCCTAAAGTATTTAGAAGATAGAAGGCATCAGATATCTATGTAATACTTATTGAGAGATGTTATTTGTAGTGGATAAAAGTTTTGCAAAAATTTAATATATGAAAAGGTTTTGTTGCTGCGTTGAGAATGCTGAACAAGTTTAATAAACTGAAGATTTAGCAGATCAGATATCTGAAATGGGAATGAATTGGATGAGAACCTTATACATTATAATTTTTTTTTTTAAAATACTACCTGGTCCAGATAATCGGTTTTCACCTGAGTAACCGGCTAAAAACTGGTTAACTGGGGTCTCTGGTTAACCGGGTTACCCGGTTCCAAAGCCAGTTATTGAAATTCAATAACCAGGGACCCCGTAGCAGGTTCCTTGTTATTGGGTAACACTACAAAAATTTAAGCAATTTGTGACCAATGTTTGGTGGCCTTTCAGGCACCCTGAAAGGCCACTAAACATTAGTGACATATGGTTAGTGGTCTTTTTAGAAGGCCACAAATGAGTCAGTCAGTATTTCTGACTTTGTGGCGTGTCAGAGGGACACGCCACAAATTAGTGGCGTGTCCCTCAGACACGCCACTAATTGTGGTATTTTTTTTTTAAAAAAAAACATAAAATCCTATAATCCAAAAAACCTGTAATCCGAAATTTGGTATTGGCTTACAACAATTCTAGCAATCCATAATCAACACAATTGCAACAATTTGAATTTTTATCAACAATCACAACTAAAAAAAAAAATATTCCAAAAGTTTCACTAAACATATATATATATAACATAGGTTCATAATACTCAAACTAAAACTTACAACAAACAAAATATACAATATTATCAATCTTTGTCCTAAATTAATACCAAAAAGTCATTCCAAAGGTTTCAATAAACAAAATATATAATCAATCTTTGTCATAGATTGATAACAAAACCGGAACAAAAAAAAGGCAAGTACATATTTGCCAACTAAAATAAACCTAAATGTTACCCAATATCGATCGTTAGCAAGATTTTCATGATCGGGTAACTGCATAGCATTTTCCGTAGGATCTGTGAATGATAAAACAAATATAGTATATTAGCAAACAATATTTCAAATTATATAAAGTCCTAAGCATTTAACAAAGTGTGAATTTAAACAGACGTAATCATACCACGAAAAAAAAAAAAAAACCCATTAATTATTACCTGATCTGCTATCAACAAATGACACATTCATACGATGTGCAGAATTTTTGTCTGGCACTATATTATCATGAGAGACTCCAGGCACGGATACTGATTGGCGCCACAATGACTCCATTTGGCTAAAACGGGACATAATCTGAGATTGTGCTGCCAACACCTCATCCATTTGTAACTTGTGTCGTGCCTGCTCACCCTCAAGTACTCTCTCGATCTCAGAAGCTTGTCTTGCCCGCTCAGCCTCGAGTGCTTTCTCTCTCCATCTCAGAAGTGTGTCGTGCCCTCTCAACCTCGAGTGCTCTCTCCATCTCAGAAACAAACATTTCTTGGGAAAAGACGGCTTGCCCTTGATTTTGTGAATGCGGCTGTGATGGTGTATGGTAAGAGCGTATGGACCCTCGCACAGGCCAAATATTTGGTCCAACCTGCCTAACTCTGCCGGCGTACTCCGGCTTGTTGCCAAGCGCCTGGGCATACGCATCGTCATGTCTCCAACGTACCGTTCCTTGTGTTACGCTTGACGATTCGGCAGAGTCGGTTGGCATTAGCATCACCATCCTTTCCTGCATGTAGTATTAAATGTTGGTGCGTCAAACTAATGTGCATCGTAAATAAATAATTACACATATAAGTAAAACAATATATGAAAGATGAATAACATACACATCTCTCTTTTACTATATCATTTGGATAGCTTCCATCCTTCTTCGTATGAGTTTTTATGTACGCTTGTGCTCGCGTAGGAGGAGTGCCATCCTTGACAGTCTGCCAAAAGAATAAAACATTATAACACATGTTTATATATATAAAATGTTTACATTTATATGTATGGAATAAATTGGTGCACATACTTCTTCGTGTAACAACCTCGCATAGCTTTTGGTCCCCGTACAATGAGGAGTAGTTTGCAATGCTCGTAATTGCTTCATATGGTCAGCATACTCCTACACAATTAAAGTTCTTATTATGTAAACACTAACACAACTAAATGAAATTAATGAAACTACACCAAATAGTAATATAATTCATGACTAACCTGATACTCTTCGTCACACCATTTATTCAACAACGCATCCACATCCTCGGGGCGGTAGTTGGAGAGTCTTCTTGCCCCTACTCTTGCTCGTACCGTCTCAGGAGTATCGCCCCGTTGAATGCCTAATTTAACTTTTGTGCTGTGTCTCCAATTCTTGAGCTTTACACCCATATCCCGAAACGCATCTCGTTTTACTTTTTGTAAATCATAATTTGGTGGGATGTAAAAGTCCACCTACACAAGTTGGAAGATGATAAATAAAAAATTTTTTTAAAAAAAGTTTGACGGTACGTAAAAGTCCACTTACCATCAGGGCTTCCCATATATCCTCCTTTGTACGAGCCGGTACATGCGCCCAATCGTCCCGTAAATGCGCATAGTTTCCGCTCCTTATTAGCTTCCTGGTTTGCCGTCTAAATTTATTGGCGCTAAATCCTACGGGTTGCCAGCCTGGATTATAATCCATCACGACCCTCTTTCCCGTGGGGATCTCCCATGCCTTGTGCAGGTCCATAATGGTCATAACTTCAAAACAAGTGCTGCCATCCGGATTAGTACCTATAACATTTATAGATATTGATGTTAATTATTTCGAAATGAATATAAAATGCAAAACAATAAATACGTATATATCCTTTAAATTTATAAAAATATGTACTTACTTATCGTCCGGATCTGATTCACGTTCAGCACTTGTGTAACAAGCTCATCCTCAGGCTGTGCATCATGTAGGCCCTCCGCGGACTGTGCATCATGTAGGCCCTCCGGAGCTTGTGTCTCATTATAGTCTGAAAGATGTGTCTCGGTATCATGAGAACCCGACATGCTGTAGTCGAACAGCCGCGCCACGTGACCAGGGGAACACGTCTTATTGGCTCACTGTCTGTTGCATTTGAGGTAGATGACCAAATGTATTATCTTCGATGTTGTATTGGTATCCTGAGTGATCATCTGCGAATACTGGTCTATACCCTGCCTCTGTATGCGTAGGGTCGCTCTCTGTATGCGTAGGCTCACTAGATCTCGATCTTTGGCCCTTATTCCGCTTCATAACACTTGGGATTCTATAACTCATTGTACTCTGCAAAATAAATCATGTATTTATACATTATATATCAACTATATGCACCACAGTATTTAAATGAGTCACATATTTAACAATCAATCAATGTAGAAATAAATATTTTAAAATATCAAATAGATTTTTTTTTTTTTTTTTTACACATACACTAGGACCGGATCTAAGTCGGGTCGGATGTGATCGAAGTCATCTCGTAGATCATGATCATTATTACTGGTCAATAGGAGCGGCTCGCACTCGTGGTAGTTAGCACATGCATCATCATGCCCTTCATCACCAACATCGTATACGTTCCTAGGTTTAGTTCTTACAGCGCAAGCCCAACCTGGGTCCCGTTCATCTTCAACGTAAAAAACTTGGTCAACTTGTGTAGTTAGCACGTACGGCTCATCGGTGATCAACTTTCCCGTGTGTACAAGTTTTTTGAAATTGACAAGCACTAGCCCATACTCATTCACCTTGTACCCTATGTCCCTCGTGGTGTCCGTCCAATCACATTTGAACAAAACGTACTTGGTCCTATCGTAGTACTCGACCTCAATTATTTCTGTTAACTTCCCGTAGTACATTTCGCCATCAACGGTCGGCACACACACACCGCTATTCTGAGTCCTCTTTCCCGCATCATGTGCTCGAGTGCGAAACAGTTTGCCATTTACAACATATCAATTATAAATTATAGCTGTCTCTTTCGGCCCTCTACAATGCATCACCAATTTGTCACCTATTTCCTTCCTACCTCGATCGTCCAATCGATCGACCTACGAGTATATTATGTACAATGTAAAACGCACAAAGTTAGTTTGGTTAGTTTATATGATGTATAAGTTCAACATTTAATAATTAAACATGATGATAATTCGTACATATTCACGGTACCAATCACAGAACTATTCATGATGTTGAGCTTCTAATTGATCATCCGTAGTTCGCCCCCTATTATGTGATCGCCTAAGCGTATCCATGTGCATCCTACAATTGGAAATTAGTCGCATTATTATTCACCCTAAGGCTATAACATAATTGAACATACATATTTATGTAACACAACTTACGCTCGGAGCTGAAGGAACTCGTCAGAGTTCTTCGTAATATATCGATGAATCTGTGTCAATGTGATACGGTCGAGGATGACTCGTGTTCCCGCCCCCTTTGAACCATCAGGATTTCTTTGGATTTTGTTGTGAAATGTTGGTACGTTATCTAGATACCTCGAGCAAAACGTCATCAACTCGGTTGCTATATAGCCTTCCGCAATGCAACCCTCAGGAGCTGCTTTATTGCGTACACTAAATTTAAACCCCCCAAGGCTCCTACATAGGAACACCATTCAAGTAGTGCTAGTTAGCAATTGTATTCTAATATCGTAAAAATTAAAATAATTATTAAGCATGCACAAATATTGCCTCTCTGCTGGATACATCCACCTATACTGTACAGGTCCCCCAAGTCGACATTCACGGACAAGATGCACGACCACGTGAACCATGCTAGTAAAAAAATCGGGGGGGAATATCTGTTTCAGCTTGCACAAAGTGACACAGACGTCACCCTCTAGTTGGTCCATATCCTCTTGTGTTAAGTTTGTAAAGCATATCCCCCTGAAGAATGCAGACATCTCAATAAGAGGTCTAACTACGTTATTTGGCAATGATCCGCGCAATGCAATAGGGAGAAGTTGTTGCATCAATATATGGCTGTCATGACTCTTTAAGCCCGATATTGTACATTCTTTAAGTTTTACACAATGAGAAACGTTAGAAGCATATCCGTCGGGCACCCTCACATTTCGAATCACTTTCAAAAAATGAGTTTTATCATCTCTGGACATCGTGTGGCATGCTGCGGGCATATAGGTTCTACCATTATCGGCCGTGAACGGATGAAGTTTATGTCTCAAACCCATTTCCATCAAGTCTGTGCGGGCTGCGAGGTCATCATTTGTCTTACCTGGGATGCCAAGTATTGTGCCAAGTATATTGTCCATCACATTTTTCTCTATGTGCATAACATCAAGGTTGTGCCGCAATAAATTATCTTTCCAATACGGCAACCTAAAAAAAATACTTTTCTTCTTCCAAATTACATTTTCAGTCGATGTTTCTCCCTTCTTCCGCTTATTCCTTTTTTTCTTTTTATCCTTGTTTGCCATGCCCGCGCTCTCATCCCCAAATACCATACCCTCTAATTGTCCCAGAATTTCTTCTCCACTTTGCACATGGGGGGCACATTCTAATTCTTGGGTTCCGTCAAATGTTTTTTTGTTTTGCCTCCACGGATGATCCATGGGCAAATATCGTCTATGTCCCATATAACAATGTTTTTTACCGTGTTTTAACCGTTTAGACCGTATTGAATGCATACAGCAAGGACATGCATACTCACCCTTGTTAGGCCATCCGGACAAATCTGCGTACGCCGGGAAGTCATTTATTGTCCACATCAACTGCGCTTGCATCACAAAATTATTTTTCTTCGAGACATCAAATGTGCGTACCCCTACATTCCATAGTTCTTGTAACTCCTCAATCAATGGCTGAAGGTAGACATCTATATCCATTCCAGGTGAACTTGGGCCCAGGATAATCAGAGATAATATGAATGATGTTTGTTTCATGCACATCCAAGGAGGCAAGTTGTATGGAACAAGCAGTACTGGCCAAGTGCTATGGGAAGTGCTCATGTTCCCAAATGGATTAAATCCATCTGAGGTTAGACCAAGTCTGATGTTCCTGCTGTCGGCTAAAAATTCTGGATGTAAGAGATCGAATGATTTCCATGCTTCACCGTCAGCCGGATGCCTCAGCACGCCATCTTTAGTGCGGCCTTCTACATGCCATCTCATGTGGGGCGCTGTATGTTCCGACACAAAAAGCCGCTGTAGCCGGGGGATGAGTGGAAACCACCGCAATACTTTCACCGGACGTTTCTTTCTCGACGATATGGGTTGACCATCCTCGTCCAAATGAATTTCATCCTTCCACTTAGATTCTCCACAAACGATGCATGATTCTAATTCTTGATTGTTCTTCCAGAATAACATACAATCATTACGACATGCAGGAATCTTCTCATAACCAAGCCCTATGTCACTAAGAAATTTTTTTCGCCTCATATGTATTAGCTGGCAAAGTGTCATCACATGCAGGCAGCAATTGGATGATGAACTCAAGGAAATCTGAGAAAATCTTGTTGCTAAGTGCACCAACGCATTTCAAGTTGTACAAATGTACAGTAGCACTCAGCTTGCTATGTTTAGTACCCCCATGAAGTGGTTTCTCCGACTTTTTGAGCATGTCGTAGTACTTCTGAGCGTTCCCTTCAGCTGATTCTCAATTCCACCCAATTTCTTCACCTCCCTGAGCCACGACCTCAGGCTCACAATTTTCTTCTCTAACTTCGTGCATGCCGAATGCATCACGCAACATTGAGTGCATGTCGCCACCCTGTTCTGTGCTTCCACTAGCCACATCTGCGGCTGAGCGATTCAAGTAAGAACCTGCAACAGTACCCCGAACATGCTTCTCACCGTGCCAAAACCATGTAGTGTATGTAGTCATTATTCCCTTACCCCCTGTCAAGTGGGCAAGTACGACATCGGGCTGGTGACACTGGTTATTTCGACACGACTTACAAGGGCAGTGTATATTTCCACTGGGGATTCTACAGTTACTAACTGCGAAGTTAACAAACAATCTACACCCATCTCTATATTCTCTCGTACCCCTAGACTTTGTCATCCAAGTCTTGTCCATCTTCTTCTCTACGTACAATACAAAATAGTAACAAAATAAAGTAAACAACATATAAATTTTCAAATGGTAATTTTGAAGATTATAATTAACTTTTCTAAAATTTTACATATAAATTTTGATAAGAATAAAAATTTCAACAAAAAAGCTATTTAAAATAGAAATTATTTACCCACTAAAATGTGAATTTCTATTTAAGAGGTCGCACTATTGCACTCTGCAATTTTAAATAAAAAGGGGTAATTACCTTTTCCCCCCATGAACTACCAAAAAATGCGCGATGCCCCCATGAACTACCAACTCGACCAAAATAGAGCATTCAACTACCAAAGACAACCATTTTCTCCCCTTCCGTCAGTTAGAGGGGTTAAAAGAAACAGTCAACGGGTCATGTGCCGTTTTACATGGGGGCATGTTGGAAGATGGTGGTAGTTCATGGGGGGAAAAGAGGAAGATGGTGGTAGTTCATGGGGGGAAAAGAGGAAGAAAATGAGGGTAAAACGGCGTGTGACGGTCACGTGACCCGTTGACCGTTTGTTTTAACTCCTTTGACTGACGGAAGGGGGGAAAATGGTTGTCTTTGGTAGTTGAATGCTCTATTTTGGTCGAGTTGATAGTTTGTGGGGGCTTTGCGCAAAAGCTGGTAGTTCATGGGGGGAAAAGGTAATTACCCCAAATAAAAAATTTGTTTTTGTTATTATATCTAACTACTTTTCACAAGCACCAAATATTTGTCCAAATATCAAGCTCTTTAACTATTTTTTTTTTTTTTTTATTGGTTTTAGTTGGTTGAAACTAACTCCATGAAAGAGTGATATTTTGCAAGCATTTTAGAACAAAAGCACCAACAGCCAGCAGAACATGACAGAAATCAACAAGTGCAATAAATAAGCACCACAAGAAACCAACAAAACAATCCAGCTACTAAGCTACAAGAAAGCCCAACAACAAAACAAACTTTCCCATTTTCCTATATAAATTATAACTTTTCACACGGGGTCGGGGTACCATTTGCCACCTCTCGACCCCCCTTCCCTCCACCCATGATGTAACAAAAGACGGCGGATTAGTTAAGAATGATTTTAAAAAATACTTGTTAATGTTTATGAGTCATATAGCTATAACAATAATGATTCTTAAATTTTAATAAAATTATAACTTTTCACATGGGGGTTGGGGTATCATTTGCCAACTCTCGACCCCACTTCCCTCCACCCATGGTGCAACAAAAGACGACGGATTAGTTAAGAATGATTTTAAAAAATACTTGTTAATGTTTATGAGTCATACAGTTATAAAAATAATGATTCTTAAATTTTAATAAAATTATAACTTTTAACACGGGGTTGGGGCATCATTTGCCACCTCTTGACCCCCCTTCCCTCCACCCATGGTGTAACAAAAGACGACGGATTAGTTACTTACAAAGCTGTGATAATTCATTCATATTTACTTTTAACTATTTTTAGATTAATTAAAGCTAAACTATTTGAAGTGGAATATATTGTGTAACATATAAAACTGAATTATGATGTGTAACACGTTATATATACTTCTGAAACCCAAAGATTTGTAAATGTTTTAACTAAGTTTAATTGTCGTGTAAACATTGCCGGAGGATCTAAAATCATCCTCTTGCTCTATTCCCCAAACCCCCACTTTTCTTCCCTCTTCATCTTTTTCTAACCCAAATTTCAGTAAATATATGTACAACTACATCAGAATATACAATTTTTGAAAGAATTCTGCTTAATATCCATCCATCAGCCTTCACCCGTGCAAATTAAAGGAATTATATAATTAATCTAAATAGTTCATACAAAAATCAGGCTGCTAATAGATAGATCGTAGATCCTATATATTGTAATGTGAAAACTGAAAACCCCATTTCGTTCTAAAAGTTTTTCCTCGTTTTACAATTTTCCAGCCACACACTATTTCAAGGGACAACTATTTTTTTTGTCTCAAGAATGCCGGAAAACTAAAAGAATTATTTCGTAACTTTTCGTATGAGCTAATGTGACAAAAAGTTTTCAAAACATTTTCAAGATTACGTACAAAAAACAAAAAATAACTAATTATTTTGAAAATGATTTTACCTTACACGGCGTCGGAGGTCGGGGGCTGGCGGGTTGCTGGTGGCTGGCGTCGGAGGTCGGGGGCGGCAGGGGTTGCTGGTGGCCGACATCTGAGTTGGCCGGAGAGCTACAGATGAGAGAGAGAGCTTGAGAGAGAGCTAGAGAGAGAGAGAGAGAGCTAAAGAGAGAGCTATAGAGAGAGAGAAGGAGATGCATACCGTGGTCGGAGCTGAAGTGGCCGGCGTCCGGCGATAGAGAGACGGAGACACACAGAGAGAGTAGAGAGAGAGGGACACAGGAGAGAGAGAGAGAGAGTACAGTGAGAGAGGGAAGCAAAGGAGAAATTTCGGGAAGAACCGCGCAGTCCCGCGCGGTTCTAGGAAACTTAGTGGCGTGTCATAAATGACACGCCACTATTTTACTGGCGTGTCTGACCGACACGTCACAAAATTGAGTCAAATACGCCACTAATAATTTTAGTGAGGTGTTTTAATTCAACACGCCACTAATTAGTGAGGTGTCAAAAAATAAATTACTGCAGACACGCCATTAAATGTCCTATTTTTTGTAGTGTAATAACCGAGAATCGGCTCTGGGTGTACACCTATACTAAATAGTGACATGTCAAACCAATACGTCACTAAGTAGTGACGTTTTGCCACTAAATAGTGACGTGTCAATTTAACACGTCACTAATTTAGTGTCGTGTCAATTTGACACGTCACTACATCAGTGATGTGTCAAAATCACACGTCACTAAATGTTAAATTGACACATCACTATTTAGTGACATTTTAAATTGACAAGCCACTATTTAGTGCATGACATGTCAATTTAAGACGTCACCAATGTAGTGGTGTGTAATTTTCCCACGTCACTATCTAGTGACATTTTATTTTCGCACGTCCCTAAATAGTGACGTGTCAATTTCACACGTCACTAAATTATTGACGTCCTAATTTTATATATATACATTTCGGTTTGATTTTTGACGAAATTTAACACATTACTATTTTAGATAAGTTAGGGTTATACATATAAATAGTATATACTAAATATAACGACTTTTATTTTGGTTTAGTGCACTGTATATATATATAGGGTTAAGATTATGTGCGCGCGCACACACACACACACACACACACACACACACACACACACACACACACACATATATATATATATATATTAAATTGATGTGTACGTTATATTGTAAATGGAACATATGCACTTAGCATGTTAATTACTTAATCTGTTATGTATTATATAACAAAAAATAATAATATGTTATGTATTAGTACAATTATTAACATGTTATATCACTATTAACTAATCATTAGATTATATGATCTAAGAATTATAATCAAAATTTAGATAATATATATGTTCGTCTGATTTAACATTATGCCTATGATCATATGCTCTAAGAGTTAAATAAGTTGGGCGTTTTGGCTTCCTGACATGTTATTAATTGAAAATCTCCAGAATAACGCAATTCTATACCACGATGATTAACAAAATAATCATAAAGTCACTTCTAAGTGGCATTTCACTTAATTTGTGATTATAATAAGCACAATGTTTATACTATATATATATATATATATATATATATATATATATATATATATATATATATATATATATATGAGGTGGCACATACACTAGCTAAGGAGGCAACTCGAAATAAGATAGAGCAGAATTGGACCGAAGAATATCCTTTGAATATTTTGAATATTGTAACTAGGGAACAAAATTGTCTCTAGATCCTTATTTTGGAATCAATTTTTTTTTAGTATTGATTCATGAGATGTTGAGATTTCTGTTAAAAAAAAAAAAAAGTATCGACTCAAAATCATAATTATCGGTTTTCAAAGACTTCAACGACATAATACAAGTACTACAAACTCAACATGAGAAAATTGACAATATATATATAGGAATAACATCATTCTAAAGTTAATTAATGACACATACATCAGACAAAACATTCATCCTCTCGTGTGGCTTTTGCCTTGATTAACATCCTTCCTAGTGCATTAGTCTAATCGATGATTGATCAAACTTGACACAATTGAAAGTTTGATCGAATATCTTATTTATCGTAGTGCATCGGTCCGATCTATTGTGATACGAATGTTCGATCAATCAAACTTGACACAGTGAATGTTTGATCTAGCGTGCGATCAATCATGATAGGATCATAGAGTCGATAGAATCATCCAATTGATCCTGGTGTATTACTCAAATCGATCCTATAGCTAGTGCATTAGTCTAATTGACCGTGATACAATCAAATGATCAATTAAACTTGACACAATTGAAGTTTTGATTGAATATCTAATACATTGTAGTGCATCGGTCTAATCTATTGTGATACGAATGTTTGATCAATTAAAATTGACACAGTGAATGTGATCGATCATGATAGGATCATAGGAAAATAAAAAACGACTCCAAACAAAAATATGAACTAACTAGAAAAAAAAAAAAAAAAAAAAAAAGAATAATATTTACTCGAAACAAAATTAGATTTTATTTTATTAAAAAAAACTTAAATTTTATTTTTTAAATTGAGAATAATCTCAGTTGACACTACAAAAAAACATGTAATTAGCCACGTGTATTAATTACACGTGGCCAATTAGCCACGTGTAATAAATACACGTGGCTAGATGACAGTTAGCCACGTGTATTAATTACACGTGGCTAATTGGCCACGTGTAATTAATACGCGTGGCTAAAATATTTATATTTTTTTTATTTATATTTATAATTGGCCACGCGTATTAATATGCGTGGCCAAGTAGCCACGTGTATTTATTACACGTGGCTAATTGGCCACGTGTAATTAATACACGTGGCTACTTGGCCACGTGTAATAAATACGCGTGGCTAAAATATTTATATTTTTTTTAATTTTTTATATTTATATTTGCAATTGGCCACGTGTATTAAATACACGTGGCCAACTGTTTTTGAAAATATATTTAAAATATAAATATAAAATATATATATAAAATAAAAATAAAAATATATTGTAAATAAAAAGAATTTGGCCACGTGGCCAAAATTGGTGCAGGTGGGTGCGCGGGAGTTGTCCTGCGCGCCTACTTGCAGCAATTTTGAAATATATCATATATATATATATATATATATATATATATATTCTCACCATCTCAATTCTCTCTCTCAGTGTTCTCTCTCTCTTTCCGTCACTGTTCTCTCTCTCTCTCTCTCTCTCTCTCTCTCTCTCTCTCTCTCTCTCTCTCTCTCTCTCTCTCTCCCTCTCGCTCGCTCTCTCTCGCTCTCTCGTCGCTCTCTCTCGCAGTGTTCTCTCTCTCTCTATCCCTCTTGCTCGCTCTCTCTCGCTCTCTCTCTCTCTCTCTCTCTCAGTGTTCTCTCTCTCTCCCTCTCGCTCTCGCTCTCAGTGTTCTCTCTCTCTCTCCCTCTCACTCGCTCTCTCTCTCTCTCTCTCTCTCTGTATTGCTCTCTCTCTCTCTCTCTCTCCGTCAGACGCGCAACACAGGCCAACTCTCCGTCAGGCGCGCACCACCGGCCAGCTCCCCGACCACCGTGTCGCCGGCCTTCCCGACGTCAACGTCTCTCTGTTTGTCTCTAATACCTCTCTCTCTCTGTCTCTCTCACTCTCTGTCTCACTCTCTATATCTCTCTCTCACTCTCTGTATCTCTCTCACTCTCCAGAATATTAGGAAGGAAAAAAACAAAAAAAAAAAAATATTAAGTATACTCCAGAATATTAAGTATACGTGGCCAAATGGCCGCGTGTATTAAAATACACGTGGCTAACCCAAAAAATATAATTTTTTTTTTTTTTAAAAAAAAAAAATACATTTAGCCGCGTGTATTTTAATACACGTGGCCAAATGGTCGCGTGTATTAAAATACATGCGGCTAACCCAAAAAATATAATTTTTTTTTTTTAAAAAAAAAATACATTTAGCCGCGTGTATTTTAATACACGTGGCCAAATGGTCGCGTGTATTAAAATACATGCGGCTAACCCAAAAAATATAATTTTTTTTTTTTTAAAAAAAAAAAATACATTTAGCCGCGTGTATTTTAATACACGTGGCCAAATGGTCGCGTGTATTAAAATACATGCGGCTAACCCAAAAAATATAATTTTTTTTTTTTTTTAAAAAAAAAAATACATTTAGCCGCGTGTATTTTAATCCACGCGGCCATTTTACACGCGGCCAATTGTTAGCCACGTGTATTTTAATACACGTGGCCAAGTGGCCGCGTGTATTTTTAATTGTTAGCCACGTGTATTTTAATACACGCGGCCACTTGCCCACGTGTATTAAAATACACGCGGCCAACTGTGCAGTTAGTGTCACTCAGATCCACCACGTGTATTTACGTGGCCACTTGCACGTGGCCAACAGTTCGCCACGTGTACAGTGACCGTACACGTGGCTAACTGTAAGTGGCCAAAAACAATTTTTTTTGTAGTGTGATTAAAATTTTATTTTACTTTTTTTTTTAAAATCTTTTTTCGAAATAAAAATATGAACTCATTTAAAAAAAAATAGTTTTAATAATTTTAGAAAATCAATCTTTTTGTATTTTTTTTAAAAAAAAGCGCGAGCGGTTCGTGTCCCCCGCGCACGCACCTTGTCAGAAAAAATACTTCCCTTGTTCTTTTTCAAAAATTTTCAAACTCTTTTTTATTCTTTTTTATTCTTCTTTTTCTCTTCCTTTCTCCCCTGCCCTTTCTTTTTTCTTTCTTGTTCTTCTTCCCTTTTCTTTCTCTCGGCTTCACCTGCCCCAGCCGACTCCTCCTTCCCTTTTCTCTCTTTTCCTTTTCTTTCTTCCTCTCTTCTCTCTGATTCTCTCGCACGACCTCCTCTCCATTTCTCCCTTCTCCTTTCTTCTTCACACTTGATGAACCGAGAGAGAGAGAACCCGCGTGTGAAAGGTGGGTTTTTGGCCGTGGGTGGTGCGATTTTGTGGAGATGTGGTGGCTAGGTCACCGTTGTGGCGTGGAGGCAGCAGCTAAGGCAGTGGGTTCCGGCCTTGCTTCGGTGAGATTTCTCTTTCCCTTGTCTTGGATTTGTTTAGATCTCTCTGATTTTCTGTGTTGGCCGATTGAGAGTATTGGAGCTTCGACCGATGCTTTTCACTGGGTTTGAAGTTGAGTTATGGTGTTTTAGTGATTTTTGGTGGGTGTTGACCGAATGGGTCTTCCTCTTTGTGTTTGATTACAACTGGTTTAATGTTTCTGGACAGGATACCATGGAGCTATCTCAACCTGCTTCCCAAATGCCCAACGCTCCTTTGATTGGCATCATCCAACCAAGAAGAGAAGAGAATAAGAAGAAGAATGAAGATGGAAGAGCAAATCCAAAAGGGGTTTTTTCGGTCCTCAAAGGAAATCAAGCAAGGTGAGTTAATCTTGAGCTTCTCTTGAGAATTATGAGATACCCATCCGGTTGAAGCTTTTTTTTTTTTTTTTTTTTTTTTTTTTTTTTTTTTCTTTCTTTATGGAAATTGGTTGATTTGGTTAATTTGGTATGTTGATGTTGTTATAGCTGAATGGGTATATATTTTGAAATCTTGATGGGTACTCTTATTTGACCGATTATAGTAAGAATTGGTGGGTTGTTTTGTTTAATTTCGAAAATGGGTAAGATTTTCTAGGTGTTCTCTTTTAAGATGACCGATTATGGTGTTGTGGAACAAGTTTTTATGTTGTAAATTTTTTGGGTAGATGGGTTTTCTTTTCTGCCTTGTCTCTGGTGGAAATGGGTTATTGGCCGTATGGGTAGCTGGGTTTTCTTTTCTACCTTAGCCGTATGGTATACTACAATTTCTATTAATTGGTAATGAGACTTGGAAACAAACCTTTTATGATACTACAAAAGGATTAATATTGGTTCTTGATGATGCAGGATGACTTCATGAAAATGCCATTTCCTGACAATCATGCTTCTGTTGCTCCACAGGAACTAAACCTCATTTCTGGAGTGGACAAAACCTGCAATTTTGTGAAGGTTGGTTGACAGAGTTCATGTTTATGTTATCAATCCTTTTTTTTTTTTTTTTTTGAATTGACAAATCGATCTGAGTACTTCATTGCAGCAGTGCATCTGTTAATGTGTTTATTTTGTTATATTTGCAGCTATTGCCACGGACGTTACCATAGAAGAAATTTTGAAAAAATAATGGATTGGCTATTGAGAAGAGTAATATTTTCTGTCTTCCGTACGTATATTTGTGTAATATTTTAAGCATACAGTTAACTTCTAATTCTCATAGAAAATAACATTCACTGTCTGCAGAGATCGATCATGACCTCAACTGTCGATATAAAGGATGACTCTGGGGGAAGTGCATTGCATTGCTTGGTGTGCAGGGGCTAGGCTGGTGAAAATAAGGATATGAGGGTGTTTTTTTGGGGAAATTTTTTTTTTTAATTTCATATGTACTTTGGTGACGTGTCAACAAGTCACTACATTAATAATTAATATATATATATGGTAATTTAGTGACGTGTCACAAATTGACACATCACAATTTAGTAACGTGTCAACACAGCACTAAAGCAATAATAATAATAATAATAATAATAATAAGAGGGGAATTTTAGTGACATGTTAGTGCTGTGTCAAAATTAGCACGTCACTATTTAGTGACATGTGAATTTGTGACACTTCCCTAAAATTTA
The DNA here is from genome assembly GCF_958979055.1 of Alnus glutinosa. Taxonomy (NCBI): domain Eukaryota; kingdom Viridiplantae; phylum Streptophyta; class Magnoliopsida; order Fagales; family Betulaceae; genus Alnus; species Alnus glutinosa. Next base: position 9,648,760 of record NC_084895.1, read on the forward strand.
TTGACTTCAGGTTTCGAGACATTGAAAGAGCGTCACTAACATGACGTCATGCACTAACTTTTAGCACGTTACACATTACTAAATGCCAAGAAACTCTATTTTTTGTAGTGTACCTCCAAGTCAAGCCGCGGGGGACTGCCATGAATCGTCGGTACTTGAATGAGCTCTTGTGCTACTATGCGTGTGTCAAATATATTATATTTGGAACAAAATAAAATAGAAAAATAAATAATAAAAAGATTAAATGATAATTGGTCTAAAACCAGCCGGATGTATCACAAAATAGGCAAAATAAATCAATTGAAGATTTATCATTCATTCGTCCAAGACACAAAAAAAAAAAATAATAATAATAATAAAAAAATCATTAGTTTTGGCTAGTATGCCAATTCTTCTTGAAAAACATTTACATTATATAGCAAAATGAATAAAGTTATACCCACCTCTCCATTTTCTTATCAAAGATGCCTCGTCCGTAAGTTGACTTGAACATGTCAACAAGAAGGGGAAATTGCATCAATACAAATAAGGCGACAGGTACAATAGCCAAACAAATGACAGGAATGATTATCCATGAATATTGTCCTTGTAGCATAATTAAAAGAGCAGTAGAAAATACTATCATCATGGTTGCAATGGAAAAGAAAAGTGTGGAAAGTCCTATGATCATCTTTCTTGGCAAGGATTCAAGGAAATCGTCTTCTGCATAGCGTGATGTTAGGATTCCCAAAAACATCACGACTGAAGTTGTAGAGGAAAATAGCGACAAGGCATCGGATATTATAAAGAGCATGAACAATCTTTCATCTAAGAAGATAGGGAAGCCAGAATCTTGATTGTTACCACCTGGAACAGTAAAGGCTGCAGCAAACATAATAGTAACAATGAGAGCGCCTACCACTGTGCAAGAAGTTGCTGTGCCCTTCATCCATTTTTCTCCTCCGTTCTTTAGGTCTATGTGGTTATTTGTAAACAATTCCCTAGCAGTCAAACCATCAGCGTTCAAATATTCCTTACACCTGGGAACGGAAATACTTTCCACCTCCTGCATTGTTGATTTAACCTTTATAAGTCCCACGATATTTGAAAACAAATAAAAAAATTATACTTCCTCATAATTACACCTAAATTAAAATGTCTACCAAACTTTGAAGAATTTCAATTGATCCCTCAAACTACCTAGCCAGTTACATAGTTGCCTCTTTAGGATTTTTTATTAGAAAGATGTTACACATCAATCTCTTTTGTAAATCTGTCATTCAATTTGTGAGACCCACATGTGGGTCCACATATTTAATAGTGGATTCGCCAATCTCTTATACAGAGATGGGTAATAGATGGAAACAAAAAGTTTCTCTTTCCATTAAATCTAATGAAAAAATTTATACCCCTGCATCACATAAATTTTTTTTTTTTTAAAAAAAAAACACTATGAAGCAAAACCATGGCCAGGTCGTTGGTCTCCATCCATGGTTAGTGAATTTTTTTAGTCAAAGCATATAATCTTATTTTTAAAGAAATGATAGGGGTATTATGGACATTTTACTTAGGCCCCGTTTGTTATCGCCCTTCCCCTTCCCCCTTCCCCCTTCTCCCATTTCCCCACTTCCGCACTAACAGGATAGGCTTTTGTCTGGAGGCTTGAAAAAAATCAGCCCATTTTTCAAGATAAGACAAGTTTTTTTTTTTTTTTTTTTTTTTTTTTTTTTTTTTTCCTGTTTTATCCCTATATACAACCGTTTACGCTGCACAGTTTTTTTTCCTGCTAGGGGTAAAATGGGAAAAAAAAAGAATTTTTTTTTTCTTTCCATTTTACCCCTATATACGTCCGTTTATGATGCACAATGTTTTTCCATGCCATGGAAAAAATAGGAAAAAAAAGCCTATCCTATCTTGAAAAATGGCTGAATTTTTTCAACCCTTCTCACAAAAGCCTGTCCTGTTAGTGCGCACGTGGGGAAATGGGGGGAAGGGGGAAGGGCGATAACAAACAGGGCCTTACTTTCCGTCGTATTTAATGGAAGAATTTAGGGCCCGTTTAGTTTTGCGGAATAGACTCTTAGAATGACTAATTTTATGGAATAACTATTCTTTAATTTGGTATAGACCTATTCCCCTTAGGAAGAGGAATACATAGCTATTCATTAAGAAATAGACAACGTTTTCTGAAAAAATAAAATAAAATAAAAAATATATTAAAAAAATATTAAATTTTTTTAAAAAAATATAGATTTTTTTTTTATTTTATTTTAACCCTTAAACCATTTAAAAAAGATATTAAAACGTTGAATTGTTGTGGGTGTCTGGCCACCCAAGTTATAGTAGAACTCGAGGTCGCTACACAACCCCCGAGGTACTTCAGGGGTGGTGCGAGCATCCTCGGTGAATTTGCGGGTGGCATAGGCACCTCCGATTCGCATCAGGCCACCCTCAATTCGAGTTGGGTTGGCCGCGGCCACCCCTAATGGCACTCGGAGTGTTGCGGCCACCCTCGGGTTCTTCTGTGGGTGGTCGTCCACCCACAGCAATTAAACTTTTTTATTTTTTTATTTTAGTTTTAAAAAAAATAAAACAATCATGTTGCAGTTTTTAGTAATTTTGATTCAATTCCAATTATGACATATCTTTTGTCACCAAACTAAGGAATGTAAATAACTATTCCATTCTAGCATTCCACACTTATTTATTTCTGGTAATAACTATTTATTTTCCTAAATGAATACTCATTTCGTGTACCAATTGCAACTTTTTAGAATTTGGGAGAACATTACAATTGTGGTATAACGTCGCTTGAGAGGGATAAATATGTCTTCAAAGGAAAAAAAAAAAAAATTAAGCTATTAATATATAAACTTAATACCCTATTGGTCAACGACAATAGTATAAAGACAGATAATTTAACCTTATAGGTAGTAATAGTAAGAGTAAAATTAACATTAAAGCTCAATACGTACTATAACAAATTAAAGAAAAAAAAATGTGAATTATCAAGATAGAATGAATATCAATTAAATCATTAGTTATCCAAAGTTGTAAATTTATAAAAGGTTAAGTATCATTATCCCAAGAAGTTGAACTTTATTACATTATTTATTATTTTATTTCTTTGTTTGTGTTGTAAGCACTAAAGCATCTAGAATCCTATTCGCCATCTATTCTCTTAACATTCGTGCAGAAACACTTCTTTGCAGTTTGGGTACTTTACATATCTCCTTAAATGATATAATCCCCAATAAGACCCAATTGATCAACTAGCCTCTGTCTTCAACCTTTCGTTTGTTGGGAAAATAACATCTCTCAAGCCGCTCACCAGACATGTTGTCTAAGCAACACTTCAAGGGATAGCTATTTGTAGAATGGATTTTCATGGTAGTCCAACTCAATGCATTCTAAATGCATGAACATGTTAAGTACAAGTCTCCGGCCACTTCAATGATCAAGACAAATCATTATATGATGAAGAGTTAATATGTTATTGTAATTATATTGCAAATAAAATGCCCAATTTTACTACTTGTTACAAGATATAAGGACCTTGTAATTTAGATATTTTGTTTATTAATTGCACTTAAGGCACCTAAATCACATGCAATATAACGGGAATTCAATTCATCTCTTAAATCACAATTACCCAAACAATATGAATATTGAAAATAAAATAAATTTTATTTTATAAAGTCAAATTCATTTTGGCTTTTAGGGTACTAATCAGCTGTGAAAGTATATAAGAAAAGTTTTAAATGAGAGAGATGACCTTAAACCATTGTGGTTCTCTTTGCATCTGCAAAGCCGCCCCTGGGATTCGATTAATGCTCCGTTTGTTTCGACGTAAAATTGTTTAGTCGTAAAATATTTTCGACGAAATCAATTTCAAAAGAAATTATTTTCTCGAAAATATTTTTCGGCGTTTGGTTCGCACGAAAAAATTACGAAAAGTGAAAATGCAAATATCGCCGGAATCCGGCGACAACCGGTCGCCGTCGCTGGAATCCGGCGAGCATGTTTGGCCGGATCCAGCCAAAATTGCCGGATTCCGGCAGGACACCTCCGGGCCGGGTCAGATTCGGCCGGATCTCGGCAGGATCAGTGGCCGGATCAGGTCAGATCAGGCCGGATTCCGGCCATTTTGGCCAGATTCGGCCGGATCCGGTCAAATCCGGCCGGATTTCGGTCATTTTGGCCAGATCCGGCCGGATCAGTGTCCGGATCCCGGCCATTTTGGCCAGATCCGGCCGGATCAATGTTCGAATCCGGTCAGATCAGGCCAGATTCCGGCCATTTTGGCCAGATCCGGCCGGATCAGTGTCCGGATCCGGTCAAATCAGGCTGGATTCCGGCCGGTTTTTGTCCATGACCAGATTCGGCCGGCATTCGGCGCAATTGCCGGATATCGCCGGATTTCGGCGGCCAGCGGTTTTCCGACGGCCGGATTCCGGCAGTATTCCGGTGGTCGGATTCCGACGCCGGCATTATTCCAGTGACTTGATGATGCCAGATTCCGGTGCTGCCTATTTTCGAACGACCGACTATTGCCGGATTCGACCAGTCAGATATCAAACGTGCGTGTAAAGACGAAGAATATAATTTTGAAAAACGATTTACGGTTTTTAAAACCGTAAATCGTTTTCCAAAAATTAAAGAAGGTTTTACGGTCAAACTGAAAATGGTTTTCGTTGACCGTTATTTTCGCTCCTACCAAACATCTTAAAATACCGAAATCATTTTCCGGAAATCATTTTACGCCGAAACAAACGGAGCATAAGTTGAATCAAAGCTCTTGTCATTCCTGCCATATGTAACATGGCATTGTGTTTTATATCCGTACGAGTTGTGAAAAATGTCTTGACAGCAAGCCCATATATAAGGTTAAAGATATTTGCTTGACGATTTAGGACAGCAAGTGAAAATATGGATGCCTTGTCTTCATTATTGCACCATACAAGATCTGGATTTGCTTTGACGATACCAAAAATAAAATCAAAATTTCCAGTCTCGATAGAACGGAAGATGGCAGCATGAACTCCACCATTCGTCCTTTCCTCTATATTTGAAATTATTGATACTTCTTTGCACATGTGAACCAGAAGTTCATGTGACTTGGCATAGACTAATTTCGATCCATATAAATCCTTGATTCCTTTATCAACAATCGAAACAATGCCAACTTAGCTAGATGAAACTATAATAATAATAATAAAAAAAAATAGAGTACAAAGGCTCCACAAATTATTAATTAAGCGAGGTATGGTATTAATTGAATTGACGTATGTACTATACCCAAGAAGATAAGGAGATTCGAAAATAGCTGGCGCAATAGAGCTAGCATTGCAAAATAAAAATGAAATTCGGTCACTCATACACATTAGAAAATTATTACTAAAATAAAATTAATAAATAGAATGAGATGTTTTAAAAATATCACGGTTTAAAAAACGTAGAAAAAATGTGTTTTCAAAATAAAAACACACTATTTTTCAAAAACACACTATTTGATAGTTAAATTGTGATTTTCTGTGATTTTAATAAGCACTTAATTGGTTTTTAAAATCGCTATTTTTTAATCTCATTTTTTTTTTTTTAAAACTGCAAATTCAAACAGACCCTAACAAAAATTAATTTTACTGTTGGGGATATAATTTGTCACCATTCCCACCCAAGCAACCTCTCTCACATAGACCAGTACATGGGGAATAACTGTCCAATTCATGGAAATAATGGCACAAGCCCACTGCATGAGGAATGACTACACTACATGGAAAATAATTTCACTCCCATTATGCGGAAGATAACTGCCCATTATTCCAAAGTGGAAGCAAAATCCTAAAAAGTAAGGATTCAACGTTGGACATATACACATATATATAGTAGTTTGTAGAAAACAGTATAAAAGGTAGAGTACGTAGCACCAACGACCACATAAAGGGGGACATTTGGTTCCCCCTAAAAAATCTGTATTATTTCAAAAGTATTCTCCAAACACCATGCTGAGTTGAGCATCAGAGTGTCTCCAGTAATTCTGAGATCAAAGGACTCTAATAACAATTTTCTCTATGTTGGAGGTGGCTTATCCCTAGCCTAGCTGTCAGAAATTTTTCTTCAACAGTAGCTTTTATTTTATCATGTACCATATATATGTATGTACGTGTGTGCAGGGCACGCGCACAAAAGACCATTTACTAATTAAAATCTGTTAAGGATTGATAATATATTAAGTATAGAAATTTCTTATAAATTGGGTTGTAGGAACTTCATACAACCTAACCTCTAAAAATAGGACTCGTATCCTCTAGCATGCGAGAAGTACATTTTTTTTATTCTTAATAGTATCATGTGATCCTCATTTCTTTTTTAATAGCGTTAATAAGAAAGTATATGCTTCTCAAATGCGTAAAGGACACAACTTAGAGGCTCAATTTTAAGAACTCTTACAACCCCATTTCCTAAAAAATTTATGTGATCAATTTATTAATTGATTGAACAGTTAATCAATGGTGTACATAACTGAAGCGGGAGAAAATTAAGAACATATCTTCTTCTTCCTTTTTTTTTTTTTTTAATTTTTTTTTTAATTTTTTTTAATTTTTTAATTTTTTTTATCTTGTTTGAATTCTGCATCAACACATCCTTCTATGTGGCTCTCATTGGAATGTTTGTTCAGACATTGCTAATTAGAATGCACCTTTTTGTCGTCTACGATCTGAACTCCTTGGATGAGCACCATTCAAATGGCTTTCAAGTGCCCATTTACCTCAACCTTCGTATCCTTGCGTTTTCAGCCATGCCCTTTCTTGAAATATACTCAACCTTGAGTTATGATTTAAAGAAGCTATGTCATTCCTTTCTGAATAGGATCATCTCCATTTCAAGTGAAATTGAGAGACTTGACATGGAGAGAACTCGTTTCAGGATTAAGATCTTATTTCATAAATCTAATTGTGTATATGACACCATATAGTGAATATGTTTCTCATCATTGAATTTTTTTAAATGATGTAGCATCATGTTTACCATTACATGAAATAAAATAAAATTTTTACTATGAAATAGCTCATCTTTATTTCACTTGAAATGTAGAGAATCTTTGTCCATTCTTTCCTAACTCTTTGTTTATGTGACGAAATCTTGACTTTTAGGGTCCGTTTGGGTTTGCGATTTCAAAAAGTGCGATTTAAAATAACGATTTTAAAATGTGCGATTTGAAAAAAGTGATTTTTAAAAACGCAGTTAAGCGTTTGACAAAATCGCAGTTTAGCCTTTAAAATCGCGAATTTACCTTTAAAATTCTGCGTTTTCAAAAAAGCACCATCTTATCTGCGATTTGAAAAAGCAGATTTTCTGCGTTTTCAAATCGCAATTTTTAAAAACGCAGTTCCCAAACGATGTATGTTCTGCGATTTGGTTTAAAATCGCACTTATTGTCTACGAAATCGCAATCCCAAACGGACCCTTAATTAAGAGAAAAACTCTCTCTCCTTTAGAATTATTGGGTACCTTGACCTTTTCATGGTACCTAGCTAACACAATCTTCCAAACACACTTTGTATTTATATAAACATTGTCTCACCCCATATATGTATGTAGCATCTATATCAAATTGCCAAGGTCTCTCCCGTTTCAAGAAATATCGTCATTAGCAGTGATGTTACCGATTAATGTGCTTTGACTAGTTAATCTTTACCTTGGTTGTATTTTGTTAAACCTTAGTTTGTAGTAGGTGAAAATGTATGTGTTGTGTATCCACGTAGCCTTCTAGAAAGTTGTATGTAAAAGGCTCTTTTGTTATGTATGTAGACCCTGCTTGAATGTGTGTGAAAAAAAGAAGAAAAAGAAACGAAGAACCGAGAAGAACAAGTGATAAGTTCAAAAAGTATCTTCCTCTCCCCTGTTTTTTGCTCTGCTTTTCTCCCCTGGTTTGTTCACTTTTGTGCAGAATTCTGTAACAACTCTTCCCTTATTATCTTGTGTTTTCATTGCATAATCTACTGCCGTTTGAAGTGTGTTCTGCTGGAAACAACCAGCCAACAGATTTTGTATCAAAGCTTGGTTCAAAGAAGAGTTTTTGGGCAAAAATTTGAAGAGAAAGCAGAGGATACGTTGAAGAAAACTTATGGCTAGTACAAGCAATTTGAGCTGGAACAGTAATGGTGTATTGACTTTCGTTCAAATACGGAATGATTCAATGAATAGGTAATATGTAATAAATAAGTACGTTGCGGAGATTGATTCATTAATTTGAAAATACATATTAAAGTATAGTTACATTTGTTTAGTAGAATCAATTGTGATTAAATAGGGTCGTGCGATATTGTCACAAACCTATTTAAAGTTAATTGTATTTTTCCCTTTAGGTGTCCCTCTTTGAGCTGATATAAATTAACCACATCCTATGTGCCTTGGTTATGTATTAAGGGTAATGCTACGGAGTAGCATTATATGCGCACACTATGCGCATTTTCAGTGGTTAACCCAACTCGGGTTAACCACCTTTTATTAAAAAAATAAAAAAATAAATAAAATAATAAAAAAAAAACAAACAAAAGACGACGCCCACTGCATTTTCATTTTCCCTCTTTCACTCTCCCCCCAAATTTTTTTTCCCCCAAATTTTTTTCCCTCCACTTTCTCCCACCACCACTGTTCAGCTCCGGCCACCACGAAGCAGTGCCGACGCCCACCCAACGCCCACCATCTGGTAAATCTCCTTGTTTGTCTTTTAGATCTGTTTTTTTTTTCCTGCTATTTTTCCCCTGTAAGAGCCTCTGGTTTCTTATATTTGTTTTGTTTTTTTATCCTTTTTTCTTTCTGCTATATGTTGCTGTAAGAGCCTCTGATTACTTAGATCTATTTTTCTTTCTGGTTCTTTTTTTTTACAGAGAGAATGCTACTCCATAGATCTATTTGTTTTGGAATGCCTTTATTTTTGTTCCTTGCTTCTTGTTAAATTGATATTTTGTAGTACGAAATTAAGAGGACTGGTGCGTTTTGTGATCTACGGTTTTGGATAATTATTATTAATTTTTTGGTACTCTCTAAATCCATTGTGTGGGTTCGGTAGTAGCATTATTTTTTCTTTAGTCAGAAGTAAAAAAATTGAAACCATATTTGTTGGGCTATATTTTGTATTTGTTTTCCATCTACTGAATTTCTAGAATTGGATTTTGTATTTGGTTCATTTTTGTATTCGTATTTAAATGAATCAGATGTGTTTATTCTAATTGTGTATCTAATCAACCATTTTACCTTGGATTTATTGTTTATCATGATTTTTTATTTTTCATTTGGGTTGATTAAAGTATTCTAATTTTGCCTTGGATTTATTGTTTATTATTCAGTCAGTTGCTTTGCATTCCTAATGCTGCTTTTGTTCACCATATTTTGGTTGTGCATAATACACTTTTGTTTCATCTTGTGGTTTTGTTTAGGTTAGCATCTAATTTTAAATTTTTCTTGTAATAACTCTTAGATGGACTTGGAGAATGAGTACGATGATGATAATTTGCTTCCACATATTATGGTTGATGATGATCCGCGTCCCCAAGTTGTTCCTCAAAATGGTTTGTTAGGCTCTTCCTCTCTCATTAGTACAACATTTGTTGAATGTTGTTTTGCTAAATTTTATTATTCACGGTGGCTCAACAATGTTTTTTTTTTTTTTTTTTGTTACAGATGAAAATGAAATTGTAAGTGATGCCGAGTCGGACGACAATGAGGACCAATGTGAGTGGAAGCTCATAGATGATGATGGAAATGTTGATCATTATAGAAAAGTGCAGAGACATATTAATATGTTAACTTCAGAATTAAGTGGTTTAAGTTGTGAATCCATTGATGGTGATGTTTTTGAAACTCAGGATAGTACAACTACAAAGGTATTTAAAAAGAAAAATAAAAATAAAATCATAATGAGATTTAAAAGTTGGCTTGTATTATCTAAAATCTTGCTCACAATTTTGCAGGATATATGGCCACGTGAGCTATTAAAAGGGTAGATGGAACAAGTGGAATAGAAGGAATGAAAGTTACAATATATTTTGTTGTTTTGGAATTTTTTTGTGTTGTATAGACAAGTGAATATGTAGCTTGTCCCTTTTTGTTGTTGCAATAGTAGATTTTCAAGGTGTTGCAACTACTTGAACAAGTTTATCCCCATGTACTTTGTTGGGATGTTGAATATTGTAATAGGATATGAAGAATATTATCTATTAAGTTGCCAAATGTTCCAACTTTGGAGTTCTTGTACTTGTATTTTAGGTTTCAATGGCATTTTTGAACATTGTCCATGCCATACAATATACAGTATACAAAAGTGAGAATTTTTTGGCCAAAATGAATGCTTAGCAAATGGAAGTTGGTGAAAATGTTACTGTCACGTTAAATTGACCACATGACAAGCATGGATAAGCATTAGATTCCAAGAACGTGTTTCCCAATCCCTGCAGAGTATAAATAGGAATGCACCAAGTCTTCTTTATCTTCATGTACAGGAAGTGAGACTAAAAGTGGAAAAAAAAAAAATATATACCAAAAGCCCATAAGCTTGAAATAAGGCAACATTGTATATTGAAATCAAAGCAATTGTACAAAATTGTTCAAACCAACAAAACTAATGAGCAATCTAGCTCAAAACCGAAACAAAAACCAACAACCAACTGGACAAAACCAGCAAACAACCAAACTAATCAACAACAACTAAATCTATCAGTTACACCAAAAATATCAAGCTATCAGCATTACTCTAAAATGTGGAAACTGGTAGCAACTAAACCAATCAAAAAAATTGTTTGTCCCAACTATATCTCTTGGCTTCTTGATCTTGTTTAAATCACATCATTGGAGAACTTGCACGTTGCCAGTGAAGAACTTGAGCAAAAATTGATAGAAACACCATTGATACCACTGAGTTGCTGGAGCAAAAATTGTCCAATCCCTATCTGCAGCATATGATAACAACCTATCAGAAAGGGATAAAAATTCAAGAGTACAGAAAACAAAAATTAATCAAAAATTTCAATGGGTATGCTAAAGGGTGCTATAGATCTTATGGGTATCCAAAAAAAAGGCCGATTGAATACACAACCAAAATCAAGCACCAAAACCAACAAATCTAAGCAAAACCCAGATCAGTGAACCCAAAAAAAAAAAAACAAAACCAGCCACAAACAGAGGCTACACCCCAGAGCCGGCAGAAGGAAGGCGGATTTCGCCAATACCGGCGGCGCGTGAAAACACGCACCGGCCCGGTACCACCCAGCCGAAGAGACACCCCCGGAAGCCCCCTCCCCACCGTGCAAGACCAGAAAATGGCGAAACGTGGCCGTCACGCGCGCCGAACGGCAGAAACCCCTCTGGCGCGTGCAGGCCACGCTCCGAGCTCCGGCAACCGGCGTGACCTGTGCGACCGGCAGCAGGAGCGGACAGCGACGGACATTCCGGCCAAAAGGCGCGTGTCAAGCGGAAAGCACCGAGCAAGCGTAGATCTGGCATCAAACATCTGCAAAAAAAAAAAAAATAATAAACCGGCCAAACCAACACTCCTCCGACGACACAAATCCAGCCACTCTCCCAACCATACCAGACGCGTAGAACCAACTGCCTGAGCCAAAGAAAAAACAAAAACAACTCACCATAGCCCAAAGACTAGATGAAACATCAACTCATCATAGCTCACAAGCTAGATGAAATAACCACCTCCACCGGAACAAGAAACCAAGGGGAACAAAAACAGGAAGCTACAAAAACAGGAACCCCTCTCAAAACAGGAGAAAAGAGAATCGGGAGCTTCTCTCAAATGGAGAAGCCACCGACAACAAGCGTCCGGGGGTGAGTGAAAGAGGGAAAATGAAAATGCAGTGGGCCACTGGGCGTCGTCTTTTGTTTGTTTTTATTTTTATTTTATTTATTTTTTTATTTTTTTAATAAAAGGTGGTTAACCCGAGTTGGGTTAACCACTGAAAATGCGCATAGTGTGCGCATATAATGCTACTCCGTAGCATTACCCATGTATTAATTTATGAACATAAATTTTCTACAAACCGGTTTATAGGAAATTTCATACAACCCACATATAAAATTGACATTTGTCCTTTGATATGTGAGAAACACATGTTATTTAAATAGCATGTTTAAATAACATGTGCTTCTTACATTTTTTTTAATAGTATTAATAAAAAAAATATACATTTCTCATATGTTTAAATGGCACATATCATTTTTCTATGTAGGTTGTAGAATATTTCTATCTTTAATTTATTTGGATTGTTTTATTTGATAAAACATGTGCCAAAGAAATTTGATTCATAGAAGGCTCATAACTTAGAGATGAATGAATTTAGAAATTAATTTCCTATAAGCTTAAGCCATTAAAAAGTTATGGACTAAAGAATTAATTCATATGCGCTTAAGCAATTAAAGAGGAATGAGTGTAGGATACAGTACAGCTTTTTTCTTTACTTTTCTTATTTGAAAATTTATAGAAAAACCCAGAATTCGTTAATTGTATTTTGATGGGATTATTTACGAAAGCCGAAAGGGAGATATGAAAGTCATAATGTATAAACTATGTCTTGTCAATCTTTTGGGACTCCTTCCCTTTTTTCTCTTTTCCTTTTGTTTCTTCCTCTCTTCTCTCTGATTCTCTTGCACGATCTCCTCTCCATTTCTCCCTTCTCTTTTCTTCTTCACACACACACGCACACCTGTTGAACCGAGAGAGAGAGAACCCGTGTGTGGAAGGTGGGTTTTTGGCCGTGGGTGGTGCGATTTTTGGAGATGTGGTGGCTAGGTCACTCTCGTGGCGTGGAGGCAGCAGCTAGGGCAGTGGGTTCCGGCCTTGCTGGGGTGAGATTTCTCTTTCCCTTGTCTTGGATTTGTTTAGATTCGCTCCTTCGATTTTCTGTGTTGGCCGATTGAGAGTATTGGAGCTTCAACCGATGCTTTTCCTTGGGTTTGAAGTTGAGCTATGGTGTTTTAGTGATTTTTGGTGGGTGTTGACCGAATGGGTCTTCCTCTTTGTGTTTGGTTACAACCGGTTTAATGCTCCTTTGATTGGCATCATCCAACCAAGAAGAGAAGAGAAGAAGAAGAAGAAGAAGACCGAAGAAGATGGAAGAGCAAATCCAAAGGGGGTTTTTTCGGCCATCAAAGGAAATCAAGCAAGGTGAGTTAATCTTGAGCTTCTCTTGATAATTATGAGATACCCATCCGGTTGAAGCTTTTTTTTTTTTTTTTTCTTTTTAATATGAAAATTGGTTAATTTGGTATGTGGATTTTGTTATAGCTGAATGGGTATATATTTTGAAATCTTGATGGGTACTCTTATTTGACCGATTGTAGTAAGAATTGGTGGGTTGTTTTGTTTAATTTCGAAAATGGGTAAGATTTTCTAGGTGTTCTCGAAGGTGGAAATGAGTTATTGGCCGTATGGGTAGCTGGGTTTTCTTTTCTACCTTAGCCGTATGGTATACTACAATTTCTATTAATTGGTAATGAGACTTGGAAACAAACCTTTTATGGTACTACAAAAGGATTAATATTGGTTCTTGATGATGCAGGCTGACTTCATGAACATGCCATTTCCTGACAATCATGCTTCTGTTGCTCCAAAGGATCTAAACCTCATTTCTGGAGTGGACAAAACCTGCAATTTTGTGAAGTTTGGTTGCACTACAAAAATACTATCAATTTGACGCGTGTCTACAGTACCCGTTACTGTAGACACGCGTCCAATTTGACACGTGTCATTAAAGACACGTGTCAAATTGTAGAGCCGTCCAAAATGGACACGTGTATTGAATACACGTGTCCATTTGGACACGAGTAACTAATACACGTGTCCATTTGGACACGTGTATTTCATATGCGTGTCCAACTGGACACGTGTATTATTACACGTGTCCATTTGGACACGAGTAACTAATACACGTGTCCATTTGGACACGAGTAACTAATACACGTGTCCATTTGGACACGTGTATTTCATATGCGTGTCCAACTGGACACGTGTATTATTACACGTGTCCATTTGGACACGAGTAACTAATACACGTGTCCATTTGGACACGTGTATTCCATATGCGTGTCCAAATGGACACGTGTATTATTACACGTGTCAGCTTTGGACGCGTGCTTCAATACACGTGTCCAATTGGACACGTGTATTTCATATGCGTGTCCAATTGGACACGTGTATTAATACACGTGTCAAGAATTTATTAATTCGCCAAATATATATTAAAAGAAAAAATTCTGTGTTGTATTAATTATTTAAAAAAAAAAATTTAAAAAAAAACTCTTACATTATTAATCATACAAATCTAATCCAAAAATACGGTGTAGATTACCCTAACCTAATTTACATATTGTACTATGTGCTATATGTAAAACCCTAAACCCTAAACCCTAAACCCTGAGAAAGTAAAACCCTAAAGCCTAAACCCTAATCCTAGATCCTTAAAAAAAATAAAAAAAATAAATAAAAATAAAAAAAAACCTACACTTTCTAAAAAAAGAAACCCTAACACTAAAAACAAAAATCCTAACCTTAAACCCTAAACCATAAACCCGGCCTTAAACAAAAATATCCTACACTTTTTTTTAATTACATAAAATTTCTACAATGGGGGACGTGTATTTTAATTACACGTCTCCCGCGCGCCGCCGTTTTAAAATTCAAAATAATATATAGTACATATACTTAGGGTTAGGGTTAGGGTAGTATAGTATATATACTTATACTTAGTGTCATGATTTAAATTTAGGGTTTATATTTAGTTTTAATTTATAGTTTATGTTTTAGTTTTAGGTCTTAGGGTTTAGCAATGTGTACATGCAGTACATGCAGTGCATACACGTTCTGGGTTGCATGGGTTTATATGAAATATATATAATATATTAAATATATATATATAATATCTCGCTCCGTCTCTCCCTCTCTCTTCCTCTCTATCTCTTTCTCTTTCTGTCTACCTCTCTCTCTCTATCTCCCTCTTCCTCTCTCTCTCTACCTCTCTCTCTCTCTCTATCTCTTTCTCTCTCTGTCTAAAAGTATATACTATATATAGTATATAGTATATATACTATATAAAGTACAATTTCTTTGAGGGTTAGAGTTTAATTTTTTAGGGTTATGAGTTAGGGTTTATGACTATATATATACTATCCCTTAAGGTTATAGTTTATATCTATATATAGTATATACACTTAGGGTTAGAGTTTAATTTTTTGGGCCATTAAATTATTATTTTTTAAATAATATATATATATATAAAAAATTATTATTTATTATATATATAGATATATTTATTACTTTTTAAATTAAATACAATTTCTACTATGGGGGACGTGTATTTTAGGGTTAGGGTTTTTTGCTATATATAGTACATACAGTTAGGGTTAGGGTTTTTTGCTATATATAGTACATACAGTTAGGGTTATGGTTTTTTGCTATACAAAATACATACACTTATAATTAGGGTTTATATGATGAGTTATATATATATATATATATATGGTGTACTTATAAGTACGTAAACCCTAACCCTAAATTGACATATTGTACTATATGCATAATTAAACCAACTTTGTGAAGCATATATGTAGACCCAAAAAAAAAAAAAAAAAAAAACTTTGCAACATGAGGTCATGCAGTGCATGTACATGCAGTACATGCACTGCATGAACTTAGGTTGCATGGGTTTATATAAAATAGATATAATAAATATATATATATATATATATATATATATATATATATATATATATATATTATATTAAATATATATACCATTTGGAGACGTGTATTTATATACACGTCTCCAATTGGGCACGTGTACTAAGTACACGTGCCCAACTGTTTGGCCAGATGCTGCGCGGGAATTCTCCCGCGCGCCACCTGGCCAAACATTATATATTATATAATGTTTATATAATTTAATAAATTTAATATAATATATATTATATTAAATTAAATGTATATTATAATTTAAATGGGTAGCTTCCAGAGGAAGCTACCCATTTCGATCGGCTCTCTCTCTCTCTCTCATTTCTTCTGTCTCTCTCTCTCTGTCTCTCCGGCGAGCTCTTCCGGCCGGTGTGGTCACCTCTCCCTCTCACCGACTGTCTCTCTCTCTAGCTCACCGACCTTCCCTCTAGCTCTCTCGCTCTCCCTCTCTCACAGCCGGCTCTCTCTCTCTCTCTCTCTCTCATTTCTTCTGTCTCTCTCTCTGTCTCTCCGGCGAGCTCTTCCGGCCGGTGTGGTCACCTCTCCCTCTCACCGACTGTCTCTCTCTCTAGCTCACCGACCTTCCCTCTAGCTCTCTCGCTCTCCCTCTCTCACAGCCGGCTCTCTCGCTCTCCCTCTCTCACAGCCGGCTCTCTCTCTCTCTCTCTCTCTCTCTCTCTCTTTCTCTCTCTTTCTCTCTCTACTGGGACGTCCCTCCGGCAGCGCGAGCAGGCCGTCGGTTCCCTTTCCTCCGGTCCGGTCAGTGGCTCTCTCTCTCTCTCTCTCTCGGTTCAGTCGCCGGTTAACCATTTAGTGTTATATATATGTTCTTAATATTATTTGCACATAAATTTAGTGTTATATATATATATACATTTGCTAACTTTTTTTTTTTTCTCCATAATGTATATCTGAATATGCAGGTATATATATATAGAAGGAGTCCTAAATTCATAGGAGATACCTACCATCGACAGTGAGTAAATTTCCCCTTAAATTTGTATTTCATTTTTTTTTTCAACATGTAAATGAAATACTAACTATATATATATTGTAATAATTTTTATTGTAATAATTTGGACATTTGTTCTTGATTGATAATTGGTTATGTTTTTTGGACTGTGTTATAATTTTTTTTTTCAATTTTGCAGAATTAGTGTAAGCTTAAATTTTTGTTTTGTTTTTTTTTTTTTTTTTTTTCAATTTTGCTGAATTAGTGTAAGCTTAAATTGCTATAGTTTGTGTTTTTGTTTTCACTATTACTGCATGTATTTTGAAAGCCATGTTCTTTTTTGCCATGTTGTTTTTTTTTTGTTTTTAATTTTTTCTGTCCTAAGTTTTTATTTGAGAAGTTATATATATAGATATTTTTGAATGTGTTATTATGGACCACAATGTTTTTTTGTTAGTCAAACAAAATCAATCAATATCCGATATTAGTTTAGCGTTATAAACCAACGATGACACTTTTGAAAATAATAAATGGGACAAACAAATAAAATGGGTACGAATAAAATAAGATAAAAATTAAAATTGACCGTTACAGTTTACCCAAAAAAAAAAATTATATATGTTCTAAAAATAAAAACCCTAACCCTAACCCTAAACACTTTACACACAATTCAAAAAAAAATAACAATTATACACTTCCTAAAAACCCTAACCCTAAACCTTAAACCCTAAACCCTAAACAAACCCTAAACCCTAAAGCCTAAAAAAAAATATCCTACACTTTCTAAAAAAAGAAACCCTAACACTAAAAACAAAAGTCATATCCTTAAACCCTAAACCCTAAACCCTAAAAAAGAAAAATATCCTACACTTTCTAAAAAAAGAAACCCTAACACTAAAAACAAAAATCCTAACCTTAAACCCTATACCCTAAACCCTTAAAAAGAAAATTTCCTACACTTTCTAAAAAAAAAATTCCTAACACTACAAACAAAAATCCTAACCTTAAACCCTAAACCCTAAGAAACTAAAACCCTAAACCCTAATCCTAGATCCTAAAAAAAAGAAAAAAAAAATTCCTACATTTTCTATAACCAAACCCTAACCTTAAACCATAACGAACCCTAAATCCTAAACCCTAACAAAAAAAAATATCATACACTTTCTAAAAAAAGAAACCCTAACACTAAAACCCTAAACCCTAAACCCTAAAGCATAAACCCGTATTAAAAAAAAATCAAATAAAACCATAAACCTATACCCTAAACCCTTAAGAAAAAGAAAAAAAAACCAAAATCATACATTTTTTTTCTTTAAAAAAAAAAAGCCTTAAGAAAAGAAAAAAAAAAAACAAAATCCTAACCCTAAACCCTAATCCCTTACAAACCCTAACCCTAAACCCTTAAGAAAAGAAAAGAAAAAAAACAAAATCCTACACTTTTTTTTTATAAAAAAAAAAGCCTAACCATAAACCCGAACAAACCCTAACCCTAAACCCTAACAAACCCTAACCCTAAACCCTAACAAACCCTAACCCTAAACCCTAAAAAAAAAAAAACCTAAACCCTCCTAAACCCTAACAAACCCTAACCCTAAACCCTAATCCCTTACAAACCCTAACCCTAAACCCTTAAGAAAAGAAAAGAAAAAAAACAAAATCCTACACTTTTTTTTTATAAAAAAAAAAGCCTAACCATAAACCCGAACAAACCCTAACCCTAAACCCTAACAAACCCTAACCCTAAACCCTAAAAAAAAAAAACCTAAACCCTCCTAAACCCTAACAAACCCTAACCCTAAACCCTAATCCCTTACAAACCCTAACCCTAAACCCTTAAGAAAAGAAAAGAAAAAAAACAAAATCCTACACTTTTTTTTTTATAAAAAAAAAAGCCTAACCATAAACCCGAACAAACCCTAACCCTAAACCCTAACAAACCCTAACCCTAAACCCTAATCCCTTACAAACCCTAACCCTAAACCCTTAAGAAAAGAAAAGAAAAAAACAAAATCCTACACTTTTTTTTTATAAAAAAAAAAAGCCTAACCATAAACCCGAACAAACCCTAACCCTAAACCCTAAAAAAAAAAAAACCTAAACCCTCCTAAACCCTAACAAACCCTAACCCTAAACCCTAATCCCTTACAAACCCTAACCCTAAACCCTTAAGAAAAGAAAAGAAAAAAAACAAAATCCTACACTTTTTTTTTATAAAAAAAAAAGCCTAACCATAAACCCGAACAAACCCTAACCCTAAACCCTAACAAACCCTAACCCTAAACCCTAAAAAAAAAAAATCCTAAACCCTCCTAAACCCTAACAAACCCTAACCCTAAACCCTAATCCCTTACAAACCCTAACCCTAAACCCTTAAGAAAAGAAAAGAAAAAAACAAAATCCTACACTTTTTTTTTTTATAAAAAAAAAAGCCTAACCATAAACCCGAACAAACCCTAACCCTAAACCCTAACAAACCCTAACCCTAAACCCTAAAAAAAAAAAAACCTAAACCCTCCTAAACCCTAACAAACCCTAACCCTAAACCCTAATCCCTTACAAACCCTAACCCTAAACCCTTAAGAAAAGAAAAGAAAAAAACAAAATCCTACACTTTTTTTTTATAAAAAAAAAAGCCTAACCATAAACCCGAACAAACCCTAACCCTAAACCCTAACAAACCCTAACCCTAAACCCTAAAAAAAAAAAAAAACCTAAACCCTCCTAAACCCTAACAAACCCTAACCCTTAACCCTAATCCCTTACAAACCCTAACCCTAAACCCTTAAGAAAAGAAAAGAAAAAAACAAAATTCTGGTTAGGCTTTTTTTTTATAAAAAACAAAAACCTAACCATAAACCCGAACAAACCCTAACCCTAAACCCTAACAAACCCTAACCCTAAACCCTACACAAAAAAAAAAAAACCTAAACCCTCCTAAACCCTAACAAACCCTAACCCTAAACCCTAATCCCTTACAAACCCTAACCCTAAACCCTAACAAACCCTAACCCTTAACCCTAATCCCTTACAAACCCTAACCCTAAACCCTTAAGAAAAGAAAAGAAAAAAACAAAATTCTGGTTAGGCTTTTTTTTTTTATAAAAAACAAAAACCTAACCATAAACCCGAACAAACCCTAACCCTAAACCCTAACAAACCCTAACCCTAAACCCTACAAAAAAAAAAAAAACCTAAACCCTCCTAAACCCTAACAAACCCTAACCCTAAACCCTTAAGAAAAGAAAAGAGAAAAACAAAATCCTACACTTTTTTTTTTAAAAAAAAAAAAGCCTAACCATAAACCCTAACAAACCCTAACCCTAAACCCTAAACCCTTACAAACCCTAACCCTAAACCCTTGCAAACCCTAACCCTAAACCCTTTAGAAAAGGAAAAAAACAAAACCCTACACTTTTTTTAATAAAAAAAAAAAAACCCTAACCCTAAACCCTAATAAACCATAAACCCTAAACTATAACAAAAAAACTAAAACCCTAAACTCTAACCATAAACCCTTTAAAAGGGAAATAAATTCGTACACCCCATGTTGCGTGACATGCTCAACTTTTTTACACGTTTATTTGTTTGACGTATGATTTGTCTTGTCCTCTTAACCCTATACAGAGGAATATGGACAAGTCTTGGATGTCAGCACCTAGGAGTACGACAACGTATAATGATGTGTTTTAAAATAATTACTCGCAAGTGCACGAATCGTTTTGCAATATAGCGTTATGCAAGTGCGAGGTCGATCCCACAGGGAATTGTGTTGCGAAAATTAATCTCTATTCAAACTAATCCTATTTTAACCTAGTTCCAAATTTAGGGGTTTTTTTGATAAAAGAAAACATGAACAAAAATAATGAAAATAAAGGGGTCTAGGGTTTTGGAATCCACACTCACCAAATCATATCAACCTAATCTCATGCTCATCACACTTATTCGAGGTTGTCACGTACAAATCTTAGGTATGCTCTACATTGCTTCAAAAAATCATTTAGATCATTCAATGATTTCGTTCATAGCACAAATCACAAAGAGTACCAATTGAAATCCAAACATCCAATGTATCATTCAATCACAATGGATATCTTCATTCGAACCGATAAAACAATGTATTAGTCAAACGACGCACAATGAATGTCCAATGTTTTGATAGATGAAAAACCAAGCAACCGATTTAATGAAACTTATTCCACATCATCACTTGTATCCGGAAACCACAAGAGATATCAAAACATCATTTCAAGAAAATCGAAGTAGAACAATGAGAAATCAAACCCATAAACTCAAATAGCATGAACAAGCAAGAAACTCGGTTTCTCTTCAATGGTGAGGTTTCATCCTCAACCCCAAACGAAAATATTAGCTACACATGATAAAATAACTACAACTTAAAACATTAAAAGCATAAAAATCAAAGAGTTGCAAAAGGAAAGAAATAAGCTACAAGAAGAAGAGAAGCAAGAAGTTATGTACAAAGAGGCTCATGCCTCCTCTTCTTGATTTTCAGCCTTGGTCTCCTTTTATAGCCAAGTGGTTTGTGTGGAATGGGTGAGTGGGTGTATGAGTGGAGAGATGAGTGGTGAGTGTTTTATGGAATGAGTGGTGAGTGTTTTATGGAATGAGTGGTGAGTGTTTTATGGAATGATGTTGAGTGGAAAAAAAGGTGATTAAGTGGCTGAGAATGTGGAGAAAAACGTGTATTGGCTCTAGCTTTGGGGAGACAAGGGATGAAGCAAAAGAAAAATAATAAGAGAGATGGTTCCGGATTTTCGGGATGATCCGACGACTTAAATTAAAACAGCCATATCTTTTTCCACACATCTCCAAATTGGCTGAAACTTGTTGCGTTGGAAAGCTGACATCTTGAACTTTAATTTAGACCTAAGAAACTCCCAAAAAGGATATCTTTTGGTCCTGTTATGATCAGTCTAAATGTACTGGTCTGCTGCATCCGAATTTCCTTGTATTTTGCTTGAATTGTATCATTTCTCTCTTATTGTCCTACAAAATATAAAAACACTAAAACTAACCAAAGCATTAGAAAATAACAAAGCTAAAGGTTTAACTAATGTAAATTAAGGGGTCCAAATACACAATATTTGGTACTCATCATATAACGACGGGTGTAGGGCGTTTGTGACATTTGCCGTTCGTAACTGTACGGCCGGCGATGGAAAAATTTACTGCCCATGCAAGTATTGTCGAAATAACCAGCGTCACACTCCTGAGTACGTTCTTGCCCACCTGACTGGAGGTCGGGGGATGAATCCGGGATACCATTTGTGGTATATGCACGGTGAGACTACGACTGGGTCCGCTATTCCTGGTCAGTGTTCGAGTTATCACAGTGGCACAGAGGCCGCTGACCGTAGCACTGAACATGGTGATCATGTCACAGAACAGGAGGGTGTCGCCGTGGAACAGGATGATAACATGCACGCCATGTTGCGTGACGCCTTCGGCGTGCACGATGTTCCTGAAGCCGCCAGTACTCTTCCGCAACAAGTTGATGAAGATACCTCGTGCGGGGACGCATTGAAGTACCAAGAGCTGTTAAAGACTGCCGAGAAGCCCCTTCACCCTGGTACAAAGCACAGTAAATTGAGTGCTACTGTACACATGTACAACTTGAAGTGCGTTGGAGGTATTAGTAACAAGATTTTTTCAGACATTCTGGAATTCATCAATCAGTTGTTGCCTCCTTGCGATGAGGCATTGCCAGATAACACGTATGAGGCGAAGAAGTTCCTAAGTGGCATGGGTCTGGGGTATGAGAAGATTCCGGCGTGCCGTAATGATTGTATGTTATTCTGGAAAGACAATAAAGAATTAGATTCATGTACCGTATGTGGAGAGTCTAAGTGGAGGGCTGATACACATGTAGATGATGATGGTGAGATCATATCAGCGAGAAAAAAACGCCTGGTGAAGATCTTGAGGTGGTTTCCACTCATCCCACGGTTGCAGAGGTTATTCATGTCTGAGCATACTGCGCCCCATATGAGATGGCATGCAGAAGGCCGCACTAGGGATGGCGTATTGAGGCACCCGGCCGACGGTGAGGCATGGAGATCGTTCGACATTTTACATCCAGATTTTATGGCAGAGAGTAGAAACGTCCGGCTTGGTTTGACAGCAGATGGATTTAATCCATTTGGGAACATGAGCACATCCCACAGCACATGGCCCGTAATGCTTGTGCCGTACAATTTGCCACCTTGGATGTGCATGAAACAGTCGTCCTTCATCCTTTCCTTGGTTATCCCTGGACCGAGCTCACCAGGTATGGATATTGATGTTTACCTTCAGCCATTGATTGATGAGTTGCTGGAACTGTGGAATGTAGGGGTACGAACATTCGATGCTTCAAAGAAGGGAAATTTTATTATGCGATCTCAGTTGATGTGGACGATAAACGACTTGCCAGCGTATGCAGATTTATCAGGTTGGCCTAACAGGGGTGCGAAGGCATGTCCTTGCTGTATGCAATCGACGCGTTCTATACGCTTAAAGAACGGGTGCAAATTTTGCTATATGGGGCACAGGAGATATCTGCCGCCTGAACATCTGTGGCGGCTTAACAGGAGGACATTTGACGGAACCGAAGAATTTGACAGCGCACCGATTGTGCCATGCGGATACAAGGTTCTCCAACAGTTGGACGGAGTTGCGTTTGGGGATGAGACCGCGGGTAAGAAGAAGAAACGGAAGAAGCGGAAGAAGGGTGCAGGGAGTTCCGATGTTATATGGAAGAAGAAAAGTATATTTTTCAGATTGCCGTATTGGAAAGACAATTTGCTTCGGCACAATCTTGATGTTATGCACATAGAGAAAAATGTCATGGACAATATACTTGGCACTCTTTTGGATATAAAAGGGAAAACAAAGGACAACTTGGCAGCTCGGCTGGACTTGCAGGAAATGGGATTGAGACCTAAGTTGCATCCGTTCACGGCCGCCAACGGTAAAACGTATATTCCCGCTGCCTGTCACACAATGTCTAGAGAGGACAGAGAAAATTTTCTGAAGGTTCTTCGAAATGTTAGGGTCCCGGACGGATACGCTTCGAACATTTCACGATGTGTTCGGCTCAAGGACCGTACAATTTCCGGCTTGAAGAGCCATGATAGCCATATACTGATGCAACAGCTTCTCCCAATTGCACTGCGTAAGTCATTGCCTGATAAAGTGGTTAGACCTCTTGTGGAGATTTCTGCATTTTTTAGAGGCATATGCTCAACAAAGCTATCACAAGAAGATATGGACCGACTGCAGGGTGACGTTTGTATCACTTTGTGCAAGCTAGAACAGATATTCCCTCCAGGGTTTTTTACCAGCATGGTCCACTTGGTCGTGCATCTTGTGCGGGAGTGTAGACTAGGCGGACCCGTGCAGTATAGATGGATGTACCCGGCAGAGAGGTAAAATTCGACGTAATATATAATTAAATATTTTTATTTAATTGTAATCCTAATTGACGACAATTAAATTATCGTGTATGTGTTTAAACCAGGAGTCTGGGGAATTTCAAAAATAATGTGCGCAATAAAGCAGCTCCTGAGGGATGCATTGCGGAGGGGTACATAGCGACCGAGCTGATAACGTTCTGTTCAAGGTATCTGAATAACGCACCAACATTCCACAATAGACCTCAGAGAAATCCTGATGGATCCAAGGGAGCGGGCACGCGTGTTACCATGAACCGGTTGATAATGCACCAGATTCATCGTTATATTGTGTTCAACTCTGAAGAGTTTCACAATTTGCGGACGTAAGTAGTCCTAACCTTATATTTAGCAGAATTCGAATAAAATATATATAATAACAATTATTACATAATTGTATACGCTGAATGTAGGATGCACAAAGACGCGCTTAGGCGATCATGCACTAGGGGTCGCATTACGGAGGCTCTTATTGAAGCACAACATCATGAGCAGTTCTGCGAATGGTACCGTGCATATGTAAGGAAATAGTCGTAAATTTGAAATTGGATAAATTTATGCGGGTTCAATATAAGTACCCAATGTGATGTTTACTATTTGTAATTAAAACATAGGTCGATGGCCTGGACGATCAACGTAGGGAGGAATTGGGCCACAAGTTGGTTATGCGTTGTAGAGGGCTAAAGGAGACAGCGGTGAAGTACAACAGGTACGTGGTAAATGGAAAATTATTTCGCACGCTTGCTCATGATGTGGGAAGGAGGACTCAGAACAGCGGCGTATGTGTTCCTACTGTTGAAGGCGAAACGTACTACGGGCAGTTAACCGATATATTTGAGGTCGAGTACTATGACAGGACTACGTACGTCTTATTTAAGTGCAATTGGGCAGACCCCATGATAGACAGAGGATTCACGATAGACGAGTATGGCCTAGTGTTTGTCAACTTCAATCACCTCGTCCACAGGGGAGAACTGATTCAGGACGAGCCGTACGTGCTTACATCTCAGGTGGATCAAGTATTCTACGTAGAAGATGAAAGGAACCCAAATTGGGTTTGTGCGGTTAGGACCAAACCGCGCAACGTGTACGACGTTGGCCAGGGGGATGGGAGTAATGAGGATGGTACAACCTACCATGAGTGCGTACCGCTCGTACTAGCCACTGATGACCTACCCGATACGAATGATGAATTTGAGTACGACAAGCCCGACATTGATCCGATTGAAGCTCCTGTGATACAATGATTGATGTATTTCTTGTGAGTATAATTAGCTTGAACTCAACACACTTGACTGATATATAAATTGTTTGTACAATTCGCTTGAACTGAATAAGGGTTTCTATTATTTGCATAAATTTCGTTGTATAATTTGCATATTCATTAAAAATATATTACAAAAAATATTATAATTAATTTTTCTACATTTGTTCGCAGGTATTGATGGACCAGGGACGCCATCCTTATGCATATCGGGCACCTCGCCCACCCGTGCCCCCCATGACCACGCCCACTGATTCGACGCCAGTATATACTGCGGCATGGCCACACCACCCAGACGGGGCTTATAGACCATTGTTGCCGGGTATGGTGGCCGTGCCCACGTCAGATCACGGGCAGACCAGCACAGCTGGAGTTGGCAGCTCTCCATTGTCGGAGCCGCCGACATTATCTCAGTTAGGGTTCACCCAACCGGGTAACGCCTATCGATGGTGGATGCGAGAGGGGATGGGTCAACAGGGTTATGCGCCGTACTATCCGTTTACGTATAGTGTACCGTCGACGTGTAACCCTGATAGTGAGACGCAGGATGGTAGATTTCCACTGTCACAGACCGGGGAGATGCAGATGCCGGCTGTGGGGTTGGGACAGATACCGGCACAGGCGGCGATGCAGGGCCAGATTTTGGGGCCGAGACAGATGCCAGCATCGGGGGCGAGTCAGGGCCCGGGGCATGTAGAGAGGCAGATGCCGCTTTCCGGTGAGAGTCAGATGCCGCTTTCTGGTGAGAGTCAGATGCCAGATGTGGGGGGGAGCCAGACTATCCACGAGGAGGACGTTGCGATGTTGGGTACCGATCAGTTGGCCCCCGGTAGCCCCCAGGGTATGGATTCAGATGATGATCAGCATCATCCACCAGCCGGAGAGGTTAGCGAGGAGGTTGCAGGCGACCCAGCGACGCAGCACATAGGGACTGGGCAGATTCGGTTGATGGGTAAGTACATATGTAGACATCCTTAAAACTCATATTATGTTACCAAAATATTTTTTTTGGTTTGGAAAAAAATAACTATTTGATTACATTTTGTTTATATATGTGTGTGTGTGTTATTTAGTGTTAACCAATTAAATTAATGTTGAATATATTTTTTCATTAGGGTACAACCCAGACGGGACCATTTATTATGAGGTGATTGACGACCCAGCGAGAAACTGGGTGCTCCCGAGGGGGAAGAAGATTGTATTGCAGTACAATGCTGCTATACAACCTGTAGGACGAGCCTGCAATCGTTTTCGGCGGGAAGTGGGCAAGATGATCAGGAGTGGGTCCTACATACACATGCGGGACGAATGGGCGAGGGTAAATAGGCAGATTAAGCAGGCAATGTGGAACGCGCTGATGGTATGTTTCTGAATATAATTTAATTATTTATTTGAATTAAACTTGAGCTTAATGTTTAGGTTGAAGTTTTTAAACCTATAATGCTTTGATTGAAATGTGCAGGAGGAGTTCTATCTACCTGTATCAGTAGACATGCGCAGGGCACAACAGGAGGCGTGGAATGATATTGGACGTAAGCACCGCTCGTGGAAGTCGAGGTTCAAAACCCAACTACAAATTGGAGACGGTGACACGCCCGAGAGTATCCGTGCGAGAATGCCGGAGAAATTTTTTGAGGAGTATGATGCAGAAGATGTAGAATTCCTGCTGAGAGATTGGTGCAGAGAGAATAAAATCGTATGTAGGCCAAAAAATCGTCAACTATTTTTTAATAACAGTTCATTTAATTTTATTTTTAATTTAAGTGTGTCAATTGTTACATGTTTATTTTCATGTTCAATGCGTAGGCAACCTCTGAACGGATGAAGAGGTTGCGGGAGCGGAATGACCTACCCCATTGTGCGGGATCTAAAAGTTATGCCAGATTTAATTACGAGGAGGTAATTAAATATATATGTTTATGTTTTTAATATTTGTTGGTAATTGTTTTTCTTTTTCTTTTTCTTTAAAGTATTTTTATCGCTATCTGTTTGTTATATATGTCAACTGCATGACGACAGACATGTACATCTGGCACGCCCCCCACTCGCGCCGCGTCGTTCGTGAAGACCCACACAAGGAAGGACGGCACTTTCCTGAACGACCGTACACGGGTCTTATGCGTATGCTACTGATTTAGTTTACTAATATTTTTAAATTATGTGTGATATGTCATTATTCAATATATGACTTTTTCATGTTGACGACGTACAGGAGAGGATGACGCAGAGTTTAGCCAGTGATCCAGCCGCCACGCAAAGCGTCTCCGCAGACACGGTGCGTTGGGCACCGAACGACGCTTACGAACAGGCGATTGGGAGGCCTGAGTATGCAGGGAGGGTTCGGTAGGTTGGGCCGAACGTCACACCTGTTCCAGGGACATGTTTTTCATATAGGCCTCGGTCACAGGGGGGACCATCTCAGGGGACGTCTCGGGATTGGGCCGAACAGTCTCGGAAGATGGAAGAGATGCAAGCGGAGCTACATGCTGAGCGAGCGAGGAATGACCGGTTGGAGCAGCGCGTGCAACAGTTCGACGGCATAGAGCAGCGCTTGCGAGAGATGGAGGTCTTCATGTCCTCCATGGGAGTACCTGCACCATGTGTTGGTAATCAGTCTTCTCCTGCACACGTAGGTAGTACGTCGTCCGTTGGTAGTGCATCTGCAGGTATGATTTATATTGTGTATAGGACAATTAATTTCAATTTGTTTTCATTACCCCTTTAATTTTGCAAGTAATATTATATACTTTAATTGTCTATATTATTTGCAGGTAATTCGACAACGGTTGGTACGTTGTCGCCTGTTGGACGACAGCTGAGCCAGCACTCCACTGTCGCTACACCTTCGCCCGCTACACCATTCATTGCGCAGCAATCGCCGGTGGGCGAGAACACGCCTGGGACGGTACCTCGTGATTCGCAGCGACGCCTTTCAGATTTGTAGATATTTTGTGTAATTATTTTTTGTTCGTAAATATTTGCTTGTTAACGAATATGTTATTAATTATTTGTTTGTGTAGTATGATTTCGTGTTGGTTTTGGGTAAAATAAATGTTGCGTTATTTGTGGTCGAAAATTACAAAATTTGAAAAATTAAAAAAAAATTTTAATTAACCCAAATAAATTTTAAAAAACAATAAATAAATTATTTTTTTTTCCAATTAAAAACAGTTTGACACGTGTATAGGAATACACGTGTCAAATTTGACACGCGTATTCCAATACACGTGTCAAAACATTTTGACACGCGTATTGGAATACGCGTGTCAAATTTGACACGTGTATTCAGATACACGTGTCAAAACATTTTGACACGCGTATTGGAATACGCGTGTCAAACTTGACACGCGTATTCCAATACGCGTGTCAAAATGTTTTGACACGTGTATTGGAATACGCGTGTCAAATTTGACACGTGTATTCCTATACACGTGTCAAAAAAAATTTGACAAGCGTATTGAAATACACGTGTCAAATTTGACACGTGTATTACTATACACGTGTCAAATTGTGCAGTTTGTAACATGCACATTTGACACGCGTAATACGCGTGTCAAACTACACGTGTCGAAATGTTTGACACGTGTACGACACTGTACACGTGTCAAACTGCACGTGGCTATTTAATGCGATTTTTGTAGTGTTGACAGAGTTCATGTTTATGTTATCAATCCTTTTTTTTTTTTTTTGAATTGACAAATCGATCTTAGTACTTCATTGCAGCAGTACATCTGTTAATGTGTTTATTTTGTTATATTTGCAGCTATTGCCACGGTCGTTTACCATAGCAGAAATTTTGAAAAATAATGGATTGGCTATTGAGAAAGAGTAATATTTTCTGTCTTCCGTACGTATATTTGTGTAATATTTTAAGCATACAGTTAACTTCTAATTCTCATAAAAAAATAACATTCACTGTCTGCAGAGATCATGACCTCAACTGTCGATATAAAAAGGATGACTCTAGGGGAAGTGCATTGCATTGTTTTAAATATAAGAATTTTAGTGACCTGTTACAAATTGACATGCCACCAAATACTGACGTGTCAGTGTTTGACATGTCACTAAAGAAAATTTAATGACTTCGGGTTTCAAGACGTTAAAAAAGCGTCACTAATGCCATGTCACTAACTTTTAGTGACGTGTCAAACCCTCTGACATATCACTAAATGCAATCATTAAAAACTTAATTTTTTGTAGTGTACCTCCAAGTCAAGCTGCATGGGGTACCTGCCATGAATCGGCGATACCTGAATGAGGTCTTGTGCTGCTATGCATGCATCAAAGATATCATATTCGAAACAATATAAAATAGAAAAATAAATAAATAAAAAGATATAATAATAATTGATCTAAAGCCAGCCGGATGAATCACAAAATATGCAAAATAAACCAACTGAAAATTTATCAATCATGCGTCCAAGAAAAAAAATAAATCGTTAGTTTTGGCTAGTATGCCAATTCTTATTACAGCAAAATGAATAAAGTTATACCCACCTCTTCATTTTCCTATCAAAGATTCCTGGTCCGTAAGTTGATATGCACATCTCAACAAGAACGTTAAATTGCGTCAATACGACTAAGAAGACAGGTACACTGGCCAAAGAAATGACAGGAATGATTATTCGTAATTGTCGCTGTAGCATAATTGAAAGAGCAGTAGAAAAGGCTATCATCATGGCTACAATGGAAAAGAAAAGAGTGGACAGTCCCATGATCAACTGGTTTGGCAAGGATGTAAGGAAATCGTCTTCTGCATAGCGTGATGTTATTCCCAAAAACATCAAGACTGAAGTTGTGGAGAAAAAGAGCGACAAGGTATCGGATATTATAAAGATCATGAACAATCTTTCATTTACGAATACAGGGAAGCCAGTATCTTGTTTGTTGCCACCTGGAACAGTAAAGACTGCAGCAAACATAATAGTAACAATGAGAGCGCCTGCCACTGTACAAGAAGTTGCTGTGCCCTTCATCCATTTTTCTCCTTCTTTCTTCAAGTCTTTGTGGTTCTTCGTAAACAAGTCCCTAGCAGTCAAACCATCATAGTTCGTATATTCCTTACTCCTGGGAATGGAAAAACTTTCCACCTCCTGCATTGTTGATTTAACTCTTATAAGTCCCACGTTATTTGAAAACAAATAAAAAAATTATACTTCCTCAAAATTACACCTAAATTAAAATGTCACCCAAACTTTGAAGAGTTTCAATTGATCCCTCAGACTACCTAGCCATTTACATAGTCGCCTCCATTAGGATTTTTTATTAGAGAGATGTTACACATCAATCTCTTTTATAAATCTGTCATTCAATTTGTGAGACCCACATGTGGGTCCACACATTTAATGGTGGATTTGCCAATCTCTTAAAAAGAGATGAACAAGAGCTGGGTAACAGATGGAAACAAAAAGTTTATCTTTACATTAAATCTGACGAAAAAATTAATACCCCCGCATCACATAAAAAATTAAAAAAACACTATGAAGCAAAACCCATGGCCAGGTTATGGGTCTCCATCCATGGCTAGTGATTTTTTTTAGTTGAAGCACATAATTGTATTTTTAAAGAAATGATAAGGGTATAATGGACATTTTACTTACGTTTCGTCGTTTTTAATGGAAGAATCTAGGCCCCATTTGGTTTTGCGGAATACACTCTTAGAATGACTATTTCTATGGAATAACTATTCTTTAATTTGATAGGGACATATTTCCCTTAGGGAGAGGAATATACATTCCTCTCATTAGAGGAATCACTATTCTTTAAGAAATAAACAACGTTTTCTGAAGAAAAAAAAAAAACTATTTTTTATTATATATTATTTTAACCATTCAACCCTTTTTTTTTTTTTTTTTTTTTAAAATGTTGAATTGTTGTGGGTTTCTGGCCACCTAAGTCACAGTAAAATCCAGGGGTGGCCACACAACCCCCGAGATACTCTTGGGGTGGTGCGAGCGTCCTCGGTGAATTTGCGGATAGCCTAGGCACCTCCGATTCGCGTCAAACCACCCTCGATTCCCGTTGGGGTGGTCGCGATCACCCCTCATGGCACCGGGGGTGTTGCGTCCACACACAACAAATAAACTTTTTTGTTTTTATTTTAGTTTTAGAAAAAATAAAATAATCATGTGGAGATTTTTAGTAATTTTGATTCAATTCCAATTATGGCATATCTTTTGTCACCAAACTAAGGAATATGAATAACTATTTCATTCCACACTCTTTCATTCTTAATAATAACTATTTATCTTCGTAATTGAATACTCATTTCATGTACCAATTGCAACTTTTTAGAATTTGGGAGAACATTGCAATTTTGATATAACGCTTGAGAGGGATAAGTAAAAAAGAAGCTATTAATTTATAAACTTAATACCCTATTGGTCAACAATAATAGTATAAAGACAGATAATTTAACCTTATAGGTAGGGAGAGTAAATATTAACATTAAAGCTCAATGCGTAATATAACAAATTGAAAAAAAGAAGTGAATTAAAGATAGAATAAATATCAATTAAATCATCAGTTATCCAAAGTCTTAAACTTATAAAAGGTTAAGTATCATAATACCAAGAACTTGAACTTTATTTACATTATTTATTATTTTATTTGTTTGTTTGTGTTGTAAGCACTAAATTAAGCATTTAGAATCCTATATATTCGCCATCTATCTTCAACTAGCCTCTGTCTTCAACCTTTCATTTGTTGGGAAAATAAC
The DNA here is from genome assembly GCF_958979055.1 of Alnus glutinosa. Lineage (NCBI taxonomy): Eukaryota > Viridiplantae > Streptophyta > Magnoliopsida > Fagales > Betulaceae > Alnus > Alnus glutinosa. The sequence goes on from NC_084895.1 coordinate 9,680,863, forward strand.
ATCTCTCAAGCCGCTCACCAAACATGTTGTCTAAGCAACCATTCTAAATGTTTAGAGCTTCATTAATAAGCTTGCCATCAAAATGGATCTTACTCCTAAACCGTTCTTCTTCAGCATTTAGGTTTTTGTTGATGATTGGGGAACACACAGGGTGGCTATCCAGTCTTTCTAGATACTCACACAAACTATGTCTATGAGTCTCACCTAAAGGTCAAATTAATCATAGTCTTCTCAACAATTTGAATTTCGTCATCTTTCCTTCGGCAAATCCAGCTCTATTTCTAGTGGGTTTGGTGATCCCAAAAGTTCTAGAAATCCCTCTTGCTTGTAGACTACTAACGAATCAAAATAACACTTCCATCAACCTACTCCCTTCCCCATCATCAAAGTCCCGAATCAATCCAAAGGTGTCCACTGTTGAGTCCACTCGACCCACTTAGCAAAACCCGAGTGAATCACTCAAACATACACCAAGCGTGCTTGAGCCTCCCACCAAACTCATCGAAAGATGTGTCTGATCTAGGTGTCTCCAACTTTCAACCACTATTTTTAGTTCACATCTTACCACCGCACGTCTCCCAAATCCTTCGTCAAGTGACAACTCTTTGTAGAACTCATTTTCTCAAAATTAAGATATGTCTGATCTAAGAAATGCTTTCAAGGGATATATAGCTATTTGTAGAATGCATTTTCATGGTAGTCCAACCCAATGCATTCTAAATGCATCAACATGTTAAGTACAAGTCTCCACTTCAATGATCAAGACAAATCATTATATGATAAAGACTTGATATGCTATTGTAATTATATCGCAAATAAAATGCCCAATTTTACTACTTGTTACAAGTTATAAGGACCTTGTAATTTAGATATTTTGTGCATTAATTGCAATTAAAGCACCTAAATCACATACAATATAACAGGAATTTAATTCATCTCTTGAATCACAATTACCCAAACAATATCAATATTGAAAATAAAATAAATTTTATTTTAAAAAATAAAATTCAATTTGGCTTTAAGCGTGCTAGCTAATTAGTGAAAGCAAGCATATGAGAAAAGTTTAAAATGAGAGAGATGACCTTAAACCATTGTAGTTCTCTTTGCATTTGCAAAGCCGCCCCTGGGATTTGATTAATTTGATTTGAATCTCCTATAATTCCTGCCATATGTAACATCGTATTGCCATTCTTATCAACCCAAGTTGTCATACTTTTCTTGATAGGAAGCCCGTATATAAGGCTAAAGATCTTTGGTTGACGATGTAGGACAGCGAATGAAAATATGGATGTCCTGTCTACACCACGGCTCCACTGAAGAAATGGATTTGCTTGGACCATACCAAAAATAAACTCAAAAATTCCTTTCTCGATAGAACGGAAGATGGCATCTACAACTTGAGCTTTCCTCATTCGGTCATTATTCAAACTTGATACTTCTTTGCACATGCAATTGAGAAGTTCTTGGGATTGCACGTGGAGTAACTTCATTTCATATAAATCCTTGATTCCTTTGTCAATGATTGAAAGAATGCCAACTTAGCTAGATGAAACTAAATTTTTTTATTTTTTATTTTAAGAATAGAGTACAAAGGCTCCACAAATTATTAATTAAGCAAGGTATGGTATTAATTGAAGTGACGTATGTACTATACCAAAGAAGTTAAGGAGATTCGAAACTAGCTGTTGCAATAGAGTTAGCACTGCAAAATAAAAATGAAATTCGGTCACTCATACACATTATAAAATTATTACTAAAATAATTTTTTTTTGATAAGTAATTACTAAAATAAAATTAATAAATAGAATGATGTGTTTTAAAAATATCATGGTTTTTTTTTTAAAAAAAATATTGTTGTCAAATTGCAAGTAAGGGGTATGTTTTTAAAAACACACTATTTTTCTAGTTAAATTGTGATTTTCTGCGATTTTACTAAGTACTTAATTGATTTTTAAAAATTTTCGTTTCAAATCAAACGTTTTATAATCTCTCTCTTTCTTTTTTTTTTTTCTTTTCTTTTTTTTTTTTTAAAAAAAAAAAAAAATAGATTGAAAAAAAGCTGCAAATCCAAACAGACCTTGACAAGAATTATTCTAACCATTGGAGATATAATTTATCATCAGTCCCAGTCAAGCAACCTCTCCCACATGGACCAGTACATGGGGAATAACTATTCGGCTAGTTCATGGAAATAATGGCACAAGCCCACTGCATGAGGAATAACTACACACTACATGGAAAATAATTCTGCTCCCACCATGCAGAGGATAACTGCCCATTATTATAGAGTGGAAGCAAAATCCTAAAAAATAAGGATTCAATGTTGGACATCTACACAGATAGTAGTTGTAGAAAACAGTATAAAAGGTAGCGTATGTAGCACCAGCGACCACGTAAAAGGGGCATTTGGTTTCCTCTTAAAAAATCTGTATTATTTCAAAAATATTTTCCAAACACCATGTTGACTTGAGCATCGGAGTGTCCCGAGTAATCCTGAGATCAACGGACTCTAGTAACCATCTTCACTATGTTGGAGGTAGCTTATTGTAAGCCTAGTTGTAAGAAAATTTTGTTTAACAGTAGCTTTTATTTTATCAAGTACATATATATATATATATATGTATGTGTGTGGGGGGTGCGTGCAAAAGACTATCTATTAATTAAATAGTATAAAAATTTCTTACAAACTAAGTTGTTGGAACTTCTACAACCCAACCTCTAAAATAATGACTTATGTCCCATAACATATGAGAAGCATATATATTTTTTTTAATCGTATGTGATTCTCATTTCTTTTTTAATAGCGTTAATAAAAAATTATGTGCTTCTTTCGTGCTTAAAGGACACGACTTAAAGGCTTAATTATAAGAACGCTTACAACCCAGTTCATAGAAATTTATGTGATCAATTTATTAATTGCTTTTACAGTCAATCAATGGCGTACATAACTGAAGCGGGAGAAAATTAAGAACACGTATTTTTTTTTTTTTTGAATTCTACATCGAACAAATCCTTCTATGTGGCTCTCATTGGAATGTTTGTTCAGACATTGCTAATTAGAATGCACCTTTCTGTCTATGCGCTGAACTCTTTGGATGAGCATCATTCAAATGGCTTTCAAGTGCCCATTTAGCGCCATCTTCGTATCCTTGTGTTTTGAGCCATGCCCCTTCTTGAAATATACTCAACCTCGAGTTATGATTTAAAGAAGCTATGTCATTCCTTCCGGAATAGGATCCTTGAAATGAAAAGGATCCTTGTCCATTCTTTCCAAACTCTTTGTTTATGTGACGAAATCTTGATTTTTAATTAAGAGAAAAACTCTCTCTACGTCATCCTTTTTCATGGTACCTAGCTAAGACAATCTTCCAAACACACTTCATAATTATATAAAAATAAAATTGCACAATTGGTCTCTGGGATTGGCCTAAATTATGAATCACTCCCTGAAGTTGATTTTGGTCAACAAAATTTAACAAAGTCCATTAGTTTGCCACGTCAACGCCAATAAGATGGCGACATATGTCAATCTAAATAAAAAAAATTATAAATCTATTGAAAACATAAATAAATACAAATTTATTTGTTTATTTTTTTTAAAAAATGAAAATAAAAAAGGGGTGGCTACCTAACCGACAGCCACCCCTAAGGGCCAGCGCACACCCTCAGGGCCTGGGGGTGGCCTTCGGGCCACCGCCAAGCTTAGAGGATGGGCGCGTCACCCCCGACCACCTCTAGAGGTGACATGTGGCCACCATCAAAGGGAAGCCACCCCTTTTATATCTTCATTTTTTAAAAAAAAAAAAAAAATATTAATTTTTATTTGTTTATATTTTTAATAGATTTATATATTTTTTATTCAGATCGACACGTGTTACCATCTTACTGTCCCTGATGTGGGGCCTAACGAATCTGTCAATATTATTGATGGAATTGATTACAGAGACCAATTTGTAAATTAAGTCAACCATAAGGATCTCTGAATTAATTTTGATACTAGAGGAAGTGATTTGTAATTTAGGCCAACTATAAGGACCAATGGTACAATTATCCCTTATATAAACATTGTCTCACCCCCTATATGTAGCATCTATGTTAAATTGCCAAGGTCTCTCCCATTCCAAGAAATATCATCATTAGCAGTGACATTATTAGTAGTAACCCAAAAGTCATTGCAGATATGTACTTATTAGAGGTGACTTTTGATAGTTGGGACTATTATTAATATTTTCTTTGATGAAGCAAGTCATAGTTTTATCATCTAAGTAATTATCATAAGAGAAAATGTAAAGTTGTCCAAAATATTATTTTAATTGTTACAAGCCAAATCTTAGAGAAAAAAAAGTTTAGGCCACAACATACCTGATTCGATGATTTTTATTTGATTGCTTCTACTTTTTCCTATGTCTTGAATGTTCAAACGAATTTCCTCAGTGGCTTGAGCCGGTTGAATGTATATACCTTTCATCACAAAAGGCCAATGAATCTCGAGTAGGAAGTTCGGTAATAGTATTACTACATATCTCACATGAGCAATTTACTTTTGAGGAACAGAAAAGATTAAATAAATAATTCTTCAATACCTTAGAAATTTGACTTTATCTTATAGTGTGTTGTAGTGTTGGAGGCTATCTTTTCTTTTCTTTTTTTTGGGATTCATGATATATATGCTAGGCCCCTTTGAGGAGAACCTTTTGGTTTCTGTCCATGTGGCAAATAGAAGGTAGAAAATATGTGGTTTATGAGTTTTAAAGTATGTTATGTAAATTGAGATTGTTATAAGATTTATAAATTTCATGATATGTTTGAAAATGACATGAGAAGCACATGATGTTAATTGATGCATAAGTGTGTGAAAGTATGGACACAATGATTAATTATATGTCATGAAAGCACAAGGATGTATATGAAACAAAACCCTGAACTAAAGACTCTTGGGATGCATACCCCTGGGCACCATGCAACAAGACCCTTCTACTGCGTACTCCTGGGTACTATGAAATGAAAGATTGTTGGGCTGCGTACCCCTCGGCACCAAGAAACAAGACCCTTGGGATGCGTATCCCTAAGCACTATGAAACGAAAGACTTTTGGGCTGCGTACCCCACGACACCAAGATGGGAAGAAAAATGAATAAAAAGCATGTATAGCACGATGATGATGTGTGACATGTTTATATATATATATATATATATATTATAACAGTTGGAATGCATAAAATGATTTATGAGAAATTTATGCTAGACGTACTTATATGCCTATAAGTTTGAATGAAACAGAACATACGTATATCGTTACGGCTAGAATGCATCATCATAGATATATATATATATATATATATATATGATTTTATCTGGTTATATATAAGATGTCAGTGTTTACCTTATCAGCTACGAAACGTTATAAGAAGGGAAGTTGTTTACTATAAGTAGCTGTTATTGTAAACATATGGTAAAAAAACGAACAAATGTTGGATCATTGGAAAACTTAGTGAGTTTTATACTATTGAGATCGTGGACTCATTATTCCGTAGAAGTCGATGAGGACTCTGTGGCTTTATATTTGGAATATTACAACTGAGGCTTATCACATTGGTTGTTTGTGTCAGACCCTTGGATAGTCCTTTTTGTGAATATTATATATATATGGCCATGTGTTGCATGTGATACCATTTTTGTATAACCATACTTTTGTTATGTAATTAATACATTGTTAAGCTTTAATTACATAGATAGTCAAATGGCTTTGATGTTGTAATTACTACTGTTAGTTAATGATATTAGTTTCCACTACAATGTGTTGATTCTCTGATATGTTATACACATGACAGTGATGTGTTTGAGTTGTGTTGGTTCATGAAAAATTGTCATACCACTATGATGATTCTTTTTTTTTTTTTTTTTTTTTAAAAAAAAAGGTCGTCACAAAGACTTACTTAGGCATCCTAGTGAGACCCCACCGGTACCCCGATAAGTTCTCTCTTAATTTTAGTTGTTTTTCAGTGATCGTGAAAACGTAAAGAATATTGAGAAATAGTGTTGTTCACACTGAACCGAAAACTGATCTAACATTAAGGTTGTTCAAATATGTATTGAAAATAGTAGGGGCTTTGGGAGTGGGCATCAGTATCACACTATCTTTTTTGGTTCGACATGTGGATACAGTACGTCAAGATTTCATAATGTAATGGTATAAAACGTTGGTCTAGTTAGTAGTTATGCTATTTATCTATTAAGTGTAGTTAAACAAAATTGAAAATGACTTGGCCACATATAATGACTCATGTGAACAGCTTAGTTTTTTCATTTGTTTATGCTTTCAAGATTATGTTAAAATAATTGAGTACTGCCTCGTCAATTTAAAATAAGTTTATACAAACAGTTTGCATAGTAGAAATTCACTCGTTTGAAGTCAGTTATTCAAAAATCACCAACTTTTTTTTTTCTTTACTAGAAATTAAGGTTAAGGGTAATAATAACAAATAATTATGTTTTTATGTGTGTTGTGTTAGATTTGGTATCACTTTCTTTTGTATGTATAAAAATATGAAATTTTATTAGAATATTTGAATTCATAGTGGTGAGTTAATTTGGTTTATGTAGTTTTTTCTTTTTTAACGCATGTATGTTCATATTACAATTGATAGGAATCACTTGCTAAAGGATTAGGTAGCATACTCCTTCATTTGGAAAAGAAAAAGAAGAAGATCTGATGCGCGCGGCAAATCCATGCCATTATTGGATAATGTTATATTTAATCTTTATGTATAGAAATTATATCCAACCTAGCCAGCTGTACGTTTGCACGACCCGAAAAATATTAATGAGAAGCAATAAGAGAAGAGAAAAGAGATTGGTACTTACAGTATTTGTAGATCCATCGTTTCCAAAACACAAGCCCATCTCCACTCGGGAATGCATTAGGCGTACTGGCCAAAGCGTACAAAGGGGACCGATGCCATTTGTCTTGAACAAGAGCCAAACGTGGACACTTCCGAATTAAATCCAAAGCAATATCTGTTGGATCAAAAAGGGAATTAATTGTATTGCGACAATTTCAAATCATCAGAAATAACGACCGATGGATTGTTAGACTTAATTAGGCGAAGAGTTGCTTCTTACCTATACTTCCGTTATATATAGCGCTGCTACAAAGTGTAGCGCCGTTGACGGCTTTTTCTTCCGTTAGTACTTCCAGTGGAGTGCGAGAATAGAGATATCGAGCCAACTCTGTATGCCCAATGTGAATAGCCTGAGTAGCTGGAATAAATGAATTCGAGTCTTTAATGCTGATCAAGTTGTTGTTCTTTCCAAGCATGCATGCAGTCATCCTGTAGTTTCCCGCACTAATTGCATGAACCAGAGCTGTGTTGCCAAACTTATTTGGTACTGCCAAGTCTTCCTCCGACATTACATCCACTAACTTCTCCACTATACGCTCATGCCCAGCTTTAGCAGCAAGGTGAAGAGCCGTTTGGCCTAAATTCGTGATTTTTGCACCCGGTTGGCCCTTAAGGAACTCCTCTGTAGCATTCCAATCACCACGTTTTAGAGCCTCTCTTAAGGCCTCATACTGAACATAGTCAACGTTCCCATTTTCATCGCTGCCTGCAAATTAAAGTTTTTTAAAGGCACCCTAACATCAACATGGCAACTATATATGGGACGTTCTTTTCTTTGGATTTTAAATTTCAGAATTAACTCAATATGTAAAGGTCGGTAGAATTAGTACCGACAAAAAGCGTATCACCTACCTAAAACTTCTTCAGTACATAGGAAACTTGGAAGGAAAAATCTTATTAAAAAGCAAAATTTTATTAAATTAATTCATATCTCCTAGTTCAAGGGAGATAGGACTCCCAAACAAAAACAAACTCCAAGGTTAAGTGGGAGTAAAAAACTTAATTCAAATTTGGCTCTACCTCTTGACCTATAAATAGGTCCATACCACAGGTATAAACAACAGACTGATTATTTTATATATTAAGCGTACTTTTCTTTCAAAAGCTAATTTAGGTATCAGAGCAAGAACTCCGGGAGGGGCTCTTAGTTTTAGTTATTTTGCAATGATCATGGGAGCTTGAAGAGCACCGAAGAACGTGCAGTTCACACCGTATCAAAAACTGTTCTAACAATTTTGCACCGTATGTGGGAACGATTATTCGTTTCTCATAAAAAAATGTTACAGAAAAGAGGACGTTCTTGCGGCCGAGTCAACCGACCGAGAAGACATCAACCGAAGCCAGTCATTAAGCCTAATTCGCCCCCAGAAGATTAGAACAATGGATAGCCTCCACCATTCCCTCCCCCGGACGGTGGAGATCAGGGCCGTGTAACAGCGTTGGAAGCTCAGACTGAAGTCCTAACACGGCAGAATGTGGAGTTGCTGCTCAAAATTCCGGGACAATCCCATCCCTAGGTGATCTGGGATATGCATGAAGAAGAAGAGCGCAACAAACATGCCAACAGTCACGATCGTCGGGAGGAGGATCGTCGAGTGGACGATCACCAAGAAGACAATTTTTTAGAGGAAAATCACCGGGAACAAAGGAACGGAATGGCCAACAGTCATGGAGACCGACAAGAAGATGGAGGAGATTTGAGCAGAATTGTTGCTGAGTTGAAGAGAAGATGCACATACATGGAGATGGAGAAGAAGATAAAAGCAAATATGTAGTGGTGGACAAGCTTGTATTGGGTATTGGCTCACCCCTCACCAGACGGGTAGAAAACTACCAGCTACCCAAAAAGTTCAAGGTCCCTTAGATCCTGAGTTCCTCTTGAGACGGAGATCCTCTTGACCACATGGAGAGTTTTCGAGCTATCTAGATCTTCAAGGGACACCTGATCAAGTGGGGTGTCGGGCCTTCCATCTAGTCTCTCTGGGAATGCCCGGGACTTGTTTAGGAAGTTGCCCCCAAATTCTGTTGATTAGTTCAAGGAATTGTGCAAGATATTCTTGACGAAGTTTCTGGCTTTGCGGCCACGGAAGAAGCCATCGAGATACTTGTTAACATTGCATCAGCACAACAATGAAACTCTTAAGGAGTTTATGGCTTGGTTCAACTGAGAGAAGATGGCGGTTGAAGATCCAATCGAGGATATGGTCTTCTCTGCCCTCTATCCGGTCATTTCACCAGAGGAATCTCTGATGAAGATGTTGGCCCATAAGCAACCGAGTACCTTGCAGGGCCTGATGGATAAGGTAGAAGAATTCATTAATGAGGAAGAGACATTGAAGGCTATGGCCATATCGAGGCTACCCCAGAAGATAGCCGTAGAAAATAAAATGAAAGACTTTAGGAAAGCTGATAGGGAAGAGCAGAGAAGTTGAAGGACTATGACTTTACACCTCTCAATGACGGGATATTAGAAGTCCTCATTGAGATCAAAAGAGATCCGAAGTTTCGCCGACCACTGAAAATACCAGGTAATCCTCTTTACAAGAATGAAGGCAAATATTGTGATTTCCATTAACAGCCAGGTCATTACACTGAGGGGTGCATAGCCCTAAGGTTGCCAATTGAGAAGCTCATCAAGAATGGCAAGCTGGTTCAGTTTTTGGGAGAGCAAAGGAATCAATTAGGGAACAACAGGGATAACAGGCCCCAAAATCGTTAGGACCACCAGCCTCGAAATTATTATCCACAAGACCTTCCTAAACGAGATGAGATGGATTAGGAGAATGATCCCCGTGAGCATATAGATAGAAGAGAAGACCAAAGAAGCAAGAGTCCACAGCATAGAGAACCGAGGCAACATGAGGTTATAGCCAAGATCAGACAAAAGGTTCCCCAGATTTTGGGAGTATGGAGACCATGAACTCATTGACGTCGTTTCTTTTGCAGGAAGGAGCTAGGGAGAAAACTCGAGGAAAAAACAAGGAGGCAAGGAAATAAGCCCAAAAATAGGGAGAAAACCCTATAAAGAAAACACGAATGAGAGAAAACCCTAAGGCAAATCCATGGAGAAAACCATCCAAAGAAAACAACAAAAGGAGAAAACCTTAAGGCAAATCCAGGGAGACAACCCTGCAGAGAAAACAATGATGGGAGAAAGGCCTAAGGCAAATCCAAGGAGACAACCCTGCAGAGAAAACAAGAAAGGGAGAAAAGCCTAAGGCAAATCCAGGGAGACAACCTTGCAGAGAAAACAAGGCAAAGAGACAACCTTATCAATAACAAGAAGACATGGAGCCAACCTCGGATGAAGGGAGACGACCCTCGATTCTCAAGAGGAATAGGGTCATCCATGGAGATAGAGAGAAAACCCTAAGAAAAAACAAGAAGGCATGGAGCTACCCTGGAGATAGGGGAAAACCATAAGGCAAATCAAGGGAGACGACCTTGTAGAGAAAACAAGGACGAGAGAAAACCGTAAGGAAAGTCCAGGGAGAAAACCTTGCAGAGAAAACAAGGAAGGGAGACAACCTTCAGTTTTCACGTAACCCTCGCTTTTCCGATAACCCTCAGTTTTTCAAGTTAGAGGGAGAAAACCCTAAGAAAAATGAGAAGGCATGGGGGTTGGATTTAACCCTCGGGTTTGCAGGTTTCAGGTTTTCAGAAACTACAAAGGTATCACACATTTCCGAAAGATATTCTCAACAAAATTTACTAAGGATTGTCACCCCCGGAATCCGAAGGCAGTGGGGTTGGTCGATCTTCACTAGGATAGAAAGACATGTCTCGGGTGTGATCACACGCCCAGTATCCCCAGGAAGTGTAGAATTTGAACCCGAGACTTTTAAGGGTCAGGAGCTAAAGATTGTTCAAGCCTCGGAAGAAGTTAATGCTCCAATTTTTAGAGACATAGAATTCCCATTATCCGAGTATGTCTCGGATAAGGGAATTGGGGGTAACTATTGGGAATAAATCCCACTTAAAATCGGGATCAGAACCTTACTCCAAGTCGAATTGGGAGGTTATGACTCACAATCCGAGTCCAATTAGGACTCATTGAAGAATCTGGTTAGCTGTCTTACTCCAGATTGAATGGCGATGGGACTCCAGGCCAAATCAAATTCCATGGTTAAGTATGAGTAGAAAACCTAATTCAAGTTTGACTTAATCTCTTTGCCTATAAATAGGCCCATACCCCAAATATAAATGACAGACTGATTATTTTATGCTTTGAGCATACTTTTCTCTCAAAAACTAATTTAGGCATCGGGGCAAGACCCCTGGAAGGGTCTTTTAGTTTTAGTTGTTTTGCAATGATCGTGGGAGCGTGAAGAGCATCGAAGAACATACAGTTCACACCGTACCGGAAACTGTTCTAACAAGACTAATTTTGGTTACATAGTTTACTATACCCTGCAAGAAAACCAATAAGAATTTATTGAACTAATGATTTTCCAAAAATAATAAAATCGACCAATTGGACTAGAATAAATAACTCATGTTCCCTCTCCCCCGTTTGGAAAAGAAAAAAAAATTACTAGATTTAATAACATAACTGAAAAAGAATAAGTAATAGTCATTGTGAACCAAAACTTTGAAAGATAAAAGGAACTATCATTAGGTGACAAGAACTTCTTTAATAAGATATTTATACTTTTTAAATTTATGTGACAGGAGGACTAGCTCATAGCCACCACTATTTTATTTTTTTTAGTTATATTTTTTATTTAACTAAGTTTCATGAATTTATTTATCTGACATGGCACTATGCCAATTAATTCAAAAATAAGTTGGCAAATGGACATTTCTAAAACCATGGTAAAATTTAAGATGACAGAATTGAATTAACAAGAAAACATGCCGACTATTATGAGCATTTGCACGGTTGAGTGTGAGAGAGAGGGGGACTTGAGTCAGTACCTCTAGGCATGCTATGCTTTTTTGCCAACGTATCCCAAGCGATTTTTGCCAAACTAATATGATAAATCTCAGAAAATGTGTCTAGTCCGCATGAAATTTGGATTACATGTAAGGCCATGGAGTTCTTCTTACTCCAAGACTTAAAAGCAACTTCATCATCTTCTCGCTTTGGAGGTTCAGTGGTTACTTCAATTATTTCCCAAAGACCATGAGCCATCAAATAAGTTTTTACCCGAAAACTCCAATCCACATAATTATGTTTCTCAAGAACTTGAAGAACAACTGCACTCAGAAGCAACCTTTGTTTGAAGCTATGCATTTTTGAGAGAGAGAGAGAGAGAGAGAGAGAGAGAGAGAGAGACCTTTTAAAGTATTCCATGCAATTTTAGCAGAACTAATATGCCTAATAATAGACAATGCGTTTGGCCCGCATGAAACCTGGATCACATTTAAAGCCATGGAATTCTTCTTGCTCCAAGTATTGAAAGCCGCTTCATCATATTCTTGCTTAGGAGGTTCAGTGGTTGCTTCCACTATTTCCCACAGATCTTGAGCCATCAAATAGGTTTTAACCCGAACACTCCAAGCCACATAATTATCTTTGCTAAGAGCTTCAAAACTAGCTGCACTCAAGCCATCCTTTATTTCCATGTTTAATCAGCTGCCAATATATCCCAATGGTGTTAGGAGCATAATTGAAGACAATAAAAGGAGGATTGGCTACAATAATATTAGGAATTCCTTATTAACCCAATAATAATAATAATAATGCCCGGATGGAGTTCCCTAATCCCCTTGCAGACTATTAATTGACCTTTAATCATTTGGTACCTTTTTAGTTTTTTCTGATTAATAAATATTGTTTGGAAAACCTAACAACCGAAATATACAGTTACTCGAGATGTTCATATCTGTCAGAAAGAAAACGAAAATTCTTCATCAAGTTTGAAATAACTACTAGTTCTAAGAATACAAACGAATCAATAAACATATTTTTTATTGGGTTAGTAAATCAAATGAAAAGCATAAGAACAAGAACTGTAATTCTGAAATTATATGTTCTGCTTGTTGAGGAAAGAAATATGAGTAACGGTCCCAACTCCCAAATCAATTTGAGAAAGGAAAATTTTCAGCCAACAACGTCCATATTTCTTCTACGTAAATGTTTTTCATGTATAGAAGATCACGAAATTAATTCACAATGGCTATGTAACCCAAGTTTCTTGTATATATAAATACCCCATCATGTAGACAGATTATAATCAAGTAAATACATAGAAATAAAAATATGTTCTTCTCCATTCATCTATCACTACTTATACCTAGTTTTCTCACCGTCTGTCAAATGTAGCATTGTATTCATATGCTTTTATATATGGTTATGGTTGTTGGTACAATAAATCATCATAGAACTCAAACTTAAAGCCCATTTAATATAGAAGACTCACTCCACTTCAAAAAATTCATCATTTCCAGATAGTTTCAAACAGTCGAAAGATGGTAAAAAACCGTCTAGAATAAAGTCCATACAGTTTATTCTGGACGGTTTATAACCATCTAGAATTTGAATTATCGTCCAGAATTTTTAGTCGGGAATTCAAATTCTAGACGGTATGGGCCAAACTGTCCGAGATTCCAGACGGTCTAGCCCAAACCGTCCAGAATTAATAATTTCATTCTTTCTTTTATTTTTTATTTTTTTTTATCTTTTATCCATGGGATTTATTTCTCTTCTTTTTCTGTCATGATTTATTTCTTATATATATATATATATATATATATATATCATTAATTATATATTGATATTATTTTCATTAATAATATAATGATATTATTTTCATTTTCGTCAACGGTGCTACTGAGCTTCTTCTTGACGTCCCGGAGGTCCACGAGATCGGGCTTGGCCGGGACGACGACGGAGAGGACGGCAAAATGCAATTTCCAAATCCTCCAACCAAACCCTTCGGCCACTCTATCTACTTCTAGTAAAACATACAGATCTAGATCTCAACACCCAAATCAAATCCAAACCATAAAAGGAAACCCAATGCTTACATAGCCGGCGGCAGTAGATATAGAACATCTGTATTGGTGGTGTTATTGCCTGCTTGATCGGTACGAGCTCGCAGAGCATTTTCCAGCCTGGAGGTATCTGTAGGTTAGGAAAAGCACCCTCACTGCTTTGTTCGCCTAATTGATTGGTGAAGAAAGGGTGGTTTTGGGCGGAGGATGAGGGAGTCATTAAGCCGCTGAGATTGGCGGCACTCGGGTTGGATCTTTGTGTTTTGGACCACACCATATCAAGATTTAGAAGAGAATTTGGGTTTGCAAGCGGGACTAAGTGTGGGTCGAAGTAGTTGGATAAAGGGTCAAACATGGAGGAAGAGGAGGAGTCGGTTTTGTGGTGGTGGTGGTGGTGCTGCTGATGTGGTGGCGGTGGGTGGTTAGGCAATGGACCGAGATGGCTTTGTGGGTTCAAGAAGGCAGAGATCGATTTTGCTCGTGAATCATACACCTCAGCCTTTCCCCCGTCAACTTCTGGGCAGTCTGCTTGCAAGCAAACTGTGTTTGTTTTTTGAAAAAATTTGGGGGAAAAGAAAGAGATTGTGAGGAGTGGAAGCACTGGTACGGGGTGTGAGAGTGATTTGGAGCATCGATTGGTGGAGTGATCTACAACTAGGATTGTTTTGAGGAGAGTGACATGGATAGCAATCCGTGGCATTGATAGATCCAGAAATTTCCTCAGACGGTTTTAATCAAAGCATCTGGAAAAATACAGACGGTTTTAACCAAACTGTCTATATTTTTTCAGACGGTTTAATTAAAACTGTTCAGACATGAAATTTTGAAGATCGTTTGTTTAAAACCGTCAATATGTTCTAGATGGTTTGATTAAAACCGTCTTGATTTATTTTTTACGGATGGTTTTCAAAAAAACTGTCTGTAAAACTTTAATCCTAAAAAAAAAAAAAAAAAAAAAAAAAAAATCGTCGGTCATTTTTTGTAATGCTAACCCAATACATGGTAATAACCAGTTAGCTATGACCATGGATTCGGTCCACAACTACCACCAACAGCATCATCATAATTCAGGAGAGTCAGGCTTTAAGATTGTAATTTTGCCTACATTAATTCGATTAAATACTACATTTTCTCTCTAATGCTTTTAATTTGACGTATGTGATTTTGTAAATCCGCTACGTTGCCGTCCCTGGCCTTAATATGAGAAAATGAGTTTATTATTTTACTCCAAAAAAAACAAAGGAAAGGAGTTTAGTATATATTTGTAGGAAATTTTTTACCCATTTATTTTGTATTAAATCTTAACAAATAGGGGGAAAAAAATCCTAAACTACCCATTTATTTTCCCCAGTTTTTTACTAAAGAAAAAAAGAGTATAATTGTAATTTAAGCATAATTTGGTAATAGTCATTTTACCTTTTAGCCGTTTAATAAATTGTAAATTTTGTAAATTCCAAAGCATACTTAATTAGGAAGTAAGAATTATTAGATAAAGCATTTCAATTAGAGAAAACCTTCAATTCGGACGATCTGTAAAACATTATTTTTACCGCCTTTAATAAGAATTTGACACCCCAATTTGGACAAAGGTGGATGGAGCCACACCTCAAACTTCCTCCCTTTCTTGTTTCAATTTAACAAAAATTTTCACCCTCTCTTTGAATTTTTTGTTAAGTTCTCTTTAAATTCCTTAAGAACATTTTTTTTTTTTTTCAAAAAGAAAAACAAGGGAAGTGGATGCTAATGTGTACATATTCAAAGTATGAACGATGAAACAACTCTAGCATTGTACGTGCGACAAAGTTGCTCATTCGATCATTGTTCGCTTATAAAATTCAAATTGCTTGTTTTATCTCGATAGAGAAATATATATTTAGTTTCATTGTTTAGTTCATCTCCATACAAGAGATGTGCAAATCTACTATTGGATTTATGGGATCACATGTGAGTTCAAAAGAGTTATTGGCTGATCTGAAAAAAAGATGTGTAAGAAAATGACACTAAACACAATTGATATTGATATATGGTTTAGGAATACTTGTAATAATAAACTTGAATAGTTTTAATTTAAATATTTCGTAGTATATACATCTACAATCTTTTCATAGGATCCAAAAATTGTGGGCCGAGTATTAATTAAATGGAATTGAAGTTTGACCGTGACATTCCCACTCTTAAAGGAGTCAGACAGTTAGACTAAAACATGATCATTTTAACAAACCATATAATGAGACAATCACATCCTTCATGAGAAAAACTCACAATAACTATATATATATTATTGGATCCAGCATTCAGGGCATGCAACTATAGAACTCTTTCATGAAAACATAGCATTTCTCTTTATACAAAATGCATAGGGGAAAATTGATGCAAAAATGAAGCAGTTACTTACAGGTTTAGACGATGGACAGTCTTCCCAAAGCGAAGCTTGTAAGTCAGTCCCACTTTGCAATACTGGTTTTTAGTAGACAAACTTCAATATTTAAAGAAATGGTGAGATATATGTATATCCACGACCCCAGTGCCTTGGTGGACGCAACAAATACGCCAACGACAAAAATAACCAAAAAAAAAAAAAAAATCTACTTTAAGAAGACTTGTTGTGACCAAGCTGGCATGCACCAATCCACGTTGTAGCAGTACGTTGAGACTTGAGAGTCTTGTTTTGTAGAAAATTTTTACTTTGTCATTACTAAGAGCAACTTGCTCACATGCAGTTATTCAATAGACTAAAATAGATTAAATGTGCTTAATTTCTCTCTAATTCTTTATATATTCTTCGGACGCCCTGCCTTGGTGGAAGCAACACTAGCTAGATGCCACCTACGACAACAACTAAAGGTTTTACTTTAGAGAAGACTTTGAGCGGAATTATCACGAAGACTTTGATATCCAAGCAAATAAGGTCATTTCTTTCTACGTTCGATCAACCAGCCTCGTTTAATATTGGATTTATCTTTAAGCAAATTTATTAATGAGTTTTGGATTTTTATTTTTTTTCAAATTGCTCCTAAACAATTAAAACAGTCATGCAACTGATAGTTCACGTGCTTCAATTCTATATCTAAAACACAACCATGCATTCAGGTTCAACCACTTAATTACTTGGTATAGTATTCGTTAAATGCAATATTATAGTATTAATATTTGTTAGTTCATATATATATATATATCCTAATACAAATTTGATCTATATATACTGCAACTCTATATACAGCCCTTAGTAGTGAACTATGTAAATCCTGTGTTCTTTTGTGATTGCCGGCCTATTTGTATTTTTATTTTTATTTTTTATTTTTATATTTATTTTGCATTCCACGAGTTTTGGAAATATGGTATATTTCCCTAACAATTGATATAAAAGCTTTTGGTTTGAGTGGGAGCAATGGCAAGAGAAGAAGGAAATATTAGAATCAAAAAGTCCTACAACATATATTTAAGGTATTAGAGGATGCATATTGAAGATTATGTCTTAATGTCGAAATTAACAGTAATCACGTACCCACGCCTAATCCTCGATTTGGGATCCCTAGGTGCACCAACAAGGGGGAGGAGGGCGGTGACACTACCTTCGATACTTAAGTCAGTAAGAGAATAAAGGTAATAATGAGAAAATAGATGGAGATTAGTGCATGAGAGCATACCCGATTTTCCCAACACCCTTTTGGTCATCGTCCGTTTGTACCATCGTAATGACCGGTTTTATAGCTAGCCTGACTCATTTGTTTTTCCTCAAAATTGGATTCAGAAGCGTCTAAGCAATCTGATTCACGAAGCCTCAAAGCCTCGAAGCAATCTGATTCTTTTAGTTTTTTAATTTTTAATTTTTAATTATTTTTTATAGAAAAATGACATATGGCAGGGGTATTATGATCATATTTCACCAAAAAATGGCATTTTTCAAAGGTTTTGACAGGTTGGGGGGTCAATCCAAGCCTTGGTAGTTCGGGAGGCTATCTGGGGAATGAATGGTAGTTTGGGGGCTAGAATGTATTTTTTCTAAAAAAAATCTATATCGATCTTGGTTTGCACTGCCACGTCTCTACATTGTAAAATAAAAATGTAATATATAGCATAGAGAAATGATTCTTCTACATCTTTCATACACTTCTCCTACACCTCATCACTACCACCATCATTACAAAGTCGCCATGGCATTAACACCACCATCATCTTCTATCATTATCCATTAGCTCCAACATCATCATTCACTACTATGATGCCATATCATCACCATCACCGGGTTATTACCACCACCACCATTTGCTCCCATAATTATAACTACTATTACTATTTACTATCTTAATTTTTTAATATGCTCATCAGAGAATTGGTATTTTAATACTAAACTTTCTGATATTTAATTAAATTTGCACCCTTTAGTAATTTACTGATAGTATGCTTTGCTATTTAGGTTATTCTCCTTGCTAGAAAAACACTATCTCCCTATAACAAATAAAGGGTTAAATATACTTTAGCTTCTTTGACTAACATTTCTTTTTTAAAAAATCTCACAAACTGACAACTGTAACACTTAAATACATCAAACTACTAATTTGTTGCATTTAACCCACTTTGTTAAAGGTTGCTGTCTGTTTGGATGGAAAAGTGGTCACATGCCACACATGTGACAACTTTTCTGTCATTATTCCTATAATATCCCCCATTTCTTTAAAAACAAAATAATAAAAAGAATTAAAGAAACGAATTAAAACAAAAATAATGAAATATTAAAAAAATATTAAAAAATGAAATTAAAAAAAAAAGGAACCTTATTTTGGGTGGCCAAAGGGGTGGCCAGCAAGCCACCCCTATAGTGTCTCAGACCCTCAGTAACCCCCTATTTTTACTTTTTTTTTTTTTTTAAGGCTTTCTTTATTGATTAAAAATATAAGTAAATTTAGTTTTTTCAACGGTTAAAATGAGGATAATTTTGGAAGAATTTGGTTCAAATATGATTTGTCCTTCCACTCTAACCATCAACCCTAATAGAGTGGCTTAATTCTAACAAAATGATAGTTTAATGTATCTAAGTGTCACATATGCAGTTCATGGGGGTAAATAAAAAATGACAATTAGTTAAAGGGGGGCAAGTATATTTATCCCATAAATAAAGGTAGGCTTGCGTCAAAATAATCAAGCGGAACGATTTGAACACAAATTTCCTAAATTCTAAATTGTAGGAAACTCATACAACGAGCCTCTAAAAGTGACATGCGTCATTTAAGCTATTAAAAACGCATGTAAGAAGCACATACAATTAAAATAATATCTGCTTCTCACATGCAAAAGAGACATGTCAATATTAGAAATTGGTTTGTATCAAATCAGATTGTATGAAATTTTTGTCCGAATGATTTTGCTAGTAAAGTTAGCTCGCTTTGTGCATTCTAGTATGGTCATGGGAGATGATAATCACCAAAAAGAGAAAGTGTATGTGGTAAAGGTTTTTGAGTGGTTTTGTTTTTTTAAGTAAGAAGAAGTGATTTACGTAATATAAGTACAAATAAGGTTTGAAATTTTTGTATGAAAAAGTAAAACGTTTTGTAGAGTTTTTTTTTTTTTTTTTTTTTTTCTTTATAGTAATAAAAAATAATTGATGTAATATAAAAAATAAAAAAAAAATGAAATGTTTTGACATTGACTTTTTAAGAGAAAATTGAGGCCAAGGGAAGGAGTTTGCCAAACAGCCCTGTCTCACCTCACTCAATCCTCTGAAGTACCTTGCTTTATGCTGTGGAATTGAAAATAATGTATACTGCTTCCTCGAAAAGTAGGAACAACAATAAGAGGAAGAAATTGGTTTTTGTCACATGGCTGCATAAGTGGATGATGTGGCAAATAATAGGTTTTCAGTCACGTGAGATTTATTAGATTAGATAGTTATAACTGAATGGGCTGAATCTAGCTGTCAAGGCTAGTTGGCTGTTCACTTGGGCCTAGCTGGCACCCAGTAGGTTATTCTATAAATAGCCCAATCTATCTTGTAATTAGTATCCAGAAAATATCCAGTGAATTGTATTCTTAAAGATAACAGGTAGCTTAGCAATTAGCTCAAGATTCTAGTCTGTAATGGCGTCTCTAGCTTAGCATCTAGTTCTAGTTGTTGTAATGTTGTAACCGAGATATTCCAGTATAAATGCAAGCAGATTCTCTCGTTCAATTTCACAAATTCATCTGCATTTCTTACATAATCAGTCTCAAACCCCTAAATCAGTAACCAGTGTGTTACAGTTTTTTTTTGTTTGTTTTTTTTTGTGTACCCATTGGTTTCACAAGGTGGAATCCACTCTGCAAGAGAGGGTGATATGAACACAATCCTCATAGCGTTTAGAACCCAAAATCTAGGTTGTTAGTGAAAAATAAAAAATTAAGAAAAAATACTCAACTCTCTTACCGGTCCTAAAATCACCATGATATAGTTTAAAACATGATAATATTGAATATTCATGATATGACTTGGTTTGTAGTGATGGAAATCCTCTTTTGAGGAGAGAGTTTACAAAACGTGAGAGATAGATCTAGGTTGTAGAAGTGCAGGATTTTTTCGGGTCCAAGGACGAGATTGGGTTCAAACAACATAATTCAGGAAAGTCAATTTTTAAGGTTATAATTTTGCCTATATTAATTCGATTAAATAGTACTACCTTTTCTCTAGCATGTTTTTAATTTGATGTATGTGACTTTGTAAATCCGCTACGTTACCATCCCTTAATATGAGAAAGGAGTTTATTATTTTACTCAAAAAAAGAAAAAAAAAAAGAAAAAGAAAAGGAGTTTAGTATATATTTGTAGGAAATTTTTTACCCATTTATTTTGTATTAAATCCTAATAAATAGGTGAAAAAAAAATCCTAAACTACCCATTTATTTTCCCAAGTTTCTTAATAAAGAAAAAAGAGTATAATTGTAATTTTAGAGTAATTTGGTAATAATCGTTTTACCTTTTAGCCGTTTAATAAATTGCAAATTTCGTAAATTCCAAGGCATAATTAATTAGGAAGTAAGAATTATTAGATAAAGCATTTCAATTAGAGAAAACCTTCAATCCCGACCATCTGTATAATACTATTTTTACAGCCTTCGATAAGAATTTGACACCCCCATTTGAACAAAGGTGGATGCAGCCACACCTCGAACTTCCTCCCTTTCTTGTTTCAATTTAACGAAAAATTTTACTCATTTCTTCGAATTTTTCGTTAAATTCTATCAAAATTCTTTAAGAAGAACTATTTTTTTTTTTCAAAAAAAGAAAGAAAAGAAAAACAAGGGAAGTGGATGCTAATGTGTACATATTTAAAGTATGAACGATGAAACAACTCTAGCATTGCACGTGCGGCGAAGCTGCTCATTCGATCATTCATTGCTTATAAAATTCAAATTGCTTGTTTTATCTCAATAGAAAAATGTTTAGTTTTATTCTTTTGTTCAACTTCATATAAGAGATATGCAAATTCGATATTCCATTTGTGGGACCACATATGGGTTGAACAGAGTTGGTGACTGATTTATAAAAGAGATGTGTAAGAAAATGACACTAATCACATTTGATATTGATATAGGTTTAAGCATACTTGTAATAATAAACTTAATTGAATAGTTTTAATTTAAATACTTCGTAGTATGTACTACTACAATCTTTTCATAGGATCCAATAATTGTTGGTTGAGTAATCTTTAAATGGAATTGAAGTTTAACCG
Source organism: Alnus glutinosa (assembly GCF_958979055.1). NCBI lineage: Eukaryota > Viridiplantae > Streptophyta > Magnoliopsida > Fagales > Betulaceae > Alnus > Alnus glutinosa. The sequence continues at coordinate 9,702,405 of NC_084895.1, forward strand.
TGACATTCCAACTCTTAAAGCAGTCAGCCAATTGGACTAAAACATGATCATTTTAACAAAACATATAATGAGACAATCACATCCTTCATGAGAAAACCTCACAACAACTAAATATATATTATTGGATCCAGCATCCAGGGCATGCAACTACAGAACTCTTTCATGAAAACATAGCATTTCTCTTTATACAAAATGCAAAGGGAAACATTGATGCAAAAATGAAGCAGTTACTTACAGGTTTAGACGACGCGCGGACTGTCTTCCCAAACTGAAGCTCGTAAGTTCCACTTTGCAATCTGGTTTTTAATAGTCAAACTTCAATATTTGAAGAAATGGTGAGATATATCTATATCCACGGCGCCAGTGCCGCGCCTTGGTGGACACAACACATGCCAACGACTACAACAACAACTAAAATTTCTATTTTAACAAGACTTGGTCGTGACCAAGCTGGCACCAAGGCACGTTGTAGCAATTGAAAGTCTTGTTAAGAGCAGACTTGAGCGAACCACGGCATGCACGTTGTAGCAAATTTTTACTTTCTCATTACTACTAGCAACTTGCTCACATGCAGTTATTCAATAGACTAAAAATTTCTCTAGTTAATAACAAGCCTAACGTTTTTTCCTTTACTAGTTTGAGATTTAGTTTTGAGCAGAAAGTGTTTATAAGAAGAAACTTGCCCCCTTTACTGCTTTTGAGCACTGGTTCGGAACCCAGGAATTTTATTTATTTATTTTTTCTCTGCTTCTCAAAATAGAGTATAAAATTGAGCAGAGGAGATTCATCGTGCTTGTCTCTCTGGTTCTCCGAAATTTCTAAGGCCTCCCTCAGTTTCTCTTATCTAATTTTTGACAACAAAACCATCCTTTCGATCTAATTTTGAAAAGAAGAAGACGGGAAGGGCGAGAGAAACAAAGAGTAGCTAGCAGAGACTTTTAGATCGAAATGAAATCAGAGAGGAAAAAAGAGAGAGAGAGAGAGAGAGAGGAAACCCACCTATATGGATTGAAGAAAATGAAGACGAAAACATTTTAGAGGAAAATGAGTTTTTGATTGTTGCAGTCCGACTGCCCCAGGTGCAGAAGCGTCGGTTGAAAACCTTTTAGAAAAAGATGAAGAAGGGAAGAAGAAAGGACCTGAAAAAAAATATTTATGTTATTTTTAAGTTTTAACCTCGATACCATACCACCTACTAAAAAGTAGGTGGCATGTTCTAGGCCATGTCCCTACCTCCACCAGTCTCAAACTCTCAGATGCAAGGACTACAAGTAACCGTCTCGCCATCAAACCCAGCAACCGCTGAGGATATCAAACGAACGGTCTGTGAGTCTTTTTTCTGAACCAGACATGTCCTTCTTCTTTCAACCAAAACTAACTTTCGTTAGCTCCCTTCATTTTCTTCTGAAAAATTAAGCCAAAAAACTAACCTTTCAGCCACAATAGTAGTTTTTCAACGAAAATGACAATACTGGATTTTGCATTTTTGGATTTCGGCTTCAGCCTCCCTCCACGGACACAGTAGTACTCAACTGGATTTTGCATTTTTGCTTCTTCCTTTCGGCTTTTTCTGATTATTTGGTTTCCTTACACCTTCAAGTTGCTTATTTGAGGTGGAAACAAATTCTCTGGTTTTTATTTTTATTTTTATTATTATTTCTGTTAAAATACCTGGAAATGGACGGAAGTGGATAAGTTGCCAATAGCCTATCAAAGCAAGGAGAGTTTTCGTTCAGCATGGAGTTAGAACAAGACGTGAGAAGTGTCTCTGTTCACGCTAGCAAGAAACAGGGTATAAAAGACGAGTACATTACTTTTTCCTCTTTTTTGTGGATGAATGGAAATTTTAACCAACCAAAAAACTGCTACACACGCCGGCACTCAAGCTGGAAAACTCAAGCCAACAGACTACAAAGGCAAATTCCAAAACAAAATCTCTCAAACAAATCACAGAGAGAATGAAATCAATAAAACCCACAACCCATTGCAAAGGGGTTGTGGTGTGTAGTACTGTAAGAGAGGGGCAAAGGCGAGAGACTGCGCACAACCCATTGCAAATCCTATACCAAGCAAAAACAACAAGACGTAAAACGCGAGGAGGGGATAGATAGTTTTTGTATGAAGCAAAGGGTCTGTTTTTGTTAAAGTTTGAAATTTAAAATTTTACACGCATCATCTTCCAGGCGTTTGGCTCTAACGAACGGCTTGGATTGAAGCTATTGCTACGTACCACGGCAATTCTTAATCCGACCGGCAGGTATCCCGTTTCGCTGTCTCTAGCTATCTCACTCACTGCCAGATTCGATGCAAACAAATAAATGCAAACGTAAAAGATGAGGCAACTACTTACAGTGCTAGACGGGCTATTGCCTTCCGAAACCGCGGCTCCTAAAGCTTACTGCTGTAGACGAACTTGAAGAAACGATTGGGTCAAGAGCTCTGAAATAAGAGAAGTACTACTTCGTCATCTAATGGCTGAGGAGTTGTTCAGGAAGGGGCGCAGACTTAAAAGCCAGCCAAAATTCCACGAAATTCTGCTGCTCATTACGCTAATGCAATATATCCTTATCTTATTCTCATCTTTTCACTAATTACAACAGAGCTAGTTATTTTTATCTTATTCTCACCTTTTCACCAATTACAACACAGCTAGTTATTTTTTACTGAATCTCTACCTTCATCTTCGATTCCAACTCTTAGACAGCCGGTCACAAACAATCACAACTTTATCTATACGTCTTCCCAATACATAGAGCTTATTAGGCAAACAATTCCCGCTCCCACTTTATTTTTTTCACTTTTTCCAAAATAAGTCGAATAAAAAATATTCATTTTTTTTTTTAACTTTTTATATCACATCAATAATTTTTTACTATTATCTAAATAAAAAAATCCACTATAAAACAAAACTTTTTCACTCTTCTATAAAACAATTCCAAACTTGTTTATACTTTATTGGTCAATCACTTTTTACTACTATTCAAACAAATATTCCACAATTATAACCATTTGTCAAACAAACTCATAGACTCGTAGACAGCCAGTCACAACCTTATTTTGTGGTTAATTCGGTTCGTTTTAGTTGGTTAGGTAGCGATTCGGTTAACCGAAAAAAAAACAACTATTCCAATTAACTAAACCGAACTGACTTGGTATAAATTTTTTATGCTGACTAACTAACCACCGGAGGTCCGGAACTTGGGAAAGGCGGTAAAGATATGATACGTTTACAACTTTCGTACAACTTTTTTAAGATGAACTATTGGATATTTATGATAGACATGTAGAAAAGCAGATCCAATAGCTAGTTTTTTTTAAAAAAAAAAAAAAAAATTATTAGAGTTGTGTCAAGAGTTGTACAATAATCATTTCTCAGAGGCGATAGATGGTCAATAGCAGTTCAGTGACGGTTGGTAGGCGTAGTCAGATATTTTGTCTAGAATTTGAATACATTCACTGGTTCACAATTATATAGAAATATATGTATACGTTCTAACAAAGATTATATATATATGATGGCTTTACCGTCTTTACACAATGCCCATGCACCACACCAATTAATTAGGAGATATCTTTTTTCTTTTTCTGCTAACAATTTAAGAGATGTAGATATGTAATACATGCATTAATTAATTAGATCTGCTCTATTACTGTAGCATTGTGACCAAGGAGTTACAAACCTATTGGATGCTCTGTTGCAAAACAAAGGGCTCAGCCATGAGCCTCTAAAGCACGATCAAGAGATAACTCTCTCTCTTTCTCTCTCTCTCTCTCTCTCTCTCTCTATATATATATATATATATGAGTAATGCTACACATCATCCCCTTGTCCTCCTTTTGTCCTCCCAAAATTGATGTGGCTCTTAAAATCACCATTGAATTTTTGATATATCACTCTTGGATTTTGATCCAATGGTGATTTTAAGAGCCATATCAATTTTGGGAGGACAAAAAGAGAACAAGGGGATGATGTGTAGCATTACTCATATATATATATATATATAGAGAGAGAGAGAGAGAGAGAGAGAGAGAGAAAGAGAGAGAGAGAGAGGCTTGGCGAAATAAAACAAACCCAAAATTATACACAAGGTCTCCTAATGCCTACTACTTTCAGCTTGAGCCTATGCTTGGACAAGATGGTGTCCTCCAATGCTTCAAATTGATAGAGCTTACTGAATCATTCATCAAGCTGCAAGGGCTTGAAATATTTCCCATCTATGTACGTATGAGATAAGTGCCACTTGTAAGCCGAATTGCCCATAAATCCTTGGGCTTTCTTGACACAATTCTGCACCAATTTTTACACAAATAATAAGTACATAATATGTAGTATAAATAAGTAGACTATTATACACCTGCTATCAACTTGGTATCGTGATAGTGAAAATTAGCCATTTGATTAACACTTATAAAAAAAAAAAAATTATAGGAAACTTTATTTAACCCCGGCCCCATGAAATCTCATGACATTTGCAATTACCCCTAAAGTTAAAATACTCCCAATTTAGTGTATATAACTTTCAATTTTTTGCATTGTCACCCCTCTATTAAGGTTTGTGGTTAAATCAAACGGCAAAGGAGTGAAATGACCTTTGTTCCTATTTTTTTTAATATGTATAATTTGTTATGTATCTATTTATGACATAGATTGATTGTATGTTTGTTGAAACTTTTGTTTTGTTTTTTTAATAGTTGTGATTGTTGATTATCGATAAAAATGCAATTTGTTGTGATTGTGTTGGTCATGGATTGATGGAAATGTAATAGATTAGGGTTTGGATGGATTGATCTTAAAACATCAAATAAAAAACATTAGGATATGGATTGCAATATATATATATATATATATTTTTTTTAAATAAAATTGCCTAAATTAGTGGCGGGTCACTGGTTGACATGCCACAAATTAGTGGCGTGTTACAGTTTGGGCACACCACATGTTAGTTGCGTGCTAGAACGACATGCCACTATATATATAGTGGCATGCCGTTCTGACATACCACTACATATATAGTGGCGTGTCGTTCTGGCACACCACTAATTTATAAACGACATGTCACAAATTACTTGCATGTTACATTGAGACAAGCCACTAACTCCTATTTATTGACCTATTGATTACTGACCTTCTAGAAAGGTCAAAGATAGCAAACCACTAATGTTTAGTGACCTTTTCAGCCATCTTGAAAGGCCACTAAAAGGTGGTCACAAAAAATCCATATTTTTGTAGTGTTCATACTTGGATGACTATATATATGCCTTTAGTAGGTTTGAAAAAAATTTCACTAAGAATGGCTGATAAAATGTAGGTTGAAAAAAAAAAAATTAATATATAAAATAAATTTGGTGTGGCTAAATCTGTGACAAGTAGCATTTTATGAATATTTCTTCTTGTTGTTTAATTCCATCAACCCAACTGTTATTATATGACAGAAATCAACAATTATTTGAATTTAATGAATTTCTCTATAATCTTTTTTTATTTAATTTTTTTTTTTACAATTATATTTTAAGACATTAAAAAAAAAAAAAAAAAACCAAACATCTTTCGATATAGGCAAATGGAAATAGGCAAATGGAAATAATACTCATTGCAATATATTCCCTTAATCACTAAGACGGTTGAGAAGCAAATCAAAATATCTACTTCATAATTTGGCTTAACATATATAGAGTTTGGAAGACTTTGGTAGCAACTTGAGCAACTAACTGACAATTTCGATAAAAACCCAAGTTGCTTGATGTTTGGAGTTTTGGCATGGTCAAATTGGCAACGTAACATCATCTTCAGGAAATTTCAGAGCAGAAATCCAAGACATGCGTCAACTTCTTCGTGAGACTCTTGTGAATATTTGTTATCACTTGTCATGCTCAGAAAAGAAAAAAGTTTTTGTTTCCATATTCCCTTCACCAATAATTTAACATTTTTCTTTTGACTAATCAACGCATTAGGAGAAGGAGAACCACAAAATTAATCAACGATAAGTAATTGATGGGACGACCAAGAAGTTTCAGGGTAGAAGGCTAAGAAATTATCATCCAAGTTGTTTAGAAAAATTATCATCAAAGTTGAGTGTTGATTGTGTTGAGACGCCAGACTTGACTTGAAAAAAGAGGATACACTACATACCATATGGATCCCGTTGAGAAACTCCCTTAAACCGTATTCATTGGTAATCCAAAGAACTCTTAAACTATTGATTAATGAGGAGAAACTCTCATCCTATTGTATCGATTCATAATGAGAAAATTTTTACTTTACTTTATCTGATTATCAGAGAAAACTCTTATCCTACTAAAATTTACTGATAAAAAAGATAGAACTCTTTTTATACTGTTTTCATTGATATCTGCAAGTGTTTTACCCATGTTATATTTTGATAGTTATTGTTTTGCGTCACCATGGGTAGGGACGGAGGGAGGAGGGGGGACCCCTACCAGCCCCCCTCCATTTCCTAAAAAAAAAAAATTTATAAGATGGGAAAAAAATAATTCTAAAAAAAATTAAAAATATAAGATAAAAAAATTAAAAGTTAGTTTACTTGCCCTACTAAATTTTTTTTTTTTTGGCCATTGCCCCTGCCCAAAAAAATTTCATGCTCCATCCCTGACCATGGGATATTGTATATATAAATGATTAGAAAAGATAATGCTAAGAAATTAATGCCTTGATGTTGCCAATTTGAAGACCTTTGTATATCATGCCAAACCCAAGGATAAGTATGGGACACAAAACAAATCAATCACACCCCGCTGGAAGGCATCCAAGTCTGGCCTAGAAATTTGTCATTGTGATTTGTACGTGGACCCAAAACAAATTAAATTTATATTCTACGAGGAGTTCAAAAACTAGAGGATAGTTGTAGATCAAGAAATACGTTGGGGCCAAAAGGCAAACAAAGAAACTATATAAACAGCAGCAAAATACACTGACAAAACGGGAAAATAAAACACCTAACAGGATCACCCACAGCCCCCTGTACCGCGCATGTAGGTTGATCACATCTTGCCCTGACGGTCCAAACGATCATCCATACGACCCGGATCGTTGAATGTCTGGCCGCTCATCTGGTCAGCCTCTTTCAGCTTCGCAGCTATATATCCCGGCCGTGTCTCTTAGCTTCCACATCCACCACAACCTTAGCCGCGGTCCCCCTAATTAAACGAGCTAGTTCTAATTAAGCCTCATCTACAAAACACGAACACGCATGATAAGGAGTACGTAATTGTTGTCGGGACCACCGACAAGTTTGAAAGTAGAAAACTAAGAAATTAATGCATGAACTTGTATTAGGATAAGATGCAATTACTTGTAGATATTTCAAACTTTCTTTTTCTTTTTCTTTTTTTCTTTTATTTTTAATTTTTTTTCTATATTTTTTTTTATTACTCTTTGCTTTTGGTGCAGGAGTATTTTTACTTTAATTTGCTTTTTAAATAGTTGCTACAATGCATTCTTCTTTCTTTTCTTTTTTTTTTTTTTTTTTTCTTTTTTTTTTAAAAAAAAAAAAATGTTTTCCTAATACCTTCGGCTCCATTAGTTTAGGGCCAAGGAACATTTTTCTTTAGACTGAATTTTTGAGGTCTAGAAAACAGAGGATTGGTACGATGACATGTCATCACTTTTCAATGATTTTACTTCCCTATTTAAATTGTTGTTTCTGAGAGTTTCTAAACATAAGCATTCTGCTTCAATAAAAAATCGGGTGTCACTCGCTTGATGAAATAGGAATATCTATACGAAGCTTTGTAAGATAGTTCATATGCTAGGATTGTGTCTTTTGTTCATTGATCAGAAAAAACAAAACAACTGGAAAGTTATTAAGTATTTGAATTGGCTAATCAAGTAACAAAATAGTTTGGGAGGTAAATTTTAGAACTAATATTTTTTTGTTTTTGAAGCTCAAACGAAGAAAAATCAAAAGAATTTAAAAGTGAATCACTTGGCACCTAAATTTTGTAAACGATTTTGATTTTCTTTTACGTTTTAACTTCTCTTATATGACTCACTTAAAAATAGATAAAAATAAAAACCTTCTATTATGACTAACATTATTTTTGTGTGATGTACAGATTAATTAACATTTCAGAGCAGAAATCCAAAGCATGCTCAGAAAAATAAATAAATAAATGTTTTTGTTTTCATATTCACTTAGCCAATAATTTAACATTTTTCTTTTTGACTTGTAAAATCACCTAATTTAGAAAGGCTATGACCTACATCCACATGTCAAACCCTTTTTTTGGTTAAATTTTTGCTTGATTCATTCAATTGTATACAAGACTCGATTTATAGAGAAATAGTCTGAATATTACAAGTTTCTTATATTTTTATATTACCAACAATAAATTTAATATATCTATTTGTAACTTTTGTAACTCTTATATCTTCAATTCTTGTAACACTTATCTCAATACGACTTTGAAACTTTTCAATGTTTGAGGTGAAGGAGAATCACAAAACCAACTATAAGTAATTTGAGTTCTTTTAGAATACCTCCACTCAGCTATGAGACTAGTCCACGGCCCGTTTGGTAACTCTGTCCTTCAATTATGAGGGGATTTTTTTTTTAATGTTTAAAAAAAGTGATTGATATAATATAAAATAAAAAGAATTTATATGAAAAAATTAAGAAAGAAAAATTGTAGAGCCGCGGCTCTGCACCATCACTTTACTACTTTATGGTGCGTTTGACAAAAGAATTTTCAAAAACAAATATGATTTTGATTTTGCTTTTTTAAAAAACAAATCATATTTTATTTAACTTTTTAAAAAACAAATCATATATAATTTAATTTTTTTAAAACAAATTATATTTTTATTTAAAGTTAAACTTCAAAATTCACGCACAAAATAACAATTGAATTATGTCAAATACCAAAGGGACCATCAGTTGTGCAGTGTAAAGGAGTAGGGCGAATAGAAAGCGTGTGATGCGGCCAAGTCAGCATGAACGTGTAAACATTCAAAAGGAAGGGGAATATTAACTGAAAAAGAAAAACAAAGAATACCAATAATAAAGCTGAAGGGAAAGAAAGAACTAAGAAGTATTTCAGTTTCACAAACTCTTGTTTTTTAAAGGTCATCAATGGTGGGTTTGGATTCGTTACTAGATAAAACAAAAGATTTAGTTTATTATTTATAGATTTATAGTTCATTTGTAATGATTATTTTTTTTCAACAAAAAAAAAAAAGAAAAAGAAAGAGAGGCAACCAAATTTAATTTAAACTATAAAATAAATTTTCTAAACCATCAACTAGATTTTTTTTAAAAATTAAATTTCATGTTGGATTTAATTAATCGCGTAGAAGAAAAGGGATGAAAATTTCTATGGTGACCATAAACTTTAGAGGCATCCACATCCAATTATTTGTATCAGTTGTCTTGGGTTTCACTAATATCTTGATGGTCGACGAGGTTAAGTCAAGTTATAATTCAGTCGAACTTGAAAGAACACTTGTAATTCTTATCGTCTAGGCCTTTACTGTACAGCTTTACAAATATGTATTATTATTATAGTCATGCCCAACTAAAATAGCTATAATTGATTCACACTTTGTTTTTGTGTGATGTACAGATTAATTAACATTTTCAGAGCAATAATCCAAAGCATGCTCAGAAAAATAAATAAATAAATGTTTTTGTTTTCATATTCACTTAGCCAATAATTTAACATTTTTCTTTTTGACTTGTAAAATCACCTAATTTAGAAAGGCTATGACCTACATCCACACGTCAAACCCTTTTTTTGGTTAAATTTTTGCTTGATTCATTCAATTGTATACAAGACTCGATTTATAGAGAAAGAGTCTGAATATTACAAGTTTCTTATATTTTTATATTACCAACAATAAATTTTTTTTTTAATGTTTTAAAAAAGTGATTGATATGATATAAAATAAAAAGAATTTATATGAAAAAATTAAGAAAGAAAAATTGTAGAGCCACGGCTCTGCACCAAATATGATTTTGATTTTACTTTTTTAAAAAACAAATCATATTTTATTTAACTTTTTAGAAAACAAATTATATTTTATTTAATTTTTTCTGAACAAATTATATTTTTATTTAATTTTTTTAAAAAAGTTGAACTTCAAAATCCACATACCAAATAACAATTGAATTATGTTTTCAAAAATCAAATACCGAACGGACCATCAGTCGCGTAGTGTAAAGGAGTAGGGCGAATAGAAAGCGTGTGATGTGGCCAAGTCAGCATGAACGTGTAAACATTCAAGTTTTGAACTTTTTGCCTGCAGCCGGCCGGTCTGATCAGGCGATTGATTCACACTTTGTTTTAACCACTCTTAAGCGATTCATGAATTGAGGGGACCTGGAAAATATCGTTGTGGAAGTGGAAGAAATGGATAATGCCATGACAAAAAGGATATTGCTTCTGTGGTTCTTAAAAAGATAAAAAGTCCCATTAACAAATTATAAAAGGGGCGAATAATCATTGGGCTTCTACTGTGAGGCCCAAAATAGAATGGACTTGGCCCATGGAAAGGGCATAAGTAGCCTAGTCTACTAAAAAATGGAAAATATTTTGCATTAAATCCATTAATCATAGTTGAAGGTACATAAACTTATTTTTCCGTTAAATTATTCTTTCACTATGACAATAAACTTTTAACCCCCAGTTATTATCACATTTGCACTTACTACTCCAAATTTTAAAAAATGACACCCCGCCCCCTTACTACCATTTATTAAATTAAACACTTTGTTTGAAATTGGAGTTAAAATATATGGAAAAGTAGTCAATTGCGTTGCATGTGACTACTTTTTAATTCCAACTCTTATTTAAAAGGAGTATGTAGTTGCACAAATTGTTTTCAACAACTTTCCACTCAAAAAAAAGATTAACAGAAGAAGAAGAAAGGAATAATCCATATGGATCGATAAAGATGTGGAGTTAAATGTAGGTTTAATTTGCATTTAAATTCATAGAGTTATTTTAGGCCTATAAAGAATGCATCATACAAGGGTTCATTTGATGATATATGGATAGGCAAAAATATGTAAATAAAACCAGAGAAACAAAAATGTCACAACTGAAGTTTAGTTGAGTTTAGTTATCCAAGGCTGAATAACCCATAGACTTGCACCACAACTCATGCATCTCTCAAAAACAGAAGTTAAAGACTTTGCAAATGGATTTTGCATTGTCTACCAATAACCCTAATATAATTTATTTTCATCTTCAATGTATGCATCAACTTTACTTGTTCTTTTTACCAGGTAGCTAGGTTGATTCAATTTAGAATCTAAGCTGAAGAATGCCAGAACAACGGAATTTGAGTAAAAAGAGAATGCTGCCACAAACTGTAGTAAGTAAAGAGTTTTCATTGAATATGTGCAATGAGGGTGAAAAAAGAAAATAATAAGGAAAACAAAAAAAGGCTACTTCTACCCAAGTAAAAGTGCCTTTGTAATAGCTTCGCTCATCCCAACAGCGAGTGGAAATAAGTGTCCAGCGCCTGGTAACTCATGGTATTGAATCCATGAAAGTTTTCTGGCAATATAGCGTTGCAGCAAAATCGGCACAAGCTTATCTTCATCGCCTTGCCATAGATGAACTGAGCCTTCATTCTTTGGAAAAGGGTTCTGAAGATCTAGCGGAGTGAATTTCCAACTCCCAAATCCAACCATCAAGTCACGATGGATGGACTCAAACTCTCCTTGCTGCTTCACCTGTGCCTGCTGGGGGGAAACGAAATTCTGGTTATGCATGTTGATCTGATACTCATAGAGACCCCTTTAGCTGAGTATAAGAAAAGAATATAAAGTACCTGGTGGTGCACGTGCATCTCTCTCCCAGCAAGCTTAGAAATTATTTCAAAATCTTGGCGAGAGAAGATATTTTCAGGCTTATTGGCTACAACACTGGCTGCAGGAAACCACTTCTGAATGTTCCACCAGAAGGTTAGCCATGATACATAGTGAGCAACACGTAGGCTCCACTGGTCCTGAGGTTGTTGTTTGTAGTAGGCGTCTGAAGACAAGTTGGCAGGAAATCCTTTCCACCAGTAGTTGACAACCGGAGCTATTAATGTTGCTCCTGCTAACCTATCGCCATTAAGAGAAACAGACTTAGCCAACATAATGAGCTCCTTATATTCATACTAAAAAGAAATTTAAAGAAAAACAATAATGTTTCTTAAATTTTTCAAACAACATAATGATCAGCCAATGCAGAAAGAGCTCCCTCCTAGTACTAAAAGTCCCATATTTGTTATCAATGCTTTCTTAGATGACAGATCCAAATGTATGTTTTCAACATACTTGAAATCTGTCGTTTTACATTCATTATACCTCTATTCAAATTCCATTGCAAAGGATGTTTTTCTAGTTACCTATGAGGAATATACTTGAGGCAGCCCCAAACCACCTGACCGCCCATAGAAAACCCAATTACATAAAATTTGGATCCAAGTCCCGACTGATCAGCAAGCTCTTCTACATCAAAAGCCAAACTTTTTGCCGATCGTTTTGGATCTGGATCACTTTCGCCATAACCCGGTCTGTCAAACGACACAATGTAGAGTCCTAGTTCTTCTAACAAGTTCCTGCAAAATTATTCCCACCATCAAGTCTATTAAGAGGATAAATCAGACATGCAAAAGGATCCTCAAATCAAGGCACAAAATTCTCCAAGATTGATGCTCTCTCTCACGGCAGCTTCTCCCCTTTATTTCTGCAGAATCTTCTCCTTGTTTTACTCTCCAATATCTCCTGATTTCCAGCATATTTCATTCCTGTTTTATGGGATATTGTTCCCTTTACATCTCTATATATTATTCCTCTTGTAACTGAAGAATGCATCGAGAATCAATAAAGATGTAGCTCTTGAGTTTACCTGTGTTCTTCTCTGTTTTCTGTCTTCCCTTAGTTTTCTAACAAAGTCAATAAGTAAAACTTTTAGTATGACAAAACAAAGCCTAGGAACCCAAATATATGATGAATTCAGTACTTGAGGAGGTTTGTTGTAATCACTGGATCATGTCTACAAGAGCCGAAGCCATGAATAAAGATAATGTTATGGTTAGCAGCTTCTTTAGACACTCCATGGTCCTTGTAGGCCAGATGCCTTTCATCCCTGAGCTTTATTCTAGGTGCTGTAACAGGTGGGCGACCAGGGGAGCCACAAATGCTGGGAGGTGGAGGGCGGGTGGCTTGATATGCCCATGCCACAAGCCCAATTAACAGAATCACCCCAATTCTTATCAACATCCCTGAATTGGAAAAACCAAAACACACACATTTGTGAATGCAGTACAGAAATTCTGAAGAAAATTTTATAAGGTCTTTGTTTACATTTTCATTTGGGATGAATGAAAAAAGAAAATAGTAACTAACTAACATCATATTGAATCAGGATATGAGAAAAAGAATAATCACTAATACAAACAATTGGAAGCTATATGATGCTCTATGTTTCTTGAAAATTATATTTTCAGATTACAGATTACAGATTTCAAATGGAAACAGAAACAGTGTTTACTTAAATCATAAGCTTTTCGTTATGCACCACAATTAAAGAGCAAGATAAAGTAGAGAGTGGAGTTGAATCTTTACCTTCCAAACCCACGTTAGCAATGCAAGGAAAGGAAGAATCTATGGAGGCATACACAACAAGCAGCCTCAGAATTGGGAACACAAGAGACAGAGAAAGGAAAGCAAAATTTGAAGCGGGGATTCGTGAAAATGAAGTGATTTCTTGGTTGTCTTTCAGCTGATTATCTTTCCGTTGACTCCCACAGCTTGTATTATATGCATATAGAGAAAAACAGAGCATCCATCTGAGAAGTTATATTACAGTCACTCAATCCAAATATCCAAACGTTGTATGTGGAGGGTGGTTAAGCCACTCAACCAGCCCGCAGACTAAACGCTCTGTCCTAAGCTCAATGAAGTTGAATTTGGGTTGATGTTGTTATCAGCTGTGTCGGTGTGGTGTTACCCAGTTGCTCTTAAACTTAACATAAATATAATAAATAAGTGTGCTTTTTAGAGAAAAATAAAATAAGAAATGATACATATACATTCTCTACACATCTCTATACAATTAATTTTCAAATTTACCATTAAATTTGTGGGACTCAATGTGAATCTATAAATTAAATGATAAATTTGACCATCAAAATACGTAAGAATTGTATTTATATAACATGTCAAATATTGTTGTACATGTTACGCTTGTTGTAGGCTGGATGCGCCCTATATTCCAATTCTAAAATGGTCCATGTGGTAAGTTAAGAAACCATTAGATGTACATGTGCATTCACTCATGTTATAACCAAACCAATCACTAATTGACATATATGACATAGTTGATGAATCATTTTAGCCCATTAGAGTATTAGTAGCAGACACCCTATAGCTCATTTCCTTTTCAATATATAAGAAAAATCTCATAAACTCACAAAAAATTACCCACATCAGATTTCTTACAGGTTCTCTAAACCCATGGGTAGCACTGTAGCTAGCCAATAATTATTATATTCTTAAAAAAATGCTCTCGCTCTTGCACGTTCTCTTCATCCCTGTTACTGAATTTAGAGCTAAGCAGTACTACGGTGAAGCAAGATTTCTGAAATTCATCCGGAAATTTTGCTTCCCCCAAGCATTACCCCTGAATTCTTCATCCAAGTCACGAACACTCACAAAAATTCAACCCAAAGAAAATCATCACCAACAACCCAAATGAACATCGAAATTGTGAGCAGTAAAGAAGACCCTAAAACCAAGAGCGATCAATTTAGGAGTCAACTTTCTACATTATACTGTACATTATTTTATATATTCATAAAAAATTGAAATTTGCCTGGTCTTTTTTGGATTTTTTTTTTTGTTTTTTTTTGTTTTTTTTTTTGTTTTGTTTTGTTTTTTTTTTTTTTTTGTTTTTTTTTTTTTTTTTTTTTTTTCTGTTTTAAAAGTGAATTCTCACGTACTTTCCTCTGCTAGAGGGAAGGTCTTTTAGGTTTAATTTTCTATTAGATAGAAATTTCCAATAAACTAATTTATAGGAAATTTTCTACAACCTACATATAAAAAGGACATGTGTCATTTAAACATGTGAAAATCACATGTTTTTTTATTAATGCTATTAAAAAAGCATGAAGAAACACATGATATTTAAATAACATTTGTTTCTCACATGCTAAGGGACACATGTCAATCTTATATATGGGTCGTAGGAAATTTTTGTCATTTTCTATTTTTTTTTTTTTTGATGAATAAAAGATTTTATAAGGCTCAACTCAGCAACGAATACACTCCAGTGAAAACTGGAAACAACTCCTGCATAGGGACAACAAACCCCTAGCTAGGAAACCAAGAGAGAAAAAACACATCAACGACATCCCTACTACTTCCAAGAACACAGTAAGCAACAGCATAATACAAAGACCACCAGAACCTGCTATTAGTAGACACAATCAACTAAAGCGAGCATCCAAAAAACAAACACCCATCTACAAGATCAAAACAGAGAAATCAAACCCCCATCAATCCTCAAAGACACATAGGACTCACAACATCCCATCACTCCAGAGAATGTAGATTCCATTTAGCAACAAGGTTCATAAACTTCCTGAAATGGCTGATCTTCCCTTTTGCTACAATCTTCGCTCGAGCTTCCCACCTAACACGAATCAAAATTGCTTCCTCCGTGCGTGGAGTGTTATTGTGCAAAAGGTCATTCCTCTGCTTCCATATATGGTGCTTCCATATATGGTCACAGTAGCTCCAAAACACAGTCGACCCAAAACTGCTCTTAAAATTGTATTTGGCTTTTGGTATTTGTTCTTTTCCTTTTTTGGAATGCAACAGCAAATAGTACCAAAACGCATGCTACAAATGGAAGGAGCCATAAAAAATCGTGATTTTGCATCTTTTGCACAATTCGATCACGTGTGCTGAGAGTAACCAGTTTCATGCTGTTTGCCTGGACAAATCTTCCCCAATTTTCTACATGAATGATATATCCCATAGGTGACTTCTGCTCTCGTTTTTTGGCTCTACAGCATAATTTTTAGGGATAACTTCACAAAAGGGTACCCAACTATACCGCTTTTTCAATTAAGGGTACCAATGTAGCAAAACGTTCAATCGAGTGTATGAAGTTATCAAAACCGTTCAATGTAGGGTATTCCGTCACCCTCCGTTCTAAATCGATGACGGAGGCCAAAACACGTGCGTTTCACGTGATCTTTTAGCCTCGGACTACCACTTTTGCCCCTCATCTAAACGTTCGGATTTTTTAAACTTGAGAATAATCGGCCGAAAAAATTTCACAACTCAAAGCAACTACTCCCTCGAACACAACTCACCCACTTCCTTCTTGCGACTCAGAACCCTAATCTGGTGCATTTCGTTCTAAATCGATTCGGCTTTCGGCTGTATACAGAAGTGAAATACACAAAGGGTTGAGAAAGGTAACCCTAAACCCTAACTTATATTTTAGTTTATTTATGTAACCGTAATCTGTCAAAGTTTACTATTTTGTTAATGGGTTAGTGAAATCCGATTCAGTTATGTGATTTTTGTATGTTCATGTTTGTAGTTGAGGGGGTTTTCACATCTGGTTGATTTTGTTTGGGTACCATGTTTAGCGCTACTGTCAACATCTGGTTGTGTTTTTATGTTAGTGAAAAAGGTATATTTTTTACGTTTTGTGGTCCCTCATGTTGTGAGTATCTTGTTTGGGGTGTGTTGTGGGTGCTGGGTTGGTAAGACTGTGCAATGTGCTGCTCTGAATTTTGTTTACTCTTGTGGTCCCGTGGGTCTTTTTGATGACTGTGCAATGTGCTGGTTTGTTTTTGTCTGTGATGAAGTGGTCCCAATGACTTTATCTAGTGACTGCAATATTGTAGTGTCTTATTCGTTTCTTTTTGTCTGCTCATTGAATTTTCAAACTTGTTCATTTTTAGTTTTTTTTTGGTCAATTTGTAGGACACATAATGTTTAATGAATGTCTTATGTTTGAGGTGCACCACGGAGGTCGGTTTAATAGGGAAAATGGGGTAGCCTATGTTGGTGGGGATGTAACAAATTACCCTGACCTGTATGACAAAGATGAGCTGTCTTTTTTTGAGGTGGAGACTGTAGTTAAGTGCTATGGGTATAGTCCCGGTGATCTAATTTATTACAGAATACCTAACAAGAGTCTAGATGAAGGGCTACGGCTTCTGTCTTCTGACCATGATGTCATTGAAATGGTGGGGCACCACATTGGTCATGGAGTAGCAGAGTTATATGTGGTTGGGTTTATTTTGTATGATGTACCTGTAGATTTAACTGGAGGAGAGGAAAGTGTTGATGAGGAATATGAAGAAGAATATGAGAGAAATACTGTATATAGGAGAGATCCATTTTGGAATGAGGTTCTAAGTGATGACTCGGACGCCTTAGAAGTAAATGCTGATACGGGGTATGGAGAAGCAGGAGCTTCTGTCGAAGGAGAAGATGTAGGAGTAGATCAAGAGTTTGTAGGAGAACCATCACACGTAGTAGAAGAAGATTTGGAAGCAGAAGTAGCAGTAGCTTTAGCTGCAGCTGAAGATGAGTTTGCACAAGGTGTGGGTAAGGGTAAGGGTGTGGTTGAGGGTGAGGATGAGCCTGTTTCCGATGTGTCTCGGAGTGGTATACTGATCACTCCCGATAATACTAGTGGAGATGATGAGCCGGATTCTTCAAAAAGGCCGTGTGTCACCAAGAGGGTGCCATTTTCAAAATCTGATTTTGAGAAGCCGACTCTGCAGAAAGGTAATACTTTTGATAGTGTGTATGATTTCAGAAAAGCTATTAAACAGGCCAATATATTGAAGGGGAAGGACTTAGTTTACCAAAAGAATTCTAAATCAAAAGTAATTGCAGTGTGTAGAGAGAAGAATTGTAAATATAGGGTTTATGGAAGACAGTTGAAGGGTGAGGCCACATTCATGTTGATTTCACTTAGGCCCAAACATACATGTGCTCGGAAATACAAGAATCATTTGATTACTTCCAAGTGGATTGCTGAGTGGTGCTTGGACAGTTTTAGAGATCAACCAAACATGCCTGTAGAAGTCCTGAAGAAGAAGGTGAAGAAGAAATGGAATGTTGAAATCCATCCTAGTACCCTATATAGGGCTAGGAAGAGGGCACAAGAGGTGATTTATGGGAAGTTGGGTGAGCAGTACCATCGTCTATGGGACTATTGCGCGACAATCAGAAGCACAAATGTGGGGAGTTGTGTTATTTTGATGGTTGAGAGACCTATGCCCGAAATGCCATGTAGATTCCAAAGGATGTACATATCCTTGGCAGCAATGAAAAATGGCTTCAAGGATGGGTGTAGGCCTGTGATAGGCCTTGATGCGTGTTTCTTGAAGGGGGTTTACAAGGGGCAGTTAATGGCAGCTATTGGAAGGGATGCCAATAATAACATGTATCCAATATCCATGGCAGTTGTAGAGGTAGAGACCAAGGATAGCTGGTCATGGTTTCTTGAGGCACTATTGGCTGATCTTCGCCCCAGTGGTGTACGTAGATGGACTTTTATTTCAGATAGACAAAAGGTATCTTTTCACTTATGCTTTTTATGCTGGACATTTCATTCCAGATTATGTGGTATTTTTCTATGTGTTTGACTTGCTTTTCATGTGTGTAGGGTCTTGTACCAAGTCTTATGGAGGTGTGCCCTAACGCTGAGCATCGGATATGTGTGCGGCACTTGTACGCCAATTTTCGGAACGACGGTCACCGGGGGGTGTTACTAAAGGACTTGCTGTGGAGAGCTGCTGCATCTTACACACAGAATGAGTT
Source organism: Alnus glutinosa (assembly GCF_958979055.1). Taxonomy (NCBI): domain Eukaryota; kingdom Viridiplantae; phylum Streptophyta; class Magnoliopsida; order Fagales; family Betulaceae; genus Alnus; species Alnus glutinosa. The sequence goes on from NC_084895.1 coordinate 9,721,217, forward strand.
CTATGCTGTAATGGAAGAGCTTAAGGGCCTTAATCTGCCAGCCTATGAGTACCTTTCGAAGGTTGACCCTGCAACTTGGTGTAGGGGATGGTTCAACACATATGCAAAGTGTGACCTCTTACACAACAATTTGGCCGAGTGCTTCAATTCTTGGATCACCAAGTTCAGAGATAAGACCATACTGGTAATGTTGGAAGGCATTAGGGGAAGTTTGATGAGAAGGTACCAGCGGAAAAGAGAAATTATAGCTGCGATGAAAGGCAATGTTGGGCCAAAAATTAAGGAGAAGTTGGAGATAGAAGAAGATGAGGCCGGACATTGTACACCAACATTTGCTGGTGATGGTTTATTTGAGGTCGAGTGCAGGGGTAGAAGGTATGCTGTGAATTTACCTGCCAAGACATGTGGGTGCAGAAAGTGGGATGTTTCTGGTATCCCATGTGCTCATGCCATCTCATCAATATGGCATGGTGGAGGCAACCCTGAGGATTATCTGAGCCCATACTTTGGCAAGGAGATGTACCTAAAGGCATACACACCCATCATCTACCCTGTACCCAGTGAGGAGCAGTGGGCTAGGACAAATCAACCCATCATTGAACCACCTAAGGCAAGGGCATCTTCGGGAAGACCTAAAAAACTGAGGAACAGAGGGGCTGATGAGACCTTAAATCCCTACACAGTTAGAAAGGGTGGTACGAAGAACCAATGTAGGATGTGCAAAAAATATGGTCACAATACTAGAACATGCACTGCGAGGATGCGACATGATGAAAGACAAGAACGTAGGCGGAATTTCTATAGAAAACATGCAGCAGATCTTGACTGCAATCTTGACAGGGTAAGTGTTTCTTGTGTTATATTTATGATTGCAAACTTGTATGTTATTCAATGTTGTTTACTAACTAGTTTATTTGATTTTGTTTGTAGTTGGATGGTTCATCCAGTGCCCCATCTGTGGCCCAATCTACTGCATCAATGCCAAGTGCCCCATCCAGTGCCACATCCAGCGCCCCATGTGTTGATAATCCTACTCACCCAACAGGAAGTAGGGGGCAAAAGAGGATAAGAGAAGATGGTTCAAGCAGTGCGTCTGGACAAGGTCAGGGAAGGGGTGCAAGCAGTGCATCTACACAAAGTCGAGGTCAAAGGAGCACAAGAGGAAGGGGTGCAAGCAATGAAGGGGAAGGACAAGGTCAGGGTGAAGGCATTGCAACTGCACAAGGTAGAGGGCAAAATACGACAAGAGGAAGGGGTGAAAGCAGTACAACTACTGCACAAGGTCGAGGTCAAAGGAGCACAAGAGGAAGGGGTGCAAGCAGTCAGGGTGAAGGCATTGCTACTGCACAAGGTAGGGGGCAAAAGAGCAATCTCGGGTTGGCCACCAGGACAAGAATATTTGGCAGGTTGAGAACTTCTGTTTTACAAACAGGAATGCACAAGAGCAAAGGAAAACTCCTTGTCGATCTCACTGGAAACCCTGCTGGACCACCGAAAGTTCCAGGGGGTGGACCAGCATGCTCATGGGGTCCTCCCAGAAGTGCAACTGGTATCACTTTTAGAGTTGCTCCCCCTGATTTCGACATGCACAATTTGGTTGCTGCATCCACTGTCATTCCTCAACCAGAAGTACAAGGAGTTGCTGCATCCACTGTCATTCCTCAACCAGAAGTACAAGGAGTTGCAAAGAAGAATGACAAAGGGAAGAAAAAGATGTGGAGAGTCTGAACATGGTTTATTATTATGTTGACATATGTTAAAGTGTGATGATAGTTATGTTATGTTATGTTATGTTAAAGTTTGATGAACAAGTTTGCTAGTTATATTATGTTAAAGTGTGATGAACATGGAAAGTTAAAGTGTGATGATTTATGGAAAGTTAAAGTGTGATGATTTATGAAAAGTTAAAGTGTGATGATTTATGTTAAAGTAATTGGTTATGTAGATTATGGTATGGAAGTATTTGGTTGTGCAGGATTGTGGTAAAATTTGGAACAAAATTTGGTACCAAGTATTTACTGCATAACTTGGTACCAAATTTGGTTATGTTGGCCACTTGCAACCATTGTTGTAAATTGATTAGGCAGGTTATGGTATCAAGTGGATTTGTGCAGGTTATCAATGTGGTGGATTTACTGTCTATTTTGTAAATTTGGTACCAAATTTGCAACAAAGTTTGGTACCTATTTACTGCCCCTTTGCAAAATTTGGTACAAAAGGAAAAGAGAAGTGCATAATGTTAATGCTCAAGCATATGAGGATTGTGGTCAAATTTGGTACCAAAGTTGTGGCCAAAGATGCTACAAAATTTGGTACCATATTTGCTTATGCCCATTTGCTGCCCACTTGCAACCATTGCTCATAATTGAATTGTGCATAATGAATTACCATACCAAGCGCCATACAATGTCAACAACATCAATATTAACAATAACATTACAGAATCTTGCACTACAAAATGTTCAGAGCATTACAAAATACTACAACTACAACATTAGCATCTGATCAACAACAAAATTGATCAATTGATCATCGTACAATTGATCAATTGTTTCACTGCAACATCATTCTTAATGGAAGAAACTCTTTGCTGTACGAAGGATATACCAGCAACCACATCAACATCACCCATGAACAGACCAATGCAATTTGGTACTTCCTCTCTACTGGCCGAGACTTATCCTTTTGTATCTGTAGTTTGAACTTGTATTTCTCAACTTCAGCCTTGCATTTCTCAACTTCAGCCTTGCATTTCTCAACTTTAGCTCTGCATTTCTCAACTTCAGCTCTGCATTTCTCAACTGCATTCTTGTATTTTCCAACTTCATCCAACCTATTTATTCGACTCAGTTCATGTTCGGCCTTCAGTGCCTTCAGATTCTCGTGCCAATCTCTCAATCTCGACACAACTCTCTGACCGTAGACACAGATTTCAGGATCACGCCATTTAAAATAATCACATCTCACCTCTGGTTTCTGAATAATCGGAAATAAAATCAAATCAACCCATTTCACGGTAACTCAGAGATAGAACCGTAAAGGAAAAAATTTGGAGAAAATCAAAAGGAAAAACTTTGGGGAAAACCAAAAGGAAAAAATTTGGGGAAAACCAAAAGGAAAAACTTTGGGGAAAATCTCTTACCTTGTAATCTACACATGAAAAAAACCTCCTACCAAAATTACTTAGGGTGAACGACGTCCAAGATGATGATGTCTTTCCACATTTGCATACTGGACCGTTTGATCTGGACTCTGTCGACTCACTGTCGGACATAGGCTCTATTTCACCCCGGCGCCGTAACTGCACAAATGGCCAAGAATAAAAGCCCGTCTCCTTCATGAACGAAAATAGGAGTGAAGTTTAGGAGGATAATGGCCAATAATAAAAACCCACCTTTTCACGATGTTGTTGGACGAAAATGTTTGAGAGCCCGATCTCTCCAGTTTGGCTGCTGTGTTGCGTTGGGAGGGAAGAAGAGTGTGTTTTGAGTTCGAGTATAACGGGTCTTTTTGATCGTTTAGATGAGGGGCAAAAGTGGTAGTCCGAGGCTAAAAGATCACGTGAAACGCACGTGTTTTGGCCTCCGTCATCGATTTAGAACGGAGGGTGACGGAATACCCTACATTGAACAGTTTTGATAACTTCATACACTCGATTGAACGTTTTGCTACATTGGTACCCTTAATTGAAAAAGCGGTATAGTTGGGTACCCTTTTGTGAAGTTATCCCTAATTTTTATTTATTTTTCCTTGAGCTGCGGCATTAAAATGCTGAATTTAAAATAAGTGACATAACTATCGATCTTTCAGGATAATCAGCATTGTTGAAAAGTGGAATCGCTCTGAAGGAACGCCTCAGGTTTGATTTACTATTTGACCATAAATAATTTTTCTTAAAATAAAAACTAAAAACTAAAAAAATTAATAAAAAGATTTATAGATGAAGAAAGTTTCTTTATAATTGAATATTTCAGCATGCATATATGATTTTATATGTAATTTAATGATAAATGATAATTTGACAAAGTAGAGTTTGTAGTACCGTTTGTAGGTTAGAAATTAGTGTTCTACAGAATTTAATGATTCAAAATCAAGCTTGTCATCAAATCACATTGTTATTAGATAAATTACGTTCTATAACTAGTTACATAAGACATAACTTCTCAGATTAATTTTTCACGTATAATTAAAGAAAGATAAGTCATGAATTGGTTGATTTTCATATGGTACCATTTTGGAAATTTTTCCGAAAGCACAAAGGCCTGGATGTAGTGCTTTCAAATTTTTGTTTTTTCACTTGCTAAAGGAGTCATAAAACCCTCTCATTCACATTTCACAACAAAGATTTCAGTTTTAGCTTCATGAGTGTTAGTTAAATTGCTTAATTCCCAGCCTTGATTGCATTATATACTTTTCATTTGATCCCATAATCCTAAAGAATATTAATCAGGCCATGTTGTTCCTTGAGTGATGATGTCATGATTTAAGACTTTGTATCATCCAACCGCTTGTTTGGAGCTGTTCCTTTATTTGTCGTTGTCTATGATTTATGTCACTATCAAAAGTATTGTAACCCATATGGTGAACAAACGCTTAAATCAAAGCACCTGGGGCTGGATTGAGGCGTCTCATCCTATCACAGCCAGTAATCATATTAGTTATTTTGATTTTACTTTTGTAGAAATTGTAAAATTTTGTAAAGTATATAGTACCTTATGCCTAGCCAGTAATCCAATATGAGACCGGATTGTTACAATGTCCCTCTCTTAAATTCTTAACGTCATCATTAGGGCCACGTCATACGGTGCTAACAATACCACATGCGATTACTAAATGGTTCTGATACCATTAGTAACGATTTAAGGAAAACTCTTGGCATATTTACGCTATCACCCCAAAAGAACTAGTCAGTTTGGAGTTTCCTTAGAATCACTTATAAAGCCCAGTTTCACATAGTAAGTAATGTGAGACTTAACATTCATGAGTATATTTATAAATCATATGCTCTATGTGAATTATTTATTTTCTTAATATGGGACCGGGATGTTACAATAACCCTTTGGCGCAAATGAATCTTGTTTCTTTCTAACTTTGTGTTTTCAGTCTTGCTGTTGACTATTTTGAATATGTGATTAAGTCGGACAATTGACAGGCGGCATATACTTTTGATGCACGGCCAAATGCTGTACTGTTTGCGTGTAATAGAAAGTCTTAAAATATGTTTGAATATGTTTATATGATATATGTGTAACATTCATAAGTTATATTATATTTAATTAAGGTATGAGTAATGAGACTATCATACATGAGATCATAGTCATAGGTCCTTATAATTTATAAGTGATAAATAGAATTGGGAAATCAATATAAACTATAACATGTCAACCTTAACGATATATCTTAATAAGGAGAAGCATCATTATTATTTCAATTGTGATTAAGAATGATGTACGTTCATGACGTCGTATAACAATTGTGATTAAGATTGTGAACTCAGATGTTGGTCCAAAAATAGAAAATAATTGTAAAGATTAAGATGATTAAAAATGGGTTAAATATAAAAAGGTCTCATATCAACAATCAGCTAATTTTAAAATAGTCTTATGAATTTTCAAGTGTGCTAAAGTGACTCATCAAAATAACAAGGTGTCCCAAAAATGCCTTCTTTTTCTTTTCTTTTTTTTTTTTTTTTTTTTTTTTTTTTTTCTGATAATGGCCTTATTCTCTCAAAAACAAAAATTAAAAAAAAAAAAAACTATTTTACTTTAAATAAAAAAAAATCTAAAACGTTAAAGAAATTAAAAACGTTAAAAATTAAATTTTTAATTAAAAAAATAAAAAAGCGCACGACCATCCACAAAGGTGGGGGTAGCCTTCAGGCCACCCCTAGATTAGGCTAGGGGTGGCCGCAAGCAACCCCCGACCACCTCTAGGTTGGTGCATGGCCAACCCCATGGGCTGGGGTACGTAGCAATCTCTTTCCTCTTTTTTATTTTCATTTTTTTTAAAAAAAAAATAATAATATTGTTGGTTTAATATATTTGTATTTATTTATTAAGAGTGACACATGTTACCATCTTATTGGCACTGACGTAACACCTAACATATATTTAACCCTTTTTTTTATTTTTAATCTTTTCTGGAAATAAAAATATGAACTCATTTTAAAAGAAATATTAGATTTAATAATTTTCGAAAATCAATCTTTTTGTAATTTTTTTTAAAAAAATTATTAACAGAATTTTTGTCATATGGTAAAAAAAAAAAATATAGTTTTTCATTTTTTAGTTTTTTTTTTTTTTGAATTTAAATTTTATATTCAATTGGAGCCTTTTTGGCAAAAACGACTCCAACTGGAGTCGTTTTTCCCCAAAACGAGGGAGCGCAAGCGGTTCGTGTCCCCCGCGCACTCACCTTTTTTTTCTTCAAAAGTTTTCACTCTTTTTTATTCTTCTTTTCTCTTCCTTTCCCCCCTGCCCATTCTTTCTTCTTTCTTGTTCTTCTTCCCTTTTCTTTCTCTCGCTTCACCTGCACCAGCCGACTCCTCCTTCCCTTTTCTCTCTTTTCCTTTTCTTTCTTCCTCTCTTCTCTCTGATTCTCTCGCACGACCTCCTCTCCATTTCTCCCTTCTCCTTTCTTCTTCACACAAACACTTGATGAACCGAGAGAGAGAGAACCCGTGTGTGGAAGGTGGGTTTTTGGCGGTGGGTGGTGCGATTTTTGGAGATGTGGTGGCTAGGTCACCGTCGTGGCGTGGAGGCAGCAGCTAAGGCAGTGGGTTCCGGCCTTGCTTCGGTGAGATTTCTCTTTCCCTTGTCTTGGATTTGTTTAGATCTCTCCTTTGATTTTCTGTGTTGGCCGATTGAGAGTATTGGAGCTTCAACCGATGCTTTTCCTTTTCCTTTGAAGTGGAGTTATGGTGTTTTAGTATTTTTGGTGGGTGTTGACCGAATGGGTCTTCCTCTTTGTGTTTGGTTACAACAGATTTAATGTTTCTGGACAGGATACCATGGAGCTATCTCAGCCTGCTTCCCAAGTGCCCAACGCTCCTTTGATTGGCATCATTCAACCAAGAAGAGAAGAGAAGAAGAAGAAGACCGAAGAAGATGGAAGAGCAAATCCAAAGGGGGATTTTTCGGTCATCAAAGGAAATCAAGCAAGGTGAGTTAATCTTGAGCTTCTCTTTTTCTTTTTTTTTTTAATGGAAATTGGTTGATTTAGTTAATTTGGTATGTTGATGTGTACTCTTATTTGACCGATTATAGTAAGAATTGGTGGGTTGTTTTGTTTAATTTCGAAAATGGGTAAGATTTTCTAGGTGTTCTCTTTTAAGATGACCGATTATGGTGTTGTGGAACAAGTTTTTATGTTGTAAATTTTCTGGGTAGATGGGTTTTCTTTTCTACCTTGTCTCTATGGTGGAAATGAGTAATTGGCCGTATGGGTAGCTGGGTTTTCTTTTCTACCTTAGCCGTATGGTATACTACAATTTCTATTAATTGGCTGACTTCATGATCGAACATGCCATTTCTTGACAATCATGCTTCTGTTGCTCCAAACGAGCTAAACCTCATTTCTGGAGTGGACAAAACCTGTAATTTTGTGAAGATTGGTTGACAGAGTTCATGTTTATGTTATCAATCTTTTTTTTTTTTTTTTTGAATCGACAAATCGATCTTAGTACTTCATTGCAGCAGTGCATCTGTTAATATGTTTATTTTGTTATATTTGCAGCTATTGCCTCGGTCGTTACCATAGCTGAAATTTTGAAAAATAATGGATTGGCTATTGAGAAGAATAATATTTTTTTGTCTTCCGTACGTATATTTGTGTAATATTTTAAGCATACAGTTAACTTCTTATTCTCATAGAAAATAACATTCACTGTCTAGTCTGTCTGCAGAGATCATGACCTCAACTGTCGATATAAAGGATGACTCTAGGGGAAGTGCATTGCATTGCTTGGTGTGCATGGGCTAGGCTGGTAAAAATAAGGATAAGAGGGTGTTCTTTTTGGGATAAAAAATTTGATATGCACTTTGGTGACGTGTCAACAAGTCACTACAGTAATATATATATATATATATATATATACACGGGAATTTAGTGACGCGTCACACATTTGTAACATGTCTAACACATCACAATTTACATGTCACTAAAACAACAACAACAACAATAATAATAATAAGATAGGAATTTTAGTGACGTGTTAGTGATGTGTCAGATTCTAAAAGAAATTTAGCGACTTCGGGTTTCGAGACATTGAAAAAGTGTCACTAATGCGATGTCACTAACTTTTAGTGACGTGTGAGACCGTCTGACACATCACTAAATACCAGTTACTAAAAACTCAATTTTTTGTAGTGCATCTCCAAGTCAAGTCGCATGAGGGACCTCCATGGATCAGCGGTACCTGAATGAGCTCTTGTGCTGCTATGCGCGCGTCAAAGATATGATACTTGGAACAATATAAAATAGAAAATTTAATAATAAAAAGATATAATGATAATTGGTCTTAAACCATCCGGATGAACCACAAAATAGGCAAAATAAACCAAATGAAGGTTTATCAGTCATCTGTCCTAGACAAAAAAAATCGTTAGTTTTGGCTAGTATGCCAATTCTTCTTGGAAAACATTTACATTATACAGCAAAATGAGGAATGTTATACCCACCTCTCCATTTTCTTATCAAAGATGCCCGGTCCGTAAGTTGACATGCACATGTCAACAAGAAGGGGAAATTGCATCAATATGAATAAGGTGACAGGTACACTAGCCAAACAAATGACAGGAATGATTATCCATGAATATTGTCCTTGTAGCATAATTAAAAGAGCAGTAGAAAAGGCTATCATCATGGCCGCAATGGAAAAGAAAAGAGTGGAAAGTCCTATGATCATCTTTTTTGGCAAGGATTCAAGGAAATCGTCTTCTGCATAGCGTGATGTTAAGATTCCCAAAAACATCACGACTGAAGTTGTGGAGGAAAAGAGCGACAAGGCATCGGATATTATAAAGAGCATGAACAATCTTTCATCTAAGAATATAGGGAAGCCAGTATCTTGATTGTTACCACCTGGAACAGTAAAGACTGCAGCAAACATAATAGTAACAATGAGAGCGCCTACCACTGTACAAGAAGTTGCTGTGCCCTTCATCCATTTTTCTCCTTCTCTCTTCAAGTCTATGTGGCTCTTCGTAAACAATTCCCTAGGAGTCAAATCATCACTGTTCAAATATTCCTTACACCTGGGAATGCCAATACTTTCCACCTCCTGCATTGTCAATTTAACTCTTATAAATGAGAGGAATTGCTATTCTTTAAGAAATAGACAATGTTTTTGGAAAAAAAAAAAAAAATTTATTTATATTATTTTAACCCTTCAACCCTTTAAAAAAAAAAAAAAATTAAAAAGTTTAATTGATGTGGGTGTCTAGCCACCCAAGTCACAGTAGAATCTGGGCGTGGCTACACAACCCCCTAGCTACTCCAGGGATGGTGCGAGCATCCTCGGTGAATTTGTGGGTGGCCTAGGCACCTTCGAGTCGTGTCAGGCCACCCTCAATTCACATTGGGGTGGCCGTGACCACCCCCAATGGCACTGAGGGTGTTGCGGCCACCCATGGGTTCTTCTGTGGGTGGTCGTCCACCCACTATAATTAAACGCTTTTTTTTTTTTTTTTTTTTTTTTTAAATTTTAGTTTTAGAAAAAAATAAAACAATCATGATGGGGGGGGGGGGGGGGGGGGGGGGGGGTTTGTTTGATAATTTACATTCAATTCCAATTAGGGCATATCTTTCACCAAACTAAAGAGTATGAATAATTATTTCACTCCACACTCATTCATTCCTAGTAACAACTATTTATTTTCCTAATTGAATACTTATTTCGTGTACTAATTGCAACTTTTTAGAATTTGAGAGAACATTGCAATTTTGGTATAATGCTTAAGAGGGATAAGTATGTCTTGAAAGGAAAAAAGAAAAAAAAGAAAAAAGAAGAAGCTACTAATATATAAACTTAATACCCTATTGGTCAATGACAATACTAGAAAGACAGACAATTTAACCTTATAGATAGGAAGAATAAATATTAACATTAAAGCTCAATACGTAATATAACAAATTAAAAAAGGAATTAGTACTGAATTATCAAGATAGAATGAATATCAATTAAATCATCAATTATCCAAAGTCTTAAACTTATAAAAGGTTAAGTATCATTATCCCAATAACTTGAACTTTATTTACATTATCTATTATTTTATCTGTTTGTTTGTGTTGTAAGCACTAAAGCATCTAGAATCCTATTCGCCATCTATACGTACTCTTAACATTCGTGTAGAAAGTTTTTTGTGCAATTTGGGTATTTTACATATCTCCTTAAATGATATAATCCCTAATAAGCGCGCCCCAATTGAACTAGCCTATGTCTTCAACCTTTCATTTGTTGGGAAAATAACACCTCTCAAGCCGCTCACCAGAAATGTTGTCTAAGCAACCCTTCTAAATGTTTAGAGCTTCATTAATAAACTTGCCATCAAGCGTGCTCGAGCCTCCCACTCAAACCCACCAAAAGATCTGTCTGATCTAGGCTTCTCCAACTTTCAATCATTGTTTTTAGCTCACATCTTACCACCACACGTCTCCCAAATCCTTCGTCAAGGGACAACTCTTTGTAGAACTCATTTTCTTAAAATTAAGAGTCTTTGCAATTAGTTGATCTAAGAAATGCATTCAAGGTATAGCTATTTGTAGAATTCCATTTTCATGGTAGTCCAACACAATGCATTCTAAATGCATCACATGTTAAAGAGTTAATATGTTATTGTAATTATATTGCAAATGAAATGTTCAATTTTACTACTTGTTACAAGTTACAAGGACCTTGTAATTTAGATATTTTATGCATTAATTGCACTTAAAGCACCTAAATCACATACAATATAACAGGAATTCAATTAATCTCTTGAATCACAATTACCCAAACAATATGAATATTGAAAATAAAATAAATTGTTGTAAAATCAAAGAAAATAACAAGACAAGATAAAAATATTACAATATGTGAAACTAGCTAGTTCTTCAGGAACTGTGTATGATTCTTCTCTATTATTGTATGTTTTACATACTATTCAATACTCCATTTTATAGATATGGAATCATAGTGAAAGGTTAAGGAATATGAAAGGGTAGAACATGAATCAAAATGCTAGATCAATGTATTACATGAATGTTATAAGAATTCTAAAATGTGATATGAATGTGTAGAATTCCAAGATATGGAAATAAATAGTCATAACATAAATTTTATTTTAAAAAATCAAATTCAATTTGGCTTGTAGGGTACTAATCAGTGAAAGTATATGAGAAAAGTTTTAAATGAGAGAGATGACCTTAAACCATTGTAGTTCTTTTTGCATCTGCAAAGCCGCCCCTGGGATTCGATTAAGTAGAATCGAAGCTCCTGTCATTCCTGCCATATGTAACATGATATTGCTTTTCTTATTAGCCCAACTTGTCATAGTTTTCTTGTCAGCAAGCTGGTATATAAGGCTAAAGATTTTTGCTTGACGATGTAGGACAGCAAGTGAAAATATGGATGTGCTGTCTCCATTACGGCTCCATATAAGTTCTGGATTTGCTTTGACCATACCAAAAATAAAATCAAAATTTCCTTTCTCGATAGAACGGAAGATGGCATCATAAAGTTGACCTTTCTTCCTTTGTTTCTCATTCAAACTTGAAACTTCTTTGCACATGCGAACCAGAAGTTCATGGGACTCGGCGTGAACTAATTTCGATCCATATAAATCCTTGATTCCTTTATCAACAATCGAAACAATGTCAACTTAGCTAGATGAAACTATATATATATTATAGAGTACAAAGGCTCCACAAATTATTAATTAAGCGAGGTATGATATTAATTGAATTGACGTATGTACTATACCCAAGAAGTTAAGGAGATTCGAAACTAGCCGGCGCAATAGAGCTAGCACTGCAAAATAAATATGAAATTCGGTTACTCATACAAAATATAAAATTATTACTAAAATAAAATTAATGAATAAAATGATGTGTGTTAAAAATATCATGGTTTAAAAATGTAGAAAAAACTGTGTTTTCAAATTACAAGTAAGGGGTATGTTTTTAAAAACACACTATTTTGATAGTTAAATTGTGATTTTCTACGATTTTACCAACAATTAATTGGTTTTGAAAAATCATTTTTTCAAATCGCACATTTTAAAATTGCTATTTTTAAATAAAAATTGCACTTTTTGAAATCGCGAACTCAAACGGACCCTAACTGTTGGGGATATAATTTATCGTCAGTCCCACTCAAGCAACCTCTCTCACATAGACCAATACATAGGGAATAATTGTCCGGCCAGTTCATGGAAGTAATGGCACAAACCCACTGCATGAGGAATAACTACACACTATACATGGAAAATAATTTCACTCCCATTATGCGGAAGATAACTGTCCACTATTCCAGAGTGGAAGCAAAATCCTAAAAAAACAAGGATTGAACGTTGGACATCTTCACAGATAGTAGATGTAGAAAACAATATAAAAGGAAGCGTAGCACAAGCGACCACGTAAAAGGGGGCATTTGGTTTCCTCCTAAAAAATCTATATATATTATTTGTAAAATTTTCTCCAAACACCATGCAGATTGAGCATCGCAGTGTCCTTAGTAATCATGAGATCGAAGGACTCTAGTAACCATTTTCTCTATGTAGGAGGTGGCTTATCGCTAGCCTAGCTGTCAGTAAATTTCTAGTAATCATATATCATTGTGTGCATGTGTGTGTGGGGCGCGAGCGCAAAAAACCATCTATTAATTAAAATCCGTTAAGGATTGATAATTTATTAAGTATAGAAATTTCTTACAAACTGTGTAGGAACTTCTACAACCCAATCTCTAAAAATATGACTTGTGTCACTTAGCATGTGAGAAGTAAATGTTTTATTTTTATTTTATTTTTTATTTTTAAATAGTATGTGATTCTCATTTCTTTTTTAATAGCGTTAATAAGAAAGAATATGCTTCTTACATGCTTAAATGACACAACTTTATTGCACTTGAAATGAAGAGGATCATTGTCCATTCTTTCTTAACTCTTTGTTTATGTGACAAAATCTTGACTTTTAAGTAAGAGAAAATCTATCTACTTTAGAATTCTTCGGTATGTCATCCTTTTTACAGTACATAACACAATCTTCCAAACACATTTCATATATAATTATATAAACATTGTCTCACCCCTTATATGTAGCATCTATGTCAAATTGCCAAGGTCTCCCCCATTTCCAAGAAATATCATCATTAACATTGACATTATTAGCAGCAACTCAAAAGTTATCGCTGATATGTGCTTATTCAGTTGATTGTTACTAATGTTTTCTCTGATGAAGGCAAGTCATGGTTTTATCATTTAAGTAATTATCACAAGAGAAAATATGAAGTTGTCCAAAATATTTTTCTAATTGCTACAATCCAAATGTTAGGGATAAGAAATCTAGGCCACAACATACCTGATCCAAAGATTTTTATTTGATCGCTTCGACTTTTTTCTACGTCTTGAATGTTCAAACGAATTTCCTTGGTGGCCCAAGCCGGTTGAATGTATATACCTTTCATCACAAAAGGCCAATGAATCTCGAGTAAGAAGTTCGGTAATAGTATTACTACATATCTCACATGAGCAATTTTCTTTTCAGCAACACAAAAGATTAAATAAATAACTTTTCAATACAAATTACAAAAATAAAACAAAATAACTCTTCAATACCTTAGAAATTTGGCTTTATCATATAGTGTGTTGTAGCATCGGATATATGGGTGCAAATGCGACCAGGACCCTACTTAAATAAATGCTCTTTATATTTTTCTATGACAAGATAAGCAAAGTAATACATTTTGGAGTGTTGGAGGCTATCTTTTCTTTTCTTTCTTCTTTTTTTCTTTCTTTTTCTTTTTTGGATTCATGATATATATGCTAGCCCCCTTTGAGGAGAACCTTTTGGTTTCTGTCCATGTGACAAATAGGAGATAGACAATCCATGATTTATGAGTTTTAAAGTATGTTATGTAAACTGAGAATTGTGATAAGATTTATGAATTTCATGATATATTTAAAAATGACATTAGAAGTACATTATGTTAATTGATGCATAAGTGTGTCAAAGTATGGACACAATGATTATATGTCACGAAAGCACAAGGATGTACATGGAACAAAACGTTGAACTAAAGACTCTTGGGATGCATACCCATGGGCACCATTCAATAAGACCCTTGTGCTGCGTACCTCTAGGCACTATGAATTGAAAGACTGTTGGATTGTGTAACCCTTGACACAATGAAACAAGACCCTTGGGCTGCATAGCCCTGGACACTATGAAATAAAAGACCGTTGGATTGCGTAACCATTGGCACCAAGATGTGAGGAAAATGAATGAAAGGCATGCAAAGCACGATGATGATGTGTGACATGTTTTATGATGATTTTCATGACTAGATGTACCAAAATGTATATGTGTTTGAATGTAATATAGCATATATAAATATCATAACAACTGGAATGCATAGAATAATTTATGTAGAATTTTATGCTAGACATACCTATATGCTTATAAGTTTGAATGGAACATAACATATTTATGTCTTTACAGCTAGATTGCATATGATGATTTATATGTGATGTTAGGCTTAGATGTACACGTATGCTTGTATTTCTTGAAGATTTGAAAGGCTTGTATACGGGTATAGCTGAGTTATGATATCGTTTATTTATTGCTTAGATGTATTCATATGCTTATATTTTCTGAAGATTTGGAAAGCTTGTATATGATTATACCTGAGCCACATGATATATATATATATATATATATATATGGCTCTGATGTTTTAATTAATACTATTAGTTAATGATATTAGTTTCAGCTGCAATGTGTTTAGTCTCTGATATGTTATGCACATGACAGGTGATGCGTTTGAGTTGTGTTGGTTCATGAAAAATTATTATGCCACTGTGATGATCCATTTTGAAAATAAAAATAAAAATAGGTCGGCATTAAGATTTACTTAGGCATCGTAGTGAGACCCCAACGGTACCTTGGCGAGTTCTCTTAATTAATTTTAGTTTGTTTTTCAGTGATCGGGGGAATGTGAAGAATATTGGGAAAAAGTGCTGTTCACACTATACCAAAAGCTGTTCTAACATTAAGATAAAAGAGATTGGTACTAACAGTAGTTGTAGATCCATCGTTTCCAAAACACGAGCCCATCTCCACTAAGGAATGCATTAGGCATATCGGCCAAAGCGTACAAAGGGGACCGATCCTCATTGTCTTGAGCAAGAGCCAAATGTGGACACTTCCTAATTAAATCCAAAGCAATATCTGTTGGATCAAAAAGGGAATTATTTTGAGACAATTTCAAATCATCAGAAATAAAGACCAATGGATTGTTAGACTTAGGCAAAGAGTTGGTTCTTACCTAAACGTCGGCTATATATAGCAAAGGTACAAACTGTAGCGCCGTCGACGGCATTCTCTTGCGTTAGATGTTCCAATGGAGTGAGAGAATAGAGATATCCAGCCAACTCTGTATGCCCATTGTAAAAAGCCCTATTAGCTGGAATATTACTTGACTTCGAATATTTAATGCTGACCAAGTTGTTGTTCTTTCCAATCATGCATGCAGTCATCCTGTAGTTTCCCGCACTAATTGCATAAGGTAGAGCTGTGTTGCCATCCGTATCTAGAATTGCCAAGTCTTCCACCGACATTACATCCACTAATTTCTCCACTATACACTCATGTCCAGCAATAACAGCAAGATGAAGAGCCGTTTGGCCTAAAAACGTGATTTTTGCACTCCTTGCATCGGGCTGGCGCTCAAGGAACTCCTCTACAGCATTCCCATCACCACTTTTCAGAGCCTCTCTTAAGGCCTCATATTGAACATAGTCAACGTTCCCATTTTCATCACTGCCTGCAGATTAAAGTTTTTTGAAGGCACTCTAACATCAACATGGCCACTATATATGGGATTTTCTTTTCTTGGGATTTTAAATTTCAGAATGAACTCAGTATGTAAAGGTCGGTAGAATTAGTACATACCGACAAAAAGCGTATATATCACCTGCCTAAAACTTCTTTATAACAAAGGAAACTTGGAAGGAAAAATCTTATTCAAAAGCAAAATTTTATTAAATTAATTCATATCTCCCTTTCGTGTGTGTTTGTGTATAAAATATATTATATATGCACCATCAACAATGTATTGGATTTTTTTACATAGTTATCATATCACACTAAATGATGGTTAAATTGAAAAATCATGTACAGACTTGTTGGGAATAAATCCCACTCAAAATTGGGATCAAAACCTTACTCCAAGTCAAATTGGGGGTATGAGCCACAATCCTGGTCCAATTATAATTTTTTAAAGAATTTGGTCAATGGTCCTACTACCAGATCAATGGAGATAGGACTCCTAAACCAAATCAAACTCCAAGGTTAAGTGGGAGTAGAAAACCTAATTCAGGTTTTACTCCACCTCTTTGCCTTTAAATAAACCCATACCACAGGTATAAATGGCAAACTGATTATTTTATGCATTAAGCATACGTTTCTCTCTAAAGTTAATTTAGGCATTGGAGCAAGACCCTCGGAAAAGTCTGTTAGTTTAAGTTATTTTGCAGTGATCGTGGGAGTGTGAAGAGCTCTGAGGAATGTGCAGTTCACACAGTACTGAAAACTGTTCTAATAATTTGACACCATCTTTGGGAACATTTATTCGTTTCTCATAAAAAAAAAAATTTCTATGCAAAAGAGGACACGTTCTCGTGGCCCATTCAATGAGAAGATAGTAGCTAGAGCCAGTCATTCAGCCCAATCCGCCCTGAGAAGATTAGAACAATTGACTGCCTCCACCTTTCCCTCTCTTGGGCGGTGGAGATCAGGACCGCTTAACAGTGTTGAAAGCTTGGGTTGAAGCCTTAACACGGCAAAATGTGAAGTTATTGCTTAAAATTCCAGGACAATCCCATCCCTAGGTGAACTGGGATGAGTATGAAGAAGAAGAGCACAACAGACATGCCAACGGCCACCATCCTTGGGAGGAGGATCGTTGATTGGACGATCACCAAGAAGATAATTTTCGAGAGGATAATCACTGGGAACAAAGGAACAAAAGGGCCAAGCGTCATGGAGACCAACAAGAAGATGGAGGAGATTTGAGCAGAATTGTTGTTGAGTTGGAGAGAAGGTGCACGCACATGGAGACGGAGAGGAAGGGAAAAGAAAATCTGTAGTGGTGGTCAAGATTGTATTAGGTACTGGCTCACCCTTCACCAGGTTGGTAGAAAACTACCAGCTACCCGAGAAGTTCAAGGTCCCTCAGATCTTGAGTTATGCTGGAGATAGAGATCCTCTTGATTACTTGGAGAATTTTTGAGATCATCTCGATCTTCACGGGACACCCGATGATTGAAGTGGGGTGTCGGCCCTTCGCTCTTAGTCTCTCTGGGAGTGCCCGGGACTTGTTCAGGAAGTTACCCATGAATTCTGTTGATAAGTTGAGGAGTTGTGCAAGATATTCTTGACAGAGTTTCTGGCTTTGCGGACACGGAAGAATCCATCAGGATTATTATCCACGAGACCTTCCTAAATGAGATGAGAGGGATTAGGAGAATGGTCCCTGGGAGGATATAGAGAGAAGAGATGACTGAAGAAGCAGGAATCGACGGTGTAAAGAACTGACTCCTGAGGCAACATTAGGTTATAGCCAAGATCAGACAAAAGGTTCCCCCTAGATTTTGGGAATATGGAGACCAGGAACCCGTTGACGTTGCTTCTTTTAGGAAGGACCTAGGGAGAAAATCAGAGGAAAAAACAATGAGGCAAAGGAATCAGCTCGAAAATATGGAGAAAGCCCTAAGGCTAATCTAGGAAAAAATCCTTGTAGAGAAAACAAGGAAGGGAGACAACCCTCGGTTTTTAGGTAACCCTCGGTTTTCATGTTATAGGGTGAAAACCATAAGAAAAAACGAGAAGGCATGGGGGGTAGGATTTGACCCTCGAGTTTGCAGGTTTCAGGTTTTCAAAAACTACAAAGGTATCACACATTTTCGAAAGATATTCTCAACAAATTTTACTAAGGAGCATTACCCCCATAATTTGAAATCAGAGGGGTAGGTCGATATTCACAAGGATAAAAAGACATGTCACGAGTGTGATCACATGCTCGGTATCCCCAGGAAATAGAGTAGTTGAACCCGAGACTTTTAAGGGTCATGAGCTAAAGATCATTCAAGCTAGCCTCAGAAGAAGTCAAGGCTCGAAGTTTTCGAGACACAGAATTCCCATTATCCGAGTATGTCTCGAATTTGGGATTTTGGGGGGAGGGGGTAACTTTTGAGAATAAATCCCACTTAAAATCGGGATCAGAACACTAATCCAGCCGAATTGGGGGGTATGAGCACAATCCGGGTTTAATTAGGACTCATTGAAGAATCTGGTCAACAGTCCTACTTCAAGTTGAATGAGAATAGAACTCCCATGCCAAATCAAATTCCACAGTTAAGTGTGAACAGAAAACCTAATTCAGGTTTAATTCTACCCCTTTGCCTATAATTAGGCCCATACCCCAAGTGTAAATGACAGATTGATTATTTTATGCATTGAGCATACTTTTCTCTCTAAAGCTAATTCAGGCATCGGAGCGAGACTCCTAGAAGAGTCTCTTAGTTTTAGTTGTTTTGCAATTATCGTGAAAGCGTGAAGAGCATTAAAAAACGTGCAGTTCACATCTTACGTCCCTACCAGAAACTATTCTAACAAGACTAATTTTGGTTATATAGTTTACTATACCCTGCAATAAAACCAATAAGACTTGATTGAACTATTGATTTTCCAAAAATAATAAAATCGACCAACTGAACTAGAATAAATAACTCATTTTCCCTCTCCCCCGTTTGGAAAAGATTAAAATAAATAAATAAATAAATAATAATAATAATAAAAAACTAGATTAAATAACAGAAGTAGAAAAGAATAAGTAATAGTCATTGTGAACCAAAACTTTGAAAGATAAAAGGAACTATCATTAGGTGACAGGACCTTCTTTAATAAGATAATTATTCTATTTAAATTTATGTGAGGAGAGGACTAGTTAGCTCATAACCACCACTATTTTATTTTATTTTTTATTCAACTAAGTTTTCATCAATTTATTTATCTGACATGGAACTATGCCAATTAATTCAAAAATAAGTTGACAAATGAACATTTTGAAACTAAGGTAAAATTTTAAATTTTAATTATCATAATTGAAAATTTGATGATTGAATTGAAATCACAAGAAAATATGTCTGCTATTTTGAGCATTTGAGAGAGAGAGAGAGAGAGAGAGAGAGAGGGGGGGGGGGGGGGATTAGAGTCAGCACCTGTAGGCACGACATACTTCTCTGCCAATGTATCCCAAGCGGTTTTCGCCGAAGTAATCAGAATAATCTCAAAATCTGTTTTTGTTCCGCATGAAATTTTGATTACATGTAAGGCTGTGGAATTCTTCTTACTCCAAGCCTTAAAGGCAACTTCATCATCTTCTTGCCTGGGAGGTTCGGTGGTTGCTTCAATTATCTCCCAAAGATCATGGGCCTTCAAATAGGTTTTTATTTGAACACTCCAATCCAAATAATTATCTTCCTCAAGGATACAAAGAAACTTTTTTGCCAATGTATCCCAAGCGATTTTTGCAGAACTAATATGAATAATCTTAGAAAATGTGTCCGGTCCGCATGAAATTTGGATTACATTTAAGGCTGTGGAATTCTTCATACTCCAAGCCTTAAAAGCAGCCTCATCATGGCTTGGAGGTCCGGTGGTTCCTTCAATTAAGTCCCAAAGATCGTATGCCATCAAATAGGTTTTTACCCGAACAGTCCAAGCCACATAATTATGTTTGTCAAGAACTTGAAGGGTAGCTACAGTCAAGCCACCCTTTATCTCCATGTTTAATCTGTGAGTATATCCAAATATGGTTAGGAGCATAAATTAAAGACAGTAAAAGTAATAATATGAATTCCTTGATGGACTTTTCCATTCTTCTTGCATACCATAAACTGACGTTTAATCATTTGGTAAGAAACGTTTAATCATTTGGTAATTCTTATTTTTTTTCCTAATTAATAAAATATTTGTTGGGAAAAACCAACAACTGAAATATACGGTTACTCAAGATATTTGTATAGACCAAAATAAAGGGGTTTACAAATAAATAAAGAGCTTTTCTATTCGGTAACTAAATCAAATGAAGAGCACAAGATTCACAAGAACGCGAACTAGAATTAGAAGTCCTGCTTGTGAGTAGTAGTAGCATTGTCCTATTTCTTCTCATTTCAAATTGTTTGATGCAATGGAGTTATGATTCCATAACAATATTATTAGGTCCAAAAACGCTTATTATTTTCTATAAGTAACTTAATCATTCTTCCATAGTGCAAAAAATTTATGTTATATATCTTTGAATGACGTACTTCAGGATATACGTACAAAATAATGCTACATATTATATTTTGATCATATAATGTTAACGTGACAGTTTTAACCAACTCTTAATTAGTCCTAACATTATTTTTAAAAAATAAATCTTAAGGTTGGTTTAGACTGCCACATCATCATTGTGAAATAGTTGTGCATAAAATTGTAGTAAATAACATTAATACTTATAGATAAGAATTATAATTTTGAAAATTCTAATATTGATTTCCCTTATTTTGGAAAAATGTTCATAGAATTTGTTTAGAGGTTACTTTCTACGATTTGGTTTAAAATCTTACCCTAAAATACATTCTTAGTCTATAACAAGAACTAAGGTTTGCAAAAATTTGAGTTACCTCGAGCACCTTGCAGTCTTTTTAATTTTTATTTTTTCCCAAGTGACACCCGTTGCAGTAAATAATCTATGGTGGCATGGTGTTGTGGTGCCATGCATGCATGTTGAAAATTCCCTAAGCATAGGCGGACCCACCTCTAGGTCTTCCTATTTCATTTTATTAATAATTTTGAAATATATGTGTTGCAGAAGGCAACAATATTATTGATGTAGGAATTTAGTAATGATTTTCCTAAAATCATGCACTACATGTGTCAAAATTTATTAAATTTGAAGGCATACTTAATTAGGAAGTAATACTTATTCGATAAAACATTTAAATTATTATCTTCATGCATATGTTAAAGATCATGACAACCTCATAAAGAAAAAACCATTTAAAGCGTATGTTAAGATGCTTTTATACCTCCAACTTGAAGCGGTAATTTTGGCATCACTTTTTGTTTTTGTTTTTTTCCTCAAAAGCAATTTAAGCCATGCGTTACACTTTTTTTTTCTTTTTCATTCATCTGTTGAATAATAAATTTAATTTTAATAACATTTATTTGAGTCTTTTATTATTCTCGTATGTTATTAAGTGACTTGAAGAGGTTGTGTTTTTTGAGTTTTCAAGAGTTATTTTATATAGGAGTTACATGGGATGTAAATGAATAAAGTTAATGTAAAAAAGGTAGAATGAGGCAAGAAAAAAAAGATAGAAGGATCAATTGTATCCTATAAATACCCATGTAAGCAAGTTACTTTTAATCAAGTTGAATAAGAGAATACAAAATCTTTTATCAATTTAGTGTTTCTCTTCCTTTTCCATTCTCTTTCTTAGTGGGTGTTGTATTTTTTCTTTTTCAATTTTCAACAAATTGGTATCAGAACACAGTTTATTGATCTTATAGAAATGACTAATTCAAACTTTCCATTTCAATTTCCTCACATTTTCAAAGACAATTTTGATAATTGGTGCATTCGTATGGAGGCATTGCTTGGATCACGAGATACTTCGGAGATTGTAAAAAAAGGCTATGATGAGCCTAGTGAAAAAGTTACTTTGAGTCCTAATCAAAGAGAGGCTTTACAAAAACTTCGAAAGAAGAATCAACAAGCTCTAACCCTTATTTATCAATGTTTGAATGAAGTTATGTTCGAGAAGGTAGCAAATGCAACCACCTCCAAGCAAGTCTGGCGAACGGTAAAATAATTCGTGGCATCTTGACAACGTAGCAAACAACCATATGTGTAGAAACAAAAACAAATTTGTGGAGCTTAATGAATTGGTGAGCGGGAATGTTACTTTTAGAGACTTGTCTAAAGCTCTTATAAAAGAGAAAGGTACAATCTTAATTAGCTTGAAAAACGAAGAACATCAATTTCTTACAAATGTTTATTTTGTTCCAATTATGAAAGTAAAATATTGAGCTTGGGACAACTCTAGAAGAAAGACTATGAATTCATATGAAAAATCGTAGTCTTTTACTAAGAGATGACTAGAAGAATTTGATAGCCAAAGTTACCAATGACAAGCAATAGAATGTTTCTATTAAATATTCAAACAGATTTAGCTAAATATCTCAAGACTTGTTTGAAAGATTTGTCTTGGCTTTGGAATTTGAGGTTTGGACATGTAAATTTTGGTAGATTAAAATTGTTGGCATACAAGAAGATGGTGAATGAGTTGCCTTCATTAATCAACCGGATGAACTTTGTGAACGATGTCTTGTTGGCAAACAATTCCGGAAATGATTTGTATTTTGGGCCTACCATAGGGATCTCTAAATTTATTTTGATACAAAAAGTAGTTAATTGTAAATCATGTAAACCACATGAACTAATTTTTTTTTTCTTTATTTTTTTGTATTAAGAGTGACACATGTCATCATTTTTTTGGTGCCAACATGACCATTAACGGAATCTGTCAAGTGTTTTGACTCTAGTGACTAAATTGTTATTTTGGCTTACCTTGATGACCTCTGTAATTTTTATATACTGCACGAAGTGATTTGTGATTTAGGCTTAATTATAGGGACTGATTTTGCATTTATCCGATTTTTTTTTTTTTTTGTTGGTATTAATCCACCCCTTGTAATTTTATTTTTTAGAGGATAAGGGTATTATGAGAAAAAGTGGCCTTTTGAGAACATAATGTAGTTTGATTGGTCACTCTAGCACACTTAAAAATTTAGAAGGCTATTCTAAAATCAGTTATTAGTTCATATGCCCTTTTTATATTTAACCCTTAATAAAAATATTTCGGTTGAAAGTGAGAAAGAAGAAAAAGAAAGAAAGTAGTGGCCGTGCGTGTTTTTATTAGTGTGAGCATTTGGTAGACTTACTAATAAGTTTTAGGTTAAATATATTAACTTGTGCACAACAAGACACATAGGTGTGACTCATGTATGTGAGATTGTGCACACTTTTGTTGTGCATGTATCACTTCTCCGCTCTCTCTCTCTCCCCTGTTTCCATTTCTTCTCCTTTCTCTATTCTTTCACGCCTTCCCTTTTTCTTCTATTCCTCTTTTTCTTTTTCTTTTTTTCTTTTTTTTTGTTCTCTTCGGTACTTCATTCTAGATACAAAGCAGAGAGAGAGAGAGAGAGAGAGAGAGAGAGAGAGAGAGAGAGAGAGAGAGAGAGAGAGAGAGAGAGAGAGAGAGAGAGAGAGAGAGAGAGAGAGAGAGAGAGAGCGGTGGTATGGGTGCTAACCGGTTGAAGCAAAAATTGGTTCCATCAAGGTCGATTATTTTCCTCTTTAACTTTTGGGTCTTGATTTTTGGTTGATTTGTGTTAGGTTTTGTTTGGGTTGCGGTTGATCTTGCTTGGAGATGATTGTTGAGATTGATCTGGGTTGTTCTTGTGGTGGATTTTTCTGGGGATGTCCAAATGAGGGTAGTAGCTGGATGGAGTTTGGTTCTTGTGGGTGTTATTATTGATGAATTTTCTGAATGATTCACGGCTATAGGAAAGATTTTTATGGTTGTAGTTTTGGAGAGTAGTTTTGATGTTCATCGTGTTGCTGAGATAAGGTATATATATTGATCGTACTTACTTTTATATCTATAAGGTATATTTTATCCTGAAAGTTTATATTTGGTGGTATTAGTCTTAGCCTGATCACTAAATGAGAAACTCAAATTTTAAGGTTATCCTCTCAGAATGGCTAAAGGTAGTGGATAAAATAAATTAATAAGCTAAAAATGAGCTAGCTAATGGACTGGAACGGACTATGGACAAATGGAGTAGAGACAAATAGATGAGTTAGTAATAAATAAATAAAGTAAATAAAAAATAATGGTAAATGTTTAAAAAGAGATGGGGATCTCTAAACAATATTCTATTTTGATGTTTGGTTATATTATTTAAGGATTTTTAATTTACTAATTTAAGTATTATTGCATGAATATTATTTGTTTGCAGAAAATATGTGTAGGATCTTTTCTGAGGATTGTAAGTATAGGTTTACTTACTTAGATATGATACTAGTTTTAATAAATGTAAGGGTGGATTTACTTACTTACTGTGATATTTTACCAAGTTTTTATAAATGTGAATTGTAAATATGGATGTACTTATTGAGTAGTGTCATAGTGGTTTATTACTTTTATGTTTTAATGTTTTTATGCCTATATGATTATATCATATTCTCTTGAAATTCATATGCAATACAAGAATAAACTCGATAAGAACAAAAGTGGTGATCGCAGCAGTCATAAAACGGTGAGGCATTAGGCTAGTTAGCAGGACTAATGGTCCAAATGCCTAATATATAATTTAAGCTAGGGTAGATATAATCGCCAATATTAAATAGGTAGTGTTCAAAGTATCTCGATAGAGAAATATTTAGTTTCATTCTTTTGTTCATCTCCATACAAGAAATATGCAAATCTGCTATTGAATTTGTGGGACCACATGTGGGTTCAATAGAGTTAGTGACTGATTTGTAAAAGAGATGTGTAAGAGAATGACACTAAACACATCTAATATCATTATATGCATGGTTTAATCGTACTTGTAATAATATACTTGAATAGTTTTAATTAATTTAAATATTTCTTAGTATATACTACTACAATCTTTTCATAGGATCCAGTAATTGTTGGCTGAGTAATATTTAAATGGAATTGAAGTTTAACCTTAACATTCCCACTCTTAAAGCAGTCAGACAGTTGGACTAAAACATGATCATTTTAACAAACCATATAACAAGACAATCACATCCTTCATGAGAAAACCTCACAACAACTACATATATTATTGGATCCAGCATCCAGGGCATGCAACTATAGAACTCTTTCATGAAAACATAGCATTTCTCTTAATACAAAATGCAAAGGGGAAAATTGATGCAAAAATAAAGCAGTTACTTACAGGTTTAGACGACGGACTGTCTTCCCAAACCGAAGCTCGTAAGTCAGTCCCACTTTGCAATACTGGTTTTGAGTAGACAGACTTCAATATTTAAAGAAATGGCCGGTGAGATCTATATCTACGGCTCCAGTGCCTTGGTGGACGCAACACATGCCACAGACAACAACAACAAAAAAAAAATTCTACTTTAAGACGACTTGGTTGTGACCAAGCTGGCATGCACCAATCCACGTTGTAGCAGTTGATACTTGAGAGTCTTGTTTTGTAGCAAATTTAATTTACTTTGTCATTACTTAAAGAGCAACTTGCTCACATGCAGTTATTCAATAGACTAAAATACATTAAATGTGCTTTCTCTCTAATTCTTTATATATTCTTCGAACGCCCTGCCTTGGTGGAAGCAACACTAGATGCCACCTACTGGCCACAACTACTAAAACGTTTATTTTAGAGAAGACTTTGAGCGGAATTGTCGCGAAGACTTTGATATCGAAGCAAATAAGGTCATTTCTTAATTCTACGTTCGATCAGCCTCGTTTAATTGGATTTATCCTTTAGCAAATTTATTGGATTTTTTTTTTCAAATTGTTCCTAAACAAATCAGTCATGCAACTGATAGTTCACGTGCTTCAATTCTATATCTAAAACACAACCATGCATTCAGGTTCAACCACTTAATTACTTAGTATAGTATTTGTTAAATCACTACAAAAAAAAAAAAAAAAAGAAGCAGAATTATTGACGGTTTTTTTCTAGACAGTTTCTAAAACTGTCTATAAAAAAAACGGTTAGAGACAGTTTTTTTAGAACCGTCTGTAAAAAATATATTTGTGGACGGTTTGGACAAAACCGTTCAAAAATTTATATTTCCAGACGGTTTTGTTCAAACTGTCTGGAATTTTATGGATGGTTTAATCAAACCGTCCATTAAATTTCAGATAGTTTTAACCGAGCTGTCGGAAAATGTAAATTTTCAGACGGTTTGGTCCAAACTGTCTATAAGAATTAAAGATAGTTTTCAAAAAACCATCTATTAATGCAAATTTACGGACAATTTGGGAACAAACCGTCTGCACATATTGTAATTAAGTTCAATTCTTGCATTTATACGAATATAGCTTCAATTCAATTTCAAAAAAGAAAATTTTGCCCCCAAAACTTTCTACCTTTCCCTCCTCCCTCCATCTCCTCCCTCCCTACACCCCATCAAAAAGAAGACCACCAGCTAGCTAG
Source organism: Alnus glutinosa (assembly GCF_958979055.1). Lineage (NCBI taxonomy): Eukaryota > Viridiplantae > Streptophyta > Magnoliopsida > Fagales > Betulaceae > Alnus > Alnus glutinosa. The sequence continues at coordinate 9,747,731 of NC_084895.1, forward strand.
CTACCAACACCGACACAACAAAGCAACCAAGAAGACCTCATATCACCAGCTTGAATCGCGTTGTCGAGGAGCTCAGAATTGTTGAGGAACTCGAAATCATCGAGGAACTCAGACTCGTGCGTCGTCAACTCACATGGAGTCACCGCACTCGCCGATGCGATCCGAGCTCGGCAACCTGCCGGAGACCTCGCCCTTCGAGTCGTTGGAGAACTCACAGGGGAAGCCTGCCGAAAACTCTAAGGTGATCGTCGCCGTTGACAGGTTCACACAGTACTCGCCGCTTCCGTCGCCAGGGGACCGCCAAAAAAAGCTGGAGAACACGAAGTTCCTGTTGCCAATGACGATGATCAACCGGGCGAGGAGAGAGGACCTTTCGCAGTCGGTGACGAAGGTGGGGCCGATCGCTGGCGAGGAAGGCTAGAGATTCGATTCTTCGGAGGACTGCGCTAGGGTTTAATATATTAATATTAATAAATAAATAAATGATATTAATAAATGAATATTAATATAAAAAATAAATTAATAATTAATGATTCTGGACGGTTTGGCCCAAGCCGTCCACAACTTGGATTAGTAACAGATTGTCCTGGACGGTCTAAAACCGTCTGACTTTGTTCCAGGCGGTTTTTTGCAATTTCTAGACGGTTTGAAACCATCTAGAAATCCAAAATTTTCTGAAGTAAATGCAATATTATAGTATTCGTTAGTTCCTATATATCATATCCTAATACAAATTTGATCTACATATATATAAAAATACTTGTTTGTCAAATTTCTTATTGCATCACACTCTAAAAAATATATTAAAAAAGAAATACATTAAAACAAACAAATTAAGGTGCAATTTCATTACATACATACATACATACATACATATATTATTTCAAAACAAAATTAACCTCAAGCAAAGGTTTACATTTATAAAACCATAAAAATTTGATTAAACAAATAATTAAAGTTATAGGGTTGTTGGACAAAGTACTATCTTCCAAAACTGACGCTTTTTTTTTTTCTAAGAAAAAAAATACGTACGCTTGTTAGTCCCATGCAACGTATTAGAACTATAGCGATACGTACACCAGTAACCCAAAAAGAATGGACAGTCCGGACACTGTCGCCTAATAACTCCGATTTTCAATTTAAGGACATGTTTGTAGATATTGGTTGTATAGAAAAATAGTGGAAAAACATAGATGTCTTTATAGTTTTCAATAGAGGTTTTTCAAAAGTTTTATGAGTTTGAGAGTTAAATAGTTTAATCAATGTTTATGTATTGTAAAAGTCTGACGTATTACTTTTCTCCATCATAGCGAATTATACTGCAACTCTATATACAACCCTTAGTAGTGAACTATGTAAATCTTGTGTTCTTTTGTGAATGCCAGGCCTGTTTGTATTTTTTTTTTTTTTCACATTCCACATGTCTTGGAAATAGGATATATTTCCCTAACAATTGGTATAAAAGATTTTGGTTCAAGTGGGAGCGATGGCAAGAGTAGAAGGAAATATTGGAATCAAAAAGTCCAACGACATATATTTCAGGTATTAGAGGATGCATATTGAAGATTATGTCTTAATGTCGAAATTAACAATGATCATGTACCCACGCCTAGTCCTTGATTCGGGATCCCTGCAATACAACTAAAGGTCAGAGTGGTGCACCGACAAGGGGGGAGGAGGGCGGCGATACCACCTTCAATGCTTAAGTCAGTAAGAGAATAAAGGTAATAATAAGAAAATAGATGGAGATTAGTGCATGAGAGCATACCTGATCTAATCTCCTACTGCCCTTTTATAAGTTAAGTACCGTACCATTTATGTTGTTTGCCTTCGTAAGGCAATTTGTTATTAATTCTGTCGCCCATTAATTAGTTGTCTTTCGATAATTTATGTTATACGTTGCTTTTTATATATGATTGTTTTGAGCGTGTGCTCCAAGTAAACTATATATGTTCTAGGCCTTACGCAGGGCTTTGAACTGGGCCTCCATTCCAGTAGATCCATTCGAGCAACCCCGGCCCCATTCCCTTGCATCACACTTGGGCTACAAGTGTGGGGCAACGGGAATGAGAATAAAAGATCCATCCCAATTTGTACAGGAGGAAACTATATCTGCCTCTGTTGGAGGGGAGGAGCAACTACTATAGACAGTATGGAGGATGACGAATAGGCGTTGCTTGATCGATAGGTGCATTTGATGAAAAAATTAAATTAAATTAAAATTTGTCATTACTAAGAGCAGCTTGCTGATAATTATTCAATAGATTAAGATCGCTTAGAAATAAAATAGATTAAACGTGCTTTCTCTCTGATTCTTTATATATCATCATTTTATTTTTTTTATCTATTTATTTATTGATTGATTTGCTGAAAGGATCTAAATTATAAGCCTGATATTGAGCCGCAAAAACAGGGTGTTTACAATAGAGAATGCATTTGTTGAAAGTGGCTTAGTTGACTTATTTGCCTAGCGAGACAGCATGAAAAATAAATAATGTAAATGAAAGAGGGTTTTCGACCCACTTCAATTCTCGACGGAACACCACTGCCACTGCCACTACAAGATCCGTAATGAGAGGCCCGGCTTAGAAGAGAACTCATGGCTGCTTGTATTAGCCATTACAGTATCTAACTATAATGCTAATACTCAATCTCTTGTCAACGTAATAAGGTGGATCGGAGCTTCCCATACTTTTAACAATGAACCTCGATCTGCCCGAACCTGCTCCTCTTGCCCTCTTGCATTAAGTGAGAAGGATTAATAAAATCTGCTCCATCTTGAACCGGCCATATTTTCCTTAATTGTCATCAACGCCATTAGTTCTAACTCACTCTAGTCTACTTTGTAAGTCATCCATATATCCAGGATGCACATGAATTCTTACTAGTCAAAATGGCTTTTCTGTGTCATTAATTAATTAGTACATAATACACACCATACATCTCTGGTTGACGAACAACTCGATCCAAGTATATATGACATAAAGGATTAGAAACTATATGGGTTAAATATATTTTAACCCTCTAAACTACCACCATTTCTCTGGATGGCCCCCCAAACTACCACTTTTTGATTTTTTGACCCCATCCGTCTATTTATGCCGTCAATTCTAACATAAATTAGCAAAAAACCAGAAAATACCCCTCCCTTAACTGTGAGAATTTCAAAGTATAGAAGAGGTATTTTCGGATTTCTGTTTAGAATTGACGGTATAAATGGACGGATATGACCAAAAAATCAGAAAATTGTAGTTTGGGGGGCCAGAATCTAAGTATTGGTAGTTTGGGAGACCATCCGAAAAAAAGGTAGTAATTTGGGGATCTAAAATATATTTATCCCAAACTATATATACCTCGATCTCTTGAAGATATTTTCTTTTCTTGGCAGAAAATTATTGCAAGCTTTCCACAAGTGTATTTTAACCGCATCGATCAGGTACATGCATCTACCAAATATTCTTCCATACTTTCGCAATTTTGACAGCCAATTCTTTATTTTTTTTTCCTTAATTAATATTTTGGCAAAGCGGTCTACCAAATAGGTGCATATCTTCTTTATTTTGCCTTAATTTACAGTGTCTTGATAGCCAATTCTTCATAATTCTTTCCTTTTGATCTGATTTATCATTTATTTGGTGAGATCAAGTTTGGCATCACGGATGATTATTGTAGAGTAACCAATCGAGGAAGTCAATGAATTAATTAACCCCCCTCTCTCTCTCTCTCTCTCTCTCTCTCTGTGAATTTGCAAGCGAGACACGAGATCTCGCCATCTTCTCCACAAAATAAATCATGCAAATAAAAGTGGGTTTTAATTTCGACGCATGAAATAAGTGAAGGAAATTGCAATATTCCAATGCAATTTAAGGGGAAAAAGAAAAAGGAAAAATATAAAATTAATATGATGCTTTTAAAAATTTGTTTCTAGGTTTGCTGAGGAGTCAGGACTACTTTGTTAGGCCCAACGAAGTGAACCCACATCCCATGCATCCCGAGAAAAAACCTAGTTAGGCCACAATGAATGGTAGGAACTTTTTTTTTTTTTTTTTTTTGTCTTCTTTTTATCTTCTAGAAGTAGATATAACTTTTAAAATTATTATTAACTTTTAGATGTTCTATTATTAAATTTTGATATAATTGTAATTTAAAAACTACATCAATTTTAAGAAAATAAAATAAAAAATTCATAACATTACTCCAATTTAAAGGAGTCCCACCATGGCATTGGCGATGAACATAGCTGGTACATGTTGAACGATTGCTACTGAGTTCAGCTGATCGCTGCCCTATTTGAGCGTATGATATGAGGAGAACAGAGCAGCAGAATTGAAGTTAACACTAATTGGGCTGAAAGATCTAGAAGAGCCCTGACATTTTCTGCCACTCAGCAGCATTAGGTCTGTAAAAATAGGATGGTTATAATTGTTTTGTAATTGCTAAACACTTATAACTGCTAACCACCTAAGGCGAAACGGTTAATGGTTTTAGGGATAGGGATAGACGGTTAATAACCGCTAACCGGCTACTCTTAATAACTGCTAATTGTCCACAGGGACTGATTTGGGCTTGTACCCAACTCTACGTACCCACTTACATACACTCTGACGTGGCACTACCATGTCAGATTTTTCTTCTCTTTTTTTTTTTTTTTTATTGTCATTTTCGCCGGCATCTTTGTCACTGTCACCGTCGGAAACGGTGACGTTCCCTCCCTGGCCAAACTCCCTGTCGCCCAGTCCTGGGTCGCCAATAACATTCTGTCATTTCACCCCGGGACCAAGTTCAACCGCATCGCCGTCGGTAACGAAATCCTCGCCACTTCGGACAAGAGTCTGATTGGGCATCTTTTGCCGGCCATGAAGGCCTTCATGAAGTCAGCCTTGGAATATAATTAGCAAATATTACTGATATTCAGGTCTCCACGCCGCACTCCTTGTGTATATTGTCAAGCTCTGAACCGCTGAAATGGAGAGATCCGTTTCCATTGTCCATGTCCTTGTACCCCAGCTTCTTCATCGCTGGGTAAACCGCGGCGAGGTAAGCCAACTTTGGCTCAGCTAGTGAAGCACCCGCTGGCTATAGCTGCTTGCATGCCCAAGGACGCCGCGATCTTGGCGCCGCTGCCAAGACCGTCGCAGCTCCACTCGAACACATCAAGCTCCTCATGGTTGGCACCGGTGTATTCGTCACCACGGGCGGCGCCTCCCGCTTCCCCATCATCAACCCCTCCACCCAAGAGATCATCAGTCCCTCTCTCTCTCTCTCTCTTTCTCAGCTTTGTTTAGATTTCTGCAAGTTTGTTTAGCTTATGTGGGTTTGTGGGCATGTGGTTTTTTAGGGGATATACCGATGGCTACTGCAGAGTATGTGGAGATTGCGGTGGACGCCGCTCAGAGAGCCCTTGCCAGGAACAAAGGCAGAGATTGGGCCTCAGCTTCCAGGGCTGTTCGTGGCAAGTATTTGTGTGCTATTGCGGCTAAGGCATTGGGTTGTGTTAGAAAATGGGAATCTTAGTGTGTGATTAATGATTTTTTGATAAAGAAAGGATAGTGTTTGATTGTTAATTGCCTTACTTAGCATTGTGTTTAGATCATCATTTATATAAAGGATTTACAGGGGTTAGAAGACAACCCAAAGACTACAACAACAGCTATTGCATTATCTAGAACTTACTAAAAGTAAACTACCTACTTAGCTACTGTACAACGTGAGAGTCCTTGAGCAATGAAAAACTGAAGCCCATGTTTCCTGTTGAGTTTCCCTTGAAATAAGGATGTCAATCAAGCTGTGAAAATCCCTTGAAGTCAGGACTGTTTGATACGCAGGTTTTCTATCTTCTGCAGAGTTGCTACTCTGTTTCTTGGAGATTTTTCTGGAGATAGGTTGGCTTGAGGAGGTGACGTGGAGTCCTGCTCCATATCTGAAAGTTGTGCTTCAATACTCCCCCGCAATCGCAACGGGAGTTCACGAACGGAGAGATTGTTTCTGAGAATGGAAAAATGAAGACAAAGGTTTAGTGAGGACATCTGCCTTTTGATCTTTGCTTGAAATAAAACGAACTATCAGCTCTTTGGAAGTAACACGATCACGAACGAAATGAAAATCAATCTCAATATGCTTGGTGCGAGCATGGAACACAGGATTGGAAGATAAATAAGTGGCACCAATATTATCACACCAAAGAGTGGGAGGATGAGATGGAGGAAAGCCAAGTTCACCGAGAAGTTGTTTAATCCAATGTAGTTCAGCTGCTGCGTTTGCCAAAGACTTGTACTCTGCCTCAGTGCTACTTCGAGCAACAGTCAATTGCTTTCGCGAACTCCATGAAATAAGATTGGTGCCAAGAAAAATGCAATAAGCACTTGTAGAACGACGATCATCACGATCCCCAGCCCAATCGGAATCAGAGTAGGCGGAGAGAGCCATGGAGGATTGCCGTGTAAGAAAGAGACCATAGGAGATGGTGTGCTTCAAGTACCGAAGAATACGTTTAACGGCTTGCCAATGAGAGATAAGTGGGTTGTGCATGAATTGACATACACGGCTTACCGAAAAAGCAATATCCGGACGAGTGAAAGATAAAATATTGTAAACTCCCAACAACACTTCGGTAGAGAGTAGGATCTTCAAAAGGTGCCCCTGTGTGAGCTGAAAGGGAGCAATTGGATGCCATGGGAGTGGTGCACGGTTTGGCAAGGGACATTTTGCTTCGATGGAGTAGTTCAGCAGTGTATTTTCTTTGAGTGAGAAAGAGGCCATCTGAGACATGTAAGGCTTCCACCCCAAGAAAAAAACTCAAGTGTCCCAAGTCTTTGACAGCAAAGTCGATATTCAGTTGTTGAATCACAGAATTTACAGCAGCTAGATTAGAACCCGTGACAAGGATATCATCAACATAGATTAAAAAATAGATGACAACTGAACCTTGGCGGAAGATAAAAAGAGAGGAATCAGCCTTGGAGCCTGTAAAGCCGAGAGCTAAAAGACGATTGCTAAGTCTTGAGAACCATGCACGAGGAGCTTGCTTAAGACCGTAAAGAGCCTTACGGAGATGACACACATGGTGAGGCAGTTGAGGATGACAGAAGCCTGGTGGTTGAGCCATAAATACCTCTTCATTCAGAAATCCATGGAGAAACGCATTTTGAATCGGACAAAGGTTGTCCGGCAGCTGCAAGTGTGTCACATAAGCTCTTGACACGTTGAAAATATTCTGAAATAGATGCATTACCTTTGCGCAAGGTTGCAAGATGAGTCCGCATTTGAAGAGTTCGGGCTCGAGATTGAGAGGTGTACATTCTCTCAAGAGCCATCCAGACTTCTCTGGAGGTAGAGTACCCAATCATCTGGGCAAGCACATTTTCAGTCAAGGATGACAAAATGGTGCTTAGTAAAAGCTGGTCCTGTTGGAACCAACGTTTGTGATCTGGATTAGGAGCCAATGGGGAAAGGCCATCATTGCTAGTAGAGGCAGAGGAAACAAGCTTTGGAGGTGGTGGGACGGAACCATCAATGTAGCCATAAACAGCATGTCCCTGTAAATAGGGAAGGAGCTGTTGTTTCCAAGTAAGATAGTTGTCACGTCCAAGTTTGACATAAGAAAAGTTGGGCATGGGAGCAATGGTTGGTAGAGTTGAGGGTGAAACAGAGGATTGTGTGGAGAAGTCAGACATGGCGACGTTAGTCGAAGAGAGCTCTGATACCATAATGATTTTTTGATAAAGAAAGGATAGTGTTTGATTGTTAATTGCCTTACTTAGCATTGTGCTTAGATCATCATTTATATAAAGGATTTACAGGGGTTAGAAGACAACCCAAAGACTACAACAACAGCTATTGCATTATCTAGAACTTACTAAAAGTAAACTACCTACTTAGCTACTGTACAACGTGAGAGTCCTTGAGCAATGAAAAACTGAAGCCCATGTTTCCTGTTGAGTTTCCCTTGAAATAAGGATGTCAATCAAGCTGTGAAAATCCCTTGAAGTCAGGACTGTTTGATACGCAGGTTTTCTATCTTCTGCAGAGTTGCTACTCTGTTTCTTGGAGATTTTTCTGGAGATAGGTTGGCTTGAGGAGGTGACGTGGAGTCCTGCTCCATATCTGAAAGTTGTGCTTCAATAGTGATCCATTAGGGTGTGTTGCTAAAACCGTTGTGAGATTGGCTTTAAAGAGCACAGAAACACCCTTGGTTTCTTCAACATCATGAACGGCATTCATCTTGTATGGACAAAACTGTATTCATCTGGCACCACACGAGTTTAATATGCAAAACCCACTAACCAAGTCTGCATTCAAGAGATTTCTAGAGCAATTATCTGGTTCGTAGTCCGTGGAGATGTTTCAGAGGATTTTTCTATTGGATTGTACTTTACCCAACTTGGTTCTGGTTGCTTTACCCAACTTAGGTTATGATTTTTCTACCGACGGGGATGCGGTTGACTTTGGTCCCAGGTTGAAATGATAGAATGTTATTGGCGACCCAAGACTAGGCGGCGAGGAGTTTGGCCAGGGAGGGAATGTCGCTAATCGAAAAAAAAAAATTAAAAAAAGTTGAAAAATTAATTTTTTTGTTTTTAAAAAAAATATTGCAATCGACCGGAGGACATACGGCTTCTTTCGAACATCGTCATTGGGCACGATGCACGCCTGCAGCTCCGCGAAGTCATCCCCGTCTTTCTGAACGTGGACATGACTAATTTCCTATCCTTCGATGTTTATAATATTGACCTTTCGAAGGTTATGAACGATTCCAATTTGAATTTTGTTTTGTTACAAACGATGAACAAGTCTATCATCATTGTGGAAGAACTCGATCGGTTTCTGACGAAGAAATCAATGGCCGTGAGCTTGTTCGTCGATGTTCATATTCATTTTCCTCTTTGTGATTTTTTAGCATTCAAAATGTTGGCCAATAGCTACCTGGGGGCTCAAGGATCACAAGTTTTCTCTCCAGTAGAGGATATTTTCCAGAGCAGGGATAGCTTGAGCCCGGCCGAGATCAGCGAGTTGATAATTATGAACCGAAACTTGTCGAGTCGGACTATAGAATCGTTCATCATGGCGTTGCAAACAGACGGTGACCGGAAAGGTGTCGAGAAAATCAGGCCGCGGTTGAGAAATAACGCCACTCCAAACACCCATCTTTTTTTTTTTTTTTTTTTTTTAAATAATAATAAAAATAAGAAATAAATTTTAGTTATTTATTTTTTATAATTTCTTTTTTAAATTTTTTAAATTTTTTAAATTGAAAAATGACACGTAGCAGGGTTATTATGGGGTTATTTCTCCAAAAATGACACTCTTCAAAGTTTTGTTAGTTTGGAGGTCAAAGTCCAAGCCTTAATAGTTTGGGGGGCTATCTGATGAATGATTGATAGTTTTGGAGGTTAAATTGTATTTTTCAAAAAAATAAAATAAAAAAAATCTGATGTGGTAATGCCATGTTAGGATGTATGTAAGTGGGTGTGGGGAGTTGGGCGTATACCTAACATTTCCCTTTTACGAGTAAGAGTAGGCGGTTAATATCTGATAATCGGCCACAAAAACTGATTTTGTTTTTTGGCTTTTTTATATTTAACATAAAAAATATGAGTCAGCAGTGAATCGACATTATTGACTAATTGAATCAGGTAGAGCCCAAAACGCACATATCAGCCCATTACAGAAAGGGCCCAACATTCAAGGGAAGCTCGTATAAAACAATGACCAAGAAAGTCCACGTTAGCTTGCCTCTTCTTTTTTAAGAAAGTCCCACAAGGGCATGAGCACAACCAAAGCTGAAGAAGGGGAAAGTCCCATCATATTTTTTATAATAAAAGACATTTGATGAATTGATCTTCTAATTCATCAAAGGAAGGATACTACACACCACGGTAATGAAGCTGAAGAAGTCGTTGTTACGTTTCATTTATATTCTTGTAATAATGATGTGATTTTAAAATTATTAATTGATCAAAATTAAATAGTAATCAATCAAAAGCCTAATAGTAATTTTAGAAATCATATTATTATTACGATACAAAAGGGACTTCTAAAACTACTTGGTAAAGCTTGGTAGCACCGTAAAACCAAGTAACTTTACAAGTACTTTTCTTCCAAATATTACTTGTCAAATAAATATTCTTCCAAATATTAGTCACTTGCATCTCAATGCATTGCTTAATTTAAACAAACAAAAATGAAATTGTGAAATATTATATATCAAAAACCAAGCACGAAAGATCAAGTGATCTTTAGATATAGAAGATTGGAAATTATGCGCGCAGCATACTCATAAAATGAATAGAACTAAGCTAGATGATCATATAGACTTCAATTAAGGGCAATTGGAAACATATCTGTGGACTGAGAAGAAAGGGGCTCAGTGGGAAGATGACTGTAATATGAGATACGCAAGGAAGTCAAGCTCTTTAAAATATACTTTCCTCTAAAAGACTAGTTCTTCTATCTACTACTTTAGCCCAGAGACTTGCTATGTATTGGTGAAAATAGTACCCAAAGAAAGTTGAATATGCTTCTGTTGCAACGGCCTTCGCTAAATAGGACTTCCCTGTTACAGATTTACAGAAGGAAATGACACAGAAAATAGCATGCAAGTAGAGATTGCTAGTTCTTTCATCACTCTTTGAGAGTTCACATCCCACCTTCTACTAGAAATTCCAAATCAAGTTCTCTACCAATTTTTAATCTTCCATTGACATAAATTTCACTGTCAAGCAGACAGGTAGAAAAAAGCAGTGCATGCTAAATCCTCTTCCCTGTGCGAATTCGGTGGTGGGGATAACTCTCAGAATGAAACTTTGTATATGCAAATGGTTTTTCTAATGGGTCTTAAACCCCATAATAATTCTTGTTATTTTTAATATGTATCTGTACAATTGGAAGATAGACTAATCGGATAATCAAACAATCAATGAAGCAATGGCAAATATAACTCTAAAAATGGTCCTTTCTACGTACTCCGAGCAATGACAGGTATTTAAACACTCTTTCACAGCACAAAGAATTCTAATGCCCTACTATTATTACTATACACAAACCTTCCTTTCGCTGGTTTGGGTCTTTTTTTTTTTTTTTTTTGTATGTTTTTTTAGGAAAAGAGAATCCAGAACGAACAAGGATACCAATTTTTTAATGAATTCAACAGAAAGAATATAGCATATCAGAGTTTTCTTTCACTGTTATACCTGAGAGAGAGAAAGGGAGAGAGCAATTGTTGATTGTACAATATGACCTCTCCACAAATCTTTTCATTTGTTTCTAGTGAGTTTGTATAATCTATGCGTATAGTTTCCATCGTAGCTCTAAAGAAACGAGAATTACAAGAAACTGAAAGCCAGAAATTTCAGGACACATTCTTTGCTAATTGATTGTCTTGCATTTATGGTACAAGTGGCATTTTTTCATAAGGATCAAGTTTTACTATAAACCAATCCATTCTTATTAACATTGAAAGCATACCCAGGTTCAACCATAAAACGAAAGCAGACAAGCCAAAACTTAAGACACAATTATAAGGAACTAACCTGTAAAAAACTGGGGAAACTTAACAGGCAGTATGACAGCCTCTTGCAATGCCTGTTTGGCACTCTCTAGACAAGCCACATCACTCCACTTCAAATTCGGTTTTCTCCATAATGATCACAGAATCAGCGCCATCCCTGACCTTTGCTTGCTCCAGATCGTTCCCTTCTCCACCCTTGGACTTTGTCCTTGGTCTCGTAGCAGGGGCTGCATCACCATTAGGCCCATTTCCTCCACAATGAAGAATGGCCCTTGTCTCCTCTACCCTCCTCAAATATTCCAAAAATTTCTGAGTAATCGCTTCCTTAATCTTCGGATTCTTCTCGTACTTCAAATGGATCCTTCATGCAGGATGGCGTAGTGAATTCGCAATAGTAAAAAAAAAATAGAATTACAACTTTTCTCAAAACAAGATTCTATCAAATAATCGAGGCAAAAGGGATAGAAAATCACTCATCGAGTATTTCATATCGATAAACTGATAAAATTACATAAACCTGAGGCTAAAGCCATCTTAATAGGTTTATATAGAGCCTAAATTCGAAACCATAAAAAAGAATAATAAAAAAAGTGAAATAAAAACATTTTGCAGGACAAATAATACAAAACGACAACTTTTACCTAGTAAATGTTGGAATTACAAAATGTTCATGAAATACAAAATTGTATCCCTCTAAATAAACTTTACAATGCCACTAAGTTTGTTTCAATCCGATGTTAGAATCAAAAAATATGATTTTTTACGTAAAATAGGTCTAACCAAAAACTGATGAAATTGGCCCATATCATTCTCACCGGGTTTGAGAGAATTCGTCCTCGAATTCAGATAATTTTTGCCGCGATCCTTCAGATGCCAAATCAATTCATTCCATCTCTTTCTCTTCAAAAGCGAAACAATGTAACATCCCACAATAAATAATTCTTCACTAATCACCACAAGAATACGATGATCAACTTGAAAACTTTTTGCACTATATTCAAAGAACTCTAGCTTCACACGATTGTCGCACATCTTCTCCCATTCATGCACCATTAATATCTCCCAAAAGGAATCAACAATCTCTTCACTTTTAAACATAAAATTATTCTCCGCAAAAATAATATCAAAAGCATTAATATCAAGAGAATTTGATAAAATATTTTCTACCCGAAGGAAATCAACTTCGTTAATATCCAAATCAAAGACTTTATTTTTAGGGCTTTCATCAAGCACATGATTTATAGAACTTTCATCAACAAAATTTTCAATATTATCTAAGAGATTTACCTTTTCCAACGTTTCATTTTTCTCAGGATAAATGTCCTAGATTAGAAAAGAGACCCAATCTACTATAGATTCTTTCTATTGATTATACGACAAAGAACCTCCCACAAGATCTTCATCATTGATATCAGTATCATACGTTGGTAGAGTATCCCAATCCATGAATCCTTGTGAAGGCTCTCCAACATCTTCATGTTCAACATCATCATGAGCATCTCCGTGTTTGAACTCCTCATCAACGAACTCATCTTCTAGGAACTCTTCATCAAAAAATTCATCTTTCTCCTTCACATAAGATGGATTTGGTAGATGAATTTAAGGCTCGCGAATAACAGTCAAGGTGGCCCACCGCGGACTCCGCATGTCAAACCTTGCCTTCCACCGTTGAGATCTGGCCTTACTGGTATAGCTCGGGACTCGCCGGCTACACGCGGATTTTAAATTTATAAGTTACCACTCGCAATAGTACGTATCGATTGTACTATAGTAAGGGTGATCGAACCACAGAGATTATTGGTTGTTTTGCGTAATGGAATATTAAAGAGCGTATTTAACTTAACTTAAAGATAAAAATAAAAGCAAGGATTGTAGAATTGAAGCTACAACAAGTGAGTAAAGAATTGAAAGCGGAAATGAAATTAACTTAAAAGAAAACTTAGGGTGTTGATCTTATCAAATCCTCCACCAATGCAATGCTTAAAGTCTATATGGACTTTCCTAACATGCTTGATATGAGCGCGTAATGGACGTCAACCATTACGACGACCTCGACGTGAAAACACTCTAGTTAAGACGTAATCATAAAGCACCTAGATTTACATTAATCTACTCCATGTAAAGACTAAACTATAATTGAAAAACATTTACTCTATGAAAGGTGTGGAGTGACTAATGTTCCCTAGCTTACTACTCTACAATACATCCTAATGAGTATACACAATACATGAAAACCCTAATTAGGCAACAATGATAAAATATCTAGTTTCACACCAAATCATTCCACATAAAGTTAAACTACAATTGAAAAACAATTAGGCTATAAAAGGGGTGAAATGATTGGTGTTCCTTAGCATACCCTATAAGGTGACTCTAATGAGAAATCATACATCATGTCAAATAGCTTCATTGCAAAAGACATCATTCTTGTTTCCAAGAATGTTGGTTTTACTCAAGACTTCAAGAAAAACTCATAGACAAGTTAATCTATTTTTCATGAATAATTGGATTGGAATATTGATATCAAAACCTTTTAGCATGAGTTTTGATATTCTCTAGCCCTTAGCAATCATCAAACATCTAAAGAAAATCCTAAGAACATCAAGAACACTACATGGTTTTGGATAGGATTAAGATTAAACCCTAAGAACTAAATTAGCTAGACATGAATTTAAACTAATCTAGGCATGGAAATGAATGAAAACAGTAAAGGAACAAAGGAGAAATGAATTGAAATCAACTATATTAAACTTAAAGAAATTCGGATTACAAAAGAGGAAGAAGAAAACTAACTAGAATATGAAGAAAAAAGGAAAAACAACAAGGAAACAAACTCTCTGGATTTCGGTCCAGAGAGTAGCATCTAAGTAAATGAAAATACAAGAAATTGAAGTGATACACCTGAGCAAATCCGAATAAACCACAAAAGATGCATGTTCTAACCTAAAACCCTAATCTCATATATATAGAGAATTGGATTCACAAAAGAGCATCAAGAGTTAATCCTAGCCGCACAAACAGAGCTGGTCGGCGTCCATTTCTATCCACAAAATCCAACTTATGATTTGAATTGCATAAAGAATGCAAAGATCTGGAAATATCTGATTTTCTGGAAGATGCGAAGTCGATCGATTGAATTGCCTTGGACGATTCTTCAACTTGCAGGAAAATGACTAAAGTACTCTTGATGTATTTTTAGGTCTAATTCAAGTGTTTTGAATTAGATTTCAACTAAGACCTGAAAATAAGATAAAACACAAAAACTACGACAAAACGTTATATATACAATACGAACTAGGTCTAACAAATGCAAATAAAGGGGTCTTGAATCAAACAATTCAAGACTTATCACTTACTAAGGGTAACCACGTCATCCTCATCCTTGAAATGTGGAGTTGGTTGACGGCGACGACTGTTAGTAACATCCATGGCATCAAGTTGGTTAGATAAGGTTTTGATTTGCTCCATCAGTTGCCTAGATCACCCAACAAATTGCTCCTCCACGCGCTGCGAACGAACTGCCAATTGTTCATCACGTGTTGTTTCTTTGTGCTCATTCACAACACCAAAACTTGCATATATATTTCCTTCGTCATGTTTTCTTCGTGCCATGGCAGAAAAGTTGCTGGGCTTTGATACCAACTAATGCTGGGTGGCATAGTGGGTTTGAAATAGCAAACAACAATAGAATCAAAACTATTCTCAAACTATGATTCTATCGAGGAATCGAAGCAAAATGGATAAAAAATCACTCATTGACTGTTTCATATTGATAAAATGATAAAAATACAAACTATGTTACAATAATAAAAAAAAAAAAAAATACATGACCATGATAGTAAGAATATTTCACAATCACAAAATTACATAACCTGACCATGATAAAAGTACAAATATAATAACTTTAGAACTATTTAGAGGTCGTGGTCATGGAATTGATGACATTGATCAGAAAATGAATATTTGAAAGCTTAACACCACCTTGTGTGGGCAAGATACTTTGATGGTTGAGAATGTTATAGACTCGAAAGAAGTTGGGTTGTGCAAGAACTACAATCGCTGGGTCGATTGGAATTATTGCATTGCCCACGACTGTCTTCCAAGCAAGTTTTTGAATTGGGTTGTTACTGATATTACAAACTAATTGCGACAGAAGGTGGAGCAGTACTCCTTGGCTCAAAGAGAGGAACTATCAACAATATCCATTGTAGATCAACTTGAAAAGAAAGCTTTCGTTGCACCAGTCACATGCGTATCTTAAATAAACATTTCAAATGTCAAAGAAAGAGTTGCTATTATTCTTTCACAAAAAAAAAAAAAACCATAAATTTTCACCAAAAAAAAATTATAAACATGTTGTTCAGCTTTTCCGGTGAGAGAGGAGTGTTTCCGGAGAGGGAGAGATTTTTCGGCGAAAAGGGAGAGCTTTTCAGGCGAAAATTGAAAGCTTTTTTGGTGAGAGAGAGAGAGAGAGCCCAGGGAGAGAGAGATTTCAAATTTTTTTCTTCTTCTACAGCAAGTTGAGTTAGGCCTTCAATTGTGTGTGTGTCTTTTTTTTTTTTTTTTTTTTTTTTTTTTTTTTTTTTTTAAACTTTAACTTTTCTTAGAGGTAGCAGATAGTGTTAGAGGTAGAGAGGACTGTAGCAGAGAGGGAGGACTGATTTTTTTTTTTCCTTTTCTTTTGTCTACGTAAGATCGGGTGGGATAAGAGTGAGATTGTGGTGTATAAAGTAGCAGTTCTCTTTAAAGAAAGCTTCTTTCGTAAGATACTTGGGGACCAAGTGGTCCCTATGCACTATTTAAAGGGAGCTTCGGCTCCCCATGTTCAAGCAACAGACAATAGGGTTAAACTCTCGTTTCGTCCACACAGAGAGAGAGAAAGAGAAAGGGAGAGAAGAAAGATTTTGGTGATTTTCGATGAGGAGGTGAAACCTCAAGCAAAGGTAAATCTTCAACTTCTCTTGATGATTTTGAGATAACCGTTTGATTTTATACATTAGGTAGTTGAAATACAGTTCTATATTTTGGGGCTTATCTTGATTATGAGCTAATATGAAATTACCATGTTCAGATGGGATGATTCATTAATGGGTTATTTTTACGGTTTTTCCGATTGGTATTAACCTGTTTAAAATTTATTTGGGGTTTGTTCTTATTCTGCATTGATAAAATAGAGTTCTGGTTTTGATTGAGGAATGGAAATTGCTGAGTGATTTGACCAAAACTCATGAATTTAGACAAAGAACTTGAGAAATGGGACAGAGGACTTTTTCAACATGATAATTATGAGAAAAATGAGAAATTGAGCTTAATAATGAAAGGATTTGAGTTATGAACTTGAGTTTATTTTCTAGAAATCAGGATTCTAATATTTAACAATTCTCTATTTCGATTCCGTTGTAGGAATTTTGTATTTAGATGCAGAGTCAACCAAAAAGGAATGTAGCGCCATGTAACTAAGACAAATTTACTATTACCTTATTTTGTAAAAAAAAAAAAATCTTAAATAAAGGAACATGTGTGCAATGAGTTCTAAAGTTAAATATAAATGAAAGTAATTTTTGATAAAGTAAATTTTGTAAAGAATAAATGTTGCTTTTATGAAAGCAGTGTATGTATCCGAAATATTTATAATCAGAGTTTCTTTATACATGATCATATTACAGAAAAGTAAAGTTATTGTATCATGCAAATTGCAAAGAAAAACCTTACAATTATTTTCTGCAATATAATCATTATTATTGTGAAAGGTTGAGTTAAAGTGATGTAAAAATTAAGAGCTGGATCCTAGGGCAAAAATTTCTGTTGGTACTGTGTGAAGAGAGATAAAGGATAGCAGCAGGTGCTCAGGGGTGGTTTAAAGTTAACCATCATTGAATGTGCTGTCAATATGAGCCTTTAGTTGAGTAAGCCACCATTGGATGTATAACCAATGGTCAAGAAAGATTTCCTAAATAGTTCTCATTCCTTTGGCAACAAGATGTGACATTCCCCTCTTTTGTGTAAGGAAAATAGTACGAAAGAGGACAAAAAGGAAAATAGCTTTCCAGCAAAAATTTAAAAGAGATATTATGGTTTAACCATTCATATAGGATCAAAAGATAAGTTTAAAGTAAAAGTTTAAAGGGTTAAAGAATATTTGGTATTTATGGTTTAAAATTTTTAGCTTTGGGTACCTCAATTTTAATTCATTATGATGGTATCTGGGTTTTAGAAAATGATAGAATTGGTATTTGTCCAATATTTAAGGGGTTGACACGTGACACAATATAAAAAATAAAAAATAAAAAAAATAAAAAAAAATCTTTAAAAATTAATAAAACTAATATATATATATATATATATATTAAAAACTTAAAATAAATAAATAAATATATATATATATATATATATATATATATATATATATATATATATATATATAAAAAAAAAATAACATATTACTACTGATGATTTCGGTGAAGATTATTGACTTCCGAAAGAGGAATTATCGGCGAGAAAAACTTGGATTCGGCAAAGTGAAAGCAAGCAGGTCTGGGTCATTTTCAAACACAGCCATTTCCTTTTCTTCTAAAGTCACCCATGCTCACTCTGCTCAATATTTCACATTGGCAAAAAAATTGAAACAGATCCGTCACTCTTACACAACAACACAGAATTATACAATTTTCGTAATTCTAAGCACAAAAACCGGCAAATTCTACCGCAGATCAACACAACGAAAAAGCAATTCCGTTCGTTTCCACGGAATACGATTCCCCGGAAAACAATTCTCATTTGGAAAAAAAAATGTTTCCACAGAAACAAGCAACAACTGAGAAAGAAGCTTTGGAATTCCGAACCTTGGAGAAGAGGGAGAGGAAGAGCGTGAGGAATCAGCCTCGGGAATCACGCTGCAAAATGTTGAGAGCTGAACCACCCCGGCCAAAGGTGGCTCAGCCACTCTTTTTACTAAAAATTTTTTAAAAGTTTTTAATACTTTTAATATTTTTAAATTTTTTAAGTTTTATTAATTTTATTTTTTTAATTAATTTTTAAAGATTTTTACTTTTTATTTTTTAATTTTTTTTTTTTTATATTGTTTCACGTGTCAACTCTTAGGAGTTGACACGTGACAGACCGTTAAATATTGGACGGAAAAATAGAAGGAGGTACCAAGTCCATCTTTTCCCAAAACCCAAGTATCATCTATAATGCAAATTGAAACTGAGGTACTAAAAAATAAAGTTTTTAAAATATGGTACCAAATATGTCATTAACCCAAGTTTAAAAGATATCATTTATAAAATAGTCTATGGCAAACTTTTTACGGAATAAAAAGATAAATTTATACAACAAAGTTTTAAAGGGATGATTTGAAGTTAATAGTATAGTTATACAATAATGCAGTAAAAGTACAATTTAAATGTTAAAGTTACAAGGAATGGTTATAAAAGAGATTAGGTATGGTCTAAAGTTAACCATTCTTGGATGCTTTATTTTAAATTTAATTTTTTAAAGTAATGATTTAAAGTAGAGATTTGGGAAAGAAGAAGAAAAATAAAGAACCCGAAGAATGGTTCGTTTGGGAACAAAAGATAATCATTATTCTCTTCGGGTTTTTTCCTTCAAACCGGGTGTTTGAATCTAACCTGGAAAAAAAACCCGAAATTTAGCCATTTTTTAAAACTTGCCGTGATTTCTTGTGGGTTCCACATGTCCTTCAGCACATTACACCCATTAAACACAAATAATAATTATTTGAATTAAATAATAGTTTTAATATTTTTTTTATAATAAATAATTATTATTTCAATCATTATTCCACACTACTTTTCATAACACCAATCATTATATACAACTTTTCATACCTCCAATCATTTTCTACCATTAAAAAACACTACTTTTCAATCTCAGAATCCAATACCCAAACACAATTTCAAAAAGAATTTAAATTCTGTTCATCACCCAAACACATTTTCTTTGCATCGAAATTCACAAACGAAATAAGAATTCAATTCTGATTTCAAAAATCCAACACCCAAACGAACCATTAAGTTTTCAGAATTATTGTGTGTAATGATTCTTTGGCATAAGACATGTATTAGTTTATTTATTGTAAAGTAAAGAAAAATGATATTGCAGGAATAATGTAATAGTGATATGATTCATGATGATATAGTACCGTGGTATTTTTAATAAGGTGAGTTTCTGGTGTCATGAGTTTTGGGTATTCATAGTACTTTGGTACTTCAATATTTTGTGGTAAACATTAAGTATTTATAAAGAAAAAGAAAACTTTCCGCTGCAACCACTCAAATCGCTCTACCTCTTTTAAAGGAATCCTAGGCGTTACACCTGTCATCGAGTAACTATAACGCATAACGACACCCCATTACAAAGTAGCCGTTCTTAGATCGAAATCCATTACAGAGTAATTTGTACGGTGTACCGATTCCCTTTGAGGGTAATCGTAACTTGTTCCATATCTCATTACCTATCCATCATAGTTAAAACATGATTGGAACGTAAAACATAATTTTACATTTAAAATATTGTCATGCAAAGGAAATATGATTAGGATTTAGGGCTCACATCATGTCAGTAAATTATATCATTTTATGCTGTAAGAATATCTTCAGTTTTCATTTGCAACCTCATGCAGGAAATATGATTAGGAAAATTTATGACTACCTTTCATGGTCCGGACGCGCGCACATTAGATATGGAAATTGCGTGTTGAAGTTCAGCCGTCCGGACGCTTATCCCCCATGGTCTGGACATGCGAAGCCTTATAAGGAAATTACTTGCTGCGGACGTGCGACCGTCCGGACGATGTGCAATCCTGTCCGGATGAGGCTCTTAAACAGGAAAGATTTCCCCGCGAAATTTTCGGAAAATCTTGTCACACAGTTGTCCGTCCGGACGGCCCATGTCCACCGTCCGGACGACGCCCAGGTATATTTTCCCTGATGCTCATTTGATCCCCCAGCCAATAAATAGAGGCCCCTGGGCATTGAGAACTGCAAGAATTCGGTATTGAATTCCACAACTGCTCAGAGATGTGATATTTCCTCTGAAGCCATTTCAAGTGTGCTGTTGCTGTGCTACATCTGAAGTCTATCTTAGGGGTTGGCCCTAAGGTAAATGATTCCATTGAAGACCCCTTCAGGTAGGTGACCTGGTTGGCAAGCGTTCGTATTGGGTTACACGTCAGAGAGCAAGGTACGACCACTGCATCGGGTATATGTGAGTGTTACTATCTTGTATCTAGCTTTGTCTTCTGAATAGTGGAATTCCTGGGTTTAGCTGCCTTGGAGTGGTTTTTCTCTTATTGAGTTTCCACTTCATCAACAAAAATCTCTGTGTCTTTTACTTTCCATTGTGCTTAATTTTTGTTGACACTTTGCGCACACACTTGTATTTCATTTAGAAGTCAAATTTCAATTTTCACACACTAAAACCTTAATAAAACCTTAATGGAGTATCTAAAAACCCTTAAACCTATTCTTGGGGAAAATGGTCATTCTGTCCAACCATTGATTGTTCGAGTATTGTGCCAAACGTTCGAAGGTTTGGCAAAACCACCCATATTTACAAAAGGTCCAAACTTTACCCCACCTAACACGATATAAGGCCTTATTCTCAAGCTTTAGACTGTCCTAACCACAAATAATATGCTCATGCACCAAAACGTATGTCCAAGATTATTAAATCGCTAATCTATCACTAATCTCATCATAAAACAAAAATAACCCATTTAGATTTATAACAAACCTATGTTTCAATAGGCTAATCACAACGGAATCATAACTATCACGTGCTAACAAAGTCTTAGCTCAACCAAACACAGCACCCAACTCATAATACCTATCACAAAAGCCTAAACTACTAACATAAATAGAAATGAATACTATAAGGCTAATAAAAGAAGGTAAACTTAGGAGAAATGTGCTTGAAATGATAGTAGAGACGAGATTAGAGCAATGTATTACCTCTCTTGAAAACAACTTCAAGATTCTCCTTCCTTTCTATCTCTTCTCTCTCTCTCTCTCTCTCTCTCTCTCTCTCTCTCTCTCTCTCTCTCTCTCGCGTAGGGTTTCTGGATTGCAAGGGGCAGAAAATGAGGACCAAGGGGTATAAAGTTCTACTTATAGGCGAGGTAAAGGGATAAGAAAGGCTGAGGTGTCTAGATTTTTTAAAACAGATCTTCTGGCAACTTCAAAAGTTCGAATCCAACTTCGATCATTTGTAGTCGATCGTTCAAAGGAAACTTCAAACATTCCCTCTCGATCATTTATAGTTAAGGCACTCTTAAATCTAGACGAATGTTTATAATTAAGGTACTCTTAACCATAATTAAGGGCTTGTTTGTCAAGGAACAATACATTACAGTACTGTTCATGTACTTTTTTTTTTTCATTTTTTTATATTTTTCACTACTAATCAACATCAAAACATTCCCACTTTTTTCACTTTTTTATATCACATCAATAATTTTTTATTACTATTCAAATAAAAAAATTCACTACAATACAAAATTTTTTCACTTTTTTATACAAATTCTTTTTATTTTATATCACATCATCACTTTTTACTAATTTCAAAAATTAACAACTCACTACTCTGTTCTGTTCTGTTTTGTAATGTCACTTGTCAAACAAGCCCTAAAATTTGGGGTATTATACTTTGTCCCTCCCCTCTTATAAACAACATACACCTGTATTTCCAGACCTCCACTTCTTCCTCTTTTCACCACCTTCATCAATAACACACATGAATGTTCTTTACTTTGTTCTATGTAAGATGTATACTATAGCTATTTTCTTTTCTTTTCTTATTTGAAAATTTATTGAAAAACCCAAAATTCGTTAGTTGTATTTTGATGGGATTATTTACAAAAGGGAGAGATGAAAGTCACAATGAATAAATTATGTCTTATCAATCTTTTAGGGTGGTTTACACCCTTTGATTTGTTTGTTTATATATATACATATGAGACAAGGAATCCCTCCAAGGCAGGGCACTTCGTGTACCAACCCTTGTTGGGTAAATCTTGGACTTGTGCAAATCGTACCTTAATGATATATTGACGCATATTTATGAAGTTTTGGTATCTATACTTTTTGTGATGCAAATATTTTTTATAAAATACTTCATCTCCTTTTGTATTATGCTTTTCCTTTTAGTTTATATGGTAAAAACATAGTATATAAGGACAAAAAAAAAATGTCAATGCCCCCCTCCCCCAAAAGAAAAGAAAAAGAAAAAACAAAGAACTGCTAGCTCCACCACTAAAAGGAGTCAACCTAAATTTTCGTAATTTGATGTTATTTTTGCTTCTCTTCAAAAGAATGATGATAAGGAACAGTAGTGGGGAGCCATTTTTGGGCTCTACAAGACTACCTCCAAGTCAAGCTGCATGGGGGACATGCCATGAATCGGCGGTACCTGAATGAGATCTTTTGCTGCTATGCGTGCGTCAAGGATATCATATTTGGAACATTATAAAATAGAAAAATAAATAATACAAAGATATAATGATAATTGGTCTAAAACTAGCCGGATGAATCACAAAATAGGCAAAATAAACCAACTGAAGATTTATCTGTCATCCGCCCAAGAAAAAAAAACCATTAGTTTTGGCTAGTATGCCAATTCTTAGTGGAAAACATTTACATTTATATTATACAAAAAAAACAAAATAAAGTTATACCCACTTCTCCATGTTCTTATCAAAGATGCCTGGTCTGTAAGTTGACATGAACATGTCAACAAGAAGGGAAAATTGCATCAATACGAATATGGTGACAGGTACACTAGCCAAACAAATGAGAGGAATGATTATCCATGAATATTGTTCCTGTAGCATAATTGAAAGAGCAGTAGAAAAGGCTACCATCATGGCTGCAATGGAAAAGAAAAGAGTGGAAAGTCCTTTGATCATCTTTCTTGGCAAGGATTCAAGGAAATCGTCTTCTGCATAGCGTGATGTTAGGATTCCCAAAAACATTAAGACTGAAGTTGTGGAGGAAAAGAGCGATAAGGCATCGGATATTATAAAGAGCATGAACAATCTTTCATCTAAAAATATAGGGAAGCCAGTATCTTGATTGTTACCACCTGGAACAGTAAAGGCTGCAGCAAACGTAATAGTAACAATGAGAGCCCCTACAACTGTACAAGAAGTTGATGTGCCCTTCATCCATTTTTCTCCTTCTTTCTTCAAGTCTATGTGGTTCTTCGTAAACAATTCCCTAGGAGTCAAACCATCATCGTTCAAATATTCCCTAGACCTGGGAACGACAATACTTTCTACCTCCTGCATTGTGATTTAACGCTTATAAGTCCCACATTATTTGAAAACAAATAAAAAAAAAAATTATACTTCCTCAAAATTACACCTAAATTAAAATGTCCCCCAAGCTTTGAAGAGTTTCAATTGATCCCTCAAACTACCGAGCCATTTACATAGTCGCCTCCATTAGGATTTTTTTTTTTTTTTAGAGGAAATTTAAAAAGTTTATGAGAGGAATACCCATTCCTCTTATAAATGAGAGGAATCGCTATTCTTTAAGAAATAGACAACGTTTTCTGGAAAAAAAAAAAAAAATAATAATTATATTATTTTAACCCTGCAACCCTTTAAAAAAATAAAAATAAAAAATGTTGAACTACTGTATATGTTTGGCCACACAACCCCCAATGTACTCCGGGTGTGGTGTGAGCATCCTCGGTGAACGTGCGGGTGGCCTAGGCACCTCCGATTCGTGTTGGGGTGGCCATGACCATCCCTAATGGCATCGGGGGTGTTGCGGCCACCCCCGAGTTCTTCTGTGGGTGGTTGTCTACCCACAACAATTAAACATAATTTTTATTTATTTATTGTTATTTTAGTTTTAGAAAAAATAAAACAATCATGTTGGGATTTTAGTAATTTTGATTCAATTCCAATTAGGGCATATTTTTTGTCCCCAAACTAAGGAATATGAATAACTATTCCATTGCACACTTATTCACTCCTAGCAAAAACTATTTATTTTCCTAATTGAATACCCATTTCGTGTACCAGTTGTAACTTTTTAGAATTTGGGAGAACATTGTAATTTTGGTATAACGCTTGAGAGGGATATAAGAATGTCTTGAAAGGAAAAAAAAATGCTATTAATATATAAACATAATACCCTATTTGTCAACGACAATAGTATAAAGACATATAATTTAACGTTATAGGTAGGAAAAGTAAATATTAACATTAAAGCTCAATACGTAACATAACAAATTAAAAAAAAAAAAAAAAAGAAGTGAATTATCAAGATAGTATGAAAATCATCAGTTATCCAAAGTTGTAAACTTATAAAAGTTTAAGTAACATTATCCCAAGAACTTGAACTTTATTTACATTATTTATTATTTGATTTGTTTGTTTGAATATTAAGCACTAAAGCATCTAGAATCCTATTCGCTATCTATACTCTTAACATTCGTGCAGAAAGATTTTTTTGCAGTTTGGGTACTTTACATATCTCCTTAAATGATATATATAATCCCTAATTAGCCCCAATTGAACTAGCCTCTATCTTCAACCTTTCATTTGTTGGGAAAATAACATCTCTCAAGCCACTCACCAGACATGTACAACATGTCTGAGCAACTCCTGAAAATGTTTAGAGCTTTATTAATAAGCTTGCCATCAAAATGGATCTTAATCCTAAACCGCTGCTCTTCAGCATTTAAGCATTCCTCTAAAGCTATCTAGTCTTTGTAGATACTCTCATAAACTATGTCTATGAGTCTCACCTAAACATCAAATCATAGTCTTCTCAAAATTTTGAATTTCGTCATCTTTCCTTCGGCAAATCCAGCTCTATTTCTAGTGTCTTTGATGATCCCAAAAGCTCTAGAAATTCCTCTTGCTTATAGACTACTAATGAACCAAAATAACACTTCCCATCAACCTAAGAGTCTCCCAAATCCTTCGTCAAGTGACAACTCTTTGTAGAACTTATTTTCTCAAAATTAAGAGTCTTTGCAATTAGTAGATGTAAGAAATGCATTCAAGGGATAGCTATATGTAGAATGCATTTTCATGGTAGTGTAACTCAATGCATTCTAAATGCATCAACATGTTAATTAAGTACAAGTCTACACTTCAATGATCAAGACAAATCATTATATGATAAAGAGTTAATATGATATTGTAATTATATTGCAAATAAAATGCCCAATTTTACTACTTGTTACAAGTTATAAGGACCTTGTAATTTAGATATTTTGTGCATTAATTCCACTTAAAGCACCAAAAATACCCAAACAATATGAATATTAATTGAAAATATAACCGGAATTCGAATCACAATTACCCAAAAAAAATGAATATTGAAAATGAAATAATATTTAAAAAATCAAATTCAGTTTGACTTTTAGGGTACTAATCAGTGAAAGTATATGAGAAAAGTTTTAAATGAGAGAGATGACCTTAAACCATTGTAGTTCTCTTTGCATCTGCAAAGCCGCCCCTGGGATTCGATTAATTTGAGTCGATGCTCCTGTCATTCCTGCCATATGTAACATGGTATCGCCATTGTTATCAACCCAAGTTGTCATAGCTTTCTTGGCAGCAACCTGGTATATAAGGCTAAAGATTTTTGCTTGACGATGTAGGACAGCAAATAAAAATATGGATCTGTTGTCTACACCACGACGGGTCCACATAAGCTCTGGATTTGCTTTGACCATACCAAAAATAAAATCAAAATTTCCTTTCTCAATAGAACGGAAGATGGCACCATAAACTTGACCTTTCCTCCTTTCCTCCTCTTTCGAAATAGATACTTGTTTGCACATGTGAACCAGAAGTTCATGGGACATGAAATGGACTAATTTTGATCCATATAAATCCTTGATTCCTTTATCAACAATCGAAACAATGCCAACTTAGCTTGTTGAAACTATCCTTTTTAAAAATAAAAAATAAAAAAATAGAGTACAATGGCTCCACAAATTATTAATTAAGCAAGGTACGATATTAATTGAATTGATGTACTATACCCAAGAAGTTAAGGAGATTCGAAACTAGCTGGCGCAATAGAGCTAGCACTGCAAAATAAGAATGAAATTCGGTCACTAATACACATTAGAAAATAATTACTAAAATAAAATTAATAAATAAAATGAAGTGTTTTCAAAATATCACGGTTTAAAAATGTAGAAAAAATTGTGTTTTCAAATTGCAAGTTAGGGTTATATTTTTAAAAACACACTATTTTGATAGTTAAATTGTGATTTTCTACGATTTTACCAAGCACTTAATTTGTTTTTAAAAATTATCTTTTCAAATCAAATGTTTTAAAATCGCTATCTTTTAATCTCATTTTTTAAAAAAAATGCAAATTCAAACCGACCCTAACAATAATTATTCTCTGTTGGGGATATAATTTATCATCAGTCCGCTCAAAGTAGAGTAGTGCTATAAGGCACACTTTCATTACACTATTAGCAGACTTTTATGCCTATGTGGCACGTGTTGTGGTGAGATAAAAGTGTTTGAGAAGTTTTTATAATTCATCTCACCACAACATGTGCCATGTCCCACGTAGGCACAAAAAGTCTGCCAATAGTGTGATGAAAGTGTGCCTTATAACACTACTCACTGGCACAAGCCCACTGTATGAGGAATAACTACACACTACATGGAAAATAATTTCACTTCCACTATGCGGAAGATAACTGCCCATTATTCAAGAATGAAAGAAAAATCCTAAAAAATAAGGTTTCAACATTGACCATCTATTGTAATGTCCAAGAAAATATTTAAAGAGTTTATTAGACTTTCACTGAAGCCCACTTTCTCACTTAAGTTGGAGGGCTTTTTCAAAAATTCTGCATAAATCCCATACTTCTCCCCTTGGCTCACGATAACTCCCTCTCATTATTCAGATTTTCCTTTTGTTTTGCTCACCAAACACACACACACAAAACACTCTCTCGGCTCTCTCTCTCAATCACGCCCATTTCCACCATTTTCTCCCTTCTCTTTTGCTTTTTTCCCTTCTCTCATCAACCCTTGAATCTTGGGAGCCATGGCAAGAGTGGGGCTTTGATTTCTTGTTGGAAGCATTGCACAAAGGGGTCCTTCAAGAGCTAAAACCATAAGTCCTTCCTCCCTTTCATTTTTCTCTGTTATCTTCTCCTCTTCACATGTACTTGTGGTTGCTTGGGAAGAGTTTTTGAGCTCAAAATGTTACCCATGAAGGGCTGTAATTTTTGTAATTTCCAGCCCTCTCTCTTACACTCTTTCATGTGTAAATCATAGGTTTGGCTTGGGCTTTGCTTCAAATCAAGTCCTCAATTGTTTTTTAGCTTTGGGTAACGATTTTTGGGTTTTAGGACTTTCAATCTACCCATTATTTTGAGGTAATTTCGTAATCCCTAATTTTTGTCCAACTTAGGTCAATTTTGGATGTTAGACTAAATTGTTAAAATTAGCTTGAGGCTTTTGTGTATAGTGAATTCCTATACACTATTTAAGCCATGGGTTGTTGGATTAAAGGATTAAAACTTCAATTTTATTAATTGTTGAAGTATGGGCATAAGTGCCATAAACCCTAAATTTGATGGGTTGAGTTAAATTTGGGGCTTTTTGGTGTTTAAACCCTAGATTATTAATTAGTGGATTGATTGCATTTAGAGTGTTAATTAATCATAGGTTATCTATGGGTCCATAGAAAATGGGTATTTATGGGGTTAGGTCCTAATGTTGATGATTTATGGGGTTATCTATATTTTTATTTATTTATTTTATGATTGTTTATGCTTGTGATGTTTTCAATATGTTCAAATGTGTTAAGATATGTTTTGATGATGATTGCATGTTTTGAGATGAAATTTGAGAATGATTTTGTGTTTTGAAGTATGATATTGGAATTGATTATTTGAGAATGATTTCATGAGTTTTGATGATATAAATTGAAGTGTTGGTTTGAGATATGCTTTCATGAGTTTTTGAAGTTGAGTTTGTACATTGTGTTGGAAAGATATATGACGACGTGATGCTATTTGTACATAGAAATAAATACTTGATGATTTGAGCATGAAACATGAGCATGTGAGTATACGTATAAATAATGAATGTGGAGCCAAAGTTGTCTTCAATGAGAAGCCAAAGTTGTCTCAATGTAAAAGTAAAATTAAGGGAGCCAAAGTTGTCTCCATAATAAATTAAATGGAGCCAAAGTTGTCTCCGAAAGAAATAATATGGGCCAAAGTTAGTCCCCTATTATGACAGCATTGTACGACATGGGTTAAAGATGTTTTTTGAGTTTTGAGCTAGACGTATTAATATGCATATGTGTCCTAATGTGAAGGAGCATTTGTATATTTTTACTGACTAGATTGCATATGATTTATGTGATGTCTAATTTGGATGTGCCTGTATACTTATTTCCTCCGACATAGTGGGATATATGTATGATTGTATGACCAGGTTATGATATCAATGGTTTTAAAGGAATGTCAAATTTGAATGTGCCTATATACTTATGTCCTTCGACAAAGTGTGATATATGTATGCTTGCATAACCGAGCTTTGAGGTCTTTGAATTGTACTTAGAGATGCACGTATGCCTATGACCTCCGAAGTTGCGGAATGCTTGTATACGAGTATAGCTGAGTCAAATGCTACATATGTATGTGTGCATGTCGTTGTAGACTTTCTAGTTTATGAGTGAAATCAACTGCACTATGTTTTAAAATAAAGGCATTATGTTGATAGTAGCTGTTATTGTAAACGAATGGTATTAATTAAAATGATTGGCTCATTACGAAAAGTTAGTGAGTATTATACTGTTGAGACCTTAGTTTTGTACTACTGAGGTGGTCAGTCAACTCATACTTTCACCTGTACGGATGCGGCTAATACCACAATTGTATAGATGTTGATGCTTTGGCTGCAGGTACTACAAA
Source organism: Alnus glutinosa (assembly GCF_958979055.1). Lineage (NCBI taxonomy): Eukaryota > Viridiplantae > Streptophyta > Magnoliopsida > Fagales > Betulaceae > Alnus > Alnus glutinosa. The sequence goes on from NC_084895.1 coordinate 9,777,180, forward strand.
CGTCGTCGACAACCCTGTGGCAAACTACTTTGGATACCACGACTGAGGCACTTCCATGGGGTCGTAGCTGTATCGGACTTGGATGGTCCCTTTTTGTAGATGTTTTGAATATGACTAGTATCGCTTGTGACACATATTTTGTTAGCCATTCTTTTGGGTATGTAATTAATATTTTGATAAGCCTTAAACAGAAAGACTATTGGACTATTGTATGGCTCTTTTGTGTAATTAACAGTTGATGTTTATAGATGCGCTTTCCGTTATTCAATTATGATTATGTTATCTGTTGCGTAGATGTTGACTCTGTATATTAGGTACATATTATGGGGTATGTACTATATGTTGGCTTTGTGATAAGTAGTCGTGTCATTGTGATGATCCATTTATGTTTATAAAAAAAAAAAAAAAAAAAAAAAAAAAAAAAAAAAAAAAGCGTCGTCACATCTACACAAATAGTTGTAGAAAAAAGTATAAAAGGTAGCGTAGCAATAGCAACCATGTAAAAGGGGGCATTTGGTTTCCTCCTAAAAAATATGTAATATTTCAAAAATATTCTCCAAGTACCAAGCTGACTCGAGACCAACGGACTCTAGTAACCATTTTCTCTATGTTGAAGGTGGCTTATCACTAGCCTAGGTGTCAGAAAATTTTCTTCAACAGTAGCTTTTATTTTATCATGTACCATATATATATATATATAGATTTTATTTTATCTGCAAATTTTCCTCTAGTTTCAGCTGTTCAGTATGAAACATCCAGATGGACCTTCTCCTTTATCCGAACGCGTGTGGCTTGGACCTCCGGACATCTAAGTGACAAGTTCGGACATGCACGGTTTTGTCGAACGCTGATGTGGCAGTAGGTGTTCGGACAGGTATGTTTCTACGTCTGGACGGGAAACCCTACAGGGTAAATGTCTAGTTCTTTTCTCCCTGGCTGCCACACAGTGCCTTTTCTTGTTTTTGTTTTGTACGGCTTCGTGCGTTGTTTCTCTTGTATTTTCTCACATGCTTTCGTCATCTATTGTCCTTTTCTGATTTTTGTTTCCATTCCAGGTATTTTGCTATGACTTTTATATTCTTTTCAGTTCTTTTTCACTATTAGAATATTAGGAATTGTTTATGATATTTTTAAGATAAAAATGCATGAGTTCGTCTATTTTATGTTGCTGAGATTGGGATATTTGTTTCTGTCTAATATTTGCTTTATTTTGGGATGTTATTGTGCATGTAATTTTTTCGGGGAAGTCCAATTTACTGCCGTTATAATGCCCGTTTTTCGTTTGAACTAACAGGATTTAACATTGTTATGGTATTTTTTTTTTTTGGAATATTTTCTGTGATTTATTTATTTATTTATTTTCAGAAAAATGTCTTCTGACAGTTCTCCACCGAGAGTTAGATAAAGGACAAAAGAAAGTATTGAGGAAAGAAGGGCTTGCATGGATAGCAGACAAGTCCTTCCAGAAAGGAACATTCTCATAGCCGACCTCGTGGATGCTCCTCTGAACTTTATTGCTCAGCTGATTCAGGACAATCACTGGGGATATCTTTATAACTGTGCCTGCTTGGTTTATCCCTGTCTGGTGAGAGATTTTTATGGGTACATGGTAGTGACTCAAGAGGATGAGAGAGGTCTCATCATGCAGACTCTAGTTCGAGGGCACACTTTTCAGATTGACCCTCAGCTCATCGGCTCCGTTATTGGGGTCCCAGTGCTTAATATTCCAGGGTTTCCATTCACAAATATTTTGGAGCCTCATAGCATGGACGATCTAATGGATTTCTTTGATGCTCATTCTCAGGGCGAGGAGCGATCACATGCTCACATCAAGATTGGTGCATTCTCTCCCCCGCACCGTCTTCTTGCAAAGATTGTTTTACACAATCTATGGTCTCAAGCTTGTCGGAGTGAGCTAGTTTTAAAGAACACCAGATTATTGTATGCTATAGTGATGAGGATGCCCTTCTGTTTGTGCAAACACATCATGCACACTTTGCTTGAGATCAGGGATGAGCGTAATACTAGCCTATCTTTCGCATGCTTGATCACACAGATCTGTCTCTGATTTGTGAGGGATATTACTGATCTTCAGCCCCGGATGTGTATTTAGGATCATCTTGGGAAGCAAACTCTTATGAAGTCGAATGCTCAGTTGAGCCATGAAGGTCAAGGCGTTGCTTCCCAGCCTCCTCCAATTTAATTTGATCTACTGGCAGCGGCCTCCTCATCACAGTCTATTCCTCCTTCTTCACCTTTTAATGTTGCTTTTGCTCAGATAATGGCTTCTTTGAGTTCTCTTTAGCGAGAGGTCAGCACAATAGGTGAACGAGTCGAGCAGTGCCAAATCAACATTAAGGAGTGTCTAAAGTATCATCATCCACATCATGATGATGATGATTGATTGTTGTTATCACCCATTTTTTTCTGGTTGTTGTTGATTTGCCTTTATCGGCTATTACTTGGGAACAATTTTTATGTTATTTTGAATTTTAATTATTTTTACTATGGTTTTTCTATACTCTATTCACCCTTTGTCCTTTTGAGACAAAAAATGGGAGTATTTTTTATTTTTAGACAGGTATTGTATTTTTAAATCGGTCAAGTATTTTTGACCCAGAATGGCCAAATAGGGAGTTTGTTAGTTTCATTGACTGCATTCTATTGACAAAAACACTATCCTGTAAGGTTGCTATTTTTATAAGGATGCCGTATATCTCAGAATCTTCATATATTTAGAGTTTATTTTTATAATATGGAAAGTGCCTCATTATGACAAGTTTCAGTGTCACAAGCTTCATGAAGGCAATTTCAGAAGTCCCAAGAAGATTCTGCACGATTTCCAACTCAGCAAAAGTTGGATCCCTTGCAACCGTCTGGGTGGTCCCATGAAGTGTCCGGACACACAGTCTAGCAAACATCCGTCCAGAGGACAAGGCAACATTGTCTGGATGCTCCCTATGTGTCGAGAAGCTTCTGAACCAGCATGCATCCGTTTGGACGACAAGGCAACACTGTCCGGACGCCATTCAAAGTTCGATAATGAATTGGATTTCCGTTTTAGACACGGATTGGGAGACAACCTATAACCATCTAGACGCTAGGGCAACACATCCAAACGCAGCCTTAATCAGGAAGCTTGAAGTGCTATTTTGGAAACGTGGTTGAAGTAACCGTCCAGACGCACCTTTGCAACGACTGGAAGTGCGTGCCCAGAGACTTCAAATCAAACTTGAATAAGGACTTGTTGAGCCTATAAATATTTATAGAATTCGGTATGGAATTCTCTATAACTTAGAGAGGGTGTTTATGGAGATATTGTGAAGATTTGCTAGCTCTCTAGTTGTTGCCAATGTGTGGTTATTTGTTCGTGTGAAGTCTATATTAGGGAGGAGCCCTAAGATAAATGAATCCATTGAAGACCCCTTCAAGTAGGAGACCTGGTTGGGAAACGTTTGTGTATATGTACACGTTAGAGTTCAAGGTACAACCACTGCATCAGAGGTTTGTGAGTGCTACGGCTTTGTAACTAGCTTTGTCTTCTGAATAGTGGAAATCCTGGATTTGGCTGCCCCGGAGTGGTTTTTCTCTTAATTGAGTTTCCACTTCGTCAACAAAATATGTCGCCTTTAAACTTTGCATTTAATATTTTTTTATTGCACACGCACACACGATAAATTAGAAGTCTATTATTATTCAAAAAGAACTCTTACAACACAGTTCATAGAAAATTTATGTTATCAATTTTTTAATGATTGAATAGTTAGTCAATGGTGTACATAACTGAAGCGAGAGAAAATTAAGAACATATCTTTTTAAAGAAGCTATGTCATTCCTTTCGGGATAGGATCATCTCTATTTCAAATGAAATGGAGAGACTTGACATGGAGAGGACTGGTTTCTGGGTCAAGATCTTATTTCATAAATCTAATTGTGTATAAATGCCATACAGTGAATATGTTTCACATCATTGAAATTTTTTAAATGATGTAGCATCGTGTGGACAGTTAGAAGGAATAAAATAAAATTTTGACCATAAAATAGCTCATCTTTATTTCACATTCAATGAAGAGGATCCTTGTAAAAACTCTCTCTACTTTAGAGTTCTTGGCTACGTTGTCCTCCTTCATGGTACCTAGCTAACACAATCTTCCAAACACACTTCATAATTATATAAACATTGTCTCACCCCTTATATGTATCATCTATGTCAAATTACCAAGGCATCCCCCATTCCAAGAACTATCATCACTAGTAGTGACATTATTAGCGGCAACCCAAAAGTCGTCGCTAATATGTGCTTATCAACGGTGACTTTTGATAGTTGACTATTATTAATGTTTTCTATGCTGAAGCAAGTCATGGTTTTATCATTTAAGTAATTATCACAAGAGAAAATATTATTCCCAAGACTGAGGAAGAGATTCTCTCTAGAATCAGATGGAAAGTTAAGGTGAGACTTATTGCTAAATTCTCTCCCCATTGATGGCTACACTGGGTACTGGAGCTCCTCTTGCTCGTTGGGCGGGGATATGTCTTTCCTACAGTCTTTTCCTTTATGTTGGGGGGGTTTTCATTTTTTCTTGTGGGGCTTATTTAGGTGATTGTGGTTTGTTGGTTGTTGTTTTGATAGCAACAGTGTTTGTTATCCTACTTGGGGGTTTGTCCCTTGCTAGGTTGTTGAATCCAGTGTTTACTGGAGAGTTGTAAACTTTGTCTTTGGGTTATAAAGCTTTAATTCATCCCAAAAAAAAAAAAAAAAAAAAAAAAATTGTTACAAGCCAAATCTTAGGGAAAAAAAAGTTTATGCCACAACATACCTGATCCGATGATTTTTATTTGATCGCTTCGACTTTTTTCTACGTCTTGAATGTTTACACGAAATTCCTTGGTGGCACGAGCAGGTTGATTGTGTATACCTTTCATCACAAAAGGCCAATGAATCTCGAGTATGAAGTTTGGTAATAGTATTACTACATATCTCACATGAGGATTTTTATTTTTTTTTATTTTTTTTTTCAGCAACACAAAAGATTAAATAAATAACTCTTTAATACCTTAGAAATTTGGCTTTATCATATAGTGTGTTGTAGCATTGGATATATGGGTACAAATGCAACCAGGACCCCACTTAAATAAATGTTCTTTATATTTTTCTATGACAAGATAAGTGTATAAATCTAATATAATATATTTTCCATATATCTAACAATAAACAAAGTAATACATTTTGGAGTGTTGGAGGCTATCTTTTCTTCTCTTTTTACTTTGTTTCTTTATTTTTCTTTTTTGGATTAATGATATATATACTAGCCCCCTTTGAGGAGAACCTTTTGGTTTCTGTCATGTGGCAAATAGCAGGTAGACAATCTGTGGTTAATGAGTTTTAAAGTATGTTATGTAAATTAAGAATTGTGATAAGATTTATGAATTTTTATGATATGTTTGAAAATGACATGAGAAGTACATGATGTTAATTGATGCATAATTAGTGTGTGAAAGTATGGACACAATGATTATATGTGACGAAAGCACAAGGATGTACATGGAACAAAACGCTAAACTAAAGACCTTTGGGCTGCATACCCTTGGGCACCATGCAACAAGACCCTTATGCTGCATACCCCTGGGCACTATGAAATGAAAGATCGTTGGGCTATGTATCACTCAGCACCAAGAAACAAGAGCCTTGGGCTGCGTACCCCTGGGCACTATGAAGCAAAAGACCATTGGGCTGCGTACCCCTCGACACCAAGATGTCACGAAAATGAATGAAAAGGTTGAATTGCCTGATGATGATGTGTGACATGTTTTCTGATGGTTTTCATGACTAGATGTAGCAATATGTGTGTGTGTGTGTTTATATATATATCATAACAACTAGAATGCATAGAATGATTTATGTAAAATTTTAAGCTAGATGTACCTATATGCCCATGAGTTTGAATGGAACATAACATATGTATATCGTTATGACTAGATTGCATATGATGATTTATATGTGATGTTTTGCTTAGATGTATATATATGCTTATATTTGCCGAAGGTTTGAAAAGCTTGTATTCGAATATAGCTGAGTTATGATATCATTTGTTTATTGCTTAGATGTATTCATATGCTTGCGTTTTCCAAAGATTTAGAAGCTTGTATATGATTATAGCTGAGCCACATGATATAAGATGTTAGTGTTTACCTTATTAGCTAGGAAGCGTTATAAGAAGAGAAGTGGTTTACTAGGAGTAACTGTTATTGTAAACATATGGTAGAAGAACGAAATGTTGGCTCATTGGAAAACTTAGTGAGTTTTATACTACTGAGACCGTGAACTCATTATTCCACCTATACGAATGTGGCGACCACCATGATCGTGTAGATGCTGGTGTTGTGGGTGCTAGTACCACAGAAGTCGATGAGGACCTTGTCGTTTGTCTCGAACCTGTTGATAGTCTTTTTTGTGAATATGTTCTCATATATGGCCATGTGTTGCATGTGATACCCTTTTTGTATAGACATACTTTTGTTATGTAATTAATACATTGTTAAGCTTTAATTTCATAGATAGTCAAATGGCTCTAATGTTGTAATTCATACTATTAGTTAATGATATTAGTTTCCGTTGCAATGTGTTTAGTTTCTGATATGTTATGCACATGACAGGTGATGTGTTTGACTTGTGTTGGTTCATGAAAAATTGTCATGCCATTGTGATGACCCGTTTTGAAAAATAAAATAAAAAGAGGTAGTCATAAAGACTTACTTAGGTATCGTAGTGAGACCTTGCCGGCATACCGGCGAGTTCTTTCTTAATTTTAGTTGTTTTTCAGTAATCATGGGAACGTGAAGAATATTAAGAAATGATGTCGTTCACACTGTATCAAAAACTGTTATAACATTAAGGTTGTTCAAATATGTATTGAAAATAGTAGGGACTCTAGGGAGTGGGCATCAATATCACACTATCTTTTTTGGTTCATCATATGGATACAGTACGTCGGGATGTCATAATTTAATGGTATAAAACGTGGGTCTAGTTAATTAGTAGTTATGCTTTTTATCTATTAAGTGTAGTTAAACAAAATTGAAAATGACTGGGCCACATATACATTACTCATGTGAACAGGACAATTTCTTCATTTGTTTATGCTTTCAAGATTATGTTAAAATACTTGATCAGTACTATGTGTATTGAGTTATAGATTTGGTATTTATGTGTGTTGTGTTAGATTTGGTATCACTTTCTTTTGTAGGTATGAAAATATGAAATTATTAGAATATTTGAATTTATAGTTGTGAGTTATTTTTTTATTTTTTATTTTTAACGCATGTATGTTCATTTTACAATTGATAGGAATCACTTGCTAAAGGATTAGGTAGCATACTCCTTCATTTGGAAAGGAAAAAGAAGAAGATCTAATTCGGCAAATCCATGCCATTATTGGATAATATTATATTTAATCTTTACAGAAATTATATCTAACCTAGCCAGCTGTTTGCACGACCCGAAAAATATTAATGAGAAGCAATAAGAGAAGAGAAAAGAGATTGGTACTTACAGTATTTGTAGATCCATCGTTTCCAAAACACGAGCCCATCTGCACTCGGGAATGCATTTGGCGTATTGGCCAAAGCGTACAAAGGGGACTGACCCGTTATGTCTCGAGTAAGAGCCAATTGTGGACGCTTTCGAATTAAATCCAAAGCAATATCTGTTGGATCAAAAAGAGAATTATCTTGCGAAAATTTCAAATCATCAGAAATAATGACCGATGGATTGTTAGACTTAGGTTATTACCTAAACTTCGGTTGTGTATAGCCCAAGTACAAAGTGTAGCGCCGTTGACGGCTTTTTCTTCCGTTAGATCTTCCAGTGGAGTGAGAGAATAGAGATATCGAGCCAACTCTGTGTGCCCATTGAAACTAGCCTTATTAGCTGGAATATCTGAATTCGAATCTTCAGTGCTGACCAACTTGTTGTTCTTTCCAAGCAGGCATGCAGTCATATTGCAGTTTCCCGCAGTAATTGCATAAACCAGAGCTGTGTTGCCATACTTATTTTGTATGGCCAAGTCTTCCTCCGACATTATATCCACTAACATCTCCACTATACGCTCATGCCCCGCTTTAACAGCAAGGTGAAGAGCTGTCTCGCCTGAAAACGTGATTTTTGCACCCGGTTGACCCTTAAGGAACTCCTCTGCAGCATTCCAATCACCAGTTTTCAGAGCCTCTCTTAAGGCCTCATACTGAACATAGTCAACGTTCCCATTTTCACCGCTGCCTGCAAATTAAAGTTTTTTGAAGGCACTCTAACATCAACATGGCAACTACATACGGGATGTTCTTTTCTTTGGATTTTAAATTTCAGAATTAACTCAATATGTAAAGGTCGGTAGAATTAGTATGTATCGACAAAAAGCGCACATATCACCTGCCTAAAACTTCTTTGTAATAACATAGGAAACTTGGAAGGAAAAATCTTATTCAAAAGCAAAATTTTATTAAATTAATTCATATCTCCCTCTCGTGTGTGTTCATGTATAATATATATTATCTATGCACCATCAACAATGTACTGGATTTTTTTACATAGTTATCATATCACACTAAATGATGGTTAAATTGAAAAATCATGTACAGACTTGTTGGGAATAAATCCCACTCAAAATTGGGATAAAAACCTTACTCCAAGTCGAATTGGGGTGTGTGAGCCAGAATCTGAGACCAATTAGAACTTTTTGAAGAATCTGGTCAACGGTCCTAGTCCCAATTCAATGGAGATAGAATCCCAGATCAAATCAAACTCCAAGGTTAAAAGGGAGTAGAAATCCTAATTCAGGTTTGACTTCACTTCTTTGCCTATGAATAGGCTCATACCATAGGTATAAATGCTAGACTGATTATTTTTTATGCATTAAGTATACTTTTCTCTCAAAAATTAACTTTGGCATCGGAGCGAGACCCCCGTAAGGGTCTCTTAGTTTTAGTTATTTTGCAGTGATCGTTGGAACGTGAAGAGCACCAAAGAATGTGGAGTACGTTCACACTGTACCGGAAACTGTTATAACAATTTGGCGTTGTCTATGTGAATGATTATTCGTTTCTCATAAAAAAAAAATAAATAAATAAAAAATTGTTATGGCAAAGAGGACACGTTCTCGTAACTGAGTCAACTGACCTAGAAGATAGAAGCCGGAGCCAGTCATTCAGCCTAATCCGACCCCAGAAGATCAAAACAATCGACAACCTCCACCGTTCCCTCTCCCAGGAGGTGTAGATCAGGAACGCGTAACAACGTTGGAAGCTCAGATTGAAGCCCTAACACAACAGAACGTGGATTTGCTGCTCAAAATTCTAAGACAATCCCATCTCTAGGTGAACTGTGATGAACATGCAGAAGAAGAGCGCAACAGACATGCCAACGGCCACGATCCTCTGGAGGAGGATCGTCGAGTGGACGATCACCAAGAAGACAATTTCTGAGAGGATAATCACTGGAAACAATGGAATGGAAAGGCAAACCGTCGTGGGGATTGACAAGAAGATGGAGGAGATTTGAGCAGAATTGTCGCTAAGTTGGAGAGAAGGTCCACGTACATGGAGATGGAGAGGAAGACAGAAGCAAATCTATAGTGGTGGACAAGCTTGTATTGGGTACTGGCTCACCCTTCACCAGGCGGGTAGAAAGCTACTAGGTACCCGAGAAGTTCAAGGTCCCTCAGATCTGAGTTATGCTGGAGACGGAGATCCTCTTGATCACTTGGAGAATTTTTGAGCTAATCTAGATCTTCACGGGACACCCGATGAACTGGGGTGCCGGGCCTTCCCTCATAGTCTCTCTAGGAATGCCCGAGACTTGTTCAAGATGTTGCTCCCAAATTCTGTTGATAAGTTAAAGGAGTTATGAACGATATTCTTGACGAAGTTTATGGCTTTGCGAACATAGAAGAAGCCATTGGGATACTTGTTAACATTGCATCAGCGTAGTAATGAAACTCTTAAGGAGTTTATGGCCCGGTTCAACTGAGAGAAGATGGTGGTTGAAGATCCAACCAAGGATATAGTCTTCGTTGCCCTGTATCAGGTCATTTCTCCCGTGGAGCCTCTGATGAAGAAGTTGGCCTAGAAGCAACTGAGTACTCTATAGGGCCTGATGGATAAGGTAGAAGAATTCATCCATCGAGAAAAGACTTTGAAGGCTATGGTCAGATCAACGCTACCCAAGGAGATAGCCCCGAAAAAGAAAAGGAATGAGTTTAAGAAAGCTGATAGGGAAGAGCAGAGGCCAGCAAAGAATTTGAAGGACTATGACTTTATGCCTCTCAATGACGAGATATCAGAAGTCCTCATTAAGATCAAAAGAGATTAGGAGTTTCCCTGACCACCGAAGATACCAGGTAATCCTCCTTACAAGAATGAAGGTAAAAATTCTGATTTCCATGAACAGACAAGTCATTACACCGACGGGTGCTTAGCCCTAAGGTTGCTAATTGAGAAGCTCATCAAGAATGGAAAGTTGGTTCAGTTTTGGGAGAGCAAAGGAATCAGCAAGGGAACGACAGGGATAACAGGCCCTTGAATCATCGAGACCACCAGCCTCGGGATTATTATCTAGGAGACCTTCCTAAACAAGATGAGAGGGATTAGGAGAATGATCCCAGAGAGCATATAGAGAGAAGAGAGAACCAAAGAAGCAGGATTTTGCAGCGGAGAGAACTGAGGCAACATGAGGTTATAGCCAAGATCAGACGAAAGGTTCACCAGATTTTGGGAGTACGGAGACTAAGAACCCGTTCACGTTGCTTCTTTTCCAGGAAGGAGCTAGGGAGAAAACCCAAGGAAAAAACCATGAGGCAAGGAAATCAGCCTGGAAATAGGGAGAAAACCCTAAGGTAAACGTAGGGAGACAACCTAACAAAGAAAACAAGAATGAGAGAAAACCCTAAGGCAAATCCAGGGAAACAACCCTGTAGAGAAACAAGAATGAGAGAAAACCCTAAGGCAAATTCAGGGAGACAACCTTGCAGAGAAAACAAGGATGGGAGAAAAGCCTACGACAAATCCAAGGTGACAACCCTACAAAGAAAACAAGAAAGGGAGAAAAGCCTAAGGCAAATCCAGGGAGGCAACCCTATAGAGAAAACAAGGCAAGGAGAAATCCCTATCAAAAAAAGGAAGACATGGAGCCAACCCCAGATGAAGGGAGACGACCCTCGGTTCTCAGGAGGAATGGAGTCATCCTTGGAGATAGGGAGAAAACCCTAAGATAAGAACAAGAAGGCATGGAGCTACTCCTGAGATGGGGTGAAAACCCTAAGCCAAATCCAAAGAGACAACCCTGTAGAGAAAACAAGGATGGGAGAAACCCTAAGGCAAATCCAGGGAGAAAACCCTGTAGAGAAAACAAGGGAGGGATACAACCCTCGGTTATTAGGTTACAAGAAGACAACCCTCTAGAGAGAACAAGGAAGGGAGAAGACTCTCGGTTTTCAGGTAACCCTTGGTTTTCAGGTTATAGGGAGAAAACCCTAAGAAAAAATGAGAAGGCATGGGGGGTTCGATTTAACCCTCGGGTTTGCGGGTTTTAGGATTTTAGAAATTGCAAAGGTATCACACATTTCCGAAAGATATTTTCAACAAAATTTACTAAAGAGGGGTAGGTCGATAGTCACAAGGATAGAAAGGCATGTCTCGGTTGTGATCACACGTTCGGTATCCCCAGGAAGTACAGTAGTTGAAACCGAGACATTTAAGGGTCGGGAGCTAAAGATTGTTCTAGCCTTGGAAGAAGTCAAGGCTCGGATTTTCCAAGACAAAGAATTCCCATTATTCGAAAATGTCTTGAATAAGAGAATTAGGGGGGGTAACTGTGGGGAATAAATCCCAATTAAAATCGGGATCCAAACCCTACTCCAAGTTGAATTGGGGGGGTATGAGTCATAATCCGGGTATAATTAGGACTCCTTGAAGAGTCTGGTCAACAATCATACTCCAAGTTGAATGAGGAGAGGACAAGCCAAATCAAATTCTATGGTTAAGTGTGAGTAGAAAACCTAATTTAGGTTTGACTCCACCTCTTTGCCTATAAATAGGCCCATACCCTAGGTATAAATGACAGACTGATTATTTTATGCATTGAACATACTTTTCTCTCAAAAGCTAATTTAGGCATCAGAGCGAGACTCCCAGAATGGTCTCTTTATTTTAGTTGTTTTGCAGTGATTGGTGGGAGCATGAAGATCACCAAAGAACATGCAGTTCACACCGTACCCGAAATTGTTCTAACCAGACTAATTTTGGTTACATAATTTACTATACTCTGCAATAAAACCAATAAGAATTGATTGAACTAATGATTTTCCAAAAATAATAAAATCGACCAACTGAACTAGAATAAGAACACCTTTTCCTTTTCCCCCGTTTGGAAAAGAAAAAAAAAAATACTACATTAAATAACAGAAATGGAAAAGGATAAGTAGTAGTAATTATGAACCAAAACTTTCAAAGATAAAAGGAACTATCATTAGGTGGCAAGACCTTCTTTAATAAGATATTTATATTTTTTAAAAAATATATGTGAGGGGTGAACTAGCTCATAGCTGCCACTCTTTTTTTTTTAAAATTATTTTAATTAGGCTAGATTTATCTAGTGAAATGTGCAATTGACACATAACTTGTCAAACCTAAACTAAGTTTCATCAATTTAGTAGTATGACATGGCACAATGTCAATTAATTCAAAAATCAGCTAACGAATGGACATATTTAAAATTAACATAACATGCGTACTATTTTGAGCATTTGTAAGGTCGAAAGAGCGAGGGGGGGACCTGAGTTAGTATCTGTATAAATGTCATACATTTCTTCCAACATATCCCAAGCAGTTTTTGCCGAAGTAATCTGAATAATCTCTTCAAAACCTGTGTCCAATCCACATGAAATTTGGATTACATGTAAGGCCATGAAATTCTTATTCTTCCAATCCTTGAAAGCAGCTTCATCATCCTCTTGCCTTGGAGGTTCGGTGGTTGCTTCAATTATCTCCCAAAGATCATGGGCCATCAAATATTTTTTTATTTGAACACTCCAATCTGCATAATTATCTTCCTCAAGAACTCGAAGAAACTTTTTTGCCAATGAATCCCAAGCGGTTTTTGCAGAACTAATGTGAATAATCTTAGAAATTGTGTTCGGTCCGCATGAAATTTGGATTACATGTAAGGCTGTGGAATTCTTCATACTCCAAGCCTTAAAAGCAGCCTCATCATCTTCAAGACTTGGAGGTTCCGTGGTTGCTTCAATTACGTCCCAAAGATCGTGGGCCATCAAATAGGTTTTAACCCGAACAGTCCAAGCCACATAATTATCTTTCTCAAGAACTTGAAGAACAACTACACACAAAAGCAACCTTTGTTTGACCATGTATGTGCATTTATCAAATTGGGAGAGAGAGAGAGAGAGAGAGAGAGAGAGACCTGCCAAAGTATTCCATGCAATTTTAGCAGAATTAATCTCCATAATCATAGCCAATGCGTACTGTCCACATGAAACCTTGAGCACATGTAAAGCCGTGGAATTCTTCTCACTCCAAGCCTTGAAAACCGTTTCATCATCTTCTTGCTTAGGAGGTTCAGTGGTTGCTTCAACTGTATCCCAAAGATCATGAGCCATCAAATAGGTTTTTACTTGAGCACTCCAAGCCACGTAATTATCTTTGTCAAGAACTTGAAGAACAGCTGCACTCAAGCCACCCTTTATTTCCATGTTTAATCTGTGAGTATATCCAAATAGGGTTAGGAGCATAAATTAAAGACAATAAAAGTAATAATAGGAATTCCTTGATGGACTTTCCGAATCTTCTTGCAGACCATTAACTGACGTTTAATCATTTGGTAATTCTTATTTTTTTCCTGATTAATAAAATATTTGTTGGGAAAAACCAACAACCGAAATACACGGTTAATCAAGATATCTATATGCATAGGCGAAAGAGGAAAAAAAGAAACACCAGCTGCTTCTCAATGACCAAAATAAAAGGGTTTACAAATAAATAAAGAGCTTTCCTATTCGGTAACTAAATCAAATGAAGAGCACAAGATTCACAAGAATGCGAACTGGAATTAGAAGTCCTGCTTGTAAGTAGTAGTAGCATTGTTCTGTTTCTTCTTTCAAATTGTTTGATGCAATGGAGTTATGATTCTATAACAATATTATTAGGTCCAAAAGCACTTATTATTTTCTACATGTAACTTAATCATTCTTCCTTAGTGCAAAAAATTTATGTTATATATCTTTGAATGACGTACTTCAGGATATACATACGTACAGAATAATGCTACATACTATATTTTGATCATACATTGCTAATGTGACAGTTTTAACCAACTCATTAGTCCTAATATTGTTTTTTAAAAAATAAATCTTAAGGTTGGTTTAGACTGCTACATCATCATTGTGAGATAGTTGTGGATAAAATTGTAGTATATTGCAATAATACTTATAGATAAGAATTATAATTTTGAAAATTCTAATATTGATTTCCCTTATTTTGGAAAAATGTTCATAGAATTTGCTTGGGGTGTTACTTTCTAAAATTTGGTTTAAAATCGTACTCTTAAACACGTTCTTAGTCTATAACATGGACTAAGGTTTGCGAAAATTTGAGTTACCCCGAGCACCTTGCAGCCTTTTTAATTTTTATTTTTTCCCAAGCGACGCCCCTTGCAATAAATAATCTGTGGTGGCATGGTGTTGTGGTGCCATGCATGCATGTTGAAAATTCCCTAAGCATAGGCAGACCCACCTCTATTTTTGGCATGTATTAAAAAGTCCTTTTATATGTAGAAGTGCTATACAAACAAAGAAATTCATAAAAAGGTGTATAGAATTTTCATACAATATAATTTAGGGTTTTTTTCTAATTATTATTTTATGAAAATATGTTTGCCGAACAGCTGCATGATTCATGTGCATTTCCATGTAGATCACTAGGTCTTCCTATTTCATTTTATTAATGATTTTGAAATATATGTGTTGCAGAAGGCAACAATATTATTGATGTAGGAATTTAGTAATGATTTTCCTAAAATTGTGCATTGTATGTGTCAAAATTTATTAAATTTGAAGGCATATTTAATTAGGAAGTAATACTTATTAGATAAAACATTTAAATTATTATCTTCATGCATATGTTAAAGATCATGACAACCTCGTCAAGAAAAAACGGTTTAAAGCATATGTTAAGATGCTTTTATACCTCCAACTTGAAGCGGCAATTTCAGCATCACTTTTTGTTTTTGTTTTATTTTATTTTATTTTATTTTTTTCTTTTACCTCTAAAGTAATTTAAGCTACGCGTTATGCTTATTTTTCTTTTTCATTCATCTGTTGAATAATAAATTTAATTTTAATAACATTTATTTGAGTATTTTATTATTCTTGTATATTATTAATTAAGTGACTTGAGGAGGTTGTGTCTTTTGAGTTTTCAAGAGTTATTTTATATAGGAGTTATATGAGATGTAAATGAATAAAGTTAATGTAGAAAAGGTAGAATGAGACCAAAAAAAATGCAAAAAAGATAGAAGGATCAATTGTACCCTATAAACACCCATGTAAGCAATTTACTTTTAATCAAGTTGAATAAAAGAATACAAAGTCCTCTATCAATTTAGTGTTTCTCTTCCTTTTCCATTCTCTCTCTTAGTGTGTGTTGTTTTTTTCAATTTTCAACAAATTGGTATTAGAGCACAATTTATTGATCCTATAGAAATGACCAATTCAAACTTTCCATTTCAATTCCATCACCTTTCCAAAGACAATTTTGATAATTGGTGCATTCGTATGGAGGCATTGCTTGGATCGCAAGATACTTCGGAGATTGTAGAAAAAGGCTATGATGAGCCTAATGAAAAAGCTGCTTTGAGTCCTAATCAAAGAGAGGCTTTACAAAAACTTCGAAAGAAGAATCAACAAGCTCTGACCCTTATTTATCAATGTTTGGATGAAGTTATGTTCAAGAAGGTATCGAATGCAACCACCTCCAAGCATGTATGGGAGATTCTCCTAAACTCCTATCAAGAAGTTGATAACGTGAAGAAAGTTCGCTTCAAACATTAAAAGGCGAATTTGAATATTTTCGAATGAAAGAATCTGAGTCGATCGTGGATTATTTTTCAAAGGTGTTCCCATAGTAACTCAAACAAAGAGATATGGAAAAAGATTGGAGGATGTTTGAGTCATTTTGAAAAGATCATTCATTCCTTGCAACAAAAATTTGACTATATCGTTGTCGCTATTAAAGAGTCAAAAGATATAGAAACCATGAGTATTGATCAACTCATGGGATCTTTACAAGCCCATGAAGAAAGGCCCAACAAGAAGAAGGAGGAGCCATTGGAGCAAGTTCTAGCTACAAAGATCTGTTTCAATAGATCGGGAAGAAGAGGAAGAAAGGAGCCAAAGAGAACAAGGACGTGGACGAGGTCGTGGCCATGGTAGAGGAAAAGGAAGAAGTGGACATAATAGTTTCAATTACAAAAAGAAAGGTCAAGAATCAAGAGGATGAGGAAGAAGAAATAATTTGAAGCAATATGGAATAAGCTACGATAAATCTCAGTTTAAATGTTATAATTGCCAAAAATATGGTCATTATGCTTGGGAGTGTAGAAGCCACACTAACAATGTTGAAGAGAAAGTCAATTATGTTGAAAAAGATGAAGCGGAGCCTACTTTGTTGCTAGCATATAAAGAAGAAGAAAGAGGAGAGAAGAACTCGTGGTATCTTGACAACGCAGCAAACAACCACATGTGTTGAGACAAAAACAAATTTGTGGAGCTTGATGAATCGGTGAGCGGGAATGTTACTTTTGGAGACTTGTCTAAAGTTCCAATTAAAGGGAAATGTACAATCTTAATTAGCTTGAAAAATGGAGAACATCAATTTATTACAAATGTTTATTTCGTTCCAAGTATGAAAAGTAAAATTTTGAGCTTGGGACAACTCTTGGAGAAAGACTATGAATTCATATGAAAAATCGTAGTCTTTTACTAAGAGATGACCAGAATAATTTGATAGCCAAAGTTACCAATGACAAGGAATAGAATGTTTCTGTAAAGACCAAGAAAATAAATAGGGAATTTAGCATTGATTCATTGTATTTATTAAAATAGATGAGACTAATAATAGATTTTAAGTGGTTATATTTATTAGATGGAAGTAAATATTATTAATGAACCTTAGTGCAGTAAAAAATTAATTGTAAGGATAAGTTGTAATTGAATTAAATATAAGGGGTCATACATTAATTAACAAAAGATAGAATTAAAATGAGGTGGGGTTAGAGAGTAATTTATAAAAGATGAAGCCTTAAAATAAAAGAGAATCCTATCCAATGCCATGTGTCATCTTGTAGTTAGCTTGAGAGATATCTTATCCTTTTGTACTAATAAAAGAAAGCAAAAAGGAGATGTGGGACAAGCCCAACCGGTCCCCCCTTTCTTTTCTTTCTCTTTTTCCTTCCTTTCTTGTTCTCCCTCACGGCCACTCTCCCTCATCCTATTCCTTTTCTGTCTTCTCTTTTCTCTCTTTTCTCTCCTTCCTTCTCTCGATTCCAGCCCATTTCCCTTTCATATTTCCTCCCCATCACACACACACACACAATCCCGAGTAGAGAGATTCAGAGATGGAGATTGTGAGAGAGAGCCCGTGTGTGCAGTGGGTCATGTTGCAGGAAGAAGGAGAACGAAAATGGTAAAAATCCTAAACCCTTTCCTTGTAATAAGAGTCTTCCTCCTCAACGAGTGGAGCTACAAAAGCCAAAAAAATTTTAGACTCAGGAGCTTCTTCATCTGACTCATCACTAAGGGTCACATCGTAAGCCTTCCAATTGCCCTTCTTAAGATTCCCGCAATCGGCTTGAATATGCCCAAAACCTGAGCATTCATAACATCTAGGCCCTCTGGGATCCTTCTTTTCATCTTCCTCAGGTTCAACTTCTCTAGGAGCTTCTTCACTTTTTTAGAAAACTTCTTTTTGAATCGGTCATCTCTCATTAGTCTTCTGAAATTCTTGGCTAACATAGACACAACTTTTTCCTCCTCCACAGAGTCTTCTTCAGATGAAGCTTCTACCCTTTTCTTGGAAGCTTTCAGGGCAATGGTCTTCAATTTCTTGACCAGGGGCAGGGACAATTCGTAAGTTTGAAGAGATCCGACTAACTCTTCAATCTTCATTTCTTCAAGATCTTTGCTTTCTTCGATCGTCGTCACCTTAATCCTAAAACGTTCAAGCAAAGATCTTAGAATTTTTAGGATGAGTTTTACATCCGAGACAGGTTTCCCAAGACTCACCATGGAGTTTCTCAGGTCACTCATCTTGGAGTAAAACTCTCCAAATGTCTCTTCTTCCAACATCTTAATTTCTTCAAAACTAGAAATCAACATTTGAAGTTTGGCAGATTTTACAAGCTTGGTGCCTTCATATATTGTTTCCAGGATTTGCCATGCTTCTCGGGCTAATTCGTAATTTGAAATTTTTGCGAATTCTGATGGTGAAAGTGCTTGGCATAGAGCATGGAGGGCTTTATCATTTGAAAGATAAGCGGTTTTCTGAGGGACTGGTTCGAGTGCTGCATCCTCTGGTTTTGTCCAACCAGTTTCAACAATACCCCAACAGTCAATGGATTTTAGAAAGAACTGCATATGTGCCTTCCAATAGCCGTAGTTCGTACCATCAAAGGTAGGAATGGTATTACGAGTTTGAGACATTGTAACAGATAGAAGTCAAAATAACACTCAAGAATTAAATCTTAAAAAGAGTGTACCAAGCTCTGATACCAATTGAAAAATAGAAATTGACTTCTAAAATAAATACAAGTGTGTGTGTGCACAATGTGTTAACAAAAATGTTAGTTTTTGTGTTGGGCTGCATTTTGTTGGACAAAATCACTTCTATTTAATGTTGCTGCTTTCACAAGGATACTACTTTATCCAAATTCTACTCTTCGGCTATGTTCTTCAAGAAGATTCTGTGAAATTTTCAAGGAAGTTTATTTCGGTTCCCTATCCGCCGTCCGGACGACGTGGTATTCCATCCGGACGCTCATCAGTCAGCAACATCCATCCGGACGACATGGTATTCCGTCCGAACTCTCTTCTGTCAAAGCATCATTCGTCCGGACGAAGAGAACTTTCCCTCCGGATGCCCATCAGTGTCTAGAAGCTTCAAACAGTTCAAGATTGCCTCCATCTAGACGTAATGGAAAATCGTCCGAACGCTCTTCAGAGTTCGAGAAGATCCCAATGTTCCAGAGCATCCGTCCGGACAATGTGGTTATACCGTCCGGACGCCATTCAGTGTTTGACAAGTATTAGGGTTTCTGCCTAAAGACACAGTTATGGGAAGACGGTTGCTACAGTCCGAACGATGTGTGATCCTGTCCGGACGATGTCCTTTATAAGACAAGAATGTCCATACCAAGTTCAACCGTCCGGACGTCAGCCTTCACGGTCCGGACGATCAAGCTTCATATATGGAAATTGCGTGCACCAGTTCAACCGTCTGGACGACCATCCTCCTGGTCCGGACGCTCCAAGCCTTATTATGGTAATTATGTGCAGCCAAAGTGAAACCGTCCGAACGCTAGGGCAACACTGTCCAGACACTGCCTTGTATGGAAGCTTTCAGTGCTACTTTGGAAAGGTGGTTGCAGTTGACCGTCCAGACGCTCGGTCAAGCCGTCCGGACACCCTCGGGTATTTTGGTCATAACTTTTTACTTAAATATCGGATTGGGACAAAATCAGCGTCGTTGGAAAGCTAAGAAAAAGTTATATAAATTGAGCATCCGGAAAGCCGTTAATAGCATCCGATTTGCCCGTCTGGGTGGCCCTACTGAAAATTCCAGAATTACTTTTCAAACAAGAAAAACTTGGCCCGTCCGGATGGCCCAAGGCTCCCGTCCGGACGCGAGGGCCTCTGAATCCATTTTTTACTCGATTTTGGGTTTCCAAAGCCTATAAATAAGAGGCTTGATGCATGCTTTCAACACGGAATTCGGTGGTGAATTCTCTACAGCTTAGAGATGGTGTTTAGGGAGATATTGAAGATCTGCTAGCTCTCTAGCTTTGTCAGTGTGTGATTTGATCAGCTGTGAAGTCTATCTTAGGGGTTGGCCCTAAGGTAAAGGATTTCATTGAAGACCCCTTCAGGTAGGAGACCTGGTTGGGAGGCGTTCATGTTGGGTTATACGTTAGAGTTCAAGGTACGATCACTGCATCAGGGGTATGTGAGTGCTACTACTTTGTAACTAGCTTTGTCTTCTGAATAGTGGATATCTTGGGTTTGGCTGCCCCGGAGTGGTTTTTCTCTTAATTGAGTTTCCACTTCGTCAACAAAATATTTGTCGCCTTTAATTCCGCATTTAATATTTTGTTGCACACTGTTCACACACACTGTTAAATTAGAAGTCCATTTAATTTTTTCAAAAAATAATGCTGAAAATAAATAACACAAGATTTTTGTTAACGAAGTGGAAACTCAAGATGAGAAAAACCACTCCGGGGCAACCAAACCCAAGATATTCACTATTCAGAAGACAAAGCTAGTTACAAGATAGTACCACTCACATACCCCTGATGCAGTGGTCGTACCTTGCACTCTAACGTATAACTCAACACGAACGCCTCCCAACCAGGTCTCCTACTTGAAAGGGTCTTGAATGGAATCATTTACCTTAAGGCCGACCCCTAAGATAGACTTCAGTTTAAGCGCAGCAACAACACACACAGCAACGGCTTTAGAGAAAACAAATTAGCTCAATAACCTCACAAAATAACTCTCTAAGCACTAGTGGAATTCAGTACCGAATTCTTGCAATTCTCAAGCATAGGGGCCTCTATTTATAGGCTAAGGACTCAAATGAGTGTCTGGCTTGATAAAGCTGGGTGCCGTCCGGACGGTGGTCATAGGCCGTTCGGACGGACAACTGTGCGACCAAAATTTTGAGATTTTCGTTGAAAATCTTTCCTGTTTGAGAACCGCGTCCGGACTGTGTTTCCCTGTCATCTAGACGGTCGCACGTCCACTGCAAGTAATTTCCTTATAAAGGCGTCGCGAGTTCGGACCAAGCGGATGGTCGTCCGAACGGGTGATTTGCTACACGCAATTTTCATATTTGTTGAACGCGCGTCCGGACCATGGTAGACTGGCGTCCGGACAATTGAGTTTTGAATTGCAAACTTGCCTTAAGGAGTAATGCGTCCAGATGCGAAGCCACGTCATCCGGACGGTTGCAGCAATCTTCCCATATTGGATTTTGGAAAGAAAATCTGAAGCTTGGTCGAACACTGAGAGTCGTCTAGACGGGCTGCTGAAACGTCCGGATGGATACAAGCTGGAGCAGTTCGAAGCTTCTCGACATAAAGGAAGGCCCGAACGGGAATCCACATCATCCAAACGGATGATGCTTTAATCTGATGAGAGTCCAGACGGTATTACATGTCGTCCGGACAGCTTGAGCTTTGGACAGCTGGGCGTCCGAACAGGATGACACATCGTCCGAACGGCTGACAGGGAACCGCATTTTCTGTCTTGCAAACTGAGCAGAATCTTCTGAAAATACTTCTGAATAGCGGAAACCCTGTTAAAAAGCATCTTTATATATAAGTGATTTTGTCTAACAGAATGTGGCCAATTACAAACTAACAACGTTTATAGGCCATGGGGTGTTTGGGACTATCTACAACGTCTTTCTTGCCTCTTCAAAACTAGGAATGATTGCTGTAGTGAACAAATCGTAACACTCCCACAAAGGTAAGACCGAATTCCTTGCCGAATTGTCAATTATAGTTGGTTCGCAGCACAAGAATTGGATTCAGCTTCACAGTTGGTGTGTTGCTATGGGTGAGTTATTGCTTGTTTCTGACTTCATGCCTAATGGGAGTCTTGACAAGGCGTTGTACCAAGAAACTAGCCCTGACAATCAGATTGCCTTCTATTCGAACATACTTGCATCAAGAATGTGAGTAGCAAGTCATTCACAAAGACATAATGAATGGTACTGTGTTGCTGGATGGGAGCTTTCATGCAAGGCTGCCTGCTTTTGGTTTGGCAAACCTCAAGGATCATGACAAGAGCCCTATTTCCATTTTTCCTGCTGGAACATTGGGCTTTCTTGCACTTGAATATCTCCAGTATGGCAAGGCAATTGAGAAACTTGTTGTTTTCAGTTTTGGGATGGATTTACTTATGGTGGCTTGTGGAAGAAGACCAATTGAGTTGGAGCCAGGTGGTCTCCATATGGTGAAGTTGGTTAACTGAGGTTGGCAGTTTGCAGTGTCCTTGTTTTACGGCGAACGTGGGAGAGTGTTTCATAGCACCTTGCTCTATTTTACATATACTGTGTGGAGCTTGTTCTCACATGACTCCATGCCGGGAGACTTTGGATGCCTATGTGGCCATGGATGCAGCGGCTTGCTGGCAAGGTTCGAGGCTACTTTATGGCGAATAGGTCTTGGATAGATGGCGGTCCATGCGACAAAAGCTGGTGTGGTCTTTCGTCCTCTCACCAGCATGAGTTGGACTTTGCTCATACCTTGGCCCCGGTGCTCATCCTTCCCATCCGTTTGATGGCATGGGCTACCGTGTGGCTGCTGTATGGTGCACCAGAAATTGGGTTTTTTATTTGCTTTAGGTTGCTTGTATTTAGACTAGGTTATTTGATCTTGTTCTTTGTATTTTTCCAATTGCACCTCGAGGGTGAGGTGCTTTGAAGGGAGGGGCAATGTAAAGGATATAATGGGTATGTAAGGGATATAAGGGGTATTCTAGAAGGTACTGAGATGGAGGTATCTAAGAGTTAACAATATTCAGTTAGTAAGAAGGCTCTAGAAGGGGATGAAGTGGTAGAAGGCACTTTCCTATAAAATCCTATAAAATGGAGAAGGAAGGCATGAAAAGAGAGAATATTGAGTCTAGTATTTCCTGGAGAGCTCGGGCCTCTCGGAGAGCCTTAATCCATTATTCTACCTCTTCTTCCCTGAATTTCCCCTTTTATATAAGAAAGCACATAACAATCTTGCTTGGAGATGATTGTTGAGATTGATTTGGGTTGTTCTTGTGGTGGATTTTTCTAAGGATGTGCAAGTGGGGGTAGTAGCTGGATGGAGTTTGGTTGTTGTGGGTGTTATTATTGATGAATTTTCTGGGTGATTCACGGCTATAGGAAAGGTTTTTATGGTTGTAGTTTTGGAGAGTAGTTTTGATGTTCATCATGTTGCTGAGATAGGGTATATCGATTGTACTTTTATATCTATAGGGTATATCTTATCTTGAAAGTTCATATTTGGTGGTATTAGTCTTAGCCTGATCACTAGATTAGGAACTCAAATTTTAAGGTTATCCTAATGGAATGTCTCACAATGGCTAAAGGTAATGGATAAAATAAATTAATAAGATAATAATGACCCAATAAACAATTGATGAAACAGAAAGGAATGGAGTAGAGACAAATGGATGAGTTAGTAATAAATAAATAAAGTAAATAAAAAATAATGGTAAATGTTTAAAAAGAGATGGGGGTCTCTAAACAATATTCTATTTTGATGTTTGGTTATATTATTTAAGGATTTTACTAATTTATGTATTATTGCATGAATATTATTTGTTTGTAGAAAATATATGTAGGATCTTTTCTGAGGATTGTAAGTATGGATTTACTTATTGAGACATGATACTAGTTTTAATAAATGTTAGTATGGATTTACTTACTTGCTGTGATATTTTACCAAGTTTTTATAAATATGAGTTGTAAGTATGGATATACTTATTAAGTAATGTTATAGTCGTTTATTACTTTTATGTTTTGATTTTTTATGCCTATATGATTATATCATATTCTCTTCAAATTCATGTGCAATACAAGAATAAACTCAATAAGAACAAAAGTGGTGATCGCAACAGTGGCCGATAGAACAGTGAGGCAGTAGGTTAGTTAGCGGGACTAATGGTCCAAATGCCTAATATAAGATTTAAGCTAGGGCGGATATAATCGCCAATATTAAATAGGTAGTGTTCAAAGTACGAGGTGAACATACGTAAATGGGTTTGTGTTCAATTTATTATTGAAAGCTTTGAAGAAAGACTATCATAAAATACAAACGAATCAGTCACTGCACAATACATCATTACATGCATTCTCTCTCTCTCTCTCTCTCTCTCTCTCTCTCTCTATTTCCTTTGGTGACTTATAATTATTGATTTATGGGAACTTGGGGACTCACTTGTCTGCCTGTGTAAATATGATAACGTTATCGTTACACAGACCAAGATATAGAAATTGAGGGTGTAGGAGAAAATTCTTTAACTAGTTTTGATGGTTTCTTAACTATCTATTGGGAACTTGATGCTTGATGCTGGGAGAGCAAGCCTTATCTTTACGTTTGTTTTAATGTGTTTGCTTTTAATGTGTGTTATTGACAATGTTTAATTATATGTTTTTGGTGTTGTCTGTGGCACATAATTGTTTATCTTGTTTGTACATGTCTTGTGTATTACCTTCCCTTTAAGGAATTCTCTCTGAAAACCTAGGGGTGAAGCTGGTGGCCTCCAGTTCTATTTGAGGACTTGGAGATAGCGGTGGTGGGAAAGTTTTCTCAAGCCATGGAAGAACATCTAACGGTGAGGTGGGGAAAGTTTTCTCTCAACGAAGAAGAAAATGATGGGGTGACTTTGGAGGCAGATGAAATTGAACCTATGATTCATCGTGGGAAGGTGTGCCTGATAGGGAAGTTAATGGCGGAGCAGATTGTCCCTAAGGAATACTTCAGGGGTCCGTTGATGAAGATTTGGTGCCCGGTGGGCACTGTTTCGTTCCAAGTAATTGGTGGTAATATTTTTTATCGCTGAGTTTGAGGAAGAAGGGGATAAAATTCGAGTTATGGAGGGCAGACCGTGGATTTTTTATGGTCATTTAATATCTCTAGCTGAGTTTGATGGTCTCACATCGCCAACAGGGATATCTTTCGAACATGCCACATTTTGGGTCCGTATGTACAACTTGCCGTTGGCATGCATGGGGAAAGCGGCCGGACAGAAGATAGGGGCATCGGTTGGAGTAGTAGTGGCAGTTGATGTGCACAATGATGACCCGAGGTGGGGCGAATATCTTCGGGTCAAAATCAGGCTGGATTTATCAAAACCTTTGTCAAGAGGTAGATGCTACACATCCAGGATCGGTTTATATGGATAGCGTTCAAGTATGAAAAGCTACCCAACTATTGTTATTAGTGCGGTGTTATCATGCATGGGCAGAAGGGTTGTCATTAAGAAGGCAGTCGGCGCAGTCCAGGCACGGAGGAGAACCAGCCTTATAGTCCATGGTTGAGAGTTATTTTCCTGTTGAGACGGTTAGCACCTCGTCCCGGGCGAGATAGTCTGGGTAAAGCTGATGGTAGGTCAAGAAAGTCGTTTCCTACACCTGAATACTATGCAGAAAGAAGATACACGGAGGAGGAACCGAAAGGTAGTGGCGCTGCTACCCATAGGAGCCGTAAACCTATCTCAAGGACGGAGTTAGCCAATATGGAAACAACGGGTAATGGTAATGGGGAAGTTAATGGAGAAATTAATGGCGAGGATTGTTTCCGAACAGGGAATGTCGAATCCCCTACTAATTTAATTCCTTTACGGCGGGATATGTGGGATCTGAATCCCTTGGGTGATTGCGATGCGGAAAGTCCTTCTATGAAAAAGGATTATAAGAAAGGTATTAAATATTACGTTGGGAAGAAAGATCGATGGGGGGACCTCATAGACTTAAGTCAAGATTCTCAGTGCAGCTATGGGAATAATATCTTACAGATGGGCCAGTCATCGAAGTCTATTCCAGAAGATTTGGCTAAGGCCAAAAGTGGCATTTTGCCACAAAAGTTTGTGGGCCAGTTTGATCCGGGCCTTAATAAAATGGTTTGGAGATGCTTTAAGGTAGATAAGGTTATAAATCTCGAGAAGGACCCAATCCATGACACGTATTTTCCACGTGTCGAGGCTGGTGCTAGGAGAATTACGGTTCAGGATACAGAGATTTTTTCTTCACACTCTGGTTTATCCTTTGGTCCGACTAATAAGAGTGTATACAAGCTAAAGGTTCCAGAGAGTACGTTTCAAGAAGAGAAGGCTGAGATCGTGTTCAGGGGTAAAGATGGTCTCGGTCCATCCTCAAAGAAGCGGTCAAGAACAACCCAACGATCGGGGACCTCTATTGAACCCACAGATGAAGTAGAAGGTGAGAAGCAGCAGGTTACATGGGAGCAAGGGGATACGGTGCAAACTACTAAGAAGTGTCGAAAAATTCAGGTAAGCCCCACTAATGTGCCGAGGGCTAAGGCGGAGGCTGCTGTCGGGGGCTTGGGAACCCCAAGACAGTTCTATTCCTTCGCCATTTGGTGAGGGCTAAGCGACCCCTTTTAGCTTTCTGGAATTCGTATTAAGCTCGGATTGCTCGGATTCGATCACTGTTTTGTGGTGGATTGCGTAGGTAAAAGTGGAGGGCTGATGCTGTTATGGAAGAACTCCATCTCGGTGGTGATTCAAAATTACAGTAGACGTCACATTAATGCGGTGGTGCAGGATAGCCTGTTGGACCCTGCATGGAAATTCACGGGTTTCTACGGTCACCCGGATGTTGCAAGGAGGGGGGAGTTGTGGGCTCTGCTTAGGTATTTGGCAAGGCTTCACCCGGACCATTGGTTGTGTCTGGGTGACTTTAATGAAATTATCACAGCATCGGAGAAGTCAAGCAAGTCGATTCGGCCTACCTCCCAAATGCAAGCATTCCAAAATGCTCTTTCAGACTGCAAACTGGCGGAACTGGGATTCACCGGGCCGAAGTTTACATGGTGGAATGGAAGGCATGGGAGAGAGCACACGATGGAAAGGTTGGATAGGGCTGAGGCTAATAGAGAGTGGTGTGCCCTTTACAACATTACGGAGGTGGAGGTGTTACCTCGTACTACCTCGGATCATCATCCGATCCAAGTATCTTTCTCTAATTCTCAGAACACGAGATGGCCAAAAACTAGTGGCTTTCTATTTGAAGCAGAATGGACAAAAAATAAAGAGCATGGTGCAGTGATTAAGCAAGTGTGGCGCCCCAAGAAGAGGTGGGAACGTCCTTGGCAGACCATCCAAAGTAATCTCTAGGGATGTTGAAGGCGTCTAAAGTAGTGCGTTTGCGTACAAAAAAATCCTGTTAAGCAAACGGTTATAGAAAAGTTGAAGGAACTTCATTTTATCCAAACGGCTATTCAAGTGGACACTTGGGAAGAAGAACATCGGCTAAATGATGAGATAAACAATCTTCTTGCAGGGGAGGATTTGAAGTGGAGACAATGGGCAAAGGAATCCTGGCTCTAGTTTGGGGATCGTAACACAAGGTATTTTCATGCTTGTACGTCGCAGAAGAAGCAACGATCACAAATCTTGAGGATTAAAGATTCGGCTGGCAGATGGTGTTCCACAAAAAAGGATGTTGAAACAGCCTTTATGTCTTATTTTCGAAGTTGTTCACGGCCGGAACAGAGGTGGAAATGGAGGCTTCTCTGGATGCGGTTGACACCAGGATTACCAGGGAGATGAACCAAAAGCTTCTGGTCGATTTAGGAAATTTTGGCTGCTTTGAACCAAATGTCACCTATGAAGGCGCTAGGCCCAGACGGTTTCTCTGCGTGTTTTTACCAAGCCAATTGGGCCACTGTCAAGCAAGAGGTTTGTTCTGCTATCCTTCACTTTCTTAATACGGGTGATTTGGATTGTCAGATCAACACCACTTTTATAGCACTTATTCCTAAAGTGCAATGCCCAGAAAGTGTTATGGAATTTAGGCCGATAAGCCTATGCAATGTCATTTACAAACTGATATCTAAAGTATTGGCTAATAGGCTTAAACTAGTCCTGCTAGATATTATTTCTTGTTCGCAGAGTGCTTTCATACCTGGCAGGCTTTTAACGGACAACATTATAGCGGCGTTCGAGACCATGCACACCATGCAATCCCGTATGTGGAGTAAAGTGGGATATATAGGCATCAAACTTGACATGAGTAAAGCTTACGACCGCGTGGAATGGAAATTCTTAGAAGCTGTCATGCACAGGATGGGGTTCGATGAACGTTGGATCAGACTGGTAATGCAATGTGTCGTCTCGGTCAAGTACTTGGTACTGATAAATGGCAGTCTAGTGGGGGAAATCAAGCCTACAAGGGGAATAAGGCAGGGGAACCCTATATCCCCCTATTTATTCATTATATGTGCGGAAGCTTTTAGTGCCCTCATTACCAAAGCGGAGAACAATGGAGTTATCTCGGGGGTGCTTACGTCCCCCCGAGGGCCAAAGATAAGCCATTTATTCTTCGCTAATGATAGTATCTTGTTTTGTAAGGCCAATGGGGTGGAATGGAGAAGGCTAATGAAAATTATAGGGACTTATGAACAGGCTTCGGGGCAAAAGCTAAACCTCCAAAAGACGTCGGTGTTTTTCAGTCGGAATACTAGTTTGGAAAGGAGGCAGGAAATCCTCTGGTTATCTAGGTTAACTGAAACTCACCGCATTGATGCTTACCTAGGTTTACCAACGTTTGTGGGCATATCTCGGACTCAAGCATTCCAACATATCAAAGCTAAAGTGCCGCAGAAGCTTAATAACTGGAAGGTGCATTTTCTGTCCCAAGCAGGAAAGGAAGTACTATTGAAGACCGTGGTGCAAGGAATTCCCACGTACTGCATGGGTATATTTCAGCTGCCTATTTCGCTTTGCGAGGTAAATGCCATGATGCAAAGTTTTAGGTGGAGTCATATGTCCAAAACTTCCAAAATACATTGGATGAGTTGGGATTGAATGGGGAAGTCCAAAACAGCGGGAGGACTCGGATTCAGGGATTTGGTAATTTTCAACCAAGCTCTCCTTGCTAAACAAGGATGGAGGATTATTCTAAATCCAAATACCCTTACAGCCAGGATTTTGCGGGCTAAGTATTACCAGAATTCAAGCTTTATAGAGGTTCCCATTGGAGCAAGGGCATCCTTTGTATGGCGAAGTATTTGTAGTGTGAGGTCTCTATTATTGCATGGTTTGTTGTGGAGAGTCGGGGATGGGAAGTCTATAAAAATATGGGGAGATAGATGGTTGCCAACGCCCATCACCCACTATGTCCAGTCACCTCCAAAGATCATTGGACCAGAGTCTATGGTAAACGTGCTTATAGACCAGGATCGAGGTTGTTGGAAACAGTAACTTCTGGTGGAAATTTTTAGTAGTGAAGAGGCCCGAGTAATAGAGAACATACCGCTGAGTCCCTGTCTCCCTAAGGATATGCAATTCTGGAAGGCACTGAAGAATGGTATTTTTACCGTACGAAGTGCATACCACTTGGGTAAGGAATTGATTGCCTCTTCTAGTGCACAAAGCTCTAGGGGTGGCATCGAGCAGGGCTTTTGGAAGGACTTGTGGGTTTTGAGTGTCCCAAATTAGGTGAAAATGTTCACATGGCGTGCATGCCACAATATTTTGCCAACTAGATCCAATTTATCAAAGAGTAAGGTGGTAGAAGATAATGTGTCCCTGCTGCAAAAGAGAACCAGAAACGGTCATGCATGTGATTTCGTCATGCCCAGCGTCCCAGGATGTTTGGGAGGGGGGGGGGGGGGGGGGGGGGGGGGGGGACTCATGCTTCCATAAATGCAGAAATGACAGTGTAAGTTTTGAGGCACTACTGGAGAATATCATGCAACAATTTAGAAGGGATGAAGTGGAGCTTTTTGTAGTTATTGCTCGCTATATTTGGCTTCGTCGTAATTATCTTGTCTTTGAAGGGAAATTCAAGCACCCTAATGATGTCCTAGTCGGGGCAAAGGAATTCTGGCGGTGTAATTCTAGTGACCCAAATCAAGTGGCTGATCAGGAGGCTCCCCACATTACCAGAATTTTCAAATAGCAACCTCCTCCGGATGGTATTATTAAGGTAAACTAAGATGCTTCTATAAATGGAAAGGAGTCCTGTATTGGGTTGGGTATGGTTGCACGGGATTGTAAGGGCGATGTCCTGGCAGCCAAATGTGTGAGGAAAAACATTTCAGTTGACCCAAAGACAGCAGAAGCTATGGCTGCTCTTTGGGCTATTCTATTTTGCAAAGAGTTTGGTTTTCTTGATGTAATCTTTGAGGGAGATGCTTCTCAGGTGGTTAACAAAATTCACTCAAAACCTCCATTTTTATCTGCTACTGGCCATCTGATTGAAAGTATAGTTCAAGAAATTCAGGGATTAAGGTCTGCTACCTTCGTTCATGTCCATAGAGAATGCAATGGGGCAGCTCATTTATTGGCGAAGGAGGCTGTTGTTCATGAAGAGGAAACGTGCTGGATTGAGGACACTTCGTATTTTTTGGATACTGTTATTCTTAGGGAACGTGTTTACTCCCTAGATTCCAATTCTTTGGGATCATGTTGTTTTGACTCTTAAGATTTCAATAATAAGCAGTGTTACCGTTCAAAAATAAAAAAAATAAATAAATGATTTTGTCTATATAATTATGAAGTAATTCAATCAACACACAAGTGTTATGTAGTTCATCCGTAGTGTTAAAAATTAGGGAAAAAAAAAATTTCGCTGCGAGATTGTCTTTTTGCTGTAGTTGCGTCACATAGAAATCAGAGGTTTCAACTTACGGTTTTGCTAGTTCAAAATCCGGTTTCAACTTAATGAGAGAAATCGTTAAGGTGAGGACGAGCCAGGGAAAGAAGCGAAGCCAGTGGTAGAAAAATGCAAAGGTAAAAGGTTGGAGAAGAATGGATGATCGATAAATCTGACAAATCGAAAAGCCTTAAAGCTGCAACCTTGAAAAATGTGCACACCTAATTGAGTTGAAGGATTTCAATCGACACACGGGTCGAAATCTCCCAAGGATCAAGATGGAATCGATGCATTAAAGGCATAATGGACAGAAAACACAAAGGTCCGCACCAACCCCAAGATTCAAAAATTTCCTTAATCTTCCATAGCATGCCAAAAATGAGAATTGAGAGGAAACTATTGCGAATTGGGCCGACATGGAAGTCTAGCAAACTAGGGTGGACATTCAATTTCAAATCGAGAAGCCCAATACCAAGCAAAACCCACGCTCGGGTCCCACAACCTGGGTCCACCACACACCATAACTGGGATCGAATACTTCACTCCTCCATCCCACGATCTGATGAACCCGAGGATCAAGCCTCTTCCAATGGCTACATCTAGCCTCTACAAATAACAAGCTCAAATCGAGTAACAATGAGTTTTTTCACTCTCTGCGAAAAATCTTGCTATCTTTGTCATTATATTCAAACTAATAACTGACTTAAGCATCAGAGCTATTCCATGCCAGCTCCTCCATCTAGCTCTTTTTGCTTAACTTGTTGCTCATTTGCAGGGGCAAATCAACTAGAGGTTCACTCGACCGGAAACTACTCTAACAAAAATTGAAATAAATAAGATTTTCAACGATGAACTATTGCGAATAAATATATGAATCAGAGACTGATAACGCTTATGGATCTCAGATTGTCAAAAAGCCGCAATCCTTTTATTCCCACTAAAATCATATTCATCTTTTAAAATCCATAAGTGAGCGAGAGAGAGAGAGAGCAAGGAGTAGTCTATCAACGTGAGGGGATGATAATGACAAATGGGATGAGATTGAAGATGCGGGTTAGACTCTCTTTAGCTCTTTGTCTTTCTCAGATGCGCATAGAAACAGGGTTACATTGTAGAATTAGAAAGTGGGTTTCTATTATATATGCAGGCGTCACTCTCAACCGGAAGGGGGGGAACCACCTGCAAAAGGCAAGGGGTGGTTTGGGCACCCCAGGCTGATGAAAGGGGTGGCCGAGTCACCCCCATTTGGACAAAGGTGGATGAGCCACACCTCGAACTTCCTCCCTTTATTGTTTAAATTTTTTTTTTTTAATTTCACCCATCTATTAGGATTTTTCGTTAAATTCTATCAAAATTCTTTAAATACCTTTTTTTTCAAAAAAGAAAGAAAAAAAAAAAAACAAAGGAAGTGGATGCGAACGTGTACATATTCGAAGTTTGAACAGTGAAACAACTCTAGCATTGTGCGATGAAGTTGTTCATTCATTGCTTATAAAATTCACATTGCTTGTTTCATGCGTACATATCTCGATAGAGAAATGTTTAGTTTCATTGTTTAATTCGTCTCCATAAAAGAGATGTGCAAATTCACTATTGAATTTGTGGGACCACATGTGAGTTCAACAAAGTTAATGGCTGATTTTTTTTTTAAAAAAAAAAAAGAAAAAAAAGAAAGAAAGATGTGTAAGAGAATGACGCTAAACACATTTGATATTGATATACGGTTTAGGAATACTTGTAATAATAAACTTGAATAGTTTTAATTTAAATATTTCGTAGTATATACTTCTACAAACTTTTCATAGGATACAATAATTGTTAGTCGAGTATTAATTAAATGGAATTGAAGTTTAACCATGACATTCCCACTCTTAAAGGAGTCAGACAGCTGGACTAAAACATGATCATTTTAACAAACCATATAATGTGACAATCACATCCTTCATGAGAAAACCTCACAACGTACAACTATTATTGTATCCAGAATCCAGGGCAACTACAGAACTCTTTAATGAAAACATATATAGCATTTCTCTTTATAGAAAATGCAAAGGGAAACATTGATGCAAAAATGAAGCAGTTACTTACAGGTTTAGATGACGGACTGTCTTCCCAATTATAACCGAAGCTCATAAGTCAGTCCCACTTTGCAATACTGGTTTTTAATTAGTAGACAAACTTCAATATTTAAAGAAATGGTGAGATATATCTATATCCACGACCCCAGTGCCTTAGTGGACGCAACAAATATGCCAACGGCCAAAAAAAAAAAAAAATCTGTGAATTTTGAAGGTTTCAGGGTGAAGACAAAAAGAATCTTGGCTTTTTGAAGGTCTGGGTGGAGCTTTGTGTTAAATAGGTATTCTTTTTAAATAACCTCTTTCTCTCTCATTTGTTTTCACGTGGACTAAACGCTTTGGAGATTGGAAGAGAGAGATTGGATAAAAGTTTGAAATTTTTTGGCCTTTTGCTTTATAGAGAAGGCAGGAAAGCAATTCTAATTTCTTCCATAAATTTTATTCAATCAAAGATAATGAAAACAAGTTTGTATAGGCTATAATTCAAATCTTAAGATTATTATAATTGCTAATACAAATTAAATAAAGATCCATGTGTAATCTTATGAGATAAGAATTCCTTTTATTATAACATATAACAAATCTTAATTATTGATGAACAAGGATTTCTAATGGCTGATTAGATGACATGAACATAATAAACCTATTGCTTTTGTTTCTTTCATTTTTGTCCTCTTCTCGTGAACAAAGATAATTTTTATTAATAATATATATATATTTTACTTTCTTTCTCTCTTACCGTTTCCATCTTTATTACTTTTTCTTTAATGCTTCTTCTAGGAGGTAAATATAGTTCATGGAATTGGAATAGCACTCCATAATTGACACAGTCTCAATTTACAACATTATCACTGTACAATTTAGCAAGGCTCAATTCCAAAAAGTAATGGTACACTACTTCATTTTAGGTGAAGAATGGATGAAGTTCAGGAGCAGCAAAGTCAACCACTTTGTGAGCAAATAAACTCATGTGGTGATGAATTTATTGAAGATTTACATCCTGATGATGAAATGATAGAAGATCAAAATGATATAAACTTGCTTGGGAATGATTTGAAGCAGCCAACTGCCAATTCTTCTTCATATAATGGTTCTTTGGAACCATGCTTTGGTTTGGAATTCGATGAGGTAGAAGATGCTTGTATATGTTATAATGCTTATGCAAGGAAAAAAGGTTTTAGCATTAGAAAAAATCATACTCGACTATCGAAGGGAGACGACAAGTTATTGATTGGGGTAGATTATTCTTGTTCAAGGGAAGGATTTCGTCATAAGAGCTATCAAAAGAAAATTCATATAAATTTGGAACCTGCAGAAACAAGGGTAGGATGTAAAGCAATGATGGGTATAAAGAAAGTAGGTGTTAGTATTTTTATTGGCTACATTCTGGTTTAAACAAAAATACTTTATGTAATGGTTGCAGGACAGTCAGTTTTTTCAAACTTTATGTATTTGACAGTCGATTTTCAAATTGGAATCTTCATACATTGAGACGTTTACTGTTCACAAGCTTCTAGAAGATACCCATGAAGTGTCCAGTATAGAAACCAAGACAAATCAGCCGATTCCCGTGCAACCATCCGGACGGGCCTTTGAAGGCATCCAGACGTCCCGCAGTGTCCTACAGATAAACATTGAAGACGTACAGACGTCAGAGCAACACCGTCCGGACGCTCGGTCAATCAGTATTCAACCAGGAGTCTGTTCTCAGAAGTCGACATTGTTTGGAAAGTTTTTTGCAATCCGTCCGGACGACGAGGCAACATGTCCGAACGATGTCCAGTCTCTATAAGACGTCCGGACGACTAGGCAACACGTCCAGACGATATCCAGTAATTCAAATAACTCTAGATTTCCGTTCGAGCGCAGAAACAAATTCAGTGAAAACCGTCCAGACGCTCGGTCAAGCCGTCTGGACGCAAACCTAATAAAGATTGAATCACGCAGTTTTTGAAAGGATATCGCAAAAAATCGTTTGGACGAGGCTAACTTCCATCCGGACGCTCGACAAATAGAGTCTGATTTTCAGCAGTTTTGAGGTCTCTTGAAGCCTATAAATAGGGGGCTCTAGGTCTACGTCTTGTACAGAATTCGGTGGTGAATTTCATAGTGCTTTGAGAGGGTGTTTAGGGAGATTCAAAGATTTACTAGCTCTCAAGCCGGTGCCAATGTGTGCTCAAGTATTCGTGTGAAGTCTATCTTAGAGGTCGGCTTTAAGGTAAAGGAATCCATAAAAAACCCCTTCAAGTGGAAGATCTGGTTGGGAAGCGTTCGTGTTGGGCTACACGTCAGAGTTAAAGGTATGACTACTACATAGGGTTATGTGAGTACGAGTGTCTTGTAACTAGCTTTATTTTTGGTTAGTAGATTTCCTGGGTTTGGCTGCCCCGGAGTGGTTTTTTCTCTTCATAGTGTTTCCACTTCGTAACAAATATCTTGTCTCATTTAAATTTCCCATCTAAAATATTTGTTTGCACACAAACACACACTTGGTTTTAATTAGAAGTCAATAAATTATTTTCAGTAGGTTTAAGATGGATTGTAAGTAAGTTCGTAATTGAACATAATCATGTGCTCCTTACTCCTAAAAGTACACGTTTTCTTCGTGGACATAGAGTGGTGACATGTGCCAAAAAAAATCTTGTAGATACGCTCAATAAGTCCATTGTACCTCCAAGGAAGATAATGTTGGTGTTGAGTAAAGAATCCGGTGGTGACTACAATGTTGGGTGTATTGCTAAAGATGTTGAAAATTATTTGGGCTAT
This sequence comes from Alnus glutinosa, assembly GCF_958979055.1. Taxonomy (NCBI): domain Eukaryota; kingdom Viridiplantae; phylum Streptophyta; class Magnoliopsida; order Fagales; family Betulaceae; genus Alnus; species Alnus glutinosa. Next base: position 9,812,705 of record NC_084895.1, read on the forward strand.
AGAAGAAGAGATCTATATATATAATAAATAGATTTGTGTTTATGGCAAATTCTACAAAAAGTTCAAGAAGACTTTGCTCATGTATATAATAAATATCCATCTTTCCAAGTAGATTTTCATCATTGTATTCATGACACACTCACAATTGAAGAATTTGAGTTGGAATGGAGTCTTCTTGTAAGCAAGTATGAGTTGAGAGAGAATGATTTGTTGAATAAACTATATATGCGTCGTCAAAAGTGGGTATCAGCTTACTTACGAAACAAATTTTGTGCCGACATGTCTACAACTCAACGAAGTGAGAGTATGAATAAGTTTTTCAAAGATTATGTTCATTCAAGCACAATGGTGCGTGACTTTGTCCATCAGTATGACAAGGAATTGAATGCATGTTATCTGAAGGAGAAAGAAAAAGATGTCAAGACAAAAACTTCTAGACCAATTTTAAAAACATGTTACAAGATGGAAGTTGAGGTAGCAAAGGTTTACACAAGATAGTCATTTTTGATGATTCAAGAAGAGCTATTTAAAAGTCAAAAATACAATTCATCTAAACATCGGGAAGAAGGAGGGAAGAAGATATATAGAGTGACCCATCATGAGAGAAAAAGTCCATTTTATGAAGTTGCACTTGATGTTCTTAAAAAGAAAGCTACTTGTACTTGTCATATGTTTGAATTTGTGGGAATACTATGTAGGCACATTCTTCAAGTTTTTTTGAAGAAATCTTTTGTGGACATTCTTCCTCAACATTATGTTTTTGAGAGATGGACGATCAATGTCAAGAGTCGCGTTATACATGGCATATCTAGTGATGAAATACAATTAGAGACAAAATTCTTCCACCTTGATGAGAAATAGCTTAAAGTTGCAATTCGATGATGTTGTAGAATTGGGGTTCCATTCAAAAAAAAAGTATGAACATCTTGTCATTGGTTTACAAAAGCTTAGTCATGAACTTTTGACAATGGATGATGATTGTGATAAAGATATAGAGGATGGTGATGTAGGAAGTGCCAATGGTCTTGTATTAAACAGCCAAGTATTGTCAAACATTATATTCACATTGCAAGATCCTATACATGTTCCTTGTAAAGGACGACCAAAATCTTTGAGACAAAAAATCCAAAAGAAAAAAAAAAAAAAAAAAAAAAAAGAAGCCTCCACAAGGACTTGTAGCATTTGCAAAAAAACAGGGCATATGAGAAGCAATAGTCCATCACATAAGCAAGCAAGGTATTCTTATAATTTCTTTTTTTATTTGCAATACTTTACATTAAATGTATTTTGACTTAATATTTTTTCAAAATGCTATTTTTCAGTAGGGATATTGTCAACACAAATTTGAGGTTGGATAACTCGGGGTCGATAGACCAACAAAGTTTAGCAAAGGCAAATTTTCACTACAACATATTCTCTACCCAGGTAATATGTGATTATTTGATTAATAGTGAAGATATCTATTATTTAACTTTTGTTTATTTGTAAATAATTTACAATGCTCCTTGCTAACTATGGTGTATCCCTCTACAACGACATTTGTCATCTCTCAAGATCCTATATCTTCATCAGATACAATTAATATTGGTGTAGATAGGATGAACAACTATGGAACTCTCTGAAGTTGTTGTGATTATTTCTTTTTGTGTTTGAATATTGGACAATTTTGTTTACTTTAGTTTCTATACACATTATATATTTTCCTTTTTACAATTCATTGGCATAGAAGCTGAATTGAGACATGAATCAGATGTTAGAAATAAATTTTTGAAGTTACAAGGCCGTGATGACTTCAGCCATTTTTGAAATCAAATCATTCCATTTGCCATTTTTTGTCTTCACCACAACCAGTTGTAACAAATATTATACGACTTCTTTAGAAAGAATTGCTAAACAACACCAACATAAGCAAGAATCCCCTTGGGCTTTAGTTGGCAACCGGTTTTGCAATGGCCTGCTTAACAGCCTCAGTGTATGTCCTATGTTGATAGGTCAATGTCGATTCAAGCAAGTCTCAAAGTGAAGTCTTGGGGTCCCAAGGCTTTAGAATATATATATATATATATATATATATAAAGAAGAAGATAAGAATTAATACCAAGCTGCCAGTTGATTATGGTCATGTTAGGAATTCTCTTATCACTATCATCATATCCCACACTCTAAAATTCTTTGGAGCTCACATCAATAGTAGGTACTTCTAGAGGAGGTTCCCCACTTACCTTCGAATAAACCTACACAGTGTTGGAAATTGAAAAACCACACATACACTAAGAGAGAGAATGAAAAGGAAGAGAGACAATAAATTGATAGAGGACTTTGTATACTTTTATTCAACTTGATTCAAAATAACTTGCTTACATGGGTATTTATAGGATACAAATGACCCTTCTAACTTCTTCACATTAACTCCATTCATTTACATCTCAAATAACTCCCATGTAACTCCTATAACTCTTGAACACTCAAAAGACACAACCTCTTCAAGTCACTTAATTAGTAACTTACAAGAATAAGAAAAGACTCAAAAACACAACCTCTTCAAGTCACTTAATTAGTAACTTACAAGAATAAGAAAAGACTCAAATAAATGTTACTAAAAATTAAGTTTATTATTCAACATCCCCTTTTAAACTTAATTTCTAGTGACTCCAAGTAATGCTCGTAACTTGCTAAAAATCTCATTCTTTAGGGGCTTTGTAAAAATATCCGCAACTTGATCATGAGTCTTCACAAACTTGAGTTGTACCTCCTTCTTGGCAATACACTCTCTAATAAAATGATACCTCGTGTCAATGTGTTTGCTCCGATCATGGAATACCGGATTTTTCGCCAATGCAATTGCCGACTTGTTGTCAACAAAAATTTCTGTAGCATCCTCTTGTGGCATGTGTAGCTCTTTCAACAATTTCCTCAACCAAATTGCATGACAAACACTTGATGTAGCGGCAACATATTCAACTTCACATGTTGAAAGCTAGTGTCACAATTGGTTGCTTTTTAGAACTCCAAGTAAATGCCGAACTCCCCAAATAAAAAACAAATCCAGTTGTGCTCTTTCTATCATCTACATCTCCACCCCAATCACTATCACTGTAACCTACAAGTTTAAATTCATTAGAGGATGGATAAAGTATACCAAAATCAATTGTACCTTTGACATAACGAAGAATTCTTTTAGCCGCCTTGAAATGAGTTGTGGTAGGTGATTCCATATAGCGACTAACAAGCCCAACTCCATAGAGAATATCCGGCCTTGTGCATGTCAAATATCTCAAACTTCCAACTAAACTCTTGAAGATTGTTGGATCCACCCTTTCTCCTTCTTCGTGCTTTGACAATTTAATCCCACATTCTACCGGAATGCTAACATCATTGCAATTGTTCATCTTGAACCTTTTGAGCATTTCCCTTGCGAAACTTCCTTGAGAAATAAAAATTCCTTTCTCCATTTGCTTTACTTCAATTCCAAGATAATAGGACATGAGGCCAATATCTGTCATTTCGAATTCTTGAGTCATTGCTTTCTTGAAATCCTCGAACATACTTGGATTGTTGCCTGTAAAAATTAAATCATCCACATACAAGCAAACAAGCAAAATATTTCCATTTTCACACACCTTAGCATAAAGACCATATTCATGAGGACATTTGGTGAAGCCATTCTTTTGAAAGTAGTTATCAATTCTACTATTCCATGCCCTTGGTGCTTGTTTTAAGCCATATAGGGCCTTTTTCAATTTCAAGACTTTCTCCTCATCCCCTTTGATGACATAGCCCATAGGTTGTTCAATATAAATTTCTTCTTCAAGAATTCCATTCAAGAAAGCGGATTTTACATCCATTTGATAAATCTTCCATTTATTTTGAGCCGCAAGAGAAATTACCATCCTTATGGTTTCCAACCGTGCAACAGGAGCAAAAACTTCACCATAATCAATGCCGGGTCGTTGGCTATAACCCTTGGCAACCAACCTTGCTTTGTATTTCTCGACTTCTCCTTTAGCATTCTTCTTTGCCTTGAACACCCACTTCACTCCAATGGGTTTTTGTTCTTTTGGAATAGTCGTCAACTCCCATGTGTTGTTCTTTTCAATTGCTTTGATTTCCTCATCCATGGCATTTCTCCATTTTTCATCTTTCACCGCTTCTTCAAAACCTATTGGTTCACAATCCGCAAAATGACAATAAAGAGTTAGATCATCATTTAAATTCTCTGTTACCTCATAGAGTTCTTGGAGACTTCTCATGTGTGGTGGCCTTTCACGAGAACTTCCTCTCGAAGATGATGACGACGGCGTACTGGAATTTGTTGGTGATGGAGAAGGTGCAGTGACCTCTTCGTTTCTTGACTCTTCTTCTTCTTCTTCAAGAAAAGGAAAGAAATCATATTTTTCTTCCTCTTGAGTGCTCCAATCCCAAAAATCTTCTTCATCAAACTCCACATCTCTACTAATCACAATTTTGCCAGAATTTGGATTGTAAAGCTTGTAGCCTTTAGAACTTGAGTCATAGCCAATGAAAATGTACCTCTTGCTTTTATCATCAAGCTTGGACCGCTCTTGATCCGGTACGTGTGTATAGCCAATGCTTCCAAAAACTCGCAAATGAGAGACACTTGGCTTTCTTCCGCTCCATGCTTCTTGTGGTGTATTGTTCCATAGGCTTTTTGTAGGACAACGGTTTGATAAATATACAGCACAATCAACAGCTTCCGCCCAAAATTCTTTAGGCATTCTCTTTGTCTTCAACATGCTTCGAGCCATATTGAGAATTGTTCTATTTTTTCTTTCAACAACACCATTTTGTTGTGGCGATTTTGGAACCGTTAAAAGACGACGAATTCCATTTGCTTCACAAAATTCTTTAAATTCATTAGATGTGAATTCGCATCCTCTATCGGATCTCAAGGATTTAATACAATAACCACTTTGTTTTTCTACAAAGACTTTGAATTTTTTGAAAACTTCAAAGACTTGAGACTTTTCCTTCAAAAAATAGACCCAAGTTTTTCTACTAAAGTCATCAATGAAAAGAAGGAAGTAACGGTTTTTACCGAATGAAGATGGCTTAATTGGTCCACAAACATCCGCATGAACAAGTTGAAGCGGCTCATTTGCTCTTGTAGTAGATTCTTTTGAAAAGCTTTTCCGAAATTGTTTACCAACAAGACATCCTTCGCAAAGTTGATCCGGTTGATTAATGGAAGGCAAGCCATTCACCATCTTCTTTTGTGCCAACAATTTTAATCCGCCAAAATTTTCATGTCCAAACCTCAAATGCCAAAGCCAAGATGAATCTTTCAAACAAGTCTTGAGACATTTAGCCACATCCGTTTGAATATTTAATAAAAACATTCTATTGCTTGTCATGGGAACTTTGGCTATCAAATTCTTCTTGTCATCTCTTAGTAAAAGACTACGATTTTTCATATGAATTTCATAGTCTTTTTCTAAGAGTTGTCCCAAGCTCAAAATATTACTTTTCATACTTGAAACAAAATAAACATTTGTAATAAATTGATGTTCTCCATTTTTTAAGCGAATTAAGATTGTACCTTTCCCTTTTATTGGAACTTTAGACAAGTCTCCAAAAGTAACATTTCCGCTCACTGATTCATCAAGCTCCACAAACTTGTTTTTGTCTCCACACATATGGTTGCTTGCCGCGTTATCAAGATATCATGAGTTCTTCTCTCCTCTTTCATCTCCTTTATAAGCTAGCAATAAAGTGGGCTCCGCTTCCTCATTTTCAACATAATTAACTTTCTCTTCAACATTGTTAGTATGGCTTCTACACTCCCAAGCATAATGACCATATTTTTGGCAAATATAACATTTAACTTGAGATTTATCATACCTTCTTCCATATTGCTTCAAATTATTTCCTCTTTCTCGTCCTCGTCCTCTTGATGCTTGATCTCTCTCTTCGTAATTGAAACTATTACGTCCGCCTCTTCCTCTTCCTCTACCATGGCCACGGCCACGGCCTCGTCCACGTCCATGTCCACGTCCTGAACCTTGTCCCCTTTGACTCATTTCTTGTTCTTCTTCTTTATCTTTGAAACAAATCTTTGTAGCAAGAACTTGTTCCAATGGCTCTTCTTTCTTCTTGTTGAGCCTTTCTTCATGGGCTTGAAGAGATCCCATGAGTTGATCAATACTCATGGTTTCTAAATCTTTTGACTCTTCAATAGCAACAACGATATAGTCAAATCTTTGTTGCAAGGAACGAAGAATCTTTTCAATGACACGAACATCCTCCAATCTTTCTCCATATCTCTTCATTTGATTTGCTATGGCCAACACCCTTGAAAAATAATCCGCAATCGACTCGGATTCTTTCATTCGCAAAACTTCAAATTCGCCTCTTAACGTTTGAAGGCGAACTTTCTTCACTTTATCAACTCCTTGATGAGAGTTAGTGAGAATTTCCCATGCTTGCTTGGAGGTGGTTGCATTCGCCACCTTCTCGAACATAGCCTCATCCAAACATTGATAAATAAGGGTGAGAGCTTGTTGATCCTTCTTTCGAAGTTTCTGCAAAGCCTCTCTTTGATTAGGACTCAAAGGAGTTTCGTCACTAGGCTCACCGTAGCCTTTTTCTACAATCTCCCAAGTATCTTGCGATCCAAGCAATGCCTTCATACGAATGCACCAATTATCAAAATTGTCTTTGGAAAGGTGAGGGAATTGAAATGGAAAGGTTGAATTGGCCATTTCTCTAGGATCAATAAACTGAGCTCTGATACCAGTTTGTTGGAAATTGAAAAACCACACATACACTAAGAGAGAGAATGAAAAGGAAGAGAGACAATAAATTGATAGAGGACTTTGTATACTTTTATTCAACTTGATTCAAAATAACTTGCTTACATGGGTATTTATAGGATACAAATGACCCTTCTAACTTCTTCACATTAACTCCATTCATTTACATCTCAAATAACTCCCATGTAACTCCTATAACTCTTGAACACTCAAAAGACACAACCTCTTCAAGTCACTTAATTAGTAACTTACAAGAATAAGAAAAGACTCAAAAACACAACCTCTTCAAGTCACTTAATTAGTAACTTACAAGAATAAGAAAAGACTCAAATAAATGTTACTAAAAATTAAGTTTATTATTCAACACAAGAATATTAATTCTCATATCCTAAAAATTCCATTAAAAGCCACTAATGCTTTCTATTAAACCAAAATAAATAAATAAACCCAACATAACCTTTCACCTTAGTCATCATTTCACCAAGTTCCCTGACTGTAACTTCATTGTTAGGGTTGCCCACATTAAAAATATGACCATTGGCTCTAGCAGGATTTTCCTGAAAGAAAAAGGATTATTACACCACTCAGCCACATCTTTTGTATGCCCAACATTAATTTAAAATGAAAGGGAGTATATCGGAACTCACAATCATCAACAAAACAGCTTCAATTGCATCCTTTATATAAACAAAAGTTCTCTGGGATTCACCCCCATCCACAAGCTTGAGTGGCTCACGCCGTAGGCGATTTTGTAACATGAAGAAGAAAGGACATGATTACAAAAAAAAATACAAAACAAAAGAGAAAAATAGAAATCTAAAATCTCGAAATTCACAAAAGATATGACAAAAATTGATCATACATTACTAAAGCATGCTGAACCCTTGGAAAACCCTCAGTTGGACCGTCAATGTCGGGTATGAAATCCATTATGGGTCCAATCTAGTTAAAGGGTCTTACAATTGTGAACTCGAGACCATTCTCTGCACCCTCAGCTGTAATCAATAAGACAAGAAGTCAGAATATACATTACAAGTACTAATCATAAGCAGCCCAGCCAATGGAAAAGATAGTTAACCATAAATCAGCCTCTCAATCAATTGCTTTGCACATGCATAGGACCATCTCTGTTTCTCAATAGAACCAAAAATGCATGGGGAGGTATCTTCTTTAAGAATATAATACTCAGGATCCTACAATAGATAGCACATACAATGACTCAGTTCAATGCAAACAACGTAAATGCAAAACAACATTAACTTAAAGCAATTCACTATATTCTCATTAATTTGATAGCTGCGATACTTTTTTCTTTTCGGTGAAGAAAAAAAAAGGGAACTCTTTGTTCAAAACAAGTGCAGTATTTAAACTCTAAATCTCGTCCAACTAAAGGGTACCCATCAAGCAACATTGTCAGCATGGCTCAATATGTAGAGCAAATGGTTTAGTCCTAATAAATTTCCAAAATAAATACAAGCTTCCCGGTGGCAAGGAAGTTAGCACCTTCCAAAGCCCCAGTTGTACTGAAACTCCAACATCTACACGAACCCTACTCAAAGTAATAACAAAAACACATAAATAAACAAACAAAACAACCATTAATTCATTCACAATCAACGTCAACACACATATTACCCCACAAATTAAACACCAAAACCAACTTCCAATATAAATTTAAAAACAAATCAAATCAAAACATTTACACACCAAAAGTAGCTCACAAAAATAAAAATAAAAATAGATCCTTTTTTCTTTTTTTAAGAAATGGGTACCTGATTTTTGAAGGCGAAAACAGCTCCATGATCTCTCCATTCAAAATCGGCCGGAAGATCTTCGGTCGGCAAGATCGGGTAAGGTCCAAGAACTGGGTCACTCAATGGGTCACCAACGGGTCCATCTTCTGGTGCCTACACGCTCGTCGCAAGTTCACCTTGAACACTGGAAACCTGAGCTCGTTTTCCTCCTGCAACCCGCACAACTTGTCGTACCTCCGTTTGAACAGCTTGAAGTGCCAGTGCTCTGTTTAGGCTGGCAGGGTGGTGCAGTGGTGACATTCGGCAGAGGAGGCAGCTGTAGTTGGCTTGTTCAAAGGCTGATGGGGCAACACTTAAATCAAGTGAGTTTTTAATTTATTTAAAAAAGAATCAGATGATTCCGTGTTTATTGCATTTTGTGAGTTTTGATGAGTTGTCCTCTTTTAATTAGTTGCCGTAAAAAGAGGATTTTACAGTCCATCCTGATAGAAGTTATTCTCTTTTTTCTTTGATATGAAAATGTGTGCCTCTTTTTTAAGCATGCAATTAACTAACAAAAAGATATTATATACTAATTTGTTGCCCTAGATGAACACTATCACCTTGTTGCTTGAGATCTTGACTTTTAGGATATATATGAACTAACAAATACTATAATATTGCATTTATCAAATACTATACTAAGTAATGAAGTGGTTGAACCTGGATGGTTGTGTTTTAGATATAGAAGCACATGAACTATAAGTACTATTTTGTTTAGGAGCAATTTGAAATTTATGAAAGCATCAAATGTGATTAAACAAATAATTATAGTTACAGGGTTGTTGGACGAACCATCTTCCAAAACCGACGCTTTGAGCCCTTTTTTTTTTTTTAGCCCTTTTTTGGCCTAAAAACTGCTCAAATCGTTTTGAGCCGTTTTGTTTTTAGCTGTTTTCAAAACGACTCAACATATAGCGTATTAATTATATGTCGTTAAAGTCGTTTTATGAATAAAACGATAGCAATTAGGGTCATTTTAACCAAAATGACTAAAACAGTTTTGAGTCGTTTTGGTCCAAAACGATTCCAATTAGTTGGAGTCGTTTTGGACCTAAAACGACTCCAACTAATTGGAGTCATTTTTATGTCTAAAAACGACTCCAAATAAAAAATATTAAAACAAATAATTGCATTATTTTATTTTATTTTTTGTAATACTTGATATGGCAAGAGTATTATTTACACATTCATACACTCATAAACGATCATATACACTCAAAATCCGAACTCTATACATTCATAAACGATCACTATGGCTTGATGAACACACCAAGCCATAAAAACAAAACAGCGAAAAATAAAACCACGTATCAATATAATTAATGTCACTCAACCCCAAACATATATAATACTAACTCCAAAACATTCAAAGTAATTCGAAACATAATATATGAGTTACGTACATTCACAAACCGATCAAGTCCAACTAATAAAATCATATAAACAATTTTTTACATCATTTACAAACTTCGATATTCCACCTACATTCAAAATGACTCAAGATACTGTATGTCATGACTGTCACTCATGCGGATCATGTGAATCATCATCCTGGGACAAGGGCGTGGCACCTAAATATATATATTGGAAACTAGTAACAATACACCTAACATTTTGAGCCGTATAATGAAAAAAAATCACACTTTGTTAATTAGTTAATCATGTTGGGAGCTAAGCTGGTCGATTAGCTACTGAAGAGCTCGCCCTCACTACATTAGGTGACTCAATGTCTTGCGTAGCCGAAGTGTTGCGCACTAGTGTTGCATTGGCGGCAACAAGACTTTCAATCAACTTCAAAGGTTTTATGAGTTTGAGAGTTAAATTGTTCAATCAACTTCTTAGTATTGTAAAAGTCTCATGTATTACTTTTCTCTATCATAGCGGAATATACTGCAACTCTATGTACGTAGCTCGTAGTAGTGAACCACGTAAATCTTGTGTTCTTTTGTGATTGCCTGTTTGTATTTCATTTTTTTTTCTTTTTCTTTTTCTTCGCATTCAACGGGTCTTGGAAATAGGATATATTTCCCTAACAATTGGTATAAGAGCTTTTGGTTCGAGTGAGAGCAATGGCAAGAGAAGAAGGAAAGATTGGAATCAAAAAGTCCAATGACATATATTTTGAGTATTAGAAGATGCATATTGAAGATTATGTCTTAATGCCAAAATTAACAATGATGACCCACATCTAGTCCTCGATCTGAGATCCCTGCAATATAGTTAAAGGTCAGAGTGGTGCGCTGCTAAGGGGGGAGGAGGGCAGCGGCACCACCTTCAATGTTTAAGTCAGTAAGAGAATAAAGATAATAATGAGAAAATATATGGAGATTAGTGCATGAGAGCATACCTGGTCTAGTCTCCTATTGACCTTTTATAGGCTAAGTATCATTTATGTTGTGTGCCTTCATAAGACAATATGTTATTAATTTTGCCATCCATTAATGGGTTGTCTTTCTATAATTTATGTTATACATTGTTTTCTATATATGACCGTTCTGAATGTGTACTCCAAGTAAGTTGTGTTTTGGGCCTTATGCAGGGATTTGAGCTGGGCCTCCATTCCAGTAGATCTATTCGAGCAACCCCCATTCCCTTGGGCCATAGGTGTGATCCAACGGGAATGGGAAGAAAAGATCCAACCCAATTTGTACGGGAGGAAACTATATCTACCTCTTTTGGGGAAGCAACGAGACAGTATGGAGGATGACAAATATGCCCTGCTTGATTGATAGGCGCATTTGATGAAAAAATTGTTCAATTTGAAGACGATAGAAGGTAGATGCCACCGACGACAATAGCTAATATTTTTACTTAATTTAGAGACGAATTTATGGGAACCAAGCTAGCACATTGTAGAAAATTAAATTAATTTTTAATTTTGTCATTACGTGTAAGAAATGTGAATTCAAAATATTTCTCCCTATCAATTGAGGGATCCATATGTTGGTATTTATAAGCACTATACAACCTTACAACTTAAACATCAATAATAAGAGGTCACAACTATTCATCTTCTATCTAACTATACATATTCTAACATATGAATTAATGAGAGGTAACAACTATTCATTTCCTATCTAACTATACACATTCTAACATATGAATTTATGAGAGGTGAGATCTCTTCAACTATCTAATCATTATCTTAAACTTTACAAACTCTATGAATGGTCTCTTCGTTGTCTTCATTGGGATGTTTGTCAATAACGTTGTCTTCCCAATTATAACTGAAGCTCGTAAGTTAGTCCCACTTTGCAATACTGGTTTTTAGTAGGGAAACTTCAATATTTAAAGAAATGGTGAGATATATCTATATCCATGGCGCTAGTGCCTTGGTGGATGCAACACATGCCACCGACAACAACAACGACTAAAATTTCTATTTGAAGAAGAGTTGGTCGTGACCAAGCTGGCACCAAGGCATGTTGTAGCAATTGAGAGTCTTGTTAAGAGTAGGGGTGGGCATAGGTCGGATCGAGGCAGTTTTTTGCCTTTTTTGGACCTGATGTGTCTTAAATTATACTCGCAAGTGCACGAATCGTTATGCAATATAGCGTATTGCAAGTGCGAGGTCGATCCCACAGAGAAATGGTCAAATATTAGTGTCTTGCTTAATTAACCTTGTTTTAACCTAGTTCCAAATGTTTGATGCTTAAGAACAAAAGACTAAGGAAAAGAAAGGTGCAATGAAATAAAAGAAACTAAGGCTAAAGAATCAACCAAACCAAATCCTACAACTCACACCCTTGGTTTCCACTTGAACATCCAAAGAACATTAAGCTTAGGGTGTTATTCAAGTCTCTTAACCACATCCCAAAGAACCATTAAATGAATCCAACACTTTGACAAATCACAAAGAGTACCAATTGAAATCCAAACATCCAATGTATCATTCAATCACAATGGATATCTTCATTCAAACCGATAAAACAATGTATTAGCTGGTTGAAACACATAAAATGTCCTCTATCCACCAATAATCACATTCATTCCAAAAGATAAAGCTTTAAATGAATGGAACTTGAACAACTAACAAGATATATCATTAAATGAGCAAGTGGTGCACCAAGATTGTGAGTGTCATCAATGGAAAGGTTTCATCCTCAACCCTAGTTGAGGTTACTACCCCTCCATGACTAAGAACACCACAAGAACATGATGAACACCCATGGAAGTAAAAGAAGAAGTTTTACAAAAAGAAAATATATGAAAATAAACTACTGATTTAAACTACAAGAAGCACGAAATTAAACCTAATTACAGAATTTCTACTCTACTCTATTCTACTCTAGTCTATGCTACTCTACTCTACTTGCTCTCTTGATTTTCAGCCTTGGTCTCCTTTTATAGCCAAGAGGATGGCCGGTTGGTCTTGTGTGGAATGGGTGAGTGGGTGTTATTTTATGTATGAGTGGAGAGATGAGTGATGAGTGTTTTATGGAATGAGTGGTGAGTGTTTTATGGAAAGATGCTACTTTATGTTGAGTGGGGGAAAAAAGGTGATTAAGTGGCTGAGAATGTGGAGAAAAACGTGTATTGGCTCTAGCTTTGGGGAGACAAGGAATGAAGCAAAAAAAAAAAAATAAGAGAGATGGTTCCGGATTTTCGGGATGATCCGACGACTGAAATTCAAACAGCCATATCTTTTTCTACGCATCTCTAAATTGGCTGAAACTTGTTGCGTTGGAAAGCTGACATCTTGAACTTCAATTTAGACCTAAGAAACTTCCAAAACGGATATCGTTTGGTCCTGTTATGATCAGTCTAAATGTAGTGGTCTGCTGCATCCGAATTTCCTTGTATTTTGCTTGAATTGTATCATTTCTCTCTTATTGTCCTACAAAATATAAAAACACTAAAACTAACCAAAGCATTAGAAAATAACAAAGCTAAATGTTTAACTAATGTAAATTAAGGGGTCCAAATACACAATATTTGGTACTCATCAAATACCCCCAAACTTACATTTTGCTAGTCCCTTAGCAAAACAAAATGAAAAACAAAATCAAAGCATGAAACATAAATCCTCTTTCGTGGGAGACACGATTGCATTTAGCATATGCAACAAGCCTTTTAAACCCCTAGGATTCCCTAGTGGACGAGTGAAGTCTCGTGAGGGTTTGCCAGAAATGATACCCACAAACATTGAAATGCCGTATTATCAATTGAGCGAAAATCATCATTCAAACACGTGGTTCACACATCATGAGCATGTTTAACAAAATGAATGTCGCATTGTCATATTATCAAAAATCGATCAACTCATGGATGGAAAAATTGAGACAACACATGTTCAAAAGTGTAAAGTGTGAATAGCATAGAGTCATGGGGTTTCGATTTTCCTTAAAGCACATATATCCAAAAATTCGCAGGACTCCCGTCAAATAACCAAGGCTTTATTTTACATTCATTACTATTTACTATTATTTTTTTGTGTCGGCTGTGCAATGTTTGACTCCTTTAAGCTTTCTAATTGACCCATGTAACGAGTGTTGGGCCAGTGGCTCCCAAACCAGATGGTCTTAGGGCACTAGATGTAAAACATCCCTAAAGGCTTAATTACTCAAGTCAAAAAGGCTACGAAGTCAGACTAGCCAAACAATCATCCAAGCTGAAATTCTCCTATTTTTACGCGAACACCCAATGCTTAATGAGGCAAGGGGCCCGGTTACTCAATGAGAAGTCAAATTGGTGATATTATTATTATAATTTTTTTTTTTTTTTTTTTCAACTATCCAAGGTTTCATCAACAAGTTATCCTGCAAATCTCAAGACATATAAATTTCAATTCAAACCTCATACCTCACAGAAACAATGCTAATGTGCTTGTGCTAAATAAATTAAACATGTCAAGTCTCTTTTAATCCAAAGATGAGTCAAAGGATCTCAGATTTTAATGATATGCAAAATTCAACATGTTAATCAAACCAATGAGGTGCAAACCATAGTAAAATGTAACCATGCTCAACTAACAATAATTTTTTTTTTTTTTTTTTTTTTTTAATTAAAACATTTTAAGAACAAAAAGGCAACTAAAAATAACTTAAAACAATTAGAAAAATCAAACAAACACACAAATGGAAACTTAAACAAACAGAAAATTTAAACAAACAAACAAATGAAATAAACAAACAAACAAATGGACAGAGTGCTTTTCCATACCCCCAAACTTGAATTACACATTGTCTGTAATGTGTAGTGTAGAAATACATTACCAGAAATACGGAAACATCGAGGTGTGAAAGGTCAAGGCGTCCCCCAAACTTAAACTCCAAAACACCTGTCAACAAAAAACTAACAGCAACATTTCTCATAGAAATGAACATCAAAAGGTTAGTTGCTGTTAGAAACGAAAATAAAATGAAAAGAAATAAAAATGAAAGAAATCAACTGTACAAAAAGGTAAGAGAAATTTTACAGCGCCTTCCCCGATCATGCGGATGTCCAACCAATCCCTTCCACCCTTTCTTCTTTAAGAATTTATGTCCCTCGGGAGGAATGTTTCGCCATCTTATGTAGCCAACTTGCTTGCTTCGAAGGATCTTCCTAGGACGATGGTTCCTAGATTTGCGCGGTTGTGTGCATAGATCCTTGACGGATTTGGCATAAGATGGCTCTTTGAGACATTTAAGAATTAAATCTTGGGGCTCATGAAATGTCTCAAGAGGGATGGTGATGAAGGAATGAGCTTCAGTACTCATTTCCTTGTCATTGGGACTATTTGGATTTGGCGGGGGCGCTGCTTGCTCCAGGTGCTCCTCCTTTTCTTCCTCATTGCTATCCACAATTTCCTCAGTCTCAAACATGGTGATGGTGGGGACATGCTCATGACAAGAATGACTAGCATCATCCTCATCAATCATGTAGTGCCCTGCAACCATCGACTGACTTTGAAGCTCTTCTTCCTCTATTCTAGTGATTTCAGCAACCAGATATTCCATCTGTCCTTCTATCCTAGCAATTGCTTGAGTGTTTTCCGTAGTAGCATTCTTCATGTCACTAATAGCCTGCTTCACTTCATTAATAGATTGGGTGTTAACCAATGTGGCATTCTTCATTTCCTTAATGGTTTGGCTTGAAAACTGCATGAAGGCCTTGAGAGTGTCTTCTAAAGTGGACTGTGAAGAAGAGGCTGGATAAACGTAGGATGAAGGATGGGAAGATTGGTTATCAAACTGTGGATAATCAGGATAGTGCAGTTCCTGAAATTGGGGAGCACAATTTCCCATGGCTTGAGCTTGCCACGAGAAATCAGGATGGTCGCTCCAGTCCGGGTTGTAAAAATTGGGATTTGAATCGAATCCCGGGCTGGAGGAGTTTGTGTTCAATTGCTCAGGTGAAAAATTATAGAATTGTCCCCAGGAGGGACAATTACTAGCACTATGATAAGGGTCAGAGCAATATGAACATGGTTCATGTGGGTTGAAACTGTAAGGGTAGTTGGTTGGAGCAAGTGTCCTACCACTAGGTGAAACATGTTGTGCAGAAGAATCACAATAATTATCAAAGTAAGAATCCATGTTTCACTTACACCCTATAGCAAGAAGATATCCCACCAAAGATATGAACCAATTTTTTTTGCTGCAAGTGGGGCAGACAGAATTCTCTAAGAGCCCAGGTTCGTTCCCAGGAAAGTGAGGGGGGTCACACCGGACACACTTAAATCCCAAGACTTTCCTAGCCAAAACTTGCCTAGACACTTGGATAGTGCCGTAGACCACACTAGCAAAGTTTTTTTTTTTTTATTTTTTTGTTTTTATTTTTTTTTTATTTTTTAGAACAAAATAAAACAAATTGAAAATAATATGAAACACATACTACACAGAATTTGAACTAAATTATAATGAACCAAAAGAAAATTAAGCAAACAACGAAATACCTTTAAACAGAAACAAAGTATGAACAAAATGGACTAAAAAAAAAAAAAAAAAATACCGGAATAAAGATACCTACCTTGTTCCGAGCTGCTGTTGTGTAGGAAAATTCGCTCGATCGAAGTATATTTCGATCGATCGAATATATGTTCGATCGATCCACTTTAAGGCAGATGAAAACTCGCTCGATCGAGTTTCGATCGATCGAAAATAAATTCGATCGATCGATTCTCCAGGGTATCCAGAAAGTTGCAGAAGCTGCAGAACAGATTCGGGAAAGACAAAAGAAAAACTTAGAATGCAGAACAGAAACTAAATAACAGAAAAAAAATGAAACAAAAATCTATCTAACTAGTAGAAAAACAAAATCAATCAAACAAAAACCAATTTTTGAACCGATTTCCCGGGCAACGGCGCCAAAAACTTGATGTGTCTTAAATTATACTCGCAAGTGCACGAATCGTTATGCAATATAGCGTATTGCAAGTGCGAGGTCGATCCCACAGAGAAATGGTCAAATATTAGTGTCTTGCTTAATTAACCTTGTTTTAACCTAGTTCCAAATGTTTGATGCTTAAGAACAAAAGACTAAGGAAAAGAAAGGTGCAATGAAATAAAAGAAACTAAGGCTAAAGAATCCACCAAACCAAATCCTACAACTCACACCCTTGGTTTCCACTTGAACATCCAAAGAACATTAAGCTTAGGGTGTTATTCAAGTCTCTTAACCACATCCCAAAGAACCATTAAATGAATCCAACACTTTGACAAATCACAAAGAGTACCAATTGAAATCCAAACATCCAATGTATCATTCAATCACAATGGATATCTTCATTCAAACCGATAAA
The DNA here is from genome assembly GCF_958979055.1 of Alnus glutinosa. Lineage (NCBI taxonomy): Eukaryota > Viridiplantae > Streptophyta > Magnoliopsida > Fagales > Betulaceae > Alnus > Alnus glutinosa. The sequence goes on from NC_084895.1 coordinate 9,829,996, forward strand.
ACAATGTATTAGCTGGTTGAAACACATAAAATGTCCTCTATCCACCAATAATCACATTCATTCCAAAAGATAAAGCTTTAAATGAATGGAACTTAAACAACTAACAAGATATATCATTAAATGAGCAAGTGGTGCACCAAGATTGTGAGTGTCATCAATGGAAAGGTTTCATCCTCAACCCTAGTTGAGGTTACTACCCCTCCATGACTAAGAACACCACAAGAACATGATGAACACCCATGGAAGTAAAAGAAGAAGTTTTACAAAAAGAAAATATATGAAAATAAACTACTGATTTAAACTACAAGAAGCACGAAATTAAACCTAATTACAGAATTTCTACTCTACTCTATTCTACTCTAGTCTATGCTACTCTACTCTACTTGCTCTCTTGATTTTCAGCCTTGGTCTCCTTTTATAGCCAAGAGGATGGCCGGTTGGTCTTGTGTGGAATGGGTGAGTGGGTGTTATTTTATGTATGAGTGGAGAGATGAGTGATGAGTGTTTTATGGAATGAGTGGTGAGTGTTTTATGGAAAGATGCTACTTTATGTTGAGTGGGGGAAAAAAGGTGATTAAGTGGCTGAGAATGTGGAGAAAAACGTGTATTGGCTCTAGCTTTGGGGAGACAAGGAATGAAGCAAAAAAATAATAATAAGAGAGATGGTTCCGGATTTTCGGGATGATCCGACGACTGAAATTCAAACAGCCATATCTTTTTCTACGCATCTCCAAATTGGCTGAAACTTGTTGCGTTGGAAAGCTGACATCTTGAACTTCAATTTAAACCTAAGAAACTTCCAAAACGGATATCTTTTGGTCCTGTTATGATCAGTCTAAATGTAGTGGTCTGCTGCATCCGAATTTCCTTGTATTTTGCTTGAATTGCATCATTTCTCTCTTATTGTCCTACAAAATATAAAAACACTAAAACTAACCAAAGCATTAGAAAATAACAAAGCTAAATGTTTAACTAATGTAAATTAAGGGGTCCAAATACACAATATTTGGTACTCATCAGGACCCACCCCGCATCCCTGCAAGTTGGGGAAATTGGACCCGTGAACCGCTAAAAAGAAGTGAAATTTGTGCGGTGCGGGTATAGGCGGGGCGGGATCAGCGGCGTTGTCGACTCAAATCCCTAAAGGCTGAAGCAAGCAAGCCAGCATCAGTCTTCACTCTTCAGATGCGATATTTGCAAGGCAAGCGTGAAGCCCAAGCAAGACAATCCACCGGACCCAAACAGCGTGAACTTAAAATGGTGAAGGCTGAAGCATCGATATTTGCATGGCTAGTCAGAAACCTCTCTGGTAAAACCTCTTCTGGGACCGGCCAAACTCTTGGGTCTTGATGCGATATCCAGACATTGACGAACACACGAGTTCCCTTCAGAACATCATACCCAGGACGGCGAAGATTGGCGTCTGCACAATGTGAAGAGAGGAGAAAAAGGGACTAGGGAGGGCCAGAGGGCTGTGTGGCGTAGGCGTGGAAGTGTGGAACTCTCTGGAACTTGAAACTTAGAAGAAAAGAGAAAAGAAAATCAAGAGGGGGGCGGCGCTAGGGTTAAGAAGTAAGAACTTTAGGGTCCTTTTTGTTTTTAATATTTATATGGTGCGGGGTGGGTCCCCGAGATTTTTTGAAATGCCGACCCGCAAATCGCACCGCACCGTGCTGATTGCGGGAAACAGGAATGAGAACTAGATTGAAAGTGAGGTTTGTGTGTTTTTGCAGGGCGGGGCAGAACGGGTTTCGTGGGGCAGATCGGTTTTTGCGGGTCCTGCACACCCCTAGTTAAGAGCAGACTTGAGTGAACCACGGGACGTTGTAGCAAATTTTTATTTTCTCATTACTAAAAGCAACTTGCTCACATGCAGTTATTCAATAGACTAAAATAGATTAAATGTGCTTAGTTTCTCTCTAATTCTTTATGTGTTCTTCGAACGCCCTGCCTTGGTAGAAGCAACAGTACTAGATGCCACCTACGACAGCTTCTGAAACTTTTTCTTTAGAGAAGACTTTGAGCGGAATTAAGACACATTGTCGCAAATTAGGAGTCTTCTTCCCACTGGGGAAGAAGGTTAAGTAAGAGTCAAGATGCCTGTACTTATTAATTGGATTTATCTTTTAGCAAATTTATTAATGAGTTTTGGATTTTTTTCAAATTTCTCCCAAACAAAACAGTCATGGATCGAACTGATAGTTCACGTGCTTCTATATCTAAAACACAACCATGCAGTCAGGTTCAACCAGTTAATTAGTTAGTATAGTATTTGTTAAATGCAATATTACAGTATTTGTTAGTTCATACATATCCTAATTAATACAAATTTGAACTACATATAAAAAATTAAAAAGACTTCTTTGTCAAAATTCTTATTGCATCAGACTCTAAAAAATATATTCAAAAAAATAAATAAAACAAACAAATTAAGGTGCAGTTTTATAACACATATGATTTCAAAAAAGAAAAAAAAAATAACCTCAAACAAAGGTTGAAATTTATGAAAACATAAAATTTGATTAAACAAATAATTACAATTACAGGGTTATTGGACGAACTGTCTTCCAAAACTAATGCTTTTTAAGTCATCCATGCAGGATGCACATGAATTCTTACTAGTCAAAATGGCTTTCCACAAGTGTATTTTAACCGCATCAGGTACATGCATCTACCAAATATTCTTCCATACGTACGCTATTTGATTCACAGAGTTTTGACAGCCAATTCTTTATTTTTTTCCTTAATTAATATTTTGGCAAAGCAGTCTACCATGCAAATAGGTGCATGTCTTCTTTATTTTGCCTTAATTTACAGTGTCTTGACAGCCAATTCTGCATAATTCTTTCCTTTGCTTCATTTTCTTGGCTTATTCCTTATTTGTAATTCTACATTGAGGAAAGTTGAAAGCTATCTCTGTATGATGGACTAGATCGACTAATAACACGAAGCCTATTCTACAAATAGAAATGCTATTTTTTCTTTTCGTTCATGTCTAATTCCCGTTCAACTATGTCCATTTTTTTTAAAAAAAAATCTACGAAAAAATATTTTAGGACCTATATTTGAGTTGTACATATATATGCAATGGTGAATTTGAAAAAGAATTATAAAAAAGATGGACAAGAGTTACAAGAATAACATGTCTCATTCTATATACCAAAGATTTTCCTCCAAACTCAACAAAAAATTGTGTTGGTATAAAATCTCACTGTAAGAATATATTCTCCATATAATTGATTGGATATGGTAGGAGAATATATATATGAGATTATACGATTTGATTGTAATTTATTATAATTAAATCGTTTGAATACATTCAATTCTGATTTGATTTGATATTTTTTCATACATTTTTGTACTCTCCTTACATCCTTATAAATAGAGATCATTTGTATTGTAAATTTATCAAAAGAAAATAAGAGTATAATGTAGCTCATTAAAATTTATTGTGTGGACGTAAGTCATAGACCGAACTACCTAAAATCTCGTATCTCTTTCTCTTTATTCCGCTTTATCTTTATTTTTCAATTTGATTATCTTTTCTTTCACTGTAGGCCCCACTTTTCTTTTTCTTTAAAAATATAGCAGGGTTAAAAACCCTAGAAGAAGCCAGGGGAACACCAGGAAAAGGGGAGAGGATTGGCCCTCTTTTTTCTCCAAAAATCCCTACCTCTCTAAAACTCTCTCTCAGGTTCTATTAACAACCCATACCATTTTTATAGACACAAGTGTGCTAACTCAAACATGGAAGTGTCTTTAGCTCCGATCTGGCCAAAGACCCAGTAACGATTTCTCTATTTTACAAAAATAGTATAATTCACGCTAGCTCTTGAATAGGCCCCTCTCTTTCCAGACTTATGATGCAGCCCTAGTCGTCTATTTTGATACAAAAATTGCACCAACAAAATGTATTGTCATTTTCAGCAATTATTCAAACCAAAGTCATTATTCACATCTTAGTAATAAATTTCTCTATCCTACTAATTTTTCCTTTTGGGGTCACATCGTTAGCCGGGAATATAAAGGGCCACCTAGGTACCTACCATGGACACCACTACAAAGGGTCGTGTGGATAGGGGTTTATAAGTAATTACGGTTATTAATTATTGTCCCTAGCCGCAATCACAACCCTCTTAAACGGTGATCAAATTTTCATAACCGTATGTAACTGCACAACTTTAGGCGGTTAACGGTTTGAAAATAACTGTCGATTTGTAATTATTGAAATAAAAAACTGCACCACATAACTCTCTTTTTAGGTATGCCTATTTAGGTGTTTTGGGTCTGTTTTTAGTGTTTTATGACTATTCTCGCTTCTTCTTCTTCTTTTTTTTTTTTTTGTTTATTTATTTTTTAAAAAGGATTAGTATTTTAGATGAAAAAAATTAGTTTTGGGCTTATTCACATCACATTTGAGCTACTTGGCGTACTTTTGGTGCATTATTATACCAAAGACTCAAGTAAATCCTAAATCCAAAACAACGTTTTTAAGTATGTTATTATTATTAGGTTTAATTGCAGCACTGGTCCCTGAGATTGACTTAAATTACAAATCACTCCATGTGGTACAAAAAGTTCATGGAGGGTTCCTGTAGTAAACTATAATTACGAATCATTCCCTGAACCCGTTTTCCGTCCACCTAATTAATAGATTTCGTTAGTTTGTCACGTCATACCCAATAGAAAATTAACACATGTCCATTACAATAAAAAAAAAATATAAATATATTAAAAATATAAATAAATCAAACTTAAAAATTAATTTTTTATTTTTTATTTTTTTTTTAAAAAAAAGTGTAGGGGTGGCTGCTGGTTGGGCAACCACCCTCGGCATCTGGGGAAGGCTGTGAGCCACCCCCGAAGGGGTGGTTGCGTTTCTATTTTTTTATTTTTAAAAAAAGTTATAATAATTTTTTAGTTTCATTTACTTATATTTTTTATTGTAATGGACACGTGTTGATTTCCTATTGGGTATGATATGACAAACTAACGAAATATATTAATTTAATGAACGAGAAACGAGTTCAAAGAGTAATTTGTAATTATAGTTTACCGTACTAGCTATGCTCATCGTATTGCTTGAGCATTGGGGTTTACCGGTAGAAAATAAGTATTTCAAATAAAATCTCCCAACTTGCTTTGCCTGATTTATCATTTATCTAGGGAGATCAAGTTTGGCATCACGGATGGTTATTGTAGAGTTTGGGAAGGAAGGGTTTGGTATCATAGAAAAATACTGTTGAGACAGTTTCCGGTAGGTGACGTGTCGATCAGATATTTGTCTAGGTTGCTCCTGGTCCACCTGAAAAACAAGGCTGCGTTGGGGGGTTCCGACAATCCCGCTCCGATGCTTAAGTGAATGTATGGTTCTGAGAATAAATGTGCAGAATAATGCCAAAGAGATTGATTAGCATGTACCTTAACATCTGAAGAGGTTCTAGTATTTATAGAGGTTGAGGAGCAGTTATTGTCCCCCTGCATCCACGGGAATCGGCAGTTACATGGAGACGTGGCTTCGGTTACGCGGATATCTCGGGTTCACAGAATTAAGATCAGAGGCACGATCCTTTATGGATGGTGTGCTAAACTGCTGGTGAGGTCACGACCCATAATCCTATTTGGGGTCGTGCGTAACATCCTTAAATCCCGGGTAGTCTTAGGATGTCTGCGGATGATGGAGTCATGGTCCACCCGGGCCGGTTCGGTTGAATCGGATCGGGCCCGAACGGCGGGACTGGGCCTTCGATGGGTTAATTTGTGGATTGTTGGGCCTTGGTCGGGTGTATATGATGGGCCAGATTCTCAGGTTGGGCCTAGCACCCGAGAAGGTTGAAATTCTTCCCAACAGTTACCCCCCAATTCTCTTAGGGCAATTTTATACTTGAGAGAATTTAGGAATAATTAATTGATTTTAACCTTGATATATTTTGAATTTTGGGTCGGGCGTATGATGCCGAGAGTGATCAATGGCCCTTCTCTGCATATACTTCCGTTTCGAGTCGGTGATCCATCTAGGAGGCATTATTTTGTCGGTTGCTTTGCTTTGTCCCTATCTTGTCCACCCGAGGGCCTTCGCACGCCATCTTTTAAGGAATTCCCGCTCTTTTCCCTTTCATTTTGAAATTTCAAATTCAAATTTTCAAAGTTTCGAGTTTTCTCGGAGTTCGCGAGCCGCGTGTCAAGTATGATTTGGATGCCGGTTCGTTTTTCAAGGCATGTCTTATCTGCCAGGCGTGCCACCAGGGCTCTCCGGCTACCGGTTCTGGAAGAATGAATTCGAACGAGACCGTTCATCTTCCAGTGGACTGTAACGGGTCAACCCCGTGGTCCTTTCGATTTGTCGACGTGCGTCAGTAGCACATTAAATTTGATTTGACGTCGGTTTGCCTTTTGAGGGGCGCTGTGGTTGTCAGATGTGTGACCGGTGACGGTTCGACTGCCGGTTTGAAGGGATGAGATTCGTTCACGTCTCTCTGTCTCCCGGTTGTTCATGACCGGCTAATCCCGGTCGTACTCAAGTATAAATGCCCTCTCCCATCCGCATTTCTCATTCTTGTCTTGAACTCGTATATCTCTCTTCTAGCAGTTTATCCAAACCTTGTCTTTCCGCACCATGTCCGACGCGAGGGAACTCCCAGCGGGTGTCATCTCGAAGTCTGAAGAAGAGGAATTACTTTCCGAGGACAAGGTGGTACCTCAGCAAGTCGAACGTCAAATGCCTCTTGTGCCTCTCGACCACCGAGGAGTTTCAAAGATCTGTACCGGGGATGAATTTCGCCTCCGGAACAATTATGATATTCCCTCAACGGTTCTATTACATTTTCAAAATCCTGTTACCGGGGAGATTCGTGGGGGCAATCTCGTTATTTACGAGAAAATGCTTTTAGCCGGGCTGCGATTTCCTTTCCAGGACATTGTTCGGGAACTAGTACTATTTCTTTGGGTGTCCCCGAGCCAGCTCACACCGAACGCGTGGAGATACCTCCTCGCCCCTTTCATTCTGTGGCGAACAGTGTTGGGGGCTTGGATGACAATTCCAGAGTTCTTCAACATCTACCGAGCGGCATATAAGAGAGAGGGGGTTGTTGAGTTTACTGTTAGGAACAACCCTATCTTCATTTACCTTTCTCAAAGTTATTCCAACAACCGGGGTTGGAGGTCGGATTTTTTTCGGGTCTCGGGAGATTGGGAGTTGGCAGCATCCTTACCGCCCGACCAAAGGATATAAAGAGTCTGGAGACCTATCCAGGTTGATTTGCGGGAAGCTCCGGCCTTGAATGCGACCGGCAAGAGAAAGGTGGCCGCAATGTTGTTGTTCTCTCAGACTCCAGGGAACGATATGAAGATAGACTATGACAACATAGTCACCGACGAGAATATGCGGAAGGTTTTCGGGTTTCAGATTCCTACCGAGAAGGTTTGGTATGATCAGAAAGGAAAACAAAAGCCGAAGAAATCCGGGGGTGAAGCGGCCGGCACTCCACAACCGAAGGCGTCGAAGGTGGCTCCCGGGTCTAAGAGGGTCATCAAACCAAAGAAGACCGGTAAGGTGACCCACCCTCCGAGAACGGTAAGTAAGGCGACCCAAATTCCGAGGACAGTGATTGTACCTTGGGATAACCTTACCCCAATCCTTTCTGCCCCGGCAACCGATCTTGGGAGTGACTTGACTAGAGCTCTCGGAAATACTATCCCGAATGCCTCTTTATCGGCCGTTATTAATCCCGTTGAAGTTAGAAATCCGGTGGAAGCGTCTGGTGGGGAGACTCTGGTTGTTCAGCCCGATGATCTTCCGATTAGGGTCGTTCATGCGTCCGATGTAATAGAAATCGGAGACGAGCCCGAGGAGTCGGAGCAAGAGGCTTCCGAGGTTCGGGGTGCGACCAAATGCAAAGGGAAAGAAGTGGCGTCCGGGTCACCGAAGAGGACCCGATTCGCATCGCATCCTTTGGAATACGCGCTCATGCGAGCCACTGAAGCCGAGCTTCTCTTTGGTCGGCCGCGCTTTGTACTGCCCACTTTGCCAGTTACACGGGAGGAACTGGTTGAAGAATCCGAGACTCCGGGTCAGTCTTCGGCTGAAAAGATAGAGGCTCGCTTGGAGTCTAATGCTGGTTTGGCATCCGAGGATCCCTTACCGGTGGAGCATGAAACATCCTTAAAACCCCAGGATGGACCGGGATCCGGGGATCATGTGGTGATGGAATCGGAGGGTCATCTGAAGACCGGTGTGGTAGACTCGTCCGCGCTGGCTGGAAAGGGTTCAGATCGGGTTGAGGTTGTGGAGTCCTCTGGACCCGAGACTTGCGATGACCAACCGGAGACTCGAAATCTCTCTCCGAGATTTATGGAAGCCGAAACTTCCCAATAGGGAGCGTCAATCAGTTCTTTGAGGGAAGGCCTGTTGGCCTGCCCCTTGGAGACTTTAATGGGCCTGATTCCGGAAGGGTCTTCTTCGATGTCCGGGACCAGGTTTCCCGGAGTACTTGGGGAGGCGATTCTTCATGCCCAGTTGCAGGTAAGCCCTGTGACTTCAAAATTATCTTCCTATACTTTGTACGTTTTTCCTAACTTTTTTTTTTATAGGGCGTCATGAGGTCGGTTGCCTTGTGGCGAGACCACTAGGGTATCACTGAAAGTCGAGCTGCTCTGGAGGCTAAGGTAGCCGAGCTTCAGTCCTGGGTTCAGGAGCTGGAATTCGAGGTGTCCCGAACCGAGGACTTGGAGTCCGAGATAGAGACCTTGAAACAGGATATTCAGATTAGAGATCAGACCATCAAGGTTCGGGACATGGATCTGGCTCAGGCCCGGAAGCTGGCAGATACATCTCATGCTCAAGCACTTGAAAGTGAGAAGACCCTTAACCAAGTACTGAGCAATCTGACCGAGGCTAACGAAGCCAGAACGGCACTGTCTACCCGGTGGCAGAGATGGAGCAGGAGAAGGACTCGCTGGTGGCCGACAAGCAATCTCTGTCTGAGAAACAGAAAGAAATTCAGGCTTGGTGTAAGAAGCTTCGGAAGAAAGGTCATCACTATAAGTCCAAGTCCCGTCTTTTTAAGAAGCAACTCGCTCTGGTTCCTTGGCTCCGAGGCCTTAGTTGGGGCCGAGGATCCAATTGGGGTTTCGAGAGCTTGAGGACCATGCTTCTTCACCCGGAAGTTTTCAAGGTTGATCCCGAGACTGTGACTCCCGACCTTCTTGGAATGCTCGAGACAGCAACCAATGAATTGCAGACTCTGGGAGTGGAGTTTTTACCTGACGTGGAGGACTGGAACGAGGATGCTCCCAACCCTTATCGAGATGACCTAACTTCGGGGCCTTCTGTCTCGGAATGTACTCCCGGTAGGGAAGAAACCAACGAGCCTGGGGCTGGTGATGATGGGGACTCGACAGAGAGCCTGCTTTTGTAAATATATATATATTTTTCTTTTGAACCGGTTGTATTTTGAACTGAATACTAAACGCATGTGACCAAGTTGATATGTGAATAGAACTAGTTTTTATACTTTGGTATTTTGATGTGTTCGCATAAAATTTTGTTTTGCTTGTGCTACCGAGTTGTATTTGATCTGGTCTGGTTTGGTTTGAACTGAGACATTCCTTAATGACTTTAGACAAATTTGGTGATTTGTCCGAGTCACTATTGAGGATATGACCGGTGCGTGCTCCGGGTCGGTTGTATTTCGAACCGAGGGAGCAACGCTTTGATTTGATCTGGTCTGGTTTGATTTGAACTGAGACATTCCTTTAGACAAATTTGGTGATTTGTCCGAGTCATTATTGAGGATATGACCGGTGCGTGCTCCGGGTAGGTTGTATTTCGAACCGAGGGAGCAACGCTTTGATTTGATCTGGTCTGGTTTGATTTGAACCGAGACATTCCTTAACGACTTTAGACAAATTTGGTGATTTGTCCGAGTCATTATTGAGGATATGACCGGTGCGTGCTCCGGGTCGGTTGTATTTCGAACCGAGGGAGCAACGCTTTGATTTGATCTGGTCTGGTTTGATTTGAACCAAGACATTCCTTAACGACTTTAGACAAATTTGGTGATTTGTCCGAGTCATTATTGAGGATATAACCGATGCGTGCTCCGGGTCGATTGTATTTCGAACCGAGGGAGCAACGCTTTGATTTGATCTGGTCTGGTTTGATTTGAACTGAGACTCCATGCTTTGAATTGAACTGAGAATAACCATAAAAATGCATTGTCGGTGCCAACTTTGAAACAACAGAAAACATAGTATAAGCAATTCACATAAAATATTTCTTCAAATGCTCGGCGTTCCAAGCTCTCGGTAATTCTTTGCCGGTCATATCAATTAAATGGTATACCCCTTTGTCGTGGCATCGTATAACTCTCTATGGGCCTTCCCATTTTGCTCCGAGCTTTCCCTCGATTGGATCTTTGGTGATCGGGCTTACTTTTCTCAAAACCCAATCTCCGAGTTGGAACTTTCGTGGGCTTACTTTTTTGTTAAAGTAACGGGCAGCTCGGTCTTGGTATGCAGCCCATATTACCTGCGCTTCATCTCTTCTTTCTTGTAGGAAATCCAGATTGAGCTTGATTCCTTCGTCGTTGAGTCCCGGATTGTAGTGTGATACTCGGAAGCTGGGTGATCCGACTTCGGCAGGGATAATTGCCTCTGATCTGTAAGTTAAAGAGAAAGGAGTAGCCCCGGTGGGAGTACGTGTCCTGGTACGGTAGGCCCAAAGTACCTCCAGGACATATTCGGCCCAAGCTCCGTTCTTTCTGCCGAGCTTCTTCTTTAGTGTTTTGAGAAGAGTCTTGTTCGTAGCTTCCACTTGTCCATTCGCCGGTGGATATATTGGGGTTGAGTAATAATTTCTGATACGGAGTTCGGCACACCATTTTCGAAATGGTCCACAGTCGAACTGTTTTCCGTTGTCGGTAACAAAAGCGTATGGGATACCAAATCGACATATGACTGAATTCCAGAGAAATTTTACTACATTGGCGGTAGTGATAGTGGCGAGTGCCTCGGCTTCAGCCCACTTAGTGAAGTAGTCTACTGTGACAAGAAGGTATTTCCGCCCACCTTTTCCCAGTGGCATAGGCCCGACTATGTCGACACCCCATTTTGCGAATGGCCACGGCGAAGTGATAGGGCTTAATTTTTCAAGGGGTTGCTTCATCACCAGGGCAAACCTCTAACATTTATCGCATTTTCGGACGAGTTTGACCGAATCCTTATTCATTGTTGGCCAGTAGTACCCGGCTCTCATTGCTTTGTGTGCCAACATCCGAGAGCCAGAATGGTTCCCGCAGACCCCTTCGTGTATTTCTTTTAGTACGTATTCCGCCTCGGAATTTGTAAGACACTTGAGAAGTGGCTCGATATATCCTCTTCGATAAAGTGATCCTCCGATAAGCACGTACCGGGCTGAATGCATTTTTACCTTACGAGCTCCCAGCTTCTCTTCGGGTAGGGAACCGTTGCGAAGGTACTGAATGATGTCAGTGGCCCACTCAGGTTTGTCTGATCTTTCTTCAATCTCCATCATGTCGAGTTTTGGAAGGATTGAAGGCTCGGTCTGTATCACCATCCCCCGTGTGGATGTTTTGACGACGGGCCCAGTACCGGAACCCATTTTGGAAAGAGCATCAGCTCGGGCATTCTCTTCCCGAGGAACTTTTGTTACGACAGTTCTGTCAAAGTTAGATTGACATTTACGCACCTTATCAAGATATTGAATCATCTTTTCGCCTTGTGCCTCGGCAAATCCCTGCACATGGCTGACTACCACCTGAGAGTCGCTTCTGATTTCCAAGTTCCTTGCTCCCATTTCCCGAGCTATTGAAAGCCCGGCCAAAAGTGCTTCATACTCGGCTTCATTATTGGTGGTCACAAAATCCAGTTTGATCGCATATTGAAAAGTTTCTCCATCCGGGCTTGCAAACGTGACACCGACTCCACTCTTCTGGTTGGCCGAGGAACCGTCTACATACACTACCCATGTTTCCTTCTCGGGCAGTTCTTCGCTTTCGGGCGTATTGCTGAACTCTAGTAGGAAATCGGCTAACGCTTGACCCTTGATAGAAGTACGAGGGGGGAATTCTATGTCAAACTGTCCCAGCTCTACCGACCAATTTACCAACCTGCCGGAAAGATCTGGTTTTTGTAATATCTTCTTCAGCGGATGCTCGGTTAACACCCGTATAGCATGTGCCTAGAAATATGGCCTTAGTCTTCGTGTCGAGATTATTAAGGCGAAGCCAATTTTTCGATCCGAGGATACCTCTCCTTGGCTCCATGGAGTGCTTTGCTGGTGAAATAAACCGGTTTTTGAATGCCTGAGTCTTCTCGGACCAAAGCTGAACTGACTACCGATGATGATACTACGAGGTAGAGATACAAGATTTCTCCTTCCTCGGGGCTGCTCAATAGCAGTGGGTTAGTCAGATACTCTTTTAACTTCTTGAAGGCTTCCTCGCACTCACTACTCCACACGAAGGCTTTTCTCAAAATCTTGAAGAATGGGAGACATTTGTCGGTGGACCAGGAGATGAACTGGTTAAGGGCTGCTATTCTCCCAGTCAGCTGTTGCAGTTGTTTGGTGGTCCGGGGAGATTGCATACCGAGGACAGCACTTACCTTCTCGGGATTCGCCTCGATTCCTCTTTGCGAAACCATGAATCCCAAGAATTTTCCGGAGGAAACACCGAAAGCACATTTGGCCGGGTTGAGCTTCATCTTGTGACTCCTTAGTGTCTCAAAACTTTCCCCCAGGTCGGCTATATGGCCGGCGGCTCGTGTGCTCTTGACAAGCATGTCGTCAACATAGACTTCCACGTTTCGTCCGATCTGATTTCGAAACATTTTGTTGACGAGCCTCTGGTACGTAGCCCCGACGTTCTTTAGACCGAACGGCATCATTTTGTAGCAGTATAGACCTCTGTCGGTAATGAACGACGTTTTTTCTTGGTCAGCTTCATCCATGTGAATTTGGTTGTACCCTGAGAAGGCGTCCATGAACGTCAAAAGTTCATGACCGGATGTAGAGTCTACAAGGAGATCGATCTGGGGTAAGGGAAACTATCCTTGGGACATGCTCTATTGAGATCGGTGAAATCAACACACATTCTCCACTTCTCGGTGGCTTTCTTGACTAAAACCACGTTGGCCAACCACTCTGGGTAGTTTACTTCTCGGATAAACCCGGCCCGCAGGAGTTTGTGTACTTCCTCGGCTATGGCCTGGTTTCGTTCCGGTGCGAAAGTCCTTCTTCGTTGTTTAACCGGTCGATGGCTTGGATCAACCATTAGCTTGTGGGCTATTACGGATGGGGGTATTCCCGGCATGTCCTCATGGCTCCATGCGAACACATCTTTGTTTTTTCTGAGGAATGCCACCAGGGCTTCCTTTATTTCAGAGGGGAGCTGCGCGCCTACACGGACCTTCTTCTTCGAGTCACCGAGCTTGAAATCTTCCAATTCCTCGACCGGCTCCCCCATCGGTGATTACTATTTCTCTTCATCCTTTTTCTTCTCTCTGAGTCTCGTGGCTTCCGGGAGCTTCTTCAAGCTTGTATTATAACATTCTCGAGCCATCCTCTGGTCTCCTTTTTCGACACCGACTCCTTCTTCGGTGGGGAATTTCATGCTCAAGTGAGGGGTTGAGGTCACAGCCTTGAATTCATTGAGAGCTGTTCTCCCGAGGATGGCGTTGTAGGCTGATGGTCGGTCGATTATTAAGAACGGAACCATCACCGTCCTCTGCCTCGGGTACATTCCCGCTGTGACCGGAAGCTCGATGGACCCGAGTGGGAGCACTTGTTCTCCTGTGAATCCCACAAGCGAATGTCTCACCGGGATCACCTTACTTCGATCAATCTTCAATTGCTTGAAGGCTGACCTGTAAAGGATGTCAGCCGAGCTTCCTGTGTCAACCAAGATGCGGTGTATTTTGTGGTTGGCTATGGCCAGACTCAGTACCAGAGCGTCGGTATGTGGGAGAGATACCCCTGCGTAGTCGTCATCCGAGAACCCGATCACTTGTGCGTCTCGTTTTTGGGACTCTGGAGGTTTCTGCACCGAGTATACCTCGAAATCCCGTAACTGCCTTGCATATGCCTTTCGTGCCGAGTTAGACTCTCCTCCTCCTCCGAATCCCCCCAAAATTGTCTGGATCTCCAGGAGGTTTTCCTGCCGTGCTGGTCTGGCTCGGCTCCTACTTCTTTCTCGTGCGGCCCGAGGTTCTGGCCTGCGTTCCGATTCCCTTCCCATTTCCCGATTTCTTCCTCGATCATCCCGGGGATTGTTTTGATTCTGATGGGACCGATTCTGATGGGGGCGATTGTCGTGCTCCGGGTCTTGCTAAACTCTTTGATCTGCGAGGAAAATGACAAGTTTTCCGTTTTCTATGAAGCGTTCAATCAGAAGTCTCAAGGATATGCAGGCTTCTGTGCGAGGCCCGGTAATATCGTGAAACGCACAATACTGGTTGGCGTATTGTGAATGCGGATTTGCGAGCACCGGCCGAGGTTTTCGGTACATCGGGTCTCGCTTTATCTCCAGGAGAACATCCATAATGGGTGCATTGAGGGGGGTCCAGTTGTGACCCCTTAGGGACTCCTGATCCCGCTTTGGCCTAGTCTCTTCTTCTGGAACACGCTTCCGTTCTTCCTTCCAAAGGTTCTTCTTTTTTGGATTCCCGGAAGTGGATGGGCGAGTTTGCTCAGGTCCCAATAGAGCTCGAAGTGTCTCCTCCTGGTTGATGTACTTCTCGGCTTTGCTCATAAAGCCATCTAGATTCTGAGGGGGCTTCCTGGCTATATCAGCCATTAGGGCTCCATCTTTTCGGATTCCCTGAAAGAGAGCTCCGTAGATGAAATCATCGGTTGCTGCTTCGGCTTCAAGTCTAGCCTGGTTGAACCTCATGAAGAAATCTCTGAGAGATTCCTCGGGTCCCTGGTGTAATGACATCAAGGATCCGGACGGCTTTCTTCTGACTCTTCCGGCCATGAACTGCGTCAGGAACATCCTACTGAGGTCCTCGAAATGACGAATGGAGTTTGGCGGGAGGCTCGTGAACCAATCATGGGCATTGCCCGAGAGGGTCAGAGGGAATGCTCGGCAGGCCACCATCTCTGGTGTTCAATGGAGGTCCATGTGAGCTCTGAAATTATCTAGGTGCTCCACGGGATCTTCAAGGCCCGTATAAAATGGGATCTCTGGGACTTTGAACCTCTCGGGAAGGCAGATATTTGCCACCTCCTCGGTGAATGGAGAGGTGGTCTTCTGCAAAAGGTTTTCAACCAGGGAAGCTTTCCCTTTATCGTTCCGTTGAATAGCTGCGGTCAGAACATTGCATCTTTGTTCCAACCGGGCGATCATGCCTTGTACCGCCCTTGCTGCCTCGGTTTGAGCAAGGGGAGGGTTTCCTGGGACTTCTTCTTGGTTGTTCGGCTCCCCAGAGCCTTCGACTCGGCTGCCTTCCTCTTGGTTTCCTGGGTCAGTGACAGTTCGATGAAGTTCTGGAACCCGGGCTTGGAGAATAGCATTCATAGTGGCCAAATCCTCGATGCTCTTGGCCATCTGTTCCATTCTTTCATTCAAGCGAGTGAGTTGGGGATCGTTGGAGTTTCCTTCCTCCCGGGCATTCCGGTCATCCCGGGGCACTCTGTTGGCTTCTGATCTAGTATTCACCATAACAGGATTTTTTTTAGTAGAAAAATGATACAAGTCATTCCCACAGACGGCGCCAAACTGTTGAGACAGTTTCCGGTAGGTGACGTGTCGATCAGATATTTGTCTAGGTTGCTCCTGGTCCACCTGAAAAACAAGGTTGCGTCGGGGGATTCCGACAACCCCGCTCCGATGCTTAAGTGAGTGTATGGTTCTAAGAATAAATGTGCAGAATAATGCCAAAGAGATTGATTAGCATGTACCTTAACATATGAAGAGGTTCTAGTATTTATAGAGGTTGAGGAGCAGTTATTGTCCCCCTGCATCCACGGGAATCGGCAGTTACATGGAGACGTGGCTTCGGTTACGCGGATATCTCGGGTTCACAGAATTAAGATCAGAGGCACGATCCTTAATGGATGGTGTGCTAAACTGCTGGTGAGGTCACGACCCATGATCCTATTTGGGGTCGTGCGTAACATCCTTAAATCCCGGGTAGTCTTAGGATGTCTGCGGATGATGGAATCATGGTCCACTCGGGCCGGTTCAATTGAATCAGATCGGGCCCGAACGGCAGGACTGGGCCTCCGATGGGTTAATTTGTAGATTGTTGGGCCTTGGTCGGGTGTATATGATGGGCCAGATTCTCGGGTTGGGCCTAGCACCCGAGAAGGTTGAAATTATTCCCAACAAATACTATGGCTGGCCCAAGAGGCATGGTTATGGTAACAAAGCAATTTATCTGGAGAACGAGCAGTTAATTCCTCAAATGAAAGAACCTATTAATAAAAGCAACATGCCTAACGGCAGCTTTGCAGGCCAAACTACTTTCCGTGTGATCTATAGCATAGAAGCCATTTACTACGCTCACGGATGAAGATCGAGGGCCGTTATAATGGCAACGAGGCACCCCAATTCTATGTTTGGTGGGTTTGTGGAGATGTCTCTTTTTTGTGTTTTTGCCTTTTTAAGCACTTGTTGTGGTATGTATAAGTAACATAGATCCGATGGGAGTCCTATACTTTAGTAGATAAATGTTGCAAATACCATGTATTTTCTACTTCTCCTTTTTCCTTGTTCTATATAAGTTCATCTCCTGTATTTTCTTAATTTTCTCATCTTTCTCTCTCTCATTCAAGAGTTAGTTAAGACTAGTACATCAATATTGTGTGATAAAAATGTGGTATATAGCATTTCTCCCTATCAAATATAACAGTGCCTACGAGTTCCTATATATGAATTGTTGAAAAAAGTTGCGCACGATCTTCATTACATTATCACTCCATGAAAATTGTTGAAAGATTGTGTACAATTCTTGTGGAATTTTATTAGTGTGGTCTATTTATGTTAAACTTAATAAAAAGAGAAATGCTAGATATATTTTAATAATTCTATCTAACATTCATCTAATAAGATTGATGTGACACTCTCAACTGACAATAAAAAAATTAAAGAAAGAAAGAATAACGATGGAGGAAGTCAATGAATTAATTAACCCCCCCCCCCCCCCCCCCCTCCCCCTCTATCTCTCTCTCTCTCTCTCTCTGAATTTGCAAGCGAGACAGCATGCACGAGATCTTGCCATCTTCTCCGCCAAATAAATCATGAAATAAAAGTGGGTTTTAATTTCGACGCATGAAATAAGTGAAGGAAATTGCAATATTCCAATGCAATTTAAGGGGAAAAAGAAAAAGGAAAAATATAAAATTAAAATGATGCTTTGAAAAACTTGTTTCTAGGTTTGCTGAGGAGTACTCAGGACTACTTTGTTGGGCCCAACAAAGTGAACCCACATCCCATGCACCCCCGAGAAAAAACCTAGTTGAAGTAGTCCACAGGAATGGTAGGAGCTATTTTTTTTTTTTTTTTTTTTTTTTTTTTGTCTTCGATCTTTTTATCTTCCAAAAGTAAATATAACTTTTAAAATTATTATTAACTTTTAAATGGATCACTATTAAATTTTGATATAATTGTAATTTAAAAATCACATCAATTTTATGGATAAAAAAAAAAAATGATTCAGAACATTACTCCAATTTAAAGGAGTCCCACCATGGCATTAGCGATGAACGTAGCTGGTACATGATGCTGAACGATTGCCATTGAGTCCAGCTGAACGCTACCCTATTTGAGTGTATGATATGAGGAGAACAGAGCACCAGAATTGGACTTAACACTAATTGGGCCAAAAGATCTAGAAGAGCCAAGACATCTTCCTACCACTCAGCAGTAGGCCTGTAGAAATAGGACGGTTATAACCGTTTTGTAATTGCTAAACGCTTTTAAATGCTAACGACTTAAGACAGAACAATTAGTGGTTTTAAGGATAGAGGTAAGCGGTTTATAATCGCTAATCGACTACCTTAATAACTACTAACCAAATCCTCAGCCACTTCGAACAACAGTTTGATTGCGCACCTTTTGCCAGCCATGAAGGCCTTCATGAAGTCAGCCTTGGAATATAATTAGCAAATATTATTGATATTCAGGTCTCCACGCTGCACTCCTTGGGTATGCTGTCATGCTTTGAGCCGCTGAAAGGGAGAGATCCGTTTCCAATGTCCACGTCCTTGTCCCCCAGCTTCTTCATCGCCGGGTAAACCGCGTCGAGCTAAGCCGACTTTGGCTGATCAGCTAGTGAAGCACCCGCTGGCTATAGCCCCTTGCGTGCCCAAGGACGCCGCAATCTTCGCCACCGGCGCCAGCTCTGGTGCCGCTGCCAAGACTTTCACGACTCCACTCGAACGCATCAAGCTCCTCATGGTCAGCGCCGGCGTATTCGTCACCACCGGCGGAGCCTCCCGCTTCCCCATCATCAAGCTCCACCCAAGAGATCATCAGTCCCTCTCTCTCTCTCTTCAGCTTTGTTTAGATTTCTGTAAGTTTGTTTAGCTTATGTGGGTTTGTGGGCATGTGGTTTTTTAGGGGATATATCGATGGCTACTGCGGAGTATGTGGAGATTGCGGTGGACGCCGCTGGGAGAGCCTTTGCCAGGAACAAAGGCAGAGATTGGGCCTCAGCTTCCAGGGCTGTTCGTGGCAAGTATTTGCGTGCTATTGCGGGTAAGGTATTGGGTTGTGTTAGAAAATGGGAATCTTAGTGTTTGATCCATTAGGGTGTGATGCTATTGCTCTTTAATTTAATAGTAGTGGGTTGCTAAAAACGTTGTGAGATTGGCTTTAAAGAGCACAGAAACACCCTTGGTTTCTTCAACATCACGAACGGCATTCATCTTGTATGGACCAAACTGTATTCATCTGGCACCACACGAATTTAATATGCAAAACCCACTGACCAAGTCGATCTGCATTCAAGAGATTTCTAGAGCAGTTATCTGGTTCGTAGTACTTGGAGATGTTTCAGAGGATTTTTCTATTGGATTGTACTTTACCCAACTTGGTTCTGGTTGCTTTACCCAACTTGGTTCTGATTTTTCTACCGATGGCGATGCGGTTGACTTTGGTCCTGGGGTGAAATGACAGAATGTTATTGGCCACCCAGGACTGGGCGGCAGGGAGTTTGGCGAAGGAGGGAACGTCGCCATTTCCTACGTTGACAGTAACGGAGATGCCAGCGAAAATGAAAAAAAAAAAAAAGTTTTACCATCTTTGCTCTCAACGAATTAAGAAAACGAAAAAAGAAAACAAAACAAAAATACAATATGGCCCTCCCAAACAGTAAGTCATTCTTCGGATAGTCTCCGTACTAAGGCTTGAAGTTTGGCCTTCTAAACTTCCAAAACCTTTGAAAAATGTAAATTTTTTAGAAAATATGTCCATAATACGTACCCCTACTAGATGCCATTTTTAATAAAAAATTTAAAAAAATAATTAAAATTTTTTTAAAAAAACTATTTTTTATTATTATTATTATTATTATTATTATTTTTTAAATATTGCGATCGAGCGAAGAACATATTGCTTTTTTCCAACATCGTCGTTGGGCACAATGCATGCCTGCAACTCGGTGAACTCGTCTCTGTCTCTCTGAACATGGATATAGCTGATTTTCTATCATTCGATGTCTATTATACTGATCTTTCGAAGGTTATGAACGATGCCAATTTAAATTTTGTTTTGTTACGAACGACAAACAAGTCTATCATCGTTGTGGAAGAACTTAATTAATGGCCATGAGCTTGTTTGTTGATGCTCATATTCATTTTTCTCTCTGTGATTTTTTAGCATTTAAAACGTTAACTAATACCTACTTGGGGCTCAAAGATCACAAATTTTCTCTCCGGTGGAGGATATTTTCCAGAGCAAGGCGAGCTTGAGCCCGGCCGAGATCAACGAGCTGATGATTGCGAACCAAAACTCGAAGAGTCGGGCTATAAAATCAGTCATCATGGCGTTGCAAACGGACGGTAACCAGAGAGGTGTTGAGAATATTGGGTCGTGATTGAGAAATAACACCACCCCAAACACCCATCTTTTTAAAAATAAAAATAAAAATAAAATTTTAGTTTATTTTTTTTTTTTTTAATTTTTTTAATTGAAAAATGGCACGTGGTATGGATATTATGGGGATATCTCGCTAAAAATAGAATTTTTCAAAGATTTTGATAGTTTGGGGGTCAGAGTTTAAGCTTTGATAGTTTGGGAGGCTATTCAGAAAATGATTGATAGTTTGGGTGGTTAAATTATATTTTTCCCAAAAAATAAATTCTGATATGGTAATGCCACGTCAGGGTTTATGTATGTGGGTGTGGGAAGTTGGATGTAAGCCTAGAATTTCTTTTTCAGAAGTAGGAGTAGGCAGTTAATAACTGATAACCGGCCACAAGAGCTGATTTTGGTTTTTTATATTTAATATAAAAAATATAAGTCAGTAGTGAATCGACATTATTGACTAATTGAATCAGCTGGAGCCCAAAACGCTCATATCAGCCCATTACAGAAAGGGCCCAACATTCAAGGGAAGCTCATATAAAACCATGACCAAGAAAGTCCACGTTAGCTTGCCTCTTCTCTTTTAAGAAAGTCCCACAGGGGCATGAGCACAACCAAAGCTGAAGAAAGGGGAAGTCCAATTATAATTTTTTTAATAAAAGACATTTGATCCTCTACTTCATCAAAGGAAGGATACTACAACACGGCAATGAAGCTGAAGAAGTCGTTTTTACGTTTCTTTTATATTCTTCAAATAACGAGGGTAGTTTTAAAATTATTAATTAATCAAAATTTAATAGTAATCAATCATAAGTTTTATAGTAATTTTAAAAATTATATTATTATTAAAACACAAAAAAGACTTCTAAAACTACTCGGTGAAGCTTGGTAGCACTGTAAAACCAAGTAACTTTACAAGTACTTTTCTTCCAAATATTACTTATCAAATAAATATTCTTCCAAATATTAGTCACTTACATATCAGTGCATTGCTTAATTTAAACAAACGAAACTGAAATTGTGAAATATTATATATCAAAAACCAGGCATGAAAGATCAAGTGATCCTTAGATATAAAAAATTGGAAATTATGCAGCAAACTCATAAAATGAATAGAACTAAGCTATATAGACTTCAACTAAGGGCAATAGGAAACATATCTGTGGATTGAGAAGAAAGGGGCTCAGTGGGAAGATGACTGTAAAATGGGCTGGCAATTTTTGACACGACCCGTGAACCCGGCACGAACACGACACGAAAAATTCAGGTTTGGGTTTATCATTATCGTGTTCGGGTCATAATCAGGTCAACCTGATTATGACACGGTTTCTTGAAAAAAAAAAAAAAAAAAAAAAAAAAAACGTGAAAATGAAATCGTGAATCGGTGAATCAGTGAGACACTAAGAGAGTAAGAGTCTGAGACAATGAGACTTGAGAACAAAACCCTAGCCGCAGCAGACTGCAGACTTGCACCGCATCACTGCCGCACCACTGCTACTGCATCACCGCCGCACTGCTGCTACTGCATCACAACCGCACTGCAGTACCGCTGCTACCGCATCACAGCCGCACCGCTATACCGCTGCTACCATATCACGGCCGCATCGCAGTACCGCCACACGCCCTTCAGGCTTCATCACTTCCTTCAGTGCCCGAATCAGTGGAAATTGGAATCACCACTTGACAGTCTTCACCGAATCACCATCACCGTTCACCCAGCCCGGAAAGAAGTAATACCCACTGGCCACTTCAATTTCGTCTCTCTGCCCTCTGCTTCTCCTCTCCGACTCTCCCCCTGGTATACCCTGATGCTCACTCAAACAAAAACATGTATATACATATGGGTTTTGATTGATTTTTTGAATTATTTGAATTAATCGTTGATCAGTCTGTAATTGTGAAAGTCTTCTGAGTTGGAATGTATAGCTGGGGGCCAACGATTATCAGCAATTTCCATTTGGATATATGTATTCGGGTCGGGTTAACGGGTTACCCTATTATTAATTGTGTTTATCGGGTCGTGTTCGGGTTACCCGATTATTAATCGGGTCACGTGGTTCAACCCGATTAATAGTCGGGTCGGGTTCGTGTCAAACCTGCTTACGTAATCGGGTCGGTCGGGTTGACACGAACCCAACCCGTGAACCCGAATTGCCAAGCCTTCTGTAATATGAGATACGCAAGGAAGTCAAGCTCTCTAAAATATACTTTCCTCTAAAAGACCAGTTCTTCTATCTACTACTTTAGACCATATACTTGCTATGTATCGATAAAAATAGTACCCAAAGAAAGTTGAATATGCTGCTGTTGCAATGGCCTTCGCTAAATAGGACTTCCCTGTTCTAGATGGACCAAATGAGTTTTTTCCCCTCTCTTTGCTACATCAGATCAAATGCAATTTTTAATTGCAAAAAGTATCATACAAGACACTATTTAAATTAGTGATTACAGATTTACAGGAAGAAATAACACAGAAAATAGCGTGCAAGTAGATTGCTAGTTCTTTCTTCACTCTTTGAGAGTTCACATTCCACCTTCTACTAGAAATTCCAAATCGAGTTCTCTACCAATTTTTAATCTTCCATTGACATAAATTTCACTTTCAAGCAGACAGGTAGAAAAAAGCAGTGAATGCTAAATCCTTGTCCCTTATTTATAGATGCGAATTCGGTGGTGGGGATAACTCTCAGAATGAAACTTTGTATACTCAAATGGTTTTTCTAATGGGTCTTAAACCCCATAATAATTCTTGTTATTTTCTTAATATGTTTCTGTACAATTGGAAGATAGACTAATCGGATAATCAAACTGATGCAGGAGAAAATCAGACACTAGATTTGAAAATTATTTATTGAATAAGATCAGTCCGAGAATGGAAAGAATCGTACAAAATATTTGAATAATACAAATATCTACCGAGTTGTCAACATCCATCAAGGGAATGAAGGAAATAAGAGATTATCGTCAAATCCCTTGATTCATCTTTTACAGAATTTTCATATTTATATTTACGTTGTCGTCAAGTAATATTATAGTTAATATTTTTTTTCCCTAAAATATGGTCATTCTTTGGCACCAAGTATTTTCCATTAATTTGGAGATATTCTTTGGTACAAATTATTTCCATAATATGCTTATTTGTATTTATTTCAAGTCTTAGGAGATTTATTAGGCTTTTCGGGATTTTGCTATTTTTGGCAAAATTCTTCTAAAGACCTAATTTTTAGCTATTTAAGTCCGGCTTGTGGACTTTTTTTCAACAGATTATTGTTATTGATTAATTATCAAAATTCGGAGTTTTCTCTCTGTTTTTGGGGTGATTTTCTTGTTTCTTCCTTGCAAATTACTTCTTGATTAGCCTACAGAATAATCGCTATTGTGTTCCGGCGTCACAAACAATCAATGAAGCAATGGCAAATATAACTCTAAAAATGGTCCTTTCTACCTGCTCTGACTTGGCCGCTTCTGTCAAGATGAGGATAATTAAGGCCAATACTCCAAGCAATGACAGGTATTTAAACACTCTTTCACAGCACAAAGAATTCTAATGCCCTACTATTATTACTATACACAAACCCTCCTTTCGCTGGTTTGGGTCTTTTTTTTTTTTTTTTTTTTTTTTTTTTTTTTTCTTTTTTTGTATGTTTTTTTAGGAAAAGAGAATCCAGAACGTACAAGGATACCAATTTTTTTATGAATTCAACAGAAAGAATATAGCATATCAGAGTTTTCTTTCACTGTTATACGTACCTGAGAGAAAGGGAGAGAGTAATTGTTGATTGTACAATATGACCTCTCCACAAATCATTTCATTTGTTTCTAGTAGGTTTGTATAATCTATGCGTACGGTTTCCATCGTAGCTCTAAAGAAACAAGAATTACTAGAAACTGAAAGTCAGAAATTTCAGGACACATTCTTTGCTAATTGATTGTCTTGCATTTATGGTACAAGTGGTATTTTTTACCACTCGATTCTTATTAACATTGAAAGCATCCCCAGGTTGAACCATAAAACGAAAGCAGATAAGCCAAAACTTAAGACACAATTATTAAGGAACTAACCTGTAAAAAACTGGGGAAACTTAACAGGCAGTATGACAGCCTCTTGCAATATAATGCCTGTTTGGCACTCTCAAGACAAGCCACATCACTCCACTTCAAATTCGGTTTCTCCCTAATTAATTTAATGATCGTTCCCTTCTCAACCCTTGGACTTTGTCCTTGGTCTCGTAGCAGCTGCTGCATCACCATTAGGCCCATTTCCTCCACAATCAAGAATGGCCCTTATCACCTCTGCCCTCCTCAAATATTCCAAAAATTTCTGAGTAATCGCTTTCTTAATCTTTGGATTCTTCTCGTACTTCAAATGGATCCTTCATGCAGGGCATAGTGGATTCACAATAGTAAATAACAATAGAATTACAATTTTTTTCAAACCAAGATTCTATCAAAGAATAGAGACAAAAGGGACAGAAAATCACTCATTGAGTATTTCATATTGATAAATTGATAAAATTACATAAACCTGAGACTAAAGCCATCTTAATATTCGAAACCCTTAAAAATAATGATAAAAAAAATTGAAATAAAAACATTTTGCAGTACAAATAATACAAAACGACAACTTTTGCCTAGTAAACATTGGAATTACAAAATGTTCATGAAATACAAAATTGTATCCTATTGATCGATCGGATGATCTATCGATCCTATTGATCTATCATGATTGATTGGATGATCTATCATGATCGATCGGATGATATATCATGATCAATTAGATGATCTACCATGATTGATCGGAATATCTATCGATCCTATTAATCTATCATGATTGATCGGATAATTTATCATGATCGATCGGATGATCTACCATGATTGATCGGATGATCTATCAATCCTATTGATCTATCATGATCGATCGAATGATCTATCGATCCTATTGATCTATCATGATTGATTGGATGATCTATCATGATCGATCGGATGATCTATCATGATCGATTGGATGATCTACCATGATTGATAGGAATATCTATCGATCCTATTAATCTATCATGATTGATCGGATAATTTATCATGATCGATTGGATGATCTATCATGATTGATCGGATAATCTACCATGATTGGTCGGATGATCTGTCATGATTGATCGGATGATCTACCATGATTGGTCAGATGATCTATCATGATTGATCGGAAGATCTATCATGATCCTATTGATCTATCATGATTGATCGAATGATTTATCATGAACGATCGGATGATTTATCATGAACGATCGGATGATCTATCATGATTGATCGGATGATTTATTATGACCGATCGGATGATCTACCACGATTGGTCGGATGATCTATCGATCCTATTGATCTATCATTATCCATTGGATGATCTACCATGATTGATCGGATGATCTATCGATCTATCATGATTGATCGGATGATCTATTATGATCGATCAGATGATCTACCATGATTGATCGGATAATCTATCGATCTTATTGATCTATCATTATCAATCGGATGATCTATCTATCCTATTGATCTATCATGATTGATCAGATGATTTATCATGATCGATCGGATGATCTACCATGATTGATCGGATGCTCTATCGATCCTATTGATCTATCATGATCGATCGGATGATCTAACATGATTGAGTTGTAATTAAAATTAAAATTAAAAAAATAATAAAAAAAACCATTTTTTTGAAAATAGAAAAACTAAAATTAAAAAAAAAAACGAAAAAATAAATGAAAATTAAAAAACGGAAAAGAATTTTATTAAAAAAAAGAAAAAAAGAAGAAGAAAACAATCTAAAAGTAAAAAGGAAAAACTAGTTTTCTATTAAAATAAAATAAAAATGAAAAAGAATTTTATTTTATTTTATTTTTTTAAAAAAATACAAACAAAAAAATATAACTGATATTCAAAAAAATTAATTAAAAGATAAAAAAGGCTCATATTGAGCATTTGGGGGGGAAGGGGGGCGTTCACGTCCCGCGCGCGCCTCACCCAAAAACAAATGTTTAATTTTTGTTTTGTTTTTTATTTTTTCAAATTTTATTTTTTTTTCCTTTCTAAAAAGCAGCTATACTCTCTCTCACTCACTCTCAACTCAGTCCATTTCTCAACTCTGTCGTCTCACTCGTCTCTCTCTCTGTCTCACTTTCCAGACACCGTCGGCCACCACCTGCTGCCGCTCTCCGTCGACCACAGGTACGTCCTCTCTCTATCTCCCTCACTTTCTCACTCTCTCTCTTGCACTCTCTGCCACTCTCACTCTCTCTGTCTCTCTCTCTCTCTCTCTCTCTCTCTGTCTGTCTCTCTCTGTCCGGTTTTGGATTTGGGTCTGATTTTGTGTCCTTGATCATAGGGATTTCCATGGTATAAATCTCACTGACAGTTATCGGAGAAAACTGAATTTTTTTTCAATATTTAAAAGCTTTGGGTTTTGCTCATATGGGTCTCTGGAAATGGACTTTCACAAAGAGAGAGAGAGAGAGAGAGAGAGAGGGATAAGAGTGGGATTAGAGACTAAAACGGTGGCTTAAGAGTTTGGCTATGTTTTTGGGTTCTGAGAGATTTGGAAGCGGGAGGAGATTTAGGTGGACAGGTGAGAACTTAAATAATTTTTTATCTTTTATCTTTTTTACATAACTAAATTATTTTATTTTCAGGAGCTTGAATTTGTGAGGATGGTGAGAGTCAGTGTGTTGAATGATGCTCTCAAGAGCATGTACATTGTCGAGAAGAGGGGGAAGCAACAGGTCAGTGATTTCTTCTGGTCATGCAGAACCATGGTTTGTTCGATTGCGTTCTTATAATTTTATTTATTTATTATTTTTAATTTTGTTTTGAAGGTTATATTGTGGAGTTTGAGTATGTTGACGATCACAGATCTGGAAAATTTGTGGTTGAACAAGGGCGGGGTTATAAGTCCTCGATTTGATGTTGGTGTTAAAGAGATTGAACCCTGGACTGCCAGGCTGCTTCCGTCTGGTAGCAGCTTCATATGGCAGTTTTTTAATTTTTTTTATTTAATTTTAGTAACGTGTGAACACACGTTACTAAAAAAATAATTTTTTTTTTTTCCTTTTTATATACATTAGTAACGTGCTTTTTCTCTAAAACAATTTTTATAATTTATAATTTAGTAACGTGCAAAAATATTAGGCCACTAAATAGTGACGTGCGACAATTTTGCGGGTTACTAAATTTTTAGTAACGTGCGAAATATTACGCGTTACTAATTAGTAACGTAGTGTCAATTTCCACATTATTAAAATTATTTTAGTAACTATGGGTTTAGTCACCTGAAAATCACGTTACTAAAGTAATGTTACTAAATTTTAGTAACGTGCAAAAGGGTTTTGCACGTTACTAAGGTTAGGTTACTAAAATCTAAATTTTTTGTAGTGACCCCACAATAAATAATTTTTCACTAATCACTACAAGAATACGATGAACAACTTAAAAACTTTTCACACTATATTCAAAGAACTCTAACTTCACACGATTGTCACAAATCTTCTCCCATTCATGCACCATTAATATTTCCCAAAAGGAATCAACGCTCTTCACTTTTAAACATAAAATTGTTCTCTGCAGAAGAAAAAAAAAATCATCAAAAGCATTAACATCAAGAGAATTTGATAAAATATTTTCTACCCCAAGGAAATCAGCTTTGTTAACATCCAAATCAAAGACTTTATTTTTAGGGCTTTCATCAAGCACATGATTTATAGAACTCTCGTCAACAAAATTTTTAATATTATCTAAAAGATTTACCTTTTCCAACGTTTCATTTTTATCAAGATAAATGTCGTAGATTAGTAAAGAGACCCAATTTATTACAGATTTTTTCTATTGATCATACGACAAAAAACCTCCCACAAGATCTTTATTGATATCAGTATCATACGTTGGTAGAGTATCCCAATCCACTAATCCTTGTGAAGTATCTTCAACATCTTCATGTTCAACATCATCATAAACATCCCCATGTTTGAACTCTTCATCAACAAAATCGTCTTCTAGGAACTCTTCATCAAAAATTCATCAACTGTTTATAATTAAGGTACTCTTAAACCTAAAATTTGGGGTATTACACTTCGTCCCTCCCCTATTATAAACAACATACACTTGTATTTCCAGACCTCCACTTCTTCCTCTTTTCACCAGCTTCATCAATAACACACATAATTGTTCTTTCATTTTGTTCTATGTAAGATGTGTACTATAGCTTTTTTCTTTTCTTATTTCAAAATTTATAGAAAAACACAGAATTCATTAGTTGTATTTTGATGGGATTATTTACGAAAGGGAGAGATGAAAGTCACAATGAATAAACTATGTCTTATCAATCTTTTGGGGTGGTTTAGCCACCTCCCACCCGATTTGGACAAAAGTAGCTCCGACCACCCTTTAATTTGTTTGTTTATATATATGAGGTAAGGAATCCCTCCAATGCAGGGCACTCCGTGTACTAACTCATGTTGGGTAAACTTAGGACTTATGCAAAGTGTACCTTAATGATATATTAACGCATATTTATGAAGTTTTGACATCTATATTTTTTGTGATACAAAAATTGTTTTATAAAATACTTCATCTCCTTTTGTATTAAGTTTTTCCTTTTTTATTTATTTTTTTTTTTTAAAAGGTAAAAGAATAGTATATAAATGGGAAAATTATAAAAAAAAAAAAAAAAGAAAAAAAAAAAGTCACCATCTGAACTACCAAGTGTACTAATACGAGACCCCATACTACCAAAGAGTGCTAAAAAGGCCCCTTTTATCGAAATATTTCTATAATACTATTGCCATGTGTCATATGTTCGATTAAAAAATTAAAACAATTTAAAAATTAAATTTAAGAGTCAAAGAAAAATTAAAAATATATAATAATAAAAAAACTAAAAAAAAAAAAAATTATGAAGGGGTGGCTCGGCCATCCCCCAACCCGATCTAGGGTGGCCGAACCACCACCAAGACCCTTCGGGGTGGTTCGACCACCCCCAAATGTCAAAGGAGCCACCTCCGTTTGACCTGGGTGTGGGTTCAGCCACCCCAGATCGGCCGGTCTAGGGTGGCCGAACAACCTCCATGGCCCATTAAAGTGGTGTGGCAACCCCTAAGGGTCAAACCGTAAACTTTTTTATTATTATTTATTATTATTTTTTATTTTTCTCTTTGGCCTTGTGGGGTGGCCGAACCCACCCTTAGGCCAAATAGGGTGACAGAGCCACCTCCAAGGCTCTTGGGGGTGGTTTCGATCACCTCATTTTGATATTTGGTGGTAGTTCGACAACTCCCAAACCGGCCATGGGGCTTTTTTTTTTTTCATTTTTTTAAAAATTTTTTAAAGCTTTTAATTTTCGTTATTTTCATTTTTTCAAATTTTTTGATTGAATATATGACACGTGACAAGGGTATTATAGGAATATTTCGACAAAATTGGTCTTTGTGGCACTCTTTAGTAGTTTGGAGGGTCATATTACACTTGGTAGTTTACGGGACTACTTTAAAAACGGCTGGTTGTTTGGGTTTTTTCTTTCTTTTTTTTTTTCATAATTTTCCCTATATATAAAGTGAACAAAAAAAATTTTCTTGTGCTGCTATGTGTGCGTCAAAAATATCATATTTGGAACAATAAACTAGCTATAGTACGCAAGAAGTAATATGGTCCAAAATAAGTACGTTGGTGGTTATTTGTAATGTAATATGTAACGGTTTATGATACGAGGAATCCCAGGAGTTTATGGTATGTAAGCATAGAAAGTACTGCCAATCGAAAGTTGAAGTCAATGATTTATCACATTATTATAGTGTTGTATTGAAAAAAAGAAAAAGAAAAAATCTTAAATTCATGTTGCGTTTGTCAAGGTAAACTTTGTTAACCATTGATTGTATAGTATGATTCAGATCCCTGATTTCACCCAGGTAGATGGGAAGTTGGGGGAATAAAAAGTATTATATTCATTGTCAAAGTAACCAAAAAGTTAGAAAATTAAAAAATAAAGACTAAGAACATCTAATGGACTGCTATATGGTGAAATGATAATAGGTTTGAGAGCATAAAGAATCACAAAATACATAACATAAGCCAGTTGAAAATTCATAATTCATCTTTCCAATAAAAAGAAGAAAAAAAAAATGATTAGTTGGTGTAGTAATTCTTAATGGAACATGTATAAATTATACAACAAAATGAATAAAGTTATACCCACCGCTCCATTTTCTTATCAAAGATTCCTGGCCCATAAGTTGAAATGAACATGTCAACAAGAAGGGGGAACTGCATCAATATGAATAGGGTGATGGGTACACCAGCCAAACAAAAGACAGGAATGAAAATCCATGATGCTCCACGTAGCATAAGTAAAAGAGCAGCAGAAAAGGCTATCATCATGGCTGCAATAGAGAAGAAAAGAGTGGAAAGGCCTATGATCATCTTTCTCGGCAAGGATTCAAGGAAATCGTCTTCTGCATAGCGTGATGTGAGGATTCCCAAAAACATCAAGACTGAAGTTGAGGAGGAGAAGAGAGACAAGGCATCGGATATTATAAGGGATTTGATTCTTGTACAACACCAATACAACAACTACACAACAACCCCTCACATGAGGGTGGGTCCCACATACTGGGGCCCACCCTCATGTGAGAGATTGTTGTACAGTTGTTGTATTGGTGTTGTAAATCTAACATTTTTCATATTATAAAGACCATGAACAAATTTTCATTTAAGAATATTGGGAAGCCTGTTTCTTGGTTGTTACCGCCTGGAACGGTAAAGATTGCAGCAAAGATAATAGTAACAATGAGAGCGCCTACCCCTGTACAAGACGTTGCTGTGTCCTTCATCCATTTCTCTCCCTCTTTCATCAAGTCCTTGTGGTTCTTCGTAAACAATTGCCTAGGAGTGAAACCATCATCGTTGAACGATTCCTTAATCTTGGGATGGACCATGCTCTCCACTTCCTGCAGTGTTGAACTAAATCTTATTAGTCCCACCTTATCCCCGCCAAAAAAAACTAACTCTTAAACTTACACCTAAATTGCAATGTCCTCCAAACTTTAAAGAGTTGCAATTGACCCCCCAAACTACCTATCCTTTTAAGAGAAGATTCTAACGGAGGGTGCTAAGTGAAAGGGTAAGGTAGTTTGGGGATCAATTGCAACTTTTTAAAATTTAGCAGTACATTGCAATTTGGGTGTAAGTTTGAAGGGGTAAGTGATCAAAGTTTTCCAAAAAGAAAAAAAAAAATGAAAGCTACTAATATATAAATTTAATACCCTATTGGTCGATCACACTTGCATAAAGACAGAGAATTTAATTAACCTTATAAATATTAACATTAAAGTTAAATATGTTAAATAATTGAATAATGTTTTTTGCACAACTTTTGTACAAATTTTGTATAGCTCTAATAATTTTTTTTTTTAAGATCAACCATTAAATATTTAAGAAAATAAATTCAATAGTTAATATAAAAAAAAAAGGGGTACCTTTTTCCCCCATGAACTACCAAAAAATGCGCAATGCCCCTATGAACTACCAACTCGATCAAAATAGAGCATTCAACTACCAAAGACAACCATTTTCCCCCATTCCGTCAGTCAAAGGGGTTAAAACAAACGGTCAACGGGTCATGTGCCGTTTTATATGGGGGCATGTTGGAAGATGATGCTAGTTCATGGGGGAAAAGAGGAAGATGGTGGTAGTTCATAGGGGGAAAAGAGGAAGAAAATGAGGGTAAAACGGCGTGTGACTGACGGAAGGGGGAAAATGGTTATCTTTGGTAGTTGAATGCTCTATTTCGGTCGAGTTGGTAGTTCATGGGGGCATCGCGCATTTTTTGGTAGTTCATGGGGGAAAAGGTAATTACCCAAAAAAAAATTTGATTAAAGTTGTACAACAATCATTTCACTAAATGAGAACTGATTATGTACATAGAATGATCTTAAATCATTCTTTATCCAAAAGACAAAATTTATAAAAGAGTGAGTATAATCATATAAATATATACTTTAACTTTTTTTACTTTATCCTACAAACTTAAAATTTATTTACTTTATTTTTTATTATTTCTTCTGTGTTCATAGGCATCTAGGATCCTATTCTCCATTTAGACTTTTAACATTCATGTAGGAAGAATTCTTTGCCAATTAGGAACCTTACATATCTCCTCGAATGACATATTACCAGATAAGCCCCTTCTCCTTGCTGCACATATACAAAATTGTAGTATATTTTGTGCAGAGTCTACAGTTAGAAAATTTCCAAGTAATAAAATATATGCAGAAACTATGAAATGTCTAATAAAATTAGTGGGGCATGTCACAAACAATGATGTTGCCCTGCTCCAAGGCCGATTGACCATATTATACGCCTTGCTTACACGTACGACCAAAAATTAAGTTGGCCTATTTGAGGTTATTGAAGAACTGGACACAAGTATCCTCTCAAATGTACTCTCAAACATCTCTTCCTGTCACTTGCTTGAATTCATTTTCTCCTTATTCGATCACAAATTTTAGCGTCGGAGGTGCTACTGACGACCCGCCAGGGCGACCACTGTGACCCTTCTTCTGTCTCGGGAGGTTCTTGCATTGTGGGCCACCCACGTAGCATTTATACTAACAGGTGGCGCCGATTGTGGGATATATATATAGCCAGTTGCTTGGTTTATTGTCCACACGATCCAGCAACACTCAGGATGCCCAGTTCGAGATATCTGGTAGCCATCAATCCCCACTTGCAATATTTGCTTATTGTGAAATAGAAAGAATGAGAACGAATCTGAAGGACTTCATGGCTTGCTTTGACTGGGAAAATTAAAGCTCACAGTCAATGATCTAGATCAGAAGGTGGTCCTAACCAGAGTAGTTCATGAATGCAGAGGAAATAATAAAGGCTTTCACCAAGCAATCAAATTAAGTAGAACTGCTGGATAGAAAGCAAAAGGATTGTCGGCGGAGGGAAAGGGACATCTGCCCTCGGCGCCTACGTACACAAACGCTTCCTGGTGTTCCAGACTTGAAAAGTAGCCGCGTGACGCCACCCGCCGCATTTCATATCATTCAACGCGCGCCTCTGAGGAGGATGTCCTGATGCTTGTATGAAAAGATCTCAGATTCAGGTGGCCTGAAACGCTAAGGTCAAACCCTTGAAACCGCAAAACAAATAAATATAGCATGTACCACCGCGACTATAGTCACCACACCGGAGACTGCTTCGAACTGAGCAGATTGCTAGAACGAATGGTGAGAGAAGGGAATAGACCAGAGAGGCCATCAATCTCCGCAAAGATAGCAGGAAGCCCAACAAGATCGTCAGAAGCCTACACCACCTTGAAGCCCCAAGCCATGCGGGAAAATTTAGACTATAGTACGTAGGGAGATTTGCTGGCGAAGGCCATTCCAATTTCTCACGGAAAGCACACATTCAGCGGACAATGGATTGAGAATTATTCTCCCACGGGGCGCACCCCAAAGCTCAGAAGATTCGAGAATACTTTCTCATGGTCATAGAGGAGGAAGCCAAAGGAGTTCAACACCCCCACGACGAAGCCTTTGTGGTGACTTTTTCCATCGCTAACTTCAGTACTCGGCGGATACTGATAGACAATGGCAGTTTAGCAAACATACTCTTCCTGCCCGCCTTCGACCTAATGGACCTCGGGCGAGACATTAATCTACATCCTGTGAGCTGCAGTGCTGCACATTAGTAGGCCTCGTAGGAGAGGAAGTCTATCCTGTCGATACCATTGACCTGCCCATTACCGCAAACGGCTATCCTTGACAAACAACGGTGATGGCGTCATTCTTGGTGGTAGATAGCTCACCGGTGTATAACGCCATCATCAGGTGAACAATGGGTAACAAAATGAAGGCAATGACTTCCACGTATCACCTAAAGATGAAATTGTCGACGGAGCACAGAGTGGAAGAAGTGAAAGGTGATCAAGTTTCAGTGTTGAGGTGCTATCTTGCATCCCTTAAAGATCTACAAGCGAATGCTACATTAGCTGTAGGCGAGGTTGAAATGAGGAATGAACAAACCCTACAACAAACTGAACCAGTAGAGGAGTTCATCGATATACATTTAGGTGAAGACCCCAGTCGGACAATGCTCTGGGGCAGCCATTTAGGAAAAAAACACTAAGCTTAATTAGCTAGTGGAATTCCTTTAAAGGAATGAGGACGTGCTCGCCTGGACGTACGATGCCATGCCAGACATCGACTCCAACCTGATAGTAGACAATCTCAATGTGGACCCCAAGATTAAGCCTATAAAACAAAAAATGATAAGTTTCACACCAAAAAACAACTTGGTGATTGCCGATGAGGTTGACAAGTTATTGCAAGTCCGTTGCATCAGACAAGTATAGTATCTAGAATGGCTGGCCAACATAGTTGTGGTGAAGAAGCTCGGCGAGAAATGGGGAATGTGCGTAGACTTGACTGAGTTGAATCACGCTTGCCTCAATGATACTTTTGAGTTTCATGGATGTTTTTTCTGGCTAAAACAAAATTTGAATGGAGTCGTCAGATCAGGAAAAGGCATAATTCATCACTGACTACTATGGAGTCATTGCCTTTTGGCTTAAATAATACAGGAGCCACATGATAGAGGTTTGTGAACTCCATGTTTGAAGCCCAGATCGAAAGAAATCTGGAGATTAAGTAGAAGACTTTCTAGTATAAAGCTAAGCCGCCGAGCAGCATCAAGCAAATCTATTGAAGACCTCTGAGGCAGTAAGGAAGGTTCATATTCCCGCGAAGTGCGCCTTCAGAGTATCATCAGGCACATTAGTAGGCTTTGTGGCTTCTGAGCGAGGGATTGAAGCCAACCTCGAGAAAATCAAGGCGGTCTTGGAGATGTGGCCACTATGAAGCACAAAGGAATTGCGGCGCCTAATTGGGCAGTTGGCAACCTTAAATCGATTCATCTACAGATCCACAAATCGTTTCCTTCCCTTCTTTAAAGTCCCACGGAAGGCATTCAAATGGAATGCATAATGTGAAAAGGCGTTCCAGGAGCTCAAAAACTATCTCAGGAAGCTCCCGCTCCTTAGCAAGACAAAACTTTGTGAACCACTATAGACATCTAGTAGTAATACGGATGGCTGTCAGCTCGATCGGTTCTAATCTGGATTGAAAACTAGGCGCAGAAACGTGTCTATCATACCAGCTGAGCCACATCCAGAGGAAAACATAGCTACCAAAAACTAGAGAAACTTGTATTCGCCCCAGTCACTTCAGCATGAAGGCTAAAACCTTACTTCTAAGCACGTATCGTCATAGTCATGACTGACAATGTAGCGCCCAGCCTTTACTTAATGAAAGCGTAAGTGAAAATCTACAATCTCTACTAATTAAGCACTACTAACTCAACTTCAATATTATTAGAGTTTATATATCTCACAAGTTGAATTTGTTTATTTATATTTTTATTGTTTATTGCTCTCATGATCTACTGACGTTCAAGGCACGAAGCTGAAATACGATTAGAGATGGTGTTGCGAGTGTTGTGTTGACGGATGTTATCCTAGTATGGAAGAGTAAGATGCCATGTTCTTTGCTTAAGACTTATGTGTATACGTGATATCTATGATGGAGTGATCGTGTGCACATATGTCCAAGCGACCGATGAAAAGTATTAATATAGAGGGGTCTATATGCAGAATCTTTCAAGCGGTAGATTGAAACTTCTACA
The DNA here is from genome assembly GCF_958979055.1 of Alnus glutinosa. NCBI lineage: Eukaryota > Viridiplantae > Streptophyta > Magnoliopsida > Fagales > Betulaceae > Alnus > Alnus glutinosa. The sequence goes on from NC_084895.1 coordinate 9,865,770, forward strand.
TATGTTCACAGCTATATAGTATGATTTAAATGTTTTCTAAATAGTCGGTGTTTGCTGCATTAGCTGTTGGTAAATTGTGGCTAATATAGTGCTCGCACGACTAAAAATAATATAAAGGTTGGTTCTTTGTGAAAACTCAGTTAGTCTTATACCACTGAGGTCTTAGTATGAGGTATACTAAGGCGGTGAACTCATCATTTCACCTATGCTGATGTGGATACCACCACAACCGTGTAGATGATGTTCCTGTGATTGCAGGTACTCCTAAGGTGGACGATGATCCGGTAGCACACTACTTGGGTTACTACGATTGATGCACGTAGCGACGATCGCAGTGGGGTAGGACTATGGTGTCCTTATTTTTGGTATTTTTGTGTATGGCTTGATGTGTGGGTCACACCATAATTTGTATCAGCCATACTTTTGTAGTTACATGTATTAAACTTTAAACAGATAGATTGTATTATGGCTCACATATGTTTAGACAACTAGTGTGTTTATAGTTATGCTTTCCCGCTTTATTGATGTTATCATAAAGTCTTCTGTTGTAGATGTAACTCTGTATATCAGGTGCATGTTATGGGCATGTGCCTATGTTGGCTGAGCGACATATTCTCGTGCCACTGCGATGACTCGTTTCACGTTTTGTATAAAAAAAAAAAAAAAAAAAAAAAAAAAAAAAAAAAAGGGTCGTCACACTAGGAGGTTGGAGTCTTAGAAACAAGTTTTGGGGGTTATAGCCTGTAGGCAAAGAAACAGAAATGAAACAAATAGCATGCATAACATTGTGATGTATGATTGATTGTGCTAGACGTATTGGTATGCCTATGTTTCTTGGTATGGGATGGGGAACATCTGTATAGTGATATTCGGTTGTTTTGTATGGCATACTATGAGATAACGTGTATGCGGGAGTGTATGTATTACATGAAGTCTCCAAAGGCTCGGAATATCATGTATGCATGTGCGACTGAGTACTGACATTGAGTAGATTTCACGTGATAGGATGTGCTAGGTGTGCGTGTAATACGTGCGTTCCCCAAAAGTATGGAGCGTTATGTATTCACGTATGACCGAAGTATAACATTGAATGGATTTGTTGTATTTTATATTGATGTAAGGTTTTGGGATGTACATATGCACATATTTCCCTAAGGTATGGAAGAAATGCATGTGTCCATGGCCGAGATGTTATGTCAATTACTCATTTACGATACATGTTTGGGACGTGCGTATATTAGAATTCCCTAAAAGCATGGATGACTCATATGCGCGTAAGGTCGAGACATATATAGTGTCAACTTGGTCTTAGATGCTCACATATGCTTGCATTTTCCTAAAGGAACAGAAAGCTTGTATATGGGAATGTCTGAGTCACTTGAATCATTATTATGTATTGTTTTGGTTATTCAAATTATCATGGTTTACTTTATTGGTTATGAGACATTTTATAAACCTATCATGTCATAGTTAGCCATTATTGTAAACATATGGTAAAAATGTAAAGGTTGGCTTACTGCGAACACCAGTGAGTAATTATATTGCTGAGATCTTGGTATTATGTACTGAGGTGGTGAACTCATACTTTCACATTTACGGATGTGGTTAACCCTACAACTGTGCATATACTGATGCTTTGGCTGGAGGTTTAGCGGATATAGAAGTTGATCCCGTAGCACAGTATTTGGGATATTGCAACTGAAGCTGAACGGGACAGTTGTAATGTGATGGACCACGGGTTGTCCATCTTTTGTAGTTATTTTGTATATGACTATTGCCATTTGTGACACATAGTTTGATAGCCATTCTTTGGTATGTAAATAATGTTAAGTTTAAGCCTTAAGATAGATGTCATATGGCTCTTTGTTGTAATTAATTTGTGATAGATTTATATGACGTGAATTCTGGTATTTAGGTTTATGTTTTCTGCTGCATACTGTATGTTGGCTTTGCGACAAGTAGTCGTGCCACTGTAATGATCCATTTATGTTTGTATAAAAAAAAAATTGGTTCTTTATATAACTAATCTGATTAATAACAAGCTGGCAGATCTAGATTCACAATGGGTACATAAGGCTTCACTGGCGTTCCTAGGTTCACAGTTAATGGGGAAATACCTGAAAAGAATATAGTAAATTCAAACCTGGTGAGTGTAGACTCACAGGTGAGGCCTAGGCCTCCTAAATAAAATAAACATTATATGTGACGAAGCCTAGGCTTCAAGTAACACGTTAACCGAACCTAGGCTGTAACTAGAGGAGTAAAAGCAGAAAATAATTAAGATTGTGCATATAAAATTGTCATATCATTGCTTTATATATATATATATATATATATTCAATCTATGACTATGACTCGCGACCATAGATCATGAATTGTATATATATATATAGACATAAAGATATAGTATACATTATGTTTCAGTTCTAATAAATAAATATGTAAGCATCATATTATTTAAAACAGTTACTCACTTGATCATAGTATGAGATTGTGGAAGAATTTGCAATCACATACTTATTGGTGTAGGTTCTAAAGATGATGAAATGGACTAAGCTAGCATCCAAATATGAGATACCTAGTTATATTGTAATTAAATATGTTCATAGATGTTATTATTTGTATAACACTTAGATTGATGATAGTAATTAATAGGCTTTTTATGTATGTTTATGTGCCGCTTCTGGCATTTGATTTGATACAATTAAAGTATTTAGCATATTTATAATTAAGATGTATTTTAATCAGCTTTAATGTGTTATGATCCCCAAGTCTTTAAGAAAAATATATTTCGCTACCAGCCTCATCTCTGATAAGAATTTCATCTCAGTCGATGACGTAACGTTATGTGGAAGTTGAAAATTTTTCACTTACTTCTTTTTGTAAAAGGCAGAGCGTTACAACCTTTGCAAGAGTCACTTGCAAACATCATTGCCAATGAGTGGCGAAGATAAGGTTAGGGAAAAAAATTTGAAAAACAAAAACAAAAGTTTTGGCTCGGTGACAAATGCCAAAAAATGACAAGTCTTTGACACAAGCCAACATAGAAGAGGCAACCGGAAGAGGAGAGGAAAACATCATTAGATATGTAAAATCCAATGGCTTATGTAAAATAGTTAACCAAAACCCAATTTATCTAGTTTAGTTAATAGGTTTTAAAAGGCACCATACATCCGATTATCTATTCTTAACGCTATATTCTTTTTTTTATTACTTTTTTCATTATTCTATTCTTAATATATATATTTTTTTCAAACGGCCATATTTAATCATATTTGTCAATGGTCATAATGATTTATGAGTTTTAAAGTATGTTTATGCAAATTGAGAATTATGATAAGTTTTATAGTTTCATGATAAGTCATAGACTTCATGTTACGTTTGAAAATGACATGCAAAGTATATTATGTTAATGACGCATAAGTGTGTGAAAGCATGAACATGATGAGCATGAGCATGAACGAAATCACAAACGCTGAACGTGAGACCATGGGTTCAAGTCCCGTTGGCAGATCAAGTGTAAGATCGTGGATTCGAGTCCCACTGGCATCAAAAACAAGACCTTGGGTTCAAGTCCCACAGGTACTAAGAATGAAGACCATGGGTTCAAGTCCCATTGGTACCAAGTGTAAGATCGTGGGTTCAAGTCCCCCCACCACTATGAAACAATGAAAGCAAATGAAAGGCAAGCATGACATGATGATGATGTGTGACATGTTTTATGAATGATTTCATGCTAGATGTATTGGTATGTATATGATTTTTTTTGGAACAGAACATATGTATACCGTTACAGCTAGATTGTATAAAATGATTTATGTGGTATTTCATGCTATACGTAGTAATATGCCTATTAGTTTGAATGGAATAAAACATATGAATATTACTACGACTGGTTTGCATATGATGGTTTAGGTGGTTTCATGCTTAGGTGTACTTGAATACTTGCATTTAACAAAGGTTTGGAAAGCTTGTGTTGGTTTATTTTAATTGGCTACATTTTGTTGACAAAAACGCTTCCATACCAGAGACTCTATATTTCCAGAAGAATTTATGCAGAATATTTATCCTAAGATGGAAAGAGTTGAACAAGGCAATATCTGCACAGAATATCACTAAGAATGAAAGATTCTGGTGAAGGAAAGTTTCTAGAGACTTTATAGCTCAAAAAGTCAATTTTCCCTATAGCACGTCCGGACGCCTAGATGCCAGAGTCCAGACGCCTAGCTAAGAAACTTAGAGTTCAATACATGTTTGGACGCCATTAGCAGATGCAGAGGTCAGTAGGTTCCTATTTGCAGAGAAGTTCGGACACAAAAGTAAAGAATGCCGATGGAGGAGCCATTTTATGCAACCGTCCGGATGCTAGGGTTGCAAGTCCAGACGCGCTTCAGCAATTTTATGAAGTCGTAGATGCAGGTCCGGACGCCAGAAGTTAAGTCCGGACGCCACCTATGGAAATTTGAAATTGTGTAGAATTAGGTTTGTGAAACCTATTTAAAGGGGCTTCTAGGCTGTGTTTTCGTATGAATTCTGAATAGAATTCATGCGTGCTAAGAGAAGAGTTATTACGCAGAAATTGTTAGATGAGCTAATTCTCTTAGAGTTTTTGTGTTGTAACTATTCAACCATTTGATGCCTAACTATAGAGGAGCTCTAGATAAAGGGATCAATTGAAGAACTCTTTAGACAGGGTTTGGTAGAGAGGTGTTCAAGTATGGGTACTTGTTAGAGTTCATGGTACGACTGTTGCAAAGGTATTGTGAGTACGACTGTCTTGTAATTAGCTATTTCTTCTGTTAGTTGATTTCCTGGGTTTGCTGCCCTGGAGTGGTTTTTCTCTTTTCTTCAAAAAGTTTCCACCTCGTAACCAAATATTTGTGTCAATCTCTTTATTGATTTACATATTTGGTTGCATGCTTAGTTGCAGTTAATTTAGGAGTCACTATTATTTTTCAATTGGTATCAGAGCGGGTTCCCTCGTTTTTGGATTAATTTGCTGAGTGTTATCCTTGACACCTATTATCATGGCTCTAAATCTTAATTTTGTTCGTGCTTTTGATGATTCTAATTATGGCTATTGGAAAGCGTGTATGAGTTTTTTTTTTTTTTTTTTTTCTTGAAATCTATATACGTTTGGCATATTGTTGAATTTTGATGGAGTCCACCCAAAACACCAATTGCTGAATGGACTATACTTTAGAAAAAATCTCGTATTGAGAATGACAAAGCCATAAATGCTATCTGCCAAGAACTTTCAACATTTGAATTCTCACGAATCTCTCATTGTGAAACTACCCTGGAAGCATGGGAAATCCTGGAAACCACATATGAAGGCACAAACTTGTTAAATATGCCAAACTTCAAATGTTGGTTTCCCAGTTTGAAGGAATTAAGATGCTAGAGGATGAGTCTTTTAGTGAGTTTTACACTAAGATTAGTGATTTGAGAAATTCTATGATAAATCTTGGAAAGAAAATATCTTATGCAAAACTCATTATGAAGATTCTAAGATCTTTGCCTGAAAGGTTTAGAATTCAGGTGATCACCATTGAAGAAAGCAAAGATCTAGATGTGATAAAAATTGAAGAGCTTGTAGGTTTTCCTTGCCACTTGTCAAGAAGGTTAAATCCATTGCTCTTAAAGCTGCAAAAAGGTAAAAGTAAAACTTCTTTTGATGAAGAATCTGATGATGAGGATGGAATAGCCATGTTTGCCAAAAATTTCAAAAAATTGATGAATTCTAAAAGGTTCAAAAATAGAAAATTTTCTGATAATTTTAAAGAGGACACCGAAGGTGCTGAACAAGAAAAAGGTGAAACTGACAAAAAGGATCCTTGTGGTCCTAAGTGTTTTGAATGTTTAGGTTTTGGGCACATCCGAGCAGATTGTGGAAACCTCAAGCAGGCAAAAGGTAAGGCTCTCAAAGCCACTCTCAGTGATGATTCATACAATGAAGAGATTCCGGGTAAGGACTCAAATTTTTTAGCTTTTGTTGCATCTTATAATAGTCCTAAAGAGTCCAATGACTATTACTCTAAAAGTAGTGGTTTTGAAGATGAGAAAGAAAAGCTTCAAAGGGTTTACAACAAGATGTATGTTAAATTCATCGAATTAAGAAAAGTAAACCAACAGAATGTGCAGAAGCTTAATCTGTATGAGATAGAGAGAAGAAAGAAAATAGAAAAAATTAAGAGCTTGGAAGATGAATTATTTGAATTACAAGTACAATTAAAAAAAATTTCTAATGATAAACTGGTTCAAATGTTAAAAGGGCAAAAATGTTCATCTAATAATTCTGGTTTGGGTTTTAATAAATTTGATGCTTTTAACATTGGTTCTACATCTAAGACTGTCTTTGTGAAGCCTGAAATTGTAGAGCCTTAGGATGTCTGTGTGGACAAAGGTAAGGCAGTTATTATTTATTGTGAGAATGCTAACGTAAAACCTGTTGTGCCTGTCATGAAGCATGCCAAATCAAGAAGCCTTCCTACCTGCCTGCCATCACTATGGTGTCACTAGTCATATTTCGACCACATTATCCTCAAATCCACTCTCAGAAGCCTCAGATCAAAATGCAAGAGCCAAAGAAATGTAAATTTTGCACTAGACCTTCCAAGACTCATCATGCTCCTCGGTAAAAACGGCAATCCCCAAAGGTTTGTTCCCACTTGCCGTCACTGTGGCAAGACTGGCCATAACAAATCCAACTGTTTTAAGTTGAAGTCCCGTGAACCCAAGGATAATAACTTCTATAAAGGATTATTCAGCATGATACAAAATGTCCTGAGTAGATTGGACAAACTGGACAAGGTTTACAACCCTACAACTAGGGTCAAAAGGGTATGGGTAAGGAAGGATGAGACCATTTACCTCTTGAGGTGGAGTGGACTTACCTAGAGGTAGGTGAGTACATGGCATGCCTAGGATCATGGTTCCTTATCCTAGAGCATGTCGGGATCTATGCACTGCATCTTGCATTTATTGCCATATATTTTTGCTCATGCTTGACATCTCTGTTTGGAACTCTTTTTATCCTCATACTTCTTTGATTACTTTAAGAGAACTTTAGGTTTTCATGAGGATAATAGAAAAAGCACGTCGAGAGGATGCTTTTCTAGTAATATCAAACCTCTCTCTGAAGACAGGTTTGTTTTTCTTTACATGCTAGATTTAGGCTTTGCTATCTTAGTCTTTTTCTCTGTAAAACATGTTTTTGTTGTTTTTATTTTGTGAGTGTTTATTTTTTTCAACAAAAAAAAAGGGAAATGCAGTATATAATTTTTATTCTATTAGCTTTTCAGATATCTCATGTCTTTTTAACTGATATCTCAGTTGTTGTGCATTGATGAAATATTCTTACATATATTTAAGATGTTTAGTTTGATATCTACAGAGTTTTTTTGCTGCATTTGAACAATGATAGTTTATTCCTCTCATGCGATGAATTTGTGCAAAATCAAAAGCTCCCTTAAAGTAATTTTTTTTATTTTAATCTCTAGTTTTTTACACTGAAAATTCTTTTAAGAGTTTTTTTTTTTTTTTTTTTTTTTTTTTTGCAAAGATGGTCAAATTGACCAACTCGCTAGTTGAACCTAGAACCTATAAATTCTAACATTCTTTCTAGATTGCTGCACCAAGATTAAAAAGCAATAAATTCTTATAAAATATAGATATCAAAAAGATCTACTGCTGAATGTGCTGTTAAACTATTCTTACACTTGTCTCATATAGAAAGAGTCAGTGATCAAATCATTGCGGAAATAGACGATCACTAATGGACTAAGTAAAAGATAAAGTGCTGGGACTTTGGGGGAGTGTATCAGATGAGGGTGGCTACGCCCTTGAAAGATAAGGTTTGACTGTTGCCATTTCAAACAATAATTTTTCCTTTTTAAAAAATTCAGTTGTTTGAAACCTTATTAATGAACATGTTGCCTTAATTGAGAAAGCTTTCGCACGCGACACTCAAAGCTTGAGTTAAGCGAATTGTTCAAATTTAATATTTTGCAGAGAAATTTTTGCTCATAAATTACTTAACTCTCAATTATATTTTTGAATATTTTTTATATGCTATTGGATTGATTTATCTGTTTTAAATACATGTGTGATTTGGAGCTAACGTTAAAAAAAAAAAATTTCTGCATTTTTCTCCTAAATTTCATGTTTCTGTGTAAAGCATCTGGACGGCCGAGTCTCTCGTCCGGAGACACTGATCAGTATGTTTATCAGCGAAGCACGTCCAGACAAGCAAGTTTGGCATCCGGACAAGTGATCAAGGGCACATAAAACCCTATCTCTTTCCCCCCAGCCCCGTCACCTGTAGACTTTGAGATTTTGTTTTGTTTTGTTTTTTATTTAATTTTTTTTTTCTCTCTAGTTTTCTCGTGCCTTTCCTCTTGAGATTTTGGTGCTTTTTGTCTCCTTTGCATTATCTCATCTCACATTATTTCCAAGTATGTCCTTATTCTCCCTCTCATTAAGTGTTTTGATTATGTCTATGAGAATATAGGGATTATGGATAATGTGTTATTTTGAGATTTTATGCTTGAGATTAATGCTTGCTGGGGTTGGAATATTTTTTTGGCATTGTCATAATTGACATGCATGAGTTCTTATTTTTTTTTGGCATTTAGTTGCATGCATGCACGTGAAACTTTTGTTTGTCCTATATTAGTTTTGCATGTCCTGTTACTATTGGACTATATTGGTTTTGCATGCACATGCTATTATTTTCTGTCAAACATTTAGGCATACATTTCACTTGACTATTAAACTGCCTCAATATGTTTTTTGGCCTGGCATTTTTTTTTTTTGTAGGAATCTAACTTGTGTTTTGGGATATTTTTTTGTGTAATATATTTTTTTAAAGAAAATGTCTGTTGTTGTTGACAACAACTCCCAGGGCCGACTTCGCAAGAGGACAAGAGTGGAAATTGCTGATGCCAGGGAATGGATCAGCAAAAGGAAAATTGTGATTGAGCGGGCTATTTTGATATCAGATGTCATGGTCGCACCCTAAGCCTTCATCATCCAGATCTTCTAGGAGAATGGTTGGCTGAGCATGTTCAACTCCAAAAAAGTCTTTCCTCGACTTGTGCGAGAGTTTTATATGAATATGGAGATTGTTCAGACTGTGAGGCACTGTCCGGTTCTCAAGACAAAGCGCGGAACAAAAATCAGGATTAATCTTACTCTCATCAGCTCGGTGACCAATATCCGTCTGTCTCCTAATCTTGGGATTCCTTTCCAAGATTCTATGGATCCCCCTTCTTCGGAAGACTTGAGGATGTACTTTGATCCTCAAGGAGCACAAGTATGGCATGAAGACATGAAGTCTATTCCCATTGGTTGGCTGCAATCTCCTCACCGACTCCTGGCTCGAATTGTATTACAGAATCTTTGGCCGATCTCTCGCAACAGTAATCTTACTCTCAAGAGGGCCAGATTTCTTTATGTCATCATCACCAAAGTTTCTTTCTGCATGTGCAAACATATCGTGATGACGATGATAGAGATGCAGGAAGACAGTTAGGTGGCCTTGCCCTATGGAGGATTGGTGACTAGGATCATCCAGAGGTTTGTGACTAACATTCCCGTCTTTGAGCCTGAAGCTTCACCTGAATGACCATTTGGAAAGTAGACGGTTATGAAGTCAAATGTTCAACTCCAGAGGCACCTGAACCCAGAGGAGCCAGCTCATCCAGTTCCGCGGGCTTAACTAGAGCCATCAGTAGCTTCTTCTTCATACACTGCACCACCCCAATGACGCAGTTCTAAGTGCATTGAACCGGATTACTGATCAGCTACAATCTATGAAAACCCAGATGATTGAGGGGTTTCAGTCTTTTGATGAGCGGTTCCAAGCTAAAGTGGAGCAGGTCAACATCAATGTAGAAACCTCTCTACGTTACCTGGTGCTAGAGGATCAGCAGGATTAAGTGTTGTGTCACTTATTATTATTATTATTATTATTTTAAGTTGTTTTGACAAACAGTTTATTTTTGTTTGGGCTATTTTTACTGAACACTGGATATTTTGGATAATTTTTGTTGGATTATCATGGTTTATGTTAATGCCTGTTAATACTCTGTTTACTCTTTGTCCTTTTGAGACAAAAAGGAAGGAGTATTTTTAATTTTAGGTATAAGTCATTTTTGTTGGCTTATTTTAATTCGCTACACTCTATTGACAAAAACGCTTCCATATCAGGGACATCGTATTTCCTGAAGAATTATTTCAGAATATTTATTCGATGATGGAAAGAGCAGAACAAGGCAATATCTGTACAGAATATCACTAAGAATGAAAGATTCTGGTGAAGAAAAGTTTCTGAAGACTTTACAGCTCAGAAAGTCGGTTTTCCCTACACCACGTTCTGACGTCCAGATGCTAGAGTCCGAACTCCTAGCTCAGAAACTTAGAGTCTGATACATGTCTGGACTTCATTAAGGGATGCCTAGGTCAGTGAGTTTAAGTCCAGAAGAGGTTCGGACAACCCAGCAGACACAGGTCAGTAGGTTTCTGTTTGTAGAGAAGTCTGGATGCAAAAGTGAAGATTGCGGACGGAGGAGCCTTTTTATGCAACCGTCCAAATGCTAGGGTTGCAAGTTCAGACGCGCTTCAACAATTTTATGAAGTCTCAGTTGCAGGTCTAGACGCCGCCTATGGATATCCGAACTTGTGTAGAATTAGGTTTTCTGAAGCCTATTTAAAAGGGCTTCTAGGCTATGTTTTTGTATGAATTCTAAATAGAATTCCTGTGTGCTAAGAGAATAGTTATTAGGCAGAAATTGTTAGATGTGCTAATTCTCTTAGAGTTTTTGTGTTGTAACCGTTCAACCATTTGAAGCCTAATTAGAGAGGAGCTCTAGCTAAAGGTGTAAAGACCAAGAAAATAAGTAGGAAATTTAGTAATTTATAAATTATATTTATTAAATAGATTAGACTAATAATTATATTTTACGTGATAATATTCATATTATGAAAATGAAACGAATTTAAGATAAAATAATGAAAAGTGGAATAATAAAATACTACTAATGGGTCTTTAGGAAATAATAATAATAATAATAATAATAACAATAATAATGAGTCCTAGTTGAATAAATAAATTAATTGTAATGATAAAATACAATTGGATAGAATGTGGGGTTATATATTAGTTATTAAAAATATAGGATTTTAATATTGTGGGGTCCTAGTGTAATTTGTGAAAATCTAGACTTTCAAATAAAAAGGAAATCTTACCCTGCCACATGTCACTACCGGAATGGCTAGAAGAAGATAACCTCATCTTCTCCCAACCACCCACATGGTGACACATGCCCCACTCATTCTCTTTCTTCTCTTTTCTCTTTCTCTTTCCTCTTTCTTTTCTTTCCTTTTCTATCCCCCTCTCGTGGACAGCACCCCTCCCTCTTTTCTTTCCCTTTTTCTTCCTTCCTTTCTCCTTCTCCCTCACGCACACTCCCCCTCTTCTTCCTTTCTCCTTTCTTTTCCCTTTTCTTTCTCCTCTCCCTCCCTTCTCACTCTCACGCACATACACAGTGAGAGACCGAGACTGAGAGAGACATCGAGAGAGATCGACGCCGAGAGAGAGAGACGTGTAGACCGAAGAGAAGGAAAAAGAGGAGAAGAGAAGAAGAAGAAATGGGTTTTTCGGTCATGGGTCCTTATGAGGTAAAATCTCTAGTTTTGTTTATCTTTTCGTGATACCCATTGAGTTTAGAGTTAGAAAAGCATGTGGGTTGTTAGAAATCTTCTTAGATTCAAATTCTAGGTTAATATGGGTATTGGTTTCGGTTTTAGGAAGATTGTTATTGATTTTTGAGTTGTTTATGTGGGCATTTCGTCCATAGAAGCTTTTCTATGTAAATTCCATCATACCCATTGGATTTATATCTTGAAATCATATTAATTTGTGACATTTCTAATTGGGTCCGAAAATTAGGGTTTATGCTTGAGAATTTTAGGACTTTTCTATTTAGTTTAGTATGTTAGTTTGAAGATATTTTGGAGATGGCTTTGGCAGTGGTTTGTGTTTTTTTTCATTGGTATTTTTCTAGCATGACCACATGGGTGTTCAATGAATGAGTCTTTGGGTAAGGTAGTTTTAGTTATGATGGATTGTTATAGATTGTTGGTTGTTGATTATTGGTATGACTAATAGAGGGGTTGATGTTAATATGTAAAGGAGGATTTCAAGTATATGTTGGAATTCTTTGTTATGAATCATTTGGATGATTTGGTTATGTGATGAGGTTTTGTTATGGGGTGGGGTTGATTATAAATTAGTAAGAGATTTAATGAGCATTGCTATGTGGTTTTGTGGAAAATATACGGATGAGCCATCTTTTTGGGCATGTAGTTAATGTATATAGGTCCTTTGTTATACAACCAACTATGAATAGAAGTTAAAATTGGGTTGTATGATATTGATAAGATTGAATGAGATGGCTAAAATGAAATAAATAGATTCTCATAAATTGCGGTAAGAGTTATTAAATTAATATGTTAAATAAAATTAAGGCTTTATGGCTTAATTACTCAAGTATTTATATAATAAAATAATAAAGAGTTGAATAGGATAGTTGAAGATGATAATGTCACGAGATTTATAGTTTAACCTAATTAGGCCTGTAACCCATTAATCCAATTAGGTCCTATGACCGAAACCACTTGGATGGTTAGAAATTAATAAGAGTAAAAGTACTAAATGTCGTAGTTAAGATTAGAAGAACATTGAGTTGTAATGTCGAAAACAATCTTAAGTCAATAAGTAAATGTTAGTGATGGAAATACGTAAATAGGCTCCGGGTTCATTTGGTAATGTAACAAGATAGTTAATGTGCTTATCTATGTATTATAAAATACCTAAGTGCTTTATTAGGTTATGTTTAGTTTAATAAGCATTTTTATGTATGTATACATATATGGATCAAATATATATGGTTAACTTAGTAAGTAAGCAACAAGCTATAAAAAGAATTAATGACAACAATGCGACGTAATAATAATAAGTAGGCAAATAAAATAATAACCGTAACTTAAAGATAAGAAGCGGAATAAAATATGAACCTAGACCAGATGATTAATATAATAGTAGCCAAGGTACCTAGCTAGCATTAGAAGTGAGTAATGTGACGTATGAGCACGCAGGTAGATTATGCATCATAGAGTATAGGCTCAACAGCTAAGTCTAATGTCATAAATGTTTGCAGGCACGTGTCATAATTAGAGACTTCAACGTGTTCTTCAATGTAGAGTTCAAGAAACTAGAACATGGAGGAATATTCGAGTCATAAGTCCTATGAAGCCAAGGTGAGTATTCTACTCACTGAGGAATCCTAGGAATTTAGATTTACATTTTGATAATATTTGGTTGTATTTATTGTTATGGAATTTGTTGGTGAAAATACATGTGAATGAGTTGTGATGATAAATGGATGTTGAAATTGTAATGTATTTATAGTTATGGTTATGAAAGTGTTGGTAAAAATATATGTGAATGTGTTATGATATATTTGGATTAAGAATTGTGATGATAAATGGATGATGTTGAAATTGGAATGTATTTATAGTTATGGAAGTGTTAGTAAAAATATATGTGAATGAGTTATGATATATTTGGATTAAGAATTGTGATGATAAATGGATGTTGTTGAATTGGAATGTATTGATGGTTATGGAATCGTTGGTAAAATTATATGTGAATGAGTTATGATATATTTGGATTGAGAATTGTGATGATAAATGGATGTTATTGAAATTGGAATTTATTGATGGTTATGGAATTGTTGATAAAAATGAATGTGGTATGTGTTGAAATGAAAGATGTTTGGGAATACACATGTGATGATATGTATATAGTGTGGATGCTTTGGTATTACGAGAACCCGGTAGTTGATAGATGGTAAGTCCAGTGTTGTAGTATCTGGCACAGTGGTAGGCCATAGTGTAGCAGCTCTTGGCTGAGATGAGTGGTAGGCCAGAGGGTAGCAGCTCTTGGCTGAGATGTGTGGTAAGCCTAGCATTGAAGTGCTAGCACTAGTGAGATGTGTGGTAAGCCTAGCATTGAAGTGCTAGCACTAGTGAGATATGTGGTAAGCCTAGCATTGAAGTGCTAGTTCACGTGAGGTGTGTGCCCTGCGGGTCATAGCTTTACGGGCGGTGTTGATGGAAAGCCTAGCATTGAAGTGCTAGCACTAGTGAGATATGTGGTAAGCCTAGCATTGAAGTGCTAGTTCACGTGAGATGTGTGCCCTGCGGGTCGTAGCTTTACGGGCGGTATTGATGGAAAGCCTAGCATTGAAGTGCTAGCACTAGTGAGATATGTGGTAAGCCTAGCATTGAAGTGCTAGCTCACATGAGGTGTGTGCCCTACGGATCATAGCTTTACGGGGGGTGTTGATGGAAAGCCTAGCATTGAAGTGCTAGCACTAGTGAGATATGTGGTAAGCCTAGCATTGAAGTGCTAGCACTAGTGAGATATGTGGTAAGCCTAGCATTGAAGTGCTAGTTCACGTGAGATGTGTGCCCTGCGGGTCGTAGCTTTACGGGCGGTGTTGATGGAAAGCCTAGCATTGAAGTGCTAGTACTAGTGAGATATGTGGTAAGCCTAGCATTGAAGTGCTAGCTCACGTGAGGTGTGTGCCCTACGGATCGTAGCTTTACGGGCGGTGGTGATGGCAAGTCAAGCATTGAAGTGCTAGCACTAGTGAGATGCGTGAAATATTGTTAGTGGAAACCATGATAATATATGTGTGATGAACAACGTGACTTGTATTTGATAATGTGTTGTTATGTGAACTTAATAATTTGTGAATAACGCTGTTGAACCCTACATGCATTTAAGTTGGTGTATGTTGTATACTTAGTGAGTCTTATACTACTGAGGTGGTGACCTCATACTTTCACCTGTACGGATGTGGGGTTATACGGATGTGGTTAACCCCACAACCGTACAGACTCTGATGTTTTGACTGCAGGTTCAATGGATCTAATGAAAGACGTCATAGCATAGTACTTGGGATGTTATGACTGAAGCCCGACGCGACAGTTATAATGGTTGGATCATGGGTTGTCCGCCTTTTAGTAGATTTTGTTTATGGCTCGTGTCGCATGTGACAATTGTATTTATGAGCCAAACTTTTAGTACATATTTAATAGCTATATAGAAGTCTTAAATAGATAGACATATTAATGGCTCTTTGTTGTATTTAACTGTTGTCTATAGATGTACCTTCCGCTATGTTAATAATGTTATTATGTGTTATCCGCTGCGTAGATGTAACTCTGATTATCAAGTACATGTTATGGAATGTGTACCGTATGTTGGCTGAGCGACATGTAGTCGTGCCATTGTGATGACTCATTTTACGTTTAAAAAAAAAAAAATCGGGTCGTCACAAAAGGGATCAATTGAAGAACTCTTTAGACATGGTCTTGTAGAGAGGCGTTCAAGTATAGGTACTTGTTAGAGTTCAAGGTACGACTATTGCTAAGATCTTGTGATTACGACTGTCTTGTAACTAGGTATTTATTCTGTCAGTTAATTTCCTAGGTTTGGTTGCCCGTGAGTGGTTTTTCTCTTTGGTTCAAAGAGTTTCCACTTTGCAACAAAATATTTGTGTCAATATCTTTATTACTTTACGAATTTGGTTGCATGCTTGGTTGCGGTTAATTTAGGAGTCATTATTATTTTTCAATTGGTATCAAAGCGAGTTCACTTGTTTTTGGATTTATTTCCTGAGTGTTATCCTAGACTCCGTTTTTAGCATGTCTTATGACTCTGATAATTGTAAATTAGAAGAATAAGATGAACTCCAGAATATTTTTCTTTGATTAAGAAATATGTTGAAATTAGAGATTCAGAGATTGAACATCTACAAAGACTTAAAGATTTTAAAACTGGACGAAATTGTTTAATTGAAATAATTAAGTCTTTGGAAGATGCTTTGAATGAATCAAAAATTCCACTGGAAAGTTCTTCTAATTCTAACTTGAATTTTGATAAAGTTACTACTTCTCCTTCACATTCTTTGACTTCTTGTAGAACTATGTTTGTTAAGCCTAGCATGTCTGATAATCAAATTGATGATAATTGTGAAGGCAAAGCGAAAAATATCAATGTTCTTGGTCACAAAGAATTTGAATCTAAAAATCTCATCAAGAATCATTCTAATTCTTGATTCATCCCTACTCAACCAAACTGTTTTCAGATTCGTTCTCAAAAAGCTTGGGTTAAACAATATGTGCCTAAGAAAGATGAACCAAGTATTGAGAACCAAGTAAAAGCCTTAAGTGACCAAGTCAAACTCATAACTGAAAAGTTGGGAACTGTTACTTTTAATAAAAAATCTATCCTTTTGGGTAATAAAAGAGATAAGAAAAATACCAAAGGATAAACAGGTTTGGGTCAAAAAGGAAGACAATCTATGTTTGGTTGCTCATACTGTCTTAAAGGTACTTAATACTTGTTTGTGGTATTTGGATAGTAAATGCTCTAAACATATGATAGGTGATAAGACTCTTCTGAAGAAAATCCAAATGGACAGAGGTGGAAAGATCACCTATGGAGATGGTAGCCAATATAAAGTCATCGGAAAATGCATCATTCAAATTGCTAGACTTGCGGCATCTCAAGAAGTCCTATATGTGGAGGGACTTAAAGTAAATCTACTCAGCTTCAACCAATTCTGTGACAATGATCTTGTGGTGCCATTTTTAAAGAATGAATGCAACATCTTTGACAGCAACGGCAAGTCGCTAATGGGAGGAGAAAGAACTGTTGACAACTACTATGGCCTTTTTGGCCTCACTTTAGAATCTCAAATCACTTGCAACAAGGCAACAGTTGATGATAGTGAACCTTGGCATCAAAGGTTGGGGCACTGAAACTACAATGATCTGCTCAAGATTGCCGACAAAGAAGTTGTTAGAGATTTGCTGAAAATAGGCAAAATTAAGGAGGGAGTATGTGGACCATGCCAGTTGGGGAAGCAAACTCGAGTAGCTCACAAGAAAACCTCACGTATTCTCACTTCCAAAAATTCAGAACTGCTTCATATGGATCTCATGGGTCCCACAAGAACTACTAGCATGGGTGGAAGAAAATACATCTTAGACTACTCCCAGTATACTTGGGCTCTTCCTCTTCGGCAAAAATCTAATGCTTTTGATTCAGCCCAACAACTGTTCAAGAGAATTCAAATTGAGCAAAATTACTCTATTATAAGAATCTGTAGTGATCATGGAAGAGAATTTGAGAATTCTTGCTTTTAGGAATATTACAATCTTCATGGTATTTAACAAGAATTTTCCTCATCTATCACTCCTAAACAAAATGGTGTAGAGGAGCGGAAGAATAAAGTTATTCAGGATATGCCTCGGGTTATAATACACTCCAAGAATCTGGCTCGACATTTTTTGGGAGAAGCTGTCAACACCGCTTGCCATATCATCAATCAAGTGTACCTTCGGCCTGAGACCAACAAGACTCCTTACGAAATATGGCTAGGTAAGAAGGCTAGAGTCAAATATTTTCAAATTTTCGGAAGCAAGTGCTGTCTTAGATTCCGGGAAAATTTGGGCAAGTTTGATGCTAAAAGTGATGAATGAATCATCTTGGGATACTCCTCTAACAGCCGAGCTTACAGAGTGTTCAAATAGAGAATTGGAACTGTCATGGAATCAATCAATGTTGTGGTTGATGATGAAGAAGCTGGAGCACTCAGCAAGGGGGAGAATCCATTGCCTACAGATACTCCCGTGGAATCATCAAGTCCTATTACACAAACAGTCAAGTCTCCTTCTTCACCCAAGGATAAGCTAATTATTCCTGCTAATACACCTCCTCAAGAATCTGAATCATCTTAAGATGAACTTGATCATTCTGGTCCTCCCAAAGATCCATCCTCATTGGTCAAGCTGAATCATCCTCATAGGCAGCTACTTGGAGACATTAATGAAGGTCTTCGACTAAGAAACAGAGTGATAAATCAAGTTTCCTACAGTTGTTACCTCTCTTAGTTTGAGCCCAAGAAAGTTAATGAAGCCTTACAAGATGAAAGTTGGATTGCTACAATGCATGATGAATTACATTAGTTTACCAGAAATGATGAATTACATCGAACTCTTGTTCCCAAACCTCCTGATCACAACATCATCTGCACAAAATGGATATTTAACAACAAGTCTGATGAGCATGGTATTGTGGTTCGATACAAGGCTCAACTTGTTGCTTAGGGGTACACTTAGATTGAAGGTGTAGATTTTGATGAAACATTTGCCCTTGTTGCTCGACTAGAGTCCATCAGAATTCTACTACCCATTGCCTGTCATCTTGGATTCAATCTCTATCAGATGGATGTCAAAAGTGTCTTCCAGAATGGCATACTTCAAGAAGAAGTCTATGTGGAACAGCCCAAAGGATTTCAAGATCTTCATCATCCTCAACATCTCTCCAAACTGAAAAAAGGCTATGTATGGCCTTAAGCAAGCTCCTTGGGCATGGTATGAGTGCCTTACTACTTATCTCTTGGCTCGAGGTTTTACAAGAGGACATGTTGATTGGACCTTATTTATTCGGAACCAAGGTAAGCACAAGCTCATTGCTCGGATTTATGTGGATGATATCATCTTTGGAGCTACAGTTGATTCTCAAGCCCACAAATTCTCTGAAGAGATGAAGCAAGAATTTGAGATTAGTATGATTGAAGCTAAATAGTTTTATGTGTCTCCAAGTTAAACAAACCCCTGAAGGGATCTTTATCTCTCAGTCCAAGTATGCCAAAGACTTGGTGAAGTGGTTTGGTCTGGATGGGAAGAATCATGCTTGCACACCTATGAGCACAAGTGTTAAAATTAGTACAGATCTTACAGGCAAAAGTGTGAACTCTACTCTTTACACAATCATGATTGGGAGTCTTTTGTACCTCACCGCAAGCAGACCTGATATTGCTTTCATCATAGGTGTATGTGCTCGCTTTTAGGCTAATCCCAAAGAATCTCATCTCATTGATGTCAAACGTATCGTCAAGTATGTAAATGATACAATTACTCATGGTCTTTGGTATTCTTGAGAGACAAATATTGTGCTTGTAGGGTATTCTGATGCAGATTGGGCTCGCAATGCAGATGATCGAAAAAGCACATCATGCAGCTGCTTTTATGTTGGCACCAATCTGGTAGCATGGCTGAGTAGGAAACAATCCTTTATTTCTCTATCCACTGCAGAAGCAAAATACATAGCTACTGGTAGCTGCTGAACTCAGTTGTTTTGAATGAAGCAACTTCTTTCTGATTATGGCTTTGCGCAAGATACCATGGATGTTCATTGCGACAATACAAGTGTCATTAATATTTCCAAGAATCCAATTTAGCATTCTTGCACCAAGCACACATACATCTGTCATCACTTCCTTCATGATCTTGTTGAGTCCTAGGTAGTATCTCTTTCTTTTGTGCCCACTCATAACCAAATGGCTGATATCCTTACCACACCTCTTGATGGTAGAAGGTTTGAATCTCTTAAGAAAGCCATTGGTGCCTGTGACATGTCCTCCTATGTGCTAGGATTGGACTTTAGTGTGTTCTTTAATCTTTTCTGCTAAAGCGTGTCTTTTTACTGTTTTTCTTGATATTTTTTAGTTTTTTTTTTTTTTTCAAAAAAAAATGGGAGATGATGTAGTTTATTCTTTATAAATTTCATTAGATAGCTTATAGGATGATGCAATTTATTCTTTATACATTTCATCAGATAGCTTATGTATTTAGAATTGATATCTCAATCTGTGTGCATTGATGACATATTCTTACATATGCTTGAGATGTTTAGCTTGATATCTGCTAAGTTTTTCTGCTGCATTTGAAAATTGATAATTTATTCCTCTCATGTGATGAATTTGTGCACTATCAAAAACTCCCTTTAAGGTAAATTTTTTATCTTTTGTTTTTTACGCTAAAAATTCTTTTAAGAGATTTTTTTTTTTTTTTTTTTTTTGCAAAGATGGTCAAATTGACCAACTCGCTAGTTGAACCTAGAACCTAAAAATTCTGGCATTGTTTCTAGGTTACAGCTCCAAATATAAAAAGCAAATAAATTCTAAAAAATTATGGATATCACAAACAATCCATTGTTAGATGTGCTGTTAAATTGTTCTTACATTTGTCCCTTTAGAAATAGCCAGTAATCAAATCATTTCGGAAATAGAAGATCACTAATGGACTAAGTAAAATAACAAGTGTTGTGACTTAGGAGGAGTGTATCAGATGAAGGTGACTAGGCCTTAGAAAGAGAAGGTTTGACTTTTGACTCATCAAACAATAATTTTCTCTTATTTAGAAAATTCAGCTGTTTTAGACCTCATCAGTGAACATGCTACCTTAATTGAGAAAGCTTTCAGACACGACATGCATGGTATGAGTTGAGTAAATTGTCTAAGTTTCATATTCTACAGAGAAATTTTCACTCATAAATTACTTCACTCTCATGTATATTTTTAGATATGTTTGAACTGTTGTGTGACTGATTTCTCCATTTTATATACATCTGTGTTCTAATTATCTGTGTGAAAGAATACCTCTGCTTGTCATTCTTATCTTTTACAGAATGTTGCAGCAGGATTAAGTGTTGTGTCACTTTTTTTTTTTCGATTGTTTTGATAAACAATTTAATTTTGTCTGGGCTATTTTTGCTGAACACTAGATATTTTGGATAATTTTCGAATTATCATGGTTTATTTTACTGGCTGTTAATACTTTGTTTACCCTTTGTCCTTTTGAAACAAAAAGGGTGAGTATTTTTAATTTTTGGTATAAGTCATTTTTGTCCAAGAATGGCCAAAGGGGGAGTTTGTTGGTTTATTTTAATTGGCTATATTTTGTTGACAAAAACGCTTCCATATCAGGGACACCGTATTTCCAAAAGAATTATGGCAGAATATTTATTTTATAAGAGCTAAACAAGACAATATCTGCCCAGAATATCACTAAGAAGGAAAGATTCTGGTGAAGGAAAGTTTATGGAGACTTTACAGTTCAGAAAGTCGGTTTTCCTTATAACACGCCTGGACGCCCAGATGCCAGAGTCCGGACGCCTAGCTCTGAAACTCAAAGTCTGATACATGTTTGGACGCCATCAGCGAACGGCTAGGTCAGTAAGTTCAAGTCCAGAAGAGGTCCGGATAGCCCAGCAGACGCAGAGGTCAGTAGGTTCCTTCAATACAACTGTCCAGATGCTAGGGTTGCAAGTCCAGATGCGCTTCAACAAATTTATGAAGTTGTAGTTGCAAGTCTGGACGCCATAAGTCAAGTCCAAACACCGCCTATGGAAATCTGAATTTGTGTAGAATTAAGTTTTTTAAAGCCTTTTTAAAGGGGCTTCTAGGCTGTGTTTTTGTATGAATACTGAATAGAATTCCTGTGTGCTAAGAGAAGATTTATTAGGCAGAAATTGTTAGATGTGCTAATTCTCTTAGAGTTTTTGTGTTGTAACCGTTCAACCGTTTGAAGCCTAACTAGAGAGGAGCTCTAGTTAAAACGATCAATTGAAGAACTCTTCAGACAGGGTCTGGTAGAGAGGCGTTCAAGTATAGGTACTTGTTAGAGTTCAAGGTATGACTACTGCAAAGGTATTGTGAGTATGACTGTCTTGTAACTAGTTATTTCTTCTGTTAGTTGATTTCCTAGGTTTGGCTGCCCCGAAGTGGTTTTTCTCTTTGGTTTAAAGAGTTTCCACTTCGTAACCAAATATCTGTGTCAATCTCTTTATTGCTTTACATATTTGGTTGCATGCTTGGTTGCAGTTAATTTAGGAGTCATTATTATTTTTCAAATATGTTTTCAGTTGCCAGGGTTTTCATACTAGATATATCAGTATGTATATGCGTTTGAATGGGACAAAGCATACGCATACCGTTACGGTTGGTTGCATATGATGTTTACATACATTCCATTTTTAAAGATGCTTATATGCTGGTGCTTCGCTACTCAAGAAGGTAGGACACATGTATATGGATGTAGTTGAGTTATGATGTTTCTTGGTTTCATGCTTAGATATGTTTGTATGCTTATGTTATGCTACTCAAGGGAGCGAGACACATGTATATGGGTGTAGCTGAGTTATGATGCTATATGTTTCCATATTTGGAAGTGCATATATGCCAAGATTTTGCTACTCCATAGGGTGGGACATATGTATAATATATGTGCAACTGAGCTATGCTGTATATATGTACAATGTTATGACTTAGAGGGGTTAGTATGAGCACGTTTTCGAGTGTGAATTGGGAACATGCCAATATACGCACAACTAAGATATTATATATAGCGCCCCAGATTTCAAGACATAAAATATAACGTCTTAAAATAGAAATTTAAGACCTAGTAATAAGGTAAAAGAATATATATGAATATTTATGATAATAAATATTCATTAATATTTGATGTGAATGTTTATAGGATTAAATATTATTTGAGGCATTTTCATAATTCTAAATTGATTAAACAAGATTATTGGACCTTAAGCTATAAAATCGAAATAGGAATAATTAAATTTGGACACGGCAATCGATCCTCACAATCTGGCGCTCGATCGTAGTAGTACTTGATCGCCAAGAAATGACGATCGATCAACGTAGTTCTGCAGAAGATGAATTCCGTCGCACCAGCTATCCTCCAATTTTTTATACAAAATATCTTCAACTTGCTGCCCAAGTAGATGCTCCCAACCGTTGGATACAATCAAAATAAGCTTATCTTGGCCGTCCAAGATTCTATAAAATGAATGCAGCCCTCGGTTCATTGTACACCTTCACCTTCTTCTTCCTCTGTTTATCCTTTCTTTCTATGTTGCTCTCTGCTCTCCCTCTCTCTGTTTTCTTTTACAGCAGTGGGTTTAATCTCTGTTCTGGTCTCGGTTTGCAGTTAACTAAGTGGGTATTTGTTTTCCAGCAAGCTCACACACACATCCATGGCCAAGGAAGAGCTCTCTGTAATTCTCTCCCTTATACTTCTTTCTCTGTAATTTCCGCAGAGACTCACCAAAGCTCTCTTTTCTTCTCTTGCTCTTCTAATGGCAGAAAATCTCTCTCAACTAGTAGCTCTTTCCCTTTAACAGAACAGCTACAGAAACTCTCAGTCCTTTCTATTTTCTTCTCGATCAATAGTAGAAAATAGATAAAAAAAAAAATGAAAAATAAAACTCTATCTCTCACACACTTGGCCAACTTCTGTTTTCAAAGGAAAAATATAAGAAAAGCTCTCTGAAACTCTCAAATATCCACTGCCTTTCTCACGACTAACTCAAAGGAAAAAAGAAGAACTTACTCTCTTTATTCTCTTTCTCCCTCTCTGTCGTAGCCAACAAAGATAAAGAAAAGATTAAAAGTTTTCTCTCTCTCTCTCTCTCTCTCTCTCTCTCTCTCTCTCTCTCTCTCTCTCTCTCTCTCTCTCTCTCTCTCTCTCTCTCTCTCTCTCATATTCTATCTCTCTCGGCCAATAAACTAGGAAAAAGAAAAAGAAGTAGAAAGCAATCCTGTCTCTCTCGGCCGGTTTTGCTAGAAACACTTGGAGCCTTTCTTAAAAATGTCTCAAACTTGCTTTGGAGATATTTTGGTAAGTCTCTAAACATAGTTCTAATTTTTATGATTTTTTATAAGTTATTAGATATTTAATATTTAAATGTTGTGTCTAAATAGGTATTTTCAAGTGGTGTATTTAATTAACAAAATACGTCATTATAATGCCCAAATAAAATGGAGTATTTTGTAAAAGCGTTGTTATTCTACCTAATTTTATAAGACTAAAATATGAATTATTAATATTTATGCCGATATGCCGTCCATCTAGTTTTAAAATATAAAACTCATTATTTACATTAATAAGGTCACTACGTCAATTTTGTACAAAATTGATATAAGCTTTTTAATATTAATGTTGTTATGATGCTCGTTTTAATTTAAGTGTATTTTAGGCATTAATTAATAAATGCCGTAATAATACCCATATGAAAATATGTGGTAATATAATCGACCTATTTTATATGTTGTTGTAATATGCAAATGTATTAAGAAACTATATTAGGTAATTTAGAAGTCTGAAATAGTAATAAAAGTGTTAAAATAGGTTCTTAGTATTTTGTATTAATACACTATCACATGTACCAAACTATATTGCAGTGAGCACTTGTGTGAATATTGTTTGAAGCAAGAAAGAATTGTAAGTATTTTAAACTTGCTGAAGATGATACTGATTTCCATAATGTCATGTTTACGAATTTATGTAATTATATGCATTTGTTTAATTACATGTGTAAGTATTTTATAATTATTGAGAGTGATACTAGTTTCCATAATGTTGTGATTTATGTTTTATTTAATTATATGCAATTTGTTAGGAACTTTGCATATTTTACTGTTATGACTAATAAATGGGTTAATAATAAGTTGGAAAGTCGTCGTTACCTATGCTAAATAATAAATAAAAGTTGGAAAGTCGTCACTACTAACGACATGTGAAAGTTGTCATTGTTTGTGCCACTAAACAATAAAAGTTGGAAAGTCGTAGCTACCAATGGAATAGGAAATCAGAAATTTTCACTTACCTTTTTTTGTAAAAGGCAAAGCGTTACATTATATTTAAAGGGTTTCATAACTACAGTGTTTACTCTATCAGGTTCGAACTACTTTTATAAGAATGTAAAACTCAAAGGTAGTTGTTATTGTAAAGTCACATGGATAGTGAAAAGCCGGCTCACTGTGAAAACTTAGTGATTTTTATAGGCGTTGAGTGTGTGGACTCATATTTCTGCATGGGCAAATGTGGTGCCCCACGATCGCTTAGATGGTATTGTTGCTATAGGTACCAATGATTTGGATGAGGATCCGATAGCCGCATACTTGGGCCATTGTGATTGAGGTCCTAGGATGCCAGAAGTTTTGGGTTTGACTTATGGCAAGTCAATCTATTGTCATGTTCATAGAGCTCTATGGCACATATATTTGTCTTGTGTTACATGTGGCACTTTTGTATAGTCGTTCTTTATAACGTAATGGATTCAATGTTTAAACTTTAATGAAATAGATGTATTTGTTAGCTCTATGTGTTATGTAAGTTTTTGTTAAGATAATGTTTTTGCTGATATGTATTAACCTATGATATAACATGTTCACGTAAGAAAGGATGAAGGCTATGTACATGTTATTGTGATGATCTGATTTCAAAACAAATGGTTCTGAATCGGGTTGCACAATAAATATTTTTAGAAGCCCTTAATAAAAATTGGAATATCACACAAAATCTAAACTGGAGATTTGTAATTGTTGTAAAAGAATACGAATAAATTAACAAATTTTGTACAAGTATATATGCGAAATATGAATTTTTTTCAGATATTAAATAAATCATTAATTTTTAATTTATTTTTTTCTCTCGAGATATGTCATAATTCTTGTTTACTTTATGGACAAAGTAATTTCTGCATTGAGATTGCCAACACTAACAGAAAAATAGTTATTGGATTATTGTTTTTCTAATGAAGGCAAGTCATGGTTTTATCATTTAAGTAATTATCACATGAGAAAATATGAAGTTGTCAAAAATATTGTTCTTACTGTTGCAAGCCAACACTTAGGGAAAAAACAGTTTAGGGAACAACATACCTGATCTTGTGGTTTTTACTTGATTGCTTTGGGGTCTTTCATTGTTTTGAATGCTCAAACGAATTTCCTCGATGGCACTAGTTGTGATGACCCGTTATTTTTCTTTTATACAAACATAAACGAGTCCTCACAGTGGCACGACGATGTGTCGCAAAGCCAACATATGGTATATATCTCATAATATATACACCTGGTAAATCAGAGTATAACATATAACTAACTATGCAGCAGAAACATAAACTTGAATAGCGGAAATCATAGCTTATACATCTCTTACAAGTTATTTACAATACCGAGCCATTTAACATCTATATGTTTAAATCTTATCAACATAATAATTAAACAACATGAATGGCTTATACAATAACAAGTGACCAAAGCGTCACAAGCCATAAACAGAACCTATAAAATAGTGGACAATTGTGGTCCAACCATTACGACCGTCGCGGCGAGCTTCGGTCATATTATCCCAAGTGCACATCAACAACACTCTCCCCTACAACCGGAGTACCTGCAGCCAAATGAACATTTATACGGTTGTGGGGGTTTGCCACATCCGTATAGGTGAAATTATGAGCCCACCGTCTTGGCATAAATAAATACACTAAGACCTCAGAGGTATACTATTCACTGAGTTTTTCGCAAAGAACCAACTTTCATTTTCTAGTCATGCGTACACTATAACAACCACCAATTTATAACCTTTTATTTGAAAACCCCCATAGCTGATATAGCAAACACTGATTATTAAAAAGCATTAAAAGCATACTACGCAGCTGAGCTTATACGTAAAAGTTTTATTATTGAAAACTAAATTCATCCTCACCTACTATATTACTTTTGTTTCAATGAGATTTAGAAAACAATGACATTTAAATCATGCAGCCATCCGATAGAAATATACACAAGTTCTTTCCCATTGAGACTCTTATGCATACTAATATGTCTAACAAAACTACTCATAACATAAAAACATCACACTCATCAAAACAATGCTATAAATGATCATGCAATGCACATCATGGAAATTAATCCAAGCATCATGGAAATTAATCCAAGCATCATGGGTGTTACCCCAAGCATCATGGAAATTAATCCAAGCATCATGGAAATTAATCCAAGCATTGTTTCCCGTGGGCTATGAACCTCACTTCGATGCACGTTTAGCGTTCATATGCATATGCATCATGCCTTAAAACAATATACATTTCGTTTCATGAATTATGTCTTTAACACATGCTTTCTTTATAAAAACATAAACAATTCAACATGTCATTTCTTAAACAATTTGCATAACTTAACTCCCTTTAAAATCATATTCGTGTTCTATTACAATCATAGTTTTCAAAACTCCAAACCATAACATACAGTGACTCCATTCATTTAAACTCCACATATCATATTCAAACTTCAAAACATCATCATAATTTCAATACTCAAAAGTACTCAAATCATCCAAAACAGTTCATAATTAATATACAGTTGGTTCAAGTTTGTAAAAACAATATATATTTTGCAATTCATCATATATGAAAATAATACTTCTCAGTGAGTAAAATACTCACCTTGGCTGCATTGAACTCATGACTTCAACATTTTCTCCTGTATTCTAAGTACTTGACCTCTACATTGGAGAACCAATTAAAGTCTCCAATCCAGACACAATCCTGCAAACATTGGTATCGTTAGACTATACTATTGAATCTCATACTATATGACATCCTAACTACCCGCGTGCTCTCACGTCACGTTACCCACTTTTGAATCTAGCTAAGTATCCAAAACTATTATTATGTTATCATTTAAGTTTAGGTTCATATTTTATTTTGCTTATTATCTTTAATATGCATTTACTATTTATTTGCCTACTCTTTATTATTATATCATATTATCATTGATAATCATTTTATTAGCTTGTTGATTATTTACTAACTTAACAATATATATTTAACTCGAATTCATGCATACGTATGTATATATATATATACACGCTTGAACCTAATTCGATGGTACACATAAATACTGTATACATAGATAGGTGAATTAGATACTAAATCATTCAACTACTAATTGACTAGAGTCTATTTAGGTATTTACATAATATCACTATTTTATATTTGTTGTCATAAGATTATCTAGACTATTTACTATTTTATGGCATTGATATTGATGTGTGTTTTAAATAGTACTCGCAAGCGCACGAATCGTTTGCAATATAGTGTGTGCAAGTGCGAGGTCGAATCCACAGGAAAATGGTCAAATATTGGTATCTTGCTTGATCAACCACATTTTAACCTAGTTCCAAAGGTTTGAGAAGTGATTCAAGAACAAAAGACTAAATAAAAGAGATGGAATGAAATATGCAAATTAAAAGGAACTAAGGCTAAGGAATCCACCAAACCAAATCCTACAACTCACACTCTTGGTTTCCACTTGAACACCCAAAGAACATTAAGCTTAGGGTGTCATTCAAGTTTCTTAACCTTAAACCCGAGAACCATTAAATGAATCCAACACATAGACAAATCACAAAGAGTACCAATTGAAATCAAAACATCCAATGTATCATTCAATCACAATGGATATCATCATTCAAACCGATAAAACAATGTATTCGTCGGTTAAAACACATAAAATATCCTCTTTCCACCCCTAACCACATTCATTGCAAAAGATAAAGCTTTAAATGAATGGAACTTGAACAACTAATATGATATATCATTAAATGTGCAAGTGGTACAGCAAGATTGTGAGTGTCATCAATGGAAAGGTTTCATCCTCAACCCTAGTTGAGGTTACTAGCCTTCCATGACTAAGAACACCGCAAGAAAATGATGAACAACCATGGAAATGAAAGAAAAAGCTTTACAAAGAGAAAGTATCTGAAAATAAAACTACAGAAATACACTACAAGATGCACAAAATTAAACCTATCTACTGATTTTCTGCTCTATTCTACTCCATTCTCTCCTCTTCTACTCTCTCCAACAAGGAGGCATGGCTATGGCTTTTATAGAAGAGAGCTAGGGCTAGAAATGACTCCTCTACCCTCCTCTAGGGTTCCTCTGCTACTAGAGACAACCACAAACACGAAACCAGTGTGTTCTGCAGCGAAAATCAGAGGGAGGACTGCTTTTTGGCTTCTGATTGGGCGTTCTGGCGAGCTCTGCAAAAGCAGTTTCTGGGAAATTTCGATCGATCGACTTCGGGTAAAGTTTCGATCGATCGAATTTTAAGTTCGATCGATCGACTTTTCAGGATCTCCGAATTTCCAATCATTTCCTTATGAAATTTGTCATTCCTCTCTTATTGTCCTACAGAAACAGAAAACACAAAAACTAACCAAAACATTAGAAAATAACAAGGCCAAAGGTCTAATTAGTGCAAATCAAGGGGTCCAAATACACAATATTTGGCACTCATCAAATATTTTAACCTTATGTTTAATACCTAATCCTTTCTTAAACTTCTTGTCATATATATATATATATATATATATATATATATATATATATATATATATATATATATCCTAGAGGTTATTTTACCTATTTACGATTATTAAGTCACATTATCATTATTAATCTTTTGATGGCCTATGACTTATTTACTAAGTTAATCATATATACTTAACTCATATACATGCATATGTATATTCATGTGTACACATTTATACGTACAATGCTTATTAAGCTAAACATAGCCTCATAACCCATTTAGGTATTTTATAATACATAGACAAACACCCTAGTTATGTAATTACATTACTAAATGAATTCGGATCATGTTTATGTATTTCCTTCACTTATACATACATTATTTTGATAATTTACAACTCTTGTTCTTCTAGTCTTAACCGTTGCACTTAATAGTTTACCCCTTTTATTATATACAAATACTTAGGTGATTAGACTATAAGGCCTTAATCTGCTTTACCCTATTAATTTAACAACTCTTATTGCAATTTATGTGAAACTATTTACTTCATTTTAGCTCTCTTCTCACTTGGTCTTACCAATATCATACAACCCTAATTCTAACTTCTATCCATAGTTGGTTCTATAACAAAGGACCTATATACATTAACTTTAAAACTAAAACTTCAATTCTACACCAACAAGCTAACACTTCAACAATACTCAACAATTTATCACCAACACCATTCGGCCAACCACCTAAATAACCACCCATCAACTACCCTTTCAACAAGTACCTTTCATCTATATTAGGCCAATCAACAAAATACACCACAATTCCACTATTTCAACACACACACAGCCACAACAAAAGGTTAACCAAACCCTTGCATAACTCAACCCAATCGGTTCCAATCTCCTTGGAACCCAATCCAAATTTCAGCACCTATTCTAGAATTTTAACATAAAATAGCACTACCAAAATCACCAATTTCGCATACATATGTTCAGCCCAAATCAGCCAACTACAGTGAACCCATCAAATTCCCAATCTGCCAACAGTCCAGAAAACACCCAAATAGTCCCTGCCAACTCACAACCGGCCACAACAAAGGACACATCCGACACACACGCAGTCTATCAACAGCAAATACCAACTCAGAAAATACTAAGCTCATGGTAACAATCCAGAAAACACATGCATTACACACGGCCGAACAAAACCCCCAAAATCATAAAACCCTAATTTCACAATAATCAAATTAATCTACAAAATTTTAGGATCTATATACCTTTGGGATTTTCCTCAAAAACCCATTAAAATCGCCTCTAATTCCCGCCGGAAAAGTCGCCGGAAATCGCTATGAAGAACCGGGTCTCATGGGTACGGGTCATGGGTTGCTCGGGTTGCACGGCTGCATCGGGTTCTCGTGTTTTCTGGGCTCACGGGTCGCTGGTTCAAGCTTCTGGACTCTACCGGAGCTCCTCAATCACCAGATTTCAGCCCCAGCCGCCGATCATGGAGGATCAAGTTCTCACGGGTACAGCGGGTTACGCACACGGGTCTGGCGGTTGCTCGGGTCTCCGAGTCTCTTCGGGTTACGGGCTCGCCGGAAAACGGTCCTCTTGGCTCACCTGCAACAACTCAACAGTACCTACCGGAAAAACGGACCTCTGAACGGTTGGATTTCCCTCCTCCGATGAATCTCTCTCTCCCAATCTCACTCTCCATCACTCGGCTCTCTCTCTCGGTTTCATCTCTCTCTGTGTTCGGGTAGAGCAGAGGAGCAAGAAGATTAGAAGAAAAAGAAGAAAGAAGAGAAAAGAAAGGGTGAGGGCTGCTATGTGGGCATGAGAAAGGAGAAGAAAAGGGAAAGAAAAAGGAAAAAGGAAAGGAAGAAGAAGAGAGTGACGTGTGAGTGAGTGTGTGGCTGAAAAGTGAGGGAGATAAGATAATCTTATCTTCTCTCATCCAACCACAAGCCAACACGTGGCAGTGGGTGGGATTTTCTTTATTTTAAATGCTCATACTTTCTATAAATTATAGTAGCACCCCACAACAAATTAATTCTTTCATTTGATAATTGGTATTTAACCTTTACATTTAATCTAACTACATTCCACTAATGTAATTAATTAATTAATTATTCCACTACGCTCATTATTATTATTATTACTATTATTATCTCCCAAATACTTATTAGTGGTATTTTATTATTCCAACTTTCATTACTTTATCTCAGACTCATCTTATTTCCATAATATATTGTCATTTAAAATCTAACTATTGGTCACATCTAATTAATGAATATAATTTATTAATTTGTTATTTTCTTGGCTTTTACATCCTTCCCTCCTTATAAAAATTTCGTCCTCGAAATTTGCAAGCAACTCTTTTGCAAAACTCATATTTCAAACTATTACTTAGGGTGGGTTATACCTATTCTTACATTCTCCATTCTCTAATTTATTATCATAACACAAACATTTCTAAGTAAATTACACTTAACCGAGCGTATACTAAAATTCTATTACACTAAAGGATAGTCCTTTTAGAAACTCTTTCTAATACATGTGCTTACTTGCAAACATAATTCTTAAACACACAAAATTACTTTGAATTTCGGCACTTAAATGATTATTTCGTTCGAAATCATGCTCTAAAATCATTATGGCTTAACACAAATTTGTATAAGTTCATTTTTAAATCAACTCTTTGTTTTAAAATCATTCTTTAAACTATGTCTATTCAATACTTTATGTTAAAATCGCTTCCTTAAATCAACTCTTCTATTTGTAATCGTTTATTAGAATAAGTTATCACAAATTTATCATTATTTTCAGTTTCTTACTTGTTTAATTTATTCAGCATTAATATAAATACATGCACAACCTTTTATACTTCTTGCATTAACTTGACTAAGAACCTATGTTCTATCCATTTGAAGCCTATGCTTTACTTATTATGAGCCTATGCTCCGTTAGATTGAAGCCTATGCTTCTTTCATTATGAGCCTATGCTCAATGTTCATTAATGGAATCCTGTGCTTCATTACATCTCTCAGGGGGCCTATGCTCCCACTGGTGGCCTATGCTCACCGGATTTGTTATTATTATTCCTTCAACTATTAGTTTATCCGTCGATCTTATCAGTGTATTGATGCCTTGGTACCTAAACTTCAGTTTACCCGTTGGTCTAGTCAATTGCTTGACGCCTTGGTACGTAAACCTCAGTTCATCCGTTGGTCTTCTCAATCATTGACGCCTTGGTACCTAAACCTCCAGTCTTTTTATTAACCCATTTATAACTCATAACTTTACCACAGTATAATCATGCAAACAACATCATATACATAATTACAACCAGAGCATGTTAAACATACCAAATGCCAAACCATATGCATACAATTAAATAAAGCAGACTTCAACATATAATCAAAAACCACCACAAGTATCATCCCCAGTGAGTAAGAAATATTCACAGTAATTCTTCTGGCTTCAGGAAAGCGTTCACAGATATAATCACTGCAATATACATATATAATACAAGTAAATAGTGAATTAGTATAATTCACTAAAAATGCATTTTAATCCTATTCTAATTTTTGACCTTTAATCCTTAATAAATTTTCCTATTTAAAAATGATCTCCACATATACAATTTGTCCAATTACATTTTATTACTAATCTTTTATGTATAATTTTTTACGGCATTTATTAAGACTTTTAAATATCTATTTATCCAAACAGAATAACGACATTAGTATTAATAACGCTTAAAATACTTTAAAATATTTGGACGGCGTAATGACACTTTTGTAAAATAGTGACTTTTTATTCGGGCATTATAACGATGTATTTATTAATGAAATGCTCCGCTTGAACCTGATTTAAAACAAACATTAAAATGTTAGATACTTAAAATAATAAGAACCGTAAAATCACAAAACATCAAAACAAAACTTACAAATTAGAAATTTATAAAATAAATTAAAGCTTCACCTGATATTTTGAGATATTAAAGAGTCTCTTTATTTTATTACATTTTATATTTTTCTTTTTCTTTGCCTTTTGCTACTTTTTACCTTTTCCTTAGTTGACCGATCCTACTCCTCTTTTATCTTTTGTTTTTGTTTCTTCCTCTTAATTATTTCTTCTTTATTCTTTTATGCTTCCTTTACTGCAGGTTGAACCCGAGAGAACAGAAAATAGGGAGAGAAAGAGAACTAGGGAGGGAGACTACCTGAGATGGAGAGGATCCCTTTCCTTTTTCTTTTTTTTCTTTTTCTTGTTTCTTTATTCTCTTATTATCACACCATCCCAGCACACACACGCACACTCAAGATGGGTAGGCCGAACACACACAACCCAGGGGAAAGGAGGGGTTTTCCTGCTCTGTTTTGGGTTCGGGTGATGTGGGTTGGCAGAAGATGGAGGTTTGACTTGATTGGACCCATTGCTGGTTTGGAAGAGAATCAAGAGAGAGTTTCTGCTCCTTTTCTGTAACAGAGAAAGAAGTGAAGGGAGAGGGCGCTTGGTGAGTTTCTGCAGAAAACAGAGTAGAGAAATGGAGATGAAAGTGGCTGTCCAGTTTCTCCTTGCACAAAACCGAGAGAGTGAGAGTTGAGAGAGATGGAAATTCTGCTGTGTAATCTCTCTAAGAACAGTATTAAGTTGCTGTCCAGAGAGATGAGCAGAGGGAGAAGGAGTTTTTGCAGAATTTCTGCAGAGAGAATAAGAGAAGAATGCGTGAAAGTGAAGAGGGGAGCTTTCCTTTTATAGAACCCATGAACGGATTGGATCCAATTGGGATAAAACTGATCCAATGGCTGAGAGTCATGCTTGGGCAGCAAGTTGATGTGCTAGAGGAGATGAATCACGTGGGTGGAAGAAGGTTCAGCTTGGTAAAAATATCTCTTATCTTCAACAAACTAACATTGAGTTTTGACTTAAGTTTCTAACTTAGTTTGCTGGCCGGTTCTCTTGTGATTACTAGAAGCTAGGTATTAACGTGAAGGCTGGGTATCTTCAACGTGGGCTGGATTAGGGGCTGGGTTCTTGGAGAATTAAAATGGCCCATTATTACTCATGCTAAATTTTCGTCCTATTCAGAGGTATAATTTTTCATGTATGTTTTCGGGTACTAAATGGAGTCCAAAAATTATAAAATTTGAAGGGTAGCTAGAAGACTTCGAGATGAGTGTTTTGGCTTTTGAATCGACCAAAACAGAGTTTGTTTGACCCTTTTTTCCATAATTTCAAAGTTTAAGGTCTGTTTAAACTTTTATTAAACTAAAACTATAAAGGCTCCTTTATAAATGAATATTTATTTTCATAAATATTCATATTTATTTTTCTACCTTATTATTAGGTCATAAATCATATTTTAAGATATTTTATTCAATATCTTAAAATACGGGGTATTACACCTGCCCCTTTACTACCATTTATTAAATTAAGCACTTTGTTCGAAATTGGAGTTAAAATAAATGGAAAAGTAGTCATTTGCGTTGCATGTGACTACTTTTTATTTTATTTTTAATCTAAATGTCCTTAAAATTATTATTATTTTTTTTAAAAAAAAAAAAAAAACAACAACAACACTAAATTATTCTTCCACTATGACAATACACTTTTAACCCCCAGTTATTATCACATTTGCACTTACTAATCCAAATTTTAAACCCCCCCCCCCCCCCCCCCCCCCCACCCCCTACCACCATTTAGGGATGTAAATAAACCAGTCCGTTCGACAACCCGCTCGATACTTGCTCGGTTTAGCCCGATCTGAACTTGAGCTCGATACTATAAAAACTCGATCGTTATTATAGAAACCCGCTCGATCAGTAAGTAATACATACCTGACTCACTCGACAAAACTCGATAAGGGATTGCGAGCACAGCTCGCTCGGCTCGTTAGTCCGACTCGTTAGCTCATTCATATCTTACATATATATTAGTAAAAATAGTAAATATTGTATAATATATATAGTATTACATATTAATTATAATACTTTGATAACAATATGTAGTATGTTAAATTAACATATTAAGTTATAAATAGTTAGTATATAATAATATAACAATATTAAATAGTTAGCATATAAGTATATATATATATATATATATATATATTTATAAATGCATATATCACATCTCACACATGGTTAACAATAGTTATATATTATATTTATATTATAGTTACTTAGTTATATAGAATATATTGGACTTACTATTTGTTCACATTATACATATATTATAGTTTATACTCTCTAGTTATTTATAATAACATATTGTTAATTTGTTACTTATAAACTATAGTTATGTACTATATTTTATAATATGCCTTATATAGTTACATATTATATATTTATATTATTAATAAATGCATAGAGATTATTCATAAACTTGGGCTTGAATTCTGCTTTTATCACTCATTAAAAAATTTAATAGTCTACATCAAGCTCTAGTTGAGCCGAGCTTGTTGAGTAATCCGGCTCGACTCGAATGTCATTTTCAACGAACTCGAGCTTGAGCTCGAGCTCGCCCGAGTTTTAAACGAGTCGAGCTTGAACATGCGATGCAATTTATAGCTCGACTATTTAGGCTCGACTCATAAACGAGCCAGTCTTGAAATCTTCAAACTCGACTAGACTTGGCTCGATTACATCCCTACCACCATTTATTAAATTAAACACTTTGTTTGAAATTGGAGTTAAAATAAATGGAAAAGTAGTTATTTGGGTTGCATGTGACGACTTTTTATTCTTTTTAACTAAATGTCCTTAAAATTATGAAAACAATAAACAAACAAAAAAAAATTATAGAAAAAATAAAGAAAATTGAATTTAAAAATATAAAATAAAATAAAATAAACAAGACCTAGGGGTTGGATCCCTAAAGGCCAAAACACTAGCCCCCCAAAATGAAAAAAGGGGTGGTGCTGGGTACCCCCAAAATGAAAAAGATGGGGGCCTAACCACCCCAACAAAAGGAGAGGTGGTTCTGGCATCCCATGGTATTTTTAGTTTTTTTTTTTTTTTTAAGAGAATTAATTTTTGTGCAAATTTTTATTTTTTTAAGGTATTTTGAAGAGAGAAATGCAAAACAAGTCATGTGTGGCTTATTTTGACTATAAATACTAATGGGGTGTTTAATTTGACACACGGTGGTAGTATAAAAGGTCTCGATGTCACTTTTTAAAGTTTGAAGGTATAAGCGCAAATGTGATAATAGTTCAAGAGGCTAAAGTGTACTTTCCAACTCTTATTTAAAAGGAATTTGTAGTTGCACCAATTGTTTTCAACAACTTCCCACTCAATAAAAGATTAACAGAAGAAGAAGAAAGGAATAATCCATATGAATCGATAAAGATGTGGAGTTAAATGTACGTTTAATTTGCATTTAAATTCATAGAGTTATTTTAGGCCTATATAGAATGCATCATACAAGGGTTCATTTGATGATATATAGATAGGCAAAAATATGTAAATAAAACCAGAGAAACAAAAATGCCACAACTGAAGTTTAATTGAGTTTAGTTATCCAAGGCTTAGGGATGTAAATAAACCAGTCCGTTCGACAGCCCGCTCGATACCCGCTCGGTTTAACCCGATCCGAACTCGAGCTCGATACTGTAGAAACTCGATCGTTACTGTAGAAACCCGCTCGATTAGTAAGTGATACATACCCGACTCGCTCGACAAAACTCGATAGGGGCTCGCGAGCTCAGCTCGTTTAAAAGCTCGACTGGATCGCTCGCCCGGCTCGTTAGTTCAACTCGTTAGCTCGTTCATATCTTACATATATATTAGTAAATAGTAAATATAGTATAATATATATAGTATTACATATTAATTATAATACTTTGATAACAATATTTAGTATGTTAAATTAACATATTAAGTTATTAATAGTTAGTATATAACAATATAACAATATTAAATAGTTAGCATATATATATATAAACACATATATCACATCACACATAGTTAACAATAGTTATATATTATACTTATATTTTAGTTACTTAGTTATATAGAATATATTAGACTTACTATTTGTTCACGTTATACATATACCATAGTTTATACTCTCTACTTATATATAATAACATATTGTTAATTTGTTACTTATAAACTATAGTTATGTACTATATTTTATAATATACCTTATATAGTTACACATTATATATTTTTGTTATTAATAAATGCATAGAGGCTGTTCATAAACTTGGGCTTGAATTCTGCTTTGATTACTCATTGAAAAATTTAATAGTCTACATCGAGCTCTAATTGAGCCGAGCTTGTTCAATAACCCGGCTCAGCTCGAATGTCATTTTCAACGAACTCGAGCTTGAGCTCGAGCTCGCCCGAGTTTTAAACGAGCCGAGCTTGAACATGCAATTTATAGCTCGGCTCGAATTCAAGCTCGACTATTTAGGCTCGATTCATAAATGAGTCAGTCTTGAAATCTTCAAACTCGACTCGACTCGGCTCGATTACATCCCTACCAAGGCTGAATAACCCATAGACTTACACCACAACTCATGCATGCATCTCTCAAAAGCAGAAATTAAAGACTTTGCAAATGGATTTTGTCTGATCTACCAATAACTCTAATATAATTTATTTTCTTCTTCCATGCATGCATCAAAAATTCAGATTTATTCTTTCAACTTTCCTTGTTCTTTTTACCAGGTACGTAGCTAGGTTGATTCAATTTAGAATATCAGCTGAAGAATGCCAGAAATGAACAACGGAATTTGAGTAAAAAGAGGATGCTGCCACAAACTGTAGTATGTAAAGAGTTTTTATTGAATATGTGCAAAAATATAAATATTAAAGAAAATTGATATAAGAGCTAGCGACATACATTCACCAAAAAGGAAAAACTGAAGGGGTGCAAAGAGAAAATAATAAGGAAAACCAAAAAAGACTACTTCTGCCCAAGTAAAAGTGCCTTTGTAATAGCTTCGCTCATCCCAACAGCGAGTGGAAATAAGTGTCCAGCACCTGGTAACTCATGGTATTGAATCCATGAAAGTTTTCTGGCAATATAGCGTTGCAGCATAATTGGCACAAGCTTATCTTCATCGCCTTGCCATAGATGAACTGAGCCTTGATTATTTGGAAAAGGGTTTTGAAGATCCAGCGGAGTGAATTTCCAACTCCCAAATCCAACCATCAAGTCACGATGGATGGACTCAAACTCTCCTTGCTGCTTCGATCACCTGTGCCTGCTGGGGGGAAACGAAATTCTAGTTATGCATGTTCATGTTGATCTGATAGTCATAGAGACCCTTTTAGCAGAGTACAAGAAAAGAAAATGAAGTACCTGGTGGTGCACGTGCATCTCTCTCCCAGCAAGCTTGAAAATTATTTCAAAATCTTGGAGAGAGAAGATATTTTCAGGCTTGTTGGCTACAACACTGGCTATAGGAAACCACTTCTGAGTGTTCCACCTGAAGGTTAGCCATGATACATAGTGAGCAACACGTAGGCTCCACTGGTCCTGAGGTTGTTGTTTATAGTAGGCGTCTGAAGACAAGTTGCAAGGAAATCCTTGCCACCAGCTAGTTGACTACCGGAGTTATTAATGTTGCTCCTGCTAACCTATCGCCATTAAGAGAGACAGACTTAGCCAACATAATTAGCTCCTCATATTCATACTAAAAAGAAATTTAAAGAAAATCAATAATGTTTCTTAAATTTTTCAAACAAAATAATGATCAGCTAATGCAGAAAGAGCTCCCTCCTCATATATATTATCAATGCTTACTTAGATGATAGATCAAGCATGATATTAGAAATGAATCTTTTCAACATACTTGAAATCTGTCGTTTTACTTTCACTATACCTCTATTCCAATACCATTGCAAAGGATGTTTTTCTAGTTACCTATAAGGATCAAGCCGAGGCCCAGTAATATTAGGGTAAGTAAGAAGATTTCAATGGTTCACCTATTTGAGGATGTTAGTATCTATGATTTAAAGAGAAATGGGTCATACTAACAAATGAGGGTAAGTGAATTTGTGAATATTGGAGACACTTAGTAAGTCCACACTAGATCTTTGATGTCTTAAAGGTCACAATTGATGACAATTAGAGTTATTCCAATATGATTTAGGAGTAGATAAGGTAAACGACACAGGAGATTCATGTAGAACAATCAAATTATTGTTGAGGTTGCTTAAGAAATAAATTTCATGGCTAAAGTTTGGTGATAGTTTGCCACAATGACAAAAAATTTGAAGCACTAAGGATAAGTTAAAGTATACGGTATAGAGGAATAGGTTTGATTCACCTTAAGTCATAATTTGGATAATGAGTTTGGAACTAAGGAGGGGAGACTTAGTGAAATGACTTAGACTTGTGATGAATATATACATAGAAAAGACAAGTGATGCCAGTAAAGTAGTAGGAGTTTAAGTGATTAACGATTGTAGAGGATGATGGAAAGATTAGTTATGACTTCGGGGTTAAAGGTAGAATGCGTGGTGCAAGTTAACTTTGAGGACTATTAGGGTAGCTTCAGGTAAGCATGTGAGATCATAAGCGATGTTTGCAAATTTCGAGGACGAAATTTTATAAGGAGGGAAGGATATAAAGACCAAGAAAAATTAATAGAGATTTTGCATTTAATAAATTGTATTTATTAAATGGTGAGACTAATAATTATATTTTAAATGATAGTATTTATGTTAAGAAAATAAAATAAGTATAAAGTAAAATAGTGGAATTAGAATAATTATTATAGTGGGTCCTAATTGAACAAATATTCAATTAAATTAATTAAAGTATAGTTAAGAGATATGTGGGGGTTAATGTTAATTATTAAAAGATAGGATTCTAATAAAATGGGGCCTTGCTGTGATTTGTTGTAGTTAGGGGTTTAAAAATAAGGAAATCTCCCTCTGTCACATATCGTTACCCGGTTGGCTGTGGGGATTTCACTATCTCCTCCTAACGACTCACAAGGTGCCACATGTCGCTTTATCACATTTCTTTTCTCTCTTCTCCCACCCCCCAACGTGTAATCTCTCTTCTTTCCCCCTCACCGTCGCATATTTTTCTTCTTCTTTCTTTTCTTTCTTTTCCCCCACTCAGCCGATCCTCTCTTCTTCCTTCTCTCCCCGCACACACATAGCAAACTGAGAGAGAGAGAGAGAGAGAGAGAGAGAGAGAGAGAGAGAGAGAGAGAGAGCTTCAGATGATGCAGGCCATCTCTTCCCCATCCCTCCTTCAACCTGTCACACATAAGGCCGTGAGAGAGATTGGAGACTGTGAGACCCGATTTTTCCGGTGGCTCTTTTTCAACTTTAAACAAAAATCCTCAAGGTAAATTCAGTAGTTTCATGTGATTCATTTGGTTTGTTTTGGGTATTTTGGTTTGTTGATCCTTGGCCAAATTGGGTCAGTTTTGGAAGCTCTCGGGTATCCCTTGTTTTGCCCGATATTTGTGTTGATTTTTGGAGTTTTAGTTGGGTGATTGTTTGTATCCATATTTTAGGATTGATACTAAACGAAAATAGATTTTGATTTGGGTTTTGTTTAAGAAGAAAATCTAGGGTTTATGGTGATTTTTGGAAGTGATGGCCGAATGGTGTATTTTCTTAAGATTTTGGTTTTGTGACTCTATGTTATATTTGATGATTCTAGAATAGGTTTTGGATTTGTATCTTGGAGTAATTGTTGATTTGGGTGCTGGAAATTCTGGGTTGGTGTTGTATTTTGGTTGTTTTGGAAGCTTGAGTCGGGCCTCTTGGATTGGAAGATGTAGGTCTTCTTTTGGGGTAAGATAGCTACTGGTTTGGGAGTTAGTTTTGAGGTGATGTTTGTTATTTCTCTATTGAATATTGTTATGTAATTGTGGAAGTAAATTTGGGTCTAGTGTTGGAATGATGGAAATCCAAATCTGATTTTATGTTTGTAAATGGGAAGATGAATGGAATTGTTGATGAGTGTTTGATATTAGGTTTTGATTTGGAGTAGTTTATATGGGCTGTCTTTGATGAGTGTTTTTAGGGAATTTAAATATGTTTTGGAAGGGTTGTTTAATGATAAATGGTTAGTAAATATTTGTTGGGGATTAAGGTTAATGTTTATGGTTAATTGATTAGTATTATGGTGTTGATTTAGTAACTCTTGATTTCTATGGCTAAGTGATCTATGGGATGAATTGTGTAGATTGTTTGATGATTGATTTTTATAGAAAATTGATGAGTATGTGCTAGGCTTTGGTGAAATTGGATTATGAGCCATGTGGGACCTTGAAAGTGAATGGTGGTTTAAGGATGATAATTGTTATAAGATGCTGGTAGAAATTATTGTTGATTGGGCTATGTAAATTGAAGGTTAATCATGGTAGCTCATGGCTAATGCTTTGAGGTGAACTAAAGGAAGAATCTAATAGAATAAAAATGAGATACGTAAGGATTATAATATGGACATCATAGTTCATGATAAAAGAGCTATTAAAGTAGTAGGTTAAATAGGATAAGTTCTATAATCTAAATTACCTAGATGGAATAAGAGTAAGGTGTTGAATATATTAGTAATTATATTTAAAGGTTAAGAAACGAAATAATATTACAAACTTAAAGTCTAAGGTTTATATCAAAGGGAGACAACAATCTAAAAA
This sequence comes from Alnus glutinosa, assembly GCF_958979055.1. Lineage (NCBI taxonomy): Eukaryota > Viridiplantae > Streptophyta > Magnoliopsida > Fagales > Betulaceae > Alnus > Alnus glutinosa. The sequence continues at coordinate 9,907,493 of NC_084895.1, forward strand.
GAATGTCAAAGAGTCATAGATTATCCAAATAAGCCTAAGTGGTAAATATAAGTTAGTAAGGTTATAGAAACACAAGTGTAATATGAATTCATTATGTGACAACTTAATAGCTAATTCACCTATCCATGTATACTAAATGTTTTAGTGTATCATCGGATTAGGTTTAAGCGTTGAATGAATATATGTATATATACATATGCATATATATGAGTTAAATATATATGTTGTGAACTTAGTAAATAAGCAAAAAGCTATAAAAATGATCATGAATAATAATGTGACACAACAATAACAAATAAGCTAATGAAATAATAGATGCATCTTCTAGTTAATAAACAAGATAGGACGCAAACCTATAACTAATGACTAATCTAATAATAGCTTAAGGTATCTAGATAGCTTTAGAAGCGAGTGACGCAACGGGTGAGCAAACAGGTTGCTTTTGTGTCATAGAGTATAGAGTTTAATAGCATAGTCTAACGATACTAATGTTTGCAGGAACGTGTTCGGATTGGAGACTTTAATTGGTTCTCCAATGTAGAGTCAAAGTGACTAGAGTCCAAGGAAATGTTTGAGTCAAGAGTCCAATGTAGCTAAGGTGAGTATTCTACTCACTGAGAAAATATATATTTTTATATGTAATAGATTGATTAAAAAAAAAAAATTGTTTATGAAACCGAACCGACCATATGATGAATTATATGTTTTGAGATAATTTTATTAGTTTTGGTTATGTTCAAATTATATCAATGATGTTTAAGAAATGATGTATGAATGAAGAGTGTTGAATAGATTTAAAGTGTTTGAGTACGTTTTGCAGTTGAGATTTAAATTATGCAAAATTGTTTAAGAACATGTCATGTTGAAACTGTTTAGGTTTTATGAAGAAACTATGTTTTGAATGATTTCAAAGTGTTTGATAAAATGTTTAATTTGTTTAGTTTTAAGAAAACATGATTTAGCAACTGCATGATTTTATAGCATGATACAATAGTGAAATATAGATACTGGTCAAGCACAGAGCATAGAGCATGTAGTATAAAGCATAGGTCAACAGCAGTATACACAGTTAAGCAGCAGTTATCAGTATCTGTTGAATGAGTGATCGTGTGCACATATGTTTGAGCCCCCGTTGAAAAGTATTATTATAGAGGGGTCTATATGTAGAAACTTCTAAGGAGGAATGACTGGAACTTCTACATATGTTCACAGCTATATAATATGTCTTAAATATTTTCTGAATAGTAAGTGTTTACTGTATTAGCTATTGGTAAATTGTGGCTGATATAGTGCTCGCATGACTAAAAAATAAAGTAAAGGTTGATTCTTTGTGAAAACTCAGTTAGTTTAATATCACTGAGGTTTTGAATGTTTTATATTGAAATGGTTGACTCATTCTTTCACTTATGCGGATGTGGATACCACCACAACCGTGTAGATGATGTTCCTTTGGCTGCAGGTACTTTGGTATAGTTGATGATTTGGTAGCAGTGTACTTGGGATATTATGGCTAAAGTTCGCTGCGACGGTTGTAATTGTCAGACCACGAGTTGTCCACTATTTTATAGGCCCAGTATGGCTTGTGACGTTTGTGTCACTTATTTTTTGTAAAGCCATTATTGTTATGTAATTATTGTGTTAATAAGACTCAAACAGACAGGTGTTAAATGGCTCTTTGTTGTAATTAATTTGTGATAGATGTATAAGTTGTAATTTCCGCTATTCATGTTTATGTCTTCCGCTGCATAGTCAAATAGATATTACTCTGATTATCAGGTGCATGTTATGGGGCATGTGCCATATGTTGGCTTTGCGACATATTGTAGTGCCACTATGAAGACTCGTTTATGTTTGTATAAAAAAAAAAAAAAAAAAGGGGCCGTCACATGAGATGCGTAGGAATTGTATTTGTATAACATGTCAGATATTGTTATACATGTTACGCTCGTTGTAGGCTAGATGCACCCTATATTCCAATTCTAAAATGGTCCATGTGATAAGTACATAAACCATTAGATGTACACGTGCATTCACTCATGTTATAACCGAACCAATCACCAATTGGCATATATAACATAGTTGATGAATCATTTTAATCCGTTAAAGTACTAGTAATAGATACCTTATAGCTCATTTGTTTCTCAATATATAAGAAAAATCTCAAAAACTCCCAAAAAATTACCCGCATCAGATTTCTTACAGGTTTGCTAAACCCTTGGGTAGCATTGTAGCTAGCCAATGATTATTATATTCTTAACAAAAATGCTCTCTCTTGCACGTTCTCTTCATCCCTATCACTGAATTCTTCATCCAAGTCGCAAACACTCCCAAAAGTTCAATCCAAAGAAAATCAATACCAACAACCCAAATAAACATCGAAATTGTGAGCACTAAAGAAGACTCCAAAACCAAGAGCAATAAAATCTAATGTTCTTCAGGCTATTGCAAATTTTTTCACTTCAAATGAACTCCTCAGAGGAAAGAATCACACCTTCATCGCTTTAATTCCCAAGAGACTGGGCGCTTCGGCGATTCACCATTTTCGCCATATTAGTCTTTGCAACATTATTTACAAGATCATCTCAAAGCTTCTTGTTAATAGGCTTAAGCCTCTCTTGTCTAAATTTATTTCTCCATTTCAAACTACTTTTGTTCCAGGTCGCCATATCCAGGACAATTCTATCCTCTCTCATGAGATGCTCCACTCTCTTAAATCGAAACGAGGACGCGGTGGCCTTATGGCAGTTAATATTGATATGGAGAAAGTGTTTGACAAAATGGAATGAGATTTTTTATTGACTATCATGGAAAAACTGGGCTTCCAACCTTAGTGGATCAACTGGATTCGAATTTGTATTACTACTTCTTCTTTCTCAGTTCTGTTAAATGGTTTGCCTTTTGGTATTTTTGGCCTTTTCGGGGTTTGCATCAAGGAGACCCTTTATTGCCTTTTCTCTTTATTTTGGGTACAGAGGTTATTTCCAGACTTCTTCACCAGAATTTGCAGGGTTATAAAATCTCAAGGGGATATCTTCCACTTAACCATCTATTGTTTGTGGATGACCTGATTATTTTTACTCATGCTAATTCTCTCCAGGCCGGTATCATTCAAGATTGTCTCGCAAAATATAATCTTTGGTCTAGCCAGTCGGTTTTTCTTAAAGTTTTGGCTTCTTCTATTCCTTCGTATGCAATGAACTCCTTTATTTTCCCAGATATTCTTTGTCATCGTTTGGATACAGCTTTCAAGAACTTTTGGTGGGGTTTTCCCAAAGGAAAAAATCGTAATCTTTCTCTCAAATCATGGAATTCATTATGTCTTCCTAAGGATCAGGGCGGTATGGGTTTTCGTTTAATGAAAGACATCAACATATCTCTTATTACCAAACTTGTTTGGAAAATTCTCTCAAACCATGATTGTCTTTAGGTGTCTCTTTTCCAAGAGAAATATGTCAAGTATGGTTCTCTCATCTCTTGTCCCTTGGGTTCGGGATCCTATGTGTGGAATTGTATTAAATCTATTGTTCCCCTATTAAATTTAGGCTCCTGCTATGTTCCACATGTCTCGAGTTCAGTGGCTATCTGGTTTTCTCCTTGGATTCCCACTGTACTGAATTTTATTCCTACTCCCCGGATCCCTCGATTGGTTGCCCAACATCCTTTAGCAATTTCAGATCTTATCCATCCTGCTTCTCTGACCTGGAATCTATCTCTTCTACAGTTTTTGTTTGATTCTTCTTCGATGGCAAAGATTTTACGTATCAAAATTAGAACTCTTTCTGATGCTCTTTTATGGACAGCTTCCTCCTCGGGCTGTTTTACTACCAAATCAGCTCATCATCTATATACTGCTTAAAGGCCTCTACAACCTTCTCTAGTGTTGGCTTTTAGTTGGAAAGGTCTTTGGAAACTTAAGCTTAATTATCGGCTTAAACTTTTCCTCTGGAAAATGGTTTGGAATATTGTTCCAACAAAGTCTCGTATTTCTTTATCCATACATTCTGGATTGGATACATCTTGTTCTCTCTGCTCCAATTCTAGTGACTCCCTGTTTCGTTTATTTTTCTCTTGCCCTATTGCTAGACTCATATGGAGAAATTCTTTCTGGCCTTTGGATATTTCAGCTTTGCATATTTCTTCTATGTCTGACTGGTTAAATATTATTTTGCATCCAGAGATAATTGGTATTCCTCTTATGGATACCCACTTATTTCAGATTTTTGTTGTGGTTGCTTGTGATCTGATATGGTACTCGCGTAATAAGGCTTTTCATGAAGGTTTGATTCCAAATGCTTTATCTGTCTCTTCTTCAGTTAATTAAATCTCCAAGACTCATTTCTCTACTAAAACTACTTCAATGAAGGAAGTATGGAAGAAGCCTGATCCTGGCCGCTTCAAAATTAACTATGACACAGCCATTCGTTCTAATTTCTCAGCACAATCGCAGTATGTCGTGATTCAAATGGAATCATTCTCAAATGTATTACTCAAATTAGTCCACCTTGCATGGCCTTGTATGGGGAAGCGGCTGCTGCCTTTCGTGCTGCTCAACTTTGCTCTTCAATGCAGCTGTCTCATGTTACTTTTGAGGGTGATTCTCTCACAGTCAACCTTGCTATCAACAATCCAACAATCACTTTAGATTGGCGTATCTCATCTATCCTCTCGGATTTCTTCAATTAGCTGGTTAGCTAGTTCTATTAACCGAAGTGCAAACTTTTGTGCCCACTATGTGGCTTACTGGGCCGCAACTAGATTCTCTTCTAGCTGCATTCCCACCTCTTTTAGTTTTTTAATTTCTGGAACCATTCCTCCCTGTTTTGGAATGGATTCCTCTTTTCCTTTTTTAGTTCCTTAATTTTGTTTTGTCTTGTTTGTACTCATAAAAAAAAAAAACAATAAAAAAAAAACTTTCTACATTATACTGTACATTATTTTATATAATCATAAAAAATTGAAACTTGTATTTGACTTTTGGTATTTGTTCTTTTCCTTTTTTTTGGAATGCAACAGGAAATAGTACCAAAATGCATGCTACAAATGGAAGGAGCCACAAAAAATCGTGATTATCTTTTGCACGATTGACCTGTGCTGAGAGTAACCAATTTCATGCTGTTTGCCTGGACGCATCTCGCGCGCCCAATTTTCTACACGAATGATACATCCCATTGGTGAGTTCTGCTCTAGTTTTTTGGTTCTACAGCATAATTTTTATTTATTTTTTCCTTGAGCTACGGCATTAAAATGCTGAATTTAAAATAAGTGAAACAACCATCTTTCAGGATAATCAACATTATTGAAAAGTGGAATCCCTTTGAAGGAAACGCCTCAGGTTTGATTTACTATTTGATAATAAATAACTTTTCTTAAAAAAGAACGAAAAACTAAAAAAAAAAAAAAAAAAAAACAAACATTTATAGATGAAGAAAGTTTCTTTATAATTGAATATTTCAGCATGCACGATTTTATATGTAATTTAATGATAAATGATAATTTGTTTTAACTTAGTAATATATATGATTGACAAAGTAGGCTTCTACCGTTTGTACGTAGGTTAGAAATTAGTGCTTTACAGAATTTTAAGATTAAAAATCAAGGTTGTCATCAAATCACATTGTTATTAGACCTTTTTAAAATTGAAATGTTGGTATCTTTGAAGTACATAAAGAACCTTGCTGTATTTTTGTTTTTTTGCCTCTTCTGAGTGCTACAAAACGTTCCATAACTACTTACATAAGACATCAGTTCTCAGATTAATTTTCCACTTATAAACAAAGATAAGTCACGAATTAATTGGTTGATTTAATATGGTACCTTTTTGGAAATTCTTCCGAAAGCACAAAGGCCTGGATGTTGTTGCTTTCAAATTTTTATTTTTCACTTGCTAAAGGAGTCATAAAACCCTCTCATTCACAACAAAGGATTTCTGAGTTTTAGCTTCGTGAGTGTTAAATTGCTTCCCAGCTAGGCTTGATTGCATTATACTTTTCATTTGATCCCATAATATCCTAAAGAATATATATTAATCACGCCATGTTGTTCCTTGAGTGATGATGTCATGATTTAAGACATTGTATCATCCAACCACTTGTTTGGAGCTGTTCCTTAATTTATTTGTCGTTTGTCTATGATTTATGTCACTATCAAAAGTATTGTAACCCATATGGGGAACAAACACTTAAATCAAGCCACTTGGGCTGGATTGAGGCGTCTCATCTTATTACTGCCGGTAATCATATTTGTTATTTTGATTTTACTTTTGTAGAAATTGTAAAATTTTGTAAAATGCGTAATACCTTATGCCAAGCTGGAACGACTCAAGGAAAGCGTTCACCATATCTACGTTATCACCTCAAAATGATTAGTCAATTTGAAACTTCCTTAAAGTCACTTTTAAAGTCTAGTTTCACTTGGTAAGTAATATGGAACTTAACATCCATGAGTGTATTTATAAACCACACACGTGGGCCTTATTTTCCCAATATGAGACCGAATTGTTATAATGTTCTCCTCTTAAATTCCTAATGTTATAGTTAGGGCCACGCCATACAGTACTGACAGTACACTTGGGGATTACTAAATGGCTCTAATACCATTAATAACGATTCAAGGAAAGCTCTTGCTACATTTGTACTATCACTCCAAAAATGATAGTCAATTTGGTGTTTCCTTAAAATCACTTAATAAAGCTCAGTTTCACTTATTAAGTAATATGAGACTTAACATTTATGAGTGTATTTAGAAATCACATGTTCTATGTAGACTACTCATCTTCTTAATATGGGACCGAGGTATTATAATAGCCGTTTGGCGCACACAAAGCTTGTTTCTTTCTGACTTGGTGTACTGTTTTGAATATGTGATTAATTCGGACAATTGACAGGCGGCATATACTTATGATGCGGGGCCAAATGCTGTACTGTTTGCGCGTAATAGAAAGGTTGCTACCCTTTTGCTTCAGAGGCTGCTTTTCTACTTCCCTCCAAATGCATCTTCGGGTTTGGATAGGTAAGTAGTACTGCCGTATAACATTGTGTTATGCTTGGTGAAATATCAATGAATTGTCTAAGTTCAAACTTGTAGAGATTTTTATTTTTGCCCTTGTGTTTTTTTTGCTTATTCACAGTTACTTCCATGGTGATAGGTCAATTCTAAAAGATGCTGGGCTTGAGGGGATGAGGGACGTGGAAGATTTGCCACCACCTCCAGAAATCAAGGATAGCATTCCTTGCCAGAAATACAAAGGGGATGTTAGTTATTTCATCTGCACGAGACCTGGCAGAGGCCCAGTTTTGCTTTCTGATTAGAGTCAGTCTCTTCTCAACCCCCAAACCGGGCAGCCTAAGTAAATTTGGATTAATTGTTATCTTGGGCTAATCTTCCTTGTCTCTATGAGCCTGGAGTATTTCAATCAGATATCTTCTACACTGTGCCTGTGCTCATTGTAAAATGACTATCTGAAAGAATTTGCTGCTTGTGTTGCTTATCTCATGTAATTGTAATTTATTTATTTATTTATTTTTTTATCTTTCTTTCTCCTGGATAATTTAATAGGGTTTATGTGCTCTCATTGTCTTTTGAGAGGGTTAAAAATTAGATTGTATTGTCTTTTGAGAATTTCAGCTGTAACTTGGAAGGCTTGTAACTGTTTGGGTCTATGCCCGTTAATTGTTTGAATAAGAAATATTATTTTCTTTTGGTCTAGAAATAGAAAATATTCGTATAAAGATTTAGATGATTAAAAAGGGGTTAAATATAAAAAAGTTCCATCAACATCCAGCCAATTTTAAAATAATCTTACGAATTTTTAAGTGTGTTAAAGTGACTTATCAAACTAACAAGGTGTGTCAAAAAGATAACTTTTTTCTCGATAACAGCTTTATTCTTTTAAAAACTAAAATAAAATAAAAAATTAATTTTTAAACCAAAAAAAAAAAAAAAAATGAAACCTAAAAGGTTAAAGAACTTAAAAACTTCTAAAATTAAAATTTTGAATTAAAAAAAAAAAGTTAGAAAAAATTAAAGTGGTGGGCAAGCCAACCTCGACCACCTCTAGGGGTGGATACGGTTTGCAGGTGGCGCGCACAACCCCTAGATCAGGCTAGGGGTTGCCACGAGCAACCCCCGACCACCTCTGGGGTGGCGCGCGGCCACCCCCATGGGCTAGAATCGGCAGCCACCCCATCCATTTTTTTTTCTATTTTTTTTTAAAAAATAATTTTATTAGTTTAATGTATTTGTATTTAATTACTATGTGTGACGTATCGCTATTTTATTGGTGCTTGCGTTGCACCAACTAGCCAAAATAATTCTGACTCTTCCAGTTACTATTTAATTACAATTGATTCTGTTGGGACTGGTGTCCAAAACTCCAATTGCATTAATATTGATTTTTCTATAATTGTATAATATTAATTCTATTGAACATTGGCATATATATTATTGCTTTATATGTACATATATGTTTTTATATTTTCATATGATATACGTGTAACATTCATATGTTACATTGTATTTAATTAAGGTATGAGCAATGAGACTATCACACAGAAGATCATAGTCATAGGTTCTTATAATTTATAAGTGATTGTTCGTAGTCATAAATACAATTGGGAAATTCATATAGACTATAACATGTCAACCTTAATGATATATCTTAATAAAGAGAAGCAGGAAAGGCTTTGAGTTGATATGTTAGTGCAAGTGCAAGATAGTGCCATGCACCAAACAGACAACCTGAGTCATCATTATTTCAATTCTGATTAAGAATTTTGTACGTGCACGATGACTTATAACAATTACTCTAAATCTTGAGAAGATTGTGAATTCAGATGTTTGCCCAGAAATAGAAAATATTCATAAAGATTTAGATGATGAAAAAAGGGGTTAAATATTAAAAAGTCCTATCAACAATCAGCTAATTTCAAAATAGTCTCATGAATTTTCAAGAGTGCTAAAATGACTCATCAAACTAACAAGGCATGCCAAAAATGCCACTTTTTATTTTTTTTATTTTTTTTCGATAATAGCTTTATTCTCTCAAAAACTAAAATAAAAAATTAATAAAAAACAATTTTACATTTAAAAAAAAAAAATTCTAAAACATTAAAGAAATTTAAAACTGTAAAAATTAAAAATTTTTAATTAAAAAAAAAAAATAGCACGCAACCATCCACAAAGGTGGGAGTGGCCTTCGGGCCACCCCTAGATTAGGCTAAGGGTGGCCGCGAGTAGGGCTGAGCATGGGGGGGGGGGGGGGGGGGGGGGATGGGGATTTTTTGACCCCGCCCCGCAGAGGTGCGGGTTCCCCAAAGTGAACCCGCACCCCGCAGAAAACCCCCTACACCCGCACAGGGCGGGTGTAGATGGGGCGGGGTTGCGGGGCGGGGATCCCCGCGGGTATGCGGGGATCCCCGTGGGTTTTGACCCATTAACCCTTGTGTTCAATTTTTTTTTTTTTTTTTATTATTATTATTATTATTTTTTTTTTTTATAAGTATCCCTATGTTCAAAATTTACTAATCCAAATTAATAATCCATTATTTGTACTCCCTGTCAACCTTGCAAATTGCAAGTTGCAATTGAACCCTAATTAAAATCCCAACATCTATTAAAATGTAAGGAGAAAAAAACTTAAAAAGAAGAAAGAAAGCATTTTTGCTTGCAATGTTTTCAATCACTTAGTGCAAAAAAAATTGAAAAAAAAAAAAAAACAGATTACAAAGCAAAAACATAATATTACAAATATTACACATAATTGCTAAATTACGAATAGAAATTCAATCCCATAAAATGAACAAATTACTGACAAAGCAAATAACATAATATTACAAGATGAAGAAAACCCAAATATTAAATGTTCCAAAGCATCAAGCATCTCCCAATCGGATTGAATCTTCACTTCACTAATCCTCCTCAAGCAAAAGATTGATGTTCTTCAAATTGATTTCTACAAAGATTGGAACCGATAATTAGAAATTTAGAATATTTAAATAGCAAAATAAATTAAGAAGTGAATAATAGAAAGCTAAAGGCCTAAAAGCTTACCTGACTCGAGCTTATAACTTTCAGGATCTTCAACCATCTCTGTGTCATAACCATTGATGGGTTTTGATCTCAACCAGTTTTGTGTACACACCAATGCTTCAACCGTTATTGGGGCCAATGAACTTCGAAAAGGATCCAATACACGCCCTCCAGTGCTAAATGCCGACTCTGAAGCAACTGTAGTAATGGGAATGGCCAACACAATACGTGCTATGTGGGATAGTACTGGGAATTTGGTTGAATTCACCTTCCACCAAATTAAAATATCGAAGTTCTCATTCGGTTTTTCATTCTCCTCCATCAAATACCGATCTAACTCCGATTTATATTGAACATCACTATTAGGAGTCATGAGGTTTTTGTACCTATTCATCAATGTATAGGTACGTTTCCCAGTTTCTCCCGAGGAACCTTGAGGAAGTGCACCACTATGTTCACCTTGAGAGTTTTCTCCAGTGTTGAAGTGATCAAACAATTTCTTAAGGTAGTTCTTCAATTTTAATATCATATCATTGCCTTGCTCAGCACCAAGAATATCATTGAACCAACATTCTAATGATACCAACTTGGTCCGTGGATCGAGAATAATAGCAACAAACAACAACACATTAACTTTATCAAGATCCCCCCAATACTTTTTATACTTCAACATCATTTTCTCCGCCATAGAACTCAATATATAATCATCACTGTCACAATATTCTTGTAAATGCAGTTGAATGGCAGAAACTTCTTCAATGTACATATTACATGTCACATACAAAGACCCCGAAAGTCGCATTGTGGCTTCATAAAAAATTTCAAGGAACTTGAGAAAAACCCTAATACGAGCCCAATCATCACAATTAGGAGGTCCTAAACCGTTTTTGCTATCCAACAACGTAGGACAATAATATCCATCCAACTCTTCCATAAGTTCAAAAGCACTTTGACATTTTTCTGCACCTTCCAACATCTTAAATGTAGAGTTCCATCTAGTTGGAACATCCAAACACAACAACCCCTTGAAATTAATGTTTTCTCTTTCCAAACAAATCTTAAAACTCTCAAATCTTGCAGGAGAAGACTTCACATATTTAACCGCACTTCTAACCCTCATAATGGATTCATCAACCTCTTTCAACCTCTCAGTCACAATAAGATTTAAGATGTGTGCACAACATCTCACATGCATAAACCGATTTTCTAATACGGCACTAGGCTTATGAGCACTTCTCTTCCTCAAGTACTCAAAAGCAGCATCATTGGAAGAAGCATTATCAACCGTGATAGTGAAAATGCTACCAATGCCCCATTCATGCATACACGACTCAATCTTTCCCCCAATGGTCTCACCTTTGTGATTAGGAATTAAACAAAAGTTTAAAATTCTTTTGTGTAAGTTCCATTCATTATCAATAAAATGACCAGTAATACACATGTAATTAAGGTTCTGTATTGAAGTCCAACAATCAGTGGTAAGACAAACCCGAACACCAGATGTCAAGAACATTCCCCTCAACTTTTCTTTCTCAGACATAAAGAACTTAAAACAATCCCTCATCATAGTAAAACGGGAAGGAATTGAAAACCTAGGTTCAACTGTTCTCATAAAGTCCTTAAACCCTTCACCTTCCACAAATCTAAATGGCAACTCATCCACTATGATCATCCTAGAAAGTGCTGCCCTTATTTTTGAAGCATTAAACTTAGCAAGCACAAGGTTACCACTAGATCCTTCACCCATTGCCGCTTTTCCTTATATGTTGTAGCATAGATGAAGTACCATGGGTTCTAGGGTGACAATTAAACTCTCTCTTACAATAAATGCACTGTGATTTATGATCATCGGGGTCAGTCGACTCTAACTTGGTAAAATGTTCCCAAACCGATGATGTTTGCTCATTTTTTTTAGGTTTTGGTGGGAGAGTTGCACTAGGATTTTGAGGGCCCATAGTTGAAGAACTAGAACCCATATTGGTATCCAAAAGACTTGGCCTAGATGAAGCAGAACTAGAACCAATAGGTCCAACAGTAGCACTAGTTGAATCGTCCATGACTTGATTCTATAATTTAAGTGGAAAAAAAAAAACATAAAAATCAAATCTCTTATTAAATCATTGTGTCATATAGAAGAATGCATGAGAAAATGATGCGGTAGATCAGCATAATCTTAAAATAAATGCGAATAGGGTCGTCGTACGTCTTCTTCTACTAAATAAATTATCAAGAATCAGATACTGCAACAAATTAACCAGACAGACTAATATATATATATCTTAGGAAGCATCATTTTTTTTTTTTTAATCCAAACTCAGATTTGACTATTTCTTAGGCCTAATCAACATGCTAACACAAAATATAAATTACTTCAGGTTTATATACAACAACCAAATAAACCTGTATGTATTAGTAAGATGTTAGAAAAACAGATTAAAACAATGTGTAGTGTCTAGAAGCAAGCAACCGTAAGAATTGATTGCCAAGGAAAACATAAATCTGATTTCTGCATCAAAAACGAAAAGATACCCCCTTTAGACCTTGAATTATCTTTTCCGTTAAATCATTTTCTGTCTAAAACCAGAACTACATAACTGAACTCCAGAGCATACTGAAATACAATTCTCTGATGATAAAACAGATATTTAACTAATCAATAATACGAGCATGAAGATTTACCTGAAAGTTGTGGCTAAAACCGGAATTTGAACGAGCAAAGAACAGGTATAGCAGAAACCCAAATGGAGGGGTAAAAGAGGAAACGAGAATTTTCGTTTGGTCTGGTTTAGAAGAGGAAGAGAGCCATCTCTCGTCGAACAGCTCTCTCTCTCTCTCTCTCTCTCTCTCTCTCCCCCAACGAACTACGTTTTCTGCAAGAAATGTCTGCCCCTATTACTTGGAAGCTGAAGATTTCCTTTCTTTTTGTTTTCTTCTTTGTATTTTCCTTTTGTTGTCTTTGATGCGGCTGTGCGGGGAGGTGAGGGCGGGTGACTGGTGCCGTGGTGCGGCTGTGCGGGGAGGTGAGGGCGTGATGTGGGCAGTGGGCAGTCTGGGGCTTGGGGGGGCTGCGGTGCAAGTGAAGTGAGAGTTAGAGAAGAGAAGAGAGTTAGAGAAGAGAAGAAAGGTTAGGTTAGGTTTTGTTTTTTGACTTTTTTCTGCCGCTTTCTTCCTTTTTCTGCCACTTTCTTCCTTTTTTTTTTTTTTTTTTTTATCTGCGGGGCGGGTTCGGTGCGGGGCGGGGACCCGAGAAAAATTAAAGGGTCCCCCCGCAACCCGCCCCGCCCCGCGCGGGGGGGGCCAAAAACAGCCCCAAAACCCGCACCATGGGTGCGGGTTTTGGGCTCTGCGGGGAGGGTTGGGGCGGTTTCTGCGGGGCGGGGCGGGTTTCGCGGGGATTTGCTCACTCCTGCCCGCGAGCAACCCCCGACCACCTCTTGGGTGGTGCATGGCCATCCCCATGGGCTGGGGCAACCATCCCTTTCATTTTTTCGATTTTCAATTTTTTTAAAAAAAAAAATAAAATAATATTGTTAGTTTAATATATTTGTATTTATTTGTTAAGAGTGACATGTGTTCTCATCTTATTGGCGCTGATGTGGCACGTAATGGAATCTGTCAATTTTTTTTTTAACAAAATTTGACTTGAGGGAATGATTTGTATTTTTTGCATACCATAGAGACCTCTAAGTTCATTTTGATACCACAAAGTGTTGATTGTAAATTAGGTAAACTACATGAACTAATTTTGTATTTTTCTCTTCTTTTTTTTTTTTTTTTTTTTTTTCTAAAAGTGACATATGTCATCATTTTATTGGTACTGACATAGACATTGATAGAATCTGTCAAGTGTTTTGATTGCAAGGACTAATATATGCAAGCTAAGGGTCATGAATATGCAATATTAATACTCATTAGTTACGCTAAATCCTGATGAGAATGTGAACTCAGATGTAAAGTGTAGGTTACTTTAATGTGTAAGAATGAGATCAAATCGCTAGTCAATACTTCCATGCGTTGGGTGACCCCATGTAGCATTGTTGGAAGACTTTCTTCAAGAAAGAATCTAACTCCTTTGTCATGGAACAAAGCGATAAGGAATCTTCCCATTGATGTAGATTTATTGAGAATTATTATCCTAAAGCTTGGGCCTTGAGTGTTTTAGTAGTATTTACTGAAACTTTGTTTTGTGGAAGGTGAGATGAAAATCTCACAAGATACAAAAAAGATATATCATGTACGTAATTAAATCAGGAGTATCAAGGAAAAGAGATAGTGAACTAAGTAACGGTGTATTGACTTTGGTTCGAATGCAGAATGATTCAATAGAGTGGTAATATGTAATAAATAAGTACATCACGGGAATTGATTCATTAATTTGAAATTACTCATTAAAGTACAATCACATTTGTTTAATGGAATCAATTGTGATTAAATAGGGTCGTGTGATATTCTCACATACCTATTTAAAGCTAATTGTATTTTTCCCTTTAGGTATCCCTCTTTGAGCTTATAAAAATTAAGCACATCCTATGTACCTTGGTTATGTATTTATTTATTTGGATTGTTTTATTGATAAAATATGTGTCAAAGAAATTTGATTCATATATGACTCATTGCTTAGAGATGATTGGGCTTAGAAATTAATTTCCTATGGGCTTAAGCCATTAAAAAGCTATGGGTTTAGGAATTAATTCATATGGACTTAAGCAATTAAAGAGATATGAGCTTGGGATATACTATAGCTTTTTTCTTTTCTTTTCCTATTTGAAAATTTATAGAAAAAACCCAGAATTCGTTAGTTGTATTTTGATGGGATTATTTATGAAAGGGAGAGATGAAAGTCACAATGAATAAACTATATCTTGTCAATCTTTTGAGGTGGTTTAGGCACCTCCCACTCGATTTAGACAAAAGTGGCTCCGGCCACCCTTTGATTTGTTTGTTGAATCCCTCCAAGGAAGGGGCACTTCGTGTACCAACTCTTGTTAGGTAAACCTCGGACTCGTGCAAAGCGTACCTAAGGATATATTGACGCATACTTATGAAGTTTTGGTATCTATATTTTTTGTGATACAAATATTGTTTTATAAAATACTTCATCTCCTTTTGTATTATGTTTTTCATTTTTCATTTTTTTATTTTATATAGCAAAAACATAGTATATAAAGAGAACAAAAAAAATTGTCATTGCCCCCCTTCTCCTCCACCCCCGGAACCCTCACAAAAAAAAAAATTAATAATAATAATAATAATAAAAAAAAACTGCTAGCTCTACCACTAAAAGGAATCAACCTAAATTTTCATAATTTGATATTATTTTTGCTTCACTTCAAAAGGATTGATGAAAAGGAACAGTAGTGTGGAGCCATTTTGGGCTCTACAAGACTACCACTAGAGAGAGAGAGAGAGAGCAATTAGTGACGTGTGAATAGTAATCACTTTTTTCCCACGTCACTAATTAGTGATGTGTCACTATTTCACACGTGCAAATATAATTTTTAAAAAAAGTTTATTAAATTTTAACTTATTAGTGAGATGTGACAGAGATATGTCACTAAATAGTGACGTGTCAAATTGTTGGTTTGACACGTCACTTAGTAGTGACATGTCAATTTAACACGTCACTGATTTAGTGGCGTGTCAATTTGACACGTCAATAAATCACTGACATATCAAATTGACATGTCACTAAATATTATTGACATGTCACTATTTAGTGATATGTTAAATTGGCACGTCACTATTTAATGCATGACGTGTCAATTCAACACGTCACTAATGTAGTGACGTGTAATTTCCCATGTCACTAACTATCAATGTTTTATTTTCGCACGTCACTAAATAGTGATGTGTCAATTTTACACGTTACTAAATTATTGACATCCTAATTTTATATACATACATTTCGGTTTGATTTTTGTCGAAATTTAACATATTACTATTTTAGATAGGGTTTGGGTTATACATATAAATAGTATATACTAAATATAACGACTCATATTTTGGTTAAGTGCACTATATATATATATATATATAGCATATTAAATTGATGTGTATGTTATATAGTAAATGGAACATATGAACTTAGCATGTTAATTACTTAATATGTTATGTATTATATAACAAAAAATAATAATATGTTATGTATTAGTACAATTAATAACATGTTATTTCACTATTAACTAATCATTAGATTATATGATCTAAGTATTATAATCAAAATTAGGTAAGATATATGTTTATCTGATTTAATATTATGCCATATGATCATATGCTCTAAGAGTTAAATAAGTTGGGCGTTTTGGCTTCCCAACATGTTATTAATTGAAAATCTCCAAAATAACACAATTCTATACCCTGATGATTAACAAAATAATCATAAACAGTCACTTCTAAGTGCAATTTAACTTAATTTGTGATTATAATAAGCACAATGTTTATACTATATATATATATAGTATCGGTTCAAAATCATAATTGCCGGTTCTCAAAGCCTACAACGACATAACACAAGTACTACAAACTTAACATCATTCCAAAGTTAATCAAAGACACATACATCAGACAAAACATTCATCCTCTCGTGTGGCTTTTGCCTCGATTAACATCCTTCCTAGTGCATTAGTCTAATCAATCGTGATACGATCAAATGATCGATCAAACTTGACACAATTGAAGGTTTGATCAAATATCTAATTCATTGTAGTGCATCGGTCCAATCTATTGTGATACGAATGTTCGATCAATCAAACTTGACACAGTGAATGTATGATCTAATGTGCGATCGATCATGATAGGATCAATAGAATCATCCAATCGATCATGTTGTATTACTCCGATCGATCCTAGTGTATTAATCTAATCTATTGTGATACAACCAAATGATCGATCAAATTTGACACAATTGAAGGTTTGATCGAATATCTAAGTCATCGTAGTGCATCGGTCTGATCTATTGTGATACGAATGTTTGATCAATCAAACTTGACACAGTGAATGTTCGATCTAACGTGTGATTAATCATGATAGGATCATAAGATTGATAAAATTATCCAATTGATCTTGGTGTATTACTCTGATCGATCCTAGTGCATTAGTCTAATCAATCGTGATACGATCAAATGATCGATCAAACTTGACACAATTGAAGTTTTGATCGAATATCTAATTCATAGTAGTGCATCGGTTCGATTTATTGTGATACAAAATTCGATTAATCAAACTTGACACAGTGAATGCTCGATCTAACATGCGATCGATCATGATAGGATCATAGGAAAATAAAAAACGACTCCAAACAAAAATATGAACTGATTTAAAAAAAAAAAAAAAAAAAAAAGAAAAAAAAAAAAAAATAAAGAAAGATATTTTTTTAACTCCAAACAAAAATTAGATTTTATTTTATTTTATTAAAAAAAAACTTAAATTTTATTTTTTAAATTGAGAATAATCTCAGTTGATTAAAATTTTATTTTACTTTTTTGTTTAATCTTTTCTCGAAATAAAAAATATGAACTCATTTTTTTAAAAAAAAAAAATTAGATTTAATGATTTTAGAAAAATAATTTTTAAAAAAAAAATTATAAACAGAATTTTTGTCATATAGCAAGAAAAAAGAAATATAGTCTTTAATTTTTTCTAGTTTTTATTTTTTATTTTTAAATTTAATTTTTATATTCAATTGGAGCCTTTTTGGCAAAAACGACTCCGTTTTTTTTTTTTTTTTTGGGGGGGGGGGGGGGGGGCAACCCTTGCACACACCTTGTTTTTTTTCAAAAAATTTCAAACTCTTTTTTATTCTTCCTCTTTGTGTTTGGTTACAACTGGTTTAATGTTTCTGGACAGGGTACCATAGATTAGGGCTGGCAAAACGGGTCACTCGACACGACAGTTTACGACCCATGACCCGTTTAGCCTAGACCCAAACACGATTCGTTTATGTTAACGGGTTGGGGCTGCAGACACGACACAAACACGATAATTTCATGGGTCACCCGACACGACCCGTAAAACCCGTTTAACATAATAGGTCGCAAACACGACCCGTTTGACCCTAACCTAATAATCTAAGCTAAACAATGTAAACATCCACAAACACTCGGTTTTAGGGGTTTTTCATTCTCTAAACTCCATATGGTATTATACATTCAGATTACAGACCATTAAATTGGGAACAAAAACATGATTTACAAGTTATTTCACTCGGATGCCCATTTCTCAATTCATTCAATCAATTCTAGATTTGTCCATAGATTTAGCAAAGCCAAGAAAGCTAATAAAGAAAAGTTGATGAACTTCGAACACATACCGCACGCCCTTGGTGGACTCGTCATACTCCCACAAAACCCATAAAATAACTTTTACTAAATAAGTTCATTCTAATTTATTTCGAAATCAACACCCCCAAATGTCCGCTTCATCGGCTCACCGGCTCAGGGACCATGGAACCGCTGGCGCAGGCGTCGGCGTCTTTACCAAGCCTTCCAAAACCCTAACCCCGATCTGGATCTCCGGCAAAAACGCCCCAGTTGATTTGCATAGATCATCATCTTGCGGCAAAGAGAACCCTAGGCCCACTTCTCGCCCCTGAGACCCAACCCAGAAACTTGTGATCCGGCCAATGCCTCGTGTTGACAAGGCCGCTGCCTCCGTTGCGTCGGTGGATCTCGAGAACGACAGCGGCACACGAGTCCGTTGGTCCACGTCGTCGGCGCCGAGAGGTAGGAGCCCTAGCCCTTCTGAGTTGAATAAGGTTTTCTCAAATCGGAGGGTTTCGGTGGGTACGACTGTGCGAGTGGTGGGGGTAAGGGATTGGAGAGTGGAAAGCAGAGGAAAGGGTTTAGGGATTCGAGTGTGAAAGGGAGTGAAGGGAAGTCAAATGGGGTTGGGGCTTTTAGGGATCGTAAAGAAACTAAGAAAGTTTTAGAATTGGCGTCAATTCAGAGAAAAGGAGTGGGACAATAAATCTAATCCCATTTCCCTTTTTTTCTTTTCTTTTTTTTTTTTATAAAATATATATATATAATAATAATAATAATTAAAAAAAATGTAATCGTGTCTGGCAGGTCACCCGCGGGTGACCCACAACCCGACCCGTCAAATTGAGATAAACTGGTCATAAACTCGTCGACCCGTTTATGACCCAAACCAGTTCAAGGTAGACCCAAACCCGCTAATTTCTTGTCGTGTTCATGTCAGGTTGTCGTATCGTGTCAAAATTGCCGGCCCTACCATAGAGCTATCTCAAGCTACTTCCCAAATGCCCAATGCTCCGTTGATTGGCATCATCCAACCAAGAAAAGAAGAGAAGAAGAAAAAGACTGAAGAAGATGGAAGAGCAAATCCAAAGGGCGTTTTTTCGGTCATCAAAGGAAATCAAGCAAGGGGAGTTAATCTTGAGCTTCTCTTGATAATTCTGAAATACCCATCTGGTTGAAGCTTCTTTCTTCTTCTTTTTATTTATTTATTTATTTTATATATATATATATATATATATAGAAATTGGTTGATTTGGTTAATTTGGTATGTTGATTTTGTTATAGCTGAATGGGTATATATTTTGAAATCTTGATGGGTACTCATATTTGACCGATTATAGGAAGAATTGGTGGGTTGTTTCTTTTAATTTCTAAAATTGTTAAGATTTTCTAGAAGTTCCCTTTTAAGATGACCAATTATGGTGTTGTGGAACAAGTTTTTATGTTGTAAATTTTCTGGGTAGATGGGTTTACACGTCACTAAAGTAATAATAATATTTTTTTAATTTATTTTTTAATATTGGAATTTAGTGATGTGTCACAAATTGACATGTCACTAAAGTAATAATTATAATAATTTTTATTATTATCTTTTTTTTTTAATATGAGAATTTTAGTTACATGTTACAAATTGACACGTCACCAAATAGAGGAGGGCCATTTTTGCCATTTCACTAAATTTAGTGACATGTCAGTGTTTGACATGTCATTAAAGAAAATTTAGTGACTTCCGGTTTCGAGACGTTGAAAAAGCGTCACTAACACCACGTCACTAACCTTTAGTGACGTGTCAGACCCTCTGAGACATCACTAAATGCAATCCCTAAAAACTCAATTTTTTGTAATGTACCTCTAAGTCAAGCCGCATGGGGTACCTGCCATGAATCGGTGGTACCTAAATCAAGTCTTGTGCTGCTATGCGTGTGTCAAAGATATCATATTTGGAACAATATAAAATAGAAAAATAAATAATAAAAACATATAATGATAATTGGTCTAAAGCCAATCAGATGAATCACAAAATAGGCAAAATAAACCAACTGAAGATTTATGATCAGTCCTCCGTCCAAGAAAAAAAAAATCATTAGTTTTGGCTAGTATGCCAATTCTTAGTAGAAAACATTTACCTTATACAGCAAAAAGAGTAAAGTTATATCCATCTCTCCATCTTTTTATCAAAGGTGCCTGGTCCATAAGTTGACTTGAACATGTCAACAAGAAGAGGAAATTGCATCAATATGAATAAGGCGACAGGTACACTAGCGAAACAAATGACAGGAATGATTATCCATGAATATTGTCCCTGTAGCATAATTAAAAGAGCAGTAGAAAAGGCTATCATCATGGCTGCAATGGAAATGAAAAGAGTGGAAAGTCCTATGATCATCTTTCTTGGTAAGGATTCAAGGAAATCATCTTCTGCATAGCGTGATGTTAGGATTCCCAAAAACATCACGACTGAAGTTGTGGAGGAAAATAGCGAAAAGGCATCGGATATTATAAAGAGCATGAACAATCTTTCATCTAAGAAGATAGGGAAGCCAGAATCTTGATTGCTACCACCTGGAATAGTAAAGGCTACAGCAAACATAATAGTAACAATGAGAGCGCCTACAACTGTACAAGAAGTTGCTGTGCCCTTCATCCATTTTTCTCCTTCTTTCTTCAAGTCTATGTGCTTCTTCGTAAACAATTCCCTAGCAGTCAAATCATCATTGTTCAAATATTCCTTACACCTGGGAACGGAAATACTTTCCACCTCCTGCATTGTTGATTTAACTCTTATAAGTCCTACGTTATTTGAAAACAAATAAAAAAATTATACTTCGTCAAAATTACACCTATGTCTTATACAGAGATGGGTAACAAATGGATGCAAAAAGGTTTTATTTTCATTAAATCTGACGAAAAAATTAATATCCCCACATCACATAAAAAATTAAAAAAAAAAAAAAAAACACTATGAAGCAAAACCCATTGCCAGGTCGTGGGTCTCAATCCATGGCTAGTGAATGTTTTTAGTCAAAGCACATAATTGTATTTTTAAGGAAATGATAGGTATATTGGACATTTTACTTAGTTTCGGTCGTATTTAATGGAAGAATCTAGGGCCTGTTTGGTTTTGCGGGAATAGACTCCTAGAATAACTATTTCTTTGCAATAGCTACTCTTTTATTTGGTAGGGACCTATTCCCCTTAGGAAGATGAATGCTCATTCTTCTCATAAATGAGAGGAATCGCTATTCTTTAAGAAATAAGCAATATTTTTTGGAAAAAAAAAAAAAAAACTATTTTTATTTTATATTATTTTAACCATTCAACCCTTTAAAAAATAAAAATAAAATAAAACATTGATTTGTTGTGGGTTTCTAGCCACCCATTGAGGTGGCCGGCCAATCACAGTTGAACTTGGGGGTGGTCACACAATCCCCGAGGTACTCTGGAGGTGGTGCGAGCATTCTCGGTGAATTTGCAGGTGGCCTAGGCACCTCCGATTCGTGTTAGGCTACCCTCGACTAGCGTTGAGGTGGCCGCGACCACTCCTAAAGGCAACAGGGGTGTTGTAGCCACCCCCAGGTTCTTATGTGGGTGGCCGTCCACCCAAAACAATTAAACTTTTTTTTTTTTTTTTTTTTTTTTTAGTTTTAGAAAAAAATAAAACAATCATGTGGGGGGTTTTTTAGTAATTTTGATTCAATTTCAATTAGGGTATATCTTTTGTCACCAAACTAAGGAATATGAAGAACTATTCAATTCCACACTCATTTTTTTTTTCTTTTCTTTTCTAGTAATAACTATTTATTTCCTAATTGAATATATATAAGCGTAATACTTTATTGGTCAACGATAATAGTATAAAGATAGATAATTTAACTTTATAAGTAGGAAGTGTAAATATTAACATTAAAGCTCAATACGTAATATTACAAATTAAAAAAAGAAGTGAATTATCAAGATAGAATGAATATCAATTAAATCATCAGTTCTCCAAGGTCTTAAACTTATAAAAGGTTAAGTCTCATTATCCCAAGAAATTGAACTTTATTTACATTATTTATTATTTTATTTGTTTTTTTGTGTTGTCAGCACTAAAACATCTAGAATCCTATTCACCATCTATACTCTTAACATTCGTGTAGAAGGAATTTTAGTTTGAGTACTTTACATATCTCATTAAATGATATAGTAATCCCTAATATGCCCCAATTGAACTAGCACATTCCATTTGTTCAAAAAAAAAAAAAAAAACTCTCAAGCCGCTCTCCAGACATTTTGTCTAAGCAACCCTTCAAAATGTTTAGAACTTTCCTAATAAGCTTGCCATCAAAATGGATCTTACCCCTAAATCGTTCCTCTTCAACATTTATTTTGTTGATGATTGGGGAACACACGATGTGGCTATCCAGTTTTCCTAGATACTCTCACAGACTATGTCCGTAAGTCTCACCTAAAGGTAATCATAGTCTTCTCAAAAATTTGAATTTCGTCATCTTTCCTTCGACAAATCCAGCTCTATTTTTAGTACTTGGTTTGATGATCCCAAAAGCTCTAGAAATCCCTCTTGCTTGTAGACTACTGATGAACCAAAATAACACTTCCATTAACCTACTTACTCTCTTCCCCATCATCAAAGTACGGAATCAATCCGGAGGTGTCAACTGTTGAGTTCACTCGACCCACTCAACAAAACCGGAGTCAACCACTCAAACATACATCAAGCATGCTTGAGCCTCCAACCAAAACCATCCAAAGATCTGTCTGATCTAGGCTAGCTTCTCCAACTTTTAACCAATATAACAGGAATTCAATTCATCTCTTGAATCACAATTACCCAAACATTATGAATATTGAAAATAACATAAATTTTATTTTAAAAAAATCAAACCCAATTTGGAATTTAGGGTACTAATCATTGAAAATATATGAGAAATGTTTTAAATGAGAGAGATGACCTTAAACCATTGTAGTTCTCTTTGCATCTGCAAAGCCGCCCCTGGGATTCGATTAATTTGAATTGAAGCTCCTGTCATTCCTGCCATATGTAACATCGTATTGCCATTGTTATCAACCCAATTTGTCATAGCTTTCTTGGCAGCAACCTGGTATATAAGGCTAAAGATTTTTGCTTGACGATGTAGGACAGCAAATAAAAATATGGATCTGTTCTGATCTACATAACGACGGGTCCACATAAGATCTGGATTTGCTTTGACCATACCAAAAATAAAATCAAAATTTCCTTTCTCGATAGAACGGAAGATGGCACCAAAAACTTGACCCTTCTTCCTTTCCTCTATATTTGAAATTGATACTTCTTTGGACATGTTAACCAGAAGTTCATGGGACGTGGCATGGACTAATTTCGATCCATATAAATCCTTGATTCCTTTATCAACAACCGAAACAATTCCAACTTAGCAAGATGAAACTATAATATTTTTGTTTTCTTAAAAAAAAAAAAAAAAAAAAAGAGTACAAAGGCTCCACAAATTATTAATTAAGTGAGGTATGGCATTAATTGAATTGACATACTATACCCGAGAAGTTAAGGAGATTCGAAACTAGCTGGCGCAATAGAGCTAGCACTGCAAAATAAAAATGAAATCTGGTCACTCATACACATTAGAAAATTATGACTAAAATAAAATTAATAAACAAAATGATGTGTTTTAAAAATATCATGGTTTTTGTTTTTGTTTTTTTTTTAAAAAAAAAAAATTGTTTTCAAATTGCAAGTAATGGGTATGTTTTTTAAAAACAAACTATTTTTATAGTTAAATTGTGATTTTCTGTGATTTTACCAAGCACTTAATTGGTTTTTAAAATTATATTTTCAAATCAAACGTTTTAAAATCGCTATTTTTTTAATCTCAATTTTTATTTTTTTTATTTTTTTTTAAACTGCAAATCCAAACGGACCTTAATAAGAATTATTCTAACTATTGGGGATATAATTTATCATCAGTCCCGTCACTCAAGCAACCTCTCTCACATAGAATAGTACATGGGGAATAACTGTCCAGTTAATGGAAATAATGGCATAAGCCCGCCATGTAACATCCCAAATCTTAAACGGCACATAAAGCATATATTTCTCTACATAAAATGTGTGCCTTGAAGAATTCCCACAAATTAACCAGAGCATTTATACTCTTTAATATGTTTTATAAATCATCAATGTAGCCATCCAAGAATTTAATATTCACATAATAAAATTATAAGACATTTAAGCCTAGTATGCCCCTTCTTGATACATACTCAACCTCGAGTAATGATTTAAAGAAGCTATGTCATTTCTTCCGGAATAGGATCATCTCAATTTCAAGTGAAATGGAGAGACTTGAGATGGAGAGGACTCGTTTTAGGGTCAAGATCTTATTTCATAAATCTAATTGTGTATATGACGCCATACAGTGAATATTGTTTCACATTATTAAAAATTTTTAAATGATTAATTAGCATCATGTGTACCGTTAGATGCAATAAAATAAAATTTTGACCATGAAATAGCTTTTCTTTATTTTACTTGAAATGAAGAGGATCCTTGTCCATTCGTTCCTAACTCTTTGTTTATGTGATGAAATATTGACTTTTAATTAAGAGAAAAACCCTCTCTATTGTAGAATTCATGGGTACTTCGTCCTCTTCCATGGTACCTAGCTAACACAATCTTCCAAACACACTTCATAATTATATAAACAATGTCTCACCCCTTATATGTAGCATCCATGTCCAATTGCCAAGGTCTCCCTCATTTCAAAAAATATCATCATTAGTAGTGACATTATTAGCAGCAACCCAAAAGTCATCGCTTATATGTGCTTATCAGCGGTGACTTTTGATAGTTGACTATTATTAATGTTTTCTCTAATGAACGCAAGTCATGGTTTTATCATTTAAGTAATTATCACAAGAGAAATTACGAAGTTCTCCAAAATATTATTCTAATTGTTACAAGCCTTAGGGAAAAAAAGTGTAGGCCACAACATACCTGATCCAATGATTGTTATTTGATCGCTTCGACTATTTTCCACGTCTTCAAAGCTCAAACGAATTTCCTCAGTGGCATGAGCTGGTTGAACGTATATACCTTTCATCACAAAAGGCCAATGAATCTCGGGTAAGAAGTTTGGTAATAGTATTGCTACATATCTCACATGAGCAATTTTCTTTTCAACAACAAAAAAGATAAAATAAATAACTCTTTAATACCTTAGAAATTTGGCTTTATTATATATTGTGTTGTAGCATCAGATATATGGGTGCAAATGCGACTAGGACCCCACTTAAATAAATGCTCTTTATATTTTTCTATGACAAGATAAGTGTAGAAATCTAATATAATATATTTTCCATATATTCTAACAATAAGCACAGTAATACATTTTGGAGTGTTGGAGGCTATATATATATTTTTTTCTTTTCTACTTTTTTTCTTTCTTTCTTTTTCTTTGTTGGATTCATGATATATATGCTAGCCCCCTTTTAGGAGAACCTTTTTTTGTCCACGTGGCAAATAGCAGGTAGACAATCTGTGGTTTATGAGTTTTAAACTATTTTATGTAAATTGAGAATTGTCTTAAGATTTATGAATTTCATGATATGTTTGAAAATTACATGAGAAGTACATGGTGTTAATTGATGCATAAGTGTGTGAAAGTAAGGACATAATGATTATATGTCACGAAAGCACAAGGATGTACATGAAACAAAACACTAAACTAAAGACTCTTATGTTGCATACCCCTAGGCACTATAAAATGAAAGACTATTGGGCTACGTACCCCTCAGCACCATGAAACAAGACCCTTGGGCTATATACCCTTTGGCACTATGAAATGAAAGACCATTGGTTTGCGTACTTCTCAGCACCAAGATGTGATGAAAATGAATAAAAAGCATGTATAACATGATCGATGATGATGTGTGACATGTTTTATGATGATTTTCATGACTAAATGTACTAATATGTATATATGTTTGAATGGAATAGAGCATATATATATATATATCGTAACCGCTGGAATGCATAGAATGATTGATGTAGAATTTTATGTTAGACATACCTATATGCCTATGAGTTTGAATGGAACATAACATATATATATTGTTACAGCTAGATTGCATATGATGATTTATATGTGATGTTATTCTTATATGTACACGTGTGCTTGTATTTCTTGAACATTTGAAAAGCTTGTATACGAGTATAACTGAATTATGATATCATTTGTTTATTGCTTAGATGTATTCATATGCTTGTATTTTCCAAAGATTTAGAAAGCTTGTATGTTGATATAGCTGAGCCACATGATATTTATACGTATATAAACGATTTTATCTAGTTATAAGATGTCAATGTTTACCTTATCAGCTAGGAAACGTTATAAAAAGAGAAGTGGTTTACTAGGAGTAGCTATTATTGTAAACGTAAGGTAAAAACGAAATGTTGGCTCATTAGAAAACTTAATGAGTTTTATACTACTGAGACCATGGACTCATTATTCTACCTATGCGAATGTGACGACCACCATAATTGTGTAAATGCTGATGTTGTGGCCGCTAGTACCACGGAAGTCCATGAAGGCCCTGTGGCTTTATATTTGTGATATTACGACTGAGGCTTATCGCATCGGTCGTTTGTGTCGGACTTGTGGATAGTCCTTTTTGTGAATATTTTATATATATGGCCATGTGTTGCATGTGATACATTTTTTGTATAACCATACTTTTGTTATGTAATTATTACATTGTTAAGCTTTAATTACATAGATAGTCAAATGACTCTGATGTTGTAATTAATATTGTTAGTTAATGATATTAGTTTTCGCTGCAATGTGTTTAGTTTCTGATATGTAATGCACATGACAGGTGATGTGCTTGAGTTGTGTTGGTTCATGAAAAATTGTCATGCCACTATGATAATCCGTTTTGAAAAATAAGAATAAAAATAACTCGTCACAAAGACTTACTTAGGCATCGTAGTGAGACCCCGCTGGTACCCCGACAAGTTCTCTCTTCTTCGTCTATATTTTACGTTTACTGCACTGTTTTTTTCACTTGCAAAATCCTGGTACCAAGAGAAAAAAAAAAACATTTGCCTCCCATTTTATTGTTTTCTTCTTAGCAACTGCTGGTCCTTCCTTCACAATTTCCCCTTAGCCACGAATAGCTTATGCGATTTCTTTCTTCCCACTTGGTGCATTTTCGGATTAGCAGGTCTTTCTTTCACACCTATGTACGTAGCTTTTTGTTCTTACGCCAAGTTGACTTGCTTTTCGATGGCCTTTAAAAATCTCCATTTTTATTTCTTTTGTTGGCCTTCACGTGGCATTTGTGTTGAGATAAGAATTTTGTCTTCTTTTGTCTTTTTCTTTTAGTTATTTTATTTTATTTTATTTTTTATTTTATTTAAAAAATAATAATAATAATTTAGTGACGTACCAACTTTGCATGACACATCACTAAATCTCAATTACTAACGTGTCAGACCCTAGCTCTGACACGTCACTAAATGTCTCTCATTACTCGTGTGAAGAGCACAATTTTTTTATTTGTTTATGCTTTCAAGATTATGTTAAAATACTTGAGGACTGCCTCGTCAATTTAAAATTAGTTTATATAAACAGTTTGCATAGTATAAAATCACTCATTTCAAATCAGTTATTTAAAAAGCACCAACTTATTTTTTTATTTACTAGAAATTAAGGTTAAGGGTAATATTAACAAATAATTATGTTTTTATGTGAGTTGTGTTAGATTTGGTATCACTTTCTTTTGTATGTATGAAAATATGAAATTATTGTAAGATTTTATCTCCATATATGGCCTATATGCCACATAAGGAAGCATTTATTAATAATTTAATAAATGAATAGTATATACGGTATTACGGTTAGGTAATTTAATTAATTAAATTACCGTAATGGAATCGATTAATTGATTTAAAATTAATTAATAATATTGTTTCCTTGATGGGAGGAACAATACGGTACTTACCATATTTGAGGGTCCCTGACCTAGCCTATAAATAAACAGCCTGTGTATACCATCAGTACGGCAATACAGTCATAGGCATAGGTTAGAAGATCCCTCAAATAATCTTTCTTGTTCTTCAGATGGATCGTGGAGACGCTTGAGCAAATATGGCTAGAGGTAAGCCTAAATCATGTCTTATTCGTTTTCCGCTGCGCATGTTAGTTTAAGCAAATATGTTGAATATTTCTAACATGTGGTATCAGAGCCACCTCTATGCTATTTTGCTTAGCATTAAATTCATGTTGAATCGATAATATTTGTGAATATAAGTTGTTGTTCACGTATGGTTGAAAAGCACATTGGTATCTTTTTAAATATGTTATTTGTTCTAAGTGAACCAATGTTTGCCTAAAAAGTTTATGAGAATAGCAGTAAAACAATTTTTTGTTCTTTTCATATATTCTGGAAAGTGACCCGACACTTGAAAAAAATATATAAATTTACTGTTGTGCCCTTGTGAGACCTTCTGCCTTCGTCGTGAATCCCATTGAGAATCCAACATGAAGGATCCAGCAGTGATTTATCACTGCATAAGGGAGGATCTAGGCCCCGGCACAAAGACCACCGCCCGATCTCTCCTCTACCACCGGCAAGAACGCCACTGGCATACAGTAGGCGCCGGCCTGTCGTGGCCGGCGTCGTTTGTCGAAGGAGAGGCCGCTTCTAGCGGTCTTCCCCTTCATCGGAACTGGCGGCCCTCACGGGTTGCCTGGTTCCTGGAACGAAGGGACCGGCCCGTAAGGGCCGGCGTTGTTCTGGGTAGAAGAAGCCGCTGCAAGCGGCCTCTTCCCCGTAACAAGAACTGGCGGCCCGTAAGGGCCGCCTGGTTCTTGGGCAATCGGCGACCCCTCTGGGTCGCCATGGCTGCTGAGCAGCGGCCCCTCGTGGCCGCTGCATAAGGTGGCAATGATAAGGGCGACGGCCGGCGTTCATGGGGAGAAAGAGAAGGCGGCGGCAGAAGGGGTGGCGGCTGGGTTGATATTTAGGGTTCCAAATTGAGGAAGAAGGACACGGCGCAGGGTTCTACACTTTCGGGTCATTTTTTCGGGTTAACGGGTTAGGGTTTCAAGTGTAAAAGGGTTCGGCCCATTTAGGAATCCGGTTCGGGTTGTGAACCGGGTCGTGTGGGTTATGGGCCCACAGGCCCGCCCGGTTGTTAAGTGGGGTTGACCCATTCGGGTCAGCCCAATCCAGAATAGGCCTTATCCAGTTCTAAAAAAAAAAAAAAAAAAAAAAAAAGGGCCATTACGTGGGCTGCCCTTTGGGCCAGCCCAGTACCGAGAACTGATCCGAAATCGAACCGGCCCAATGCAGTACTCCGCCCGTTTTTTAAGGTTGACCCAGTAGCCCATTCGGATTTTGTGAAAATAAGGAAAAATAAGGCTTAGGTAGAGATTTGAACATAGGACCTTTGAGTCCATTGAGCTACAAGATTCAAACCATTGAGCTAAGCCTAGTTTATGCTTTCACATTAAGGTTTTATTCCTTTTATGATTTGCATAGTTCTGTATTAAGATTATTGTTTATTTAATACATATATTGAGGAATATATTTTAATCTATATTGTTATATATAAATTGTTCGATGCCTAGACCTAAGAATAATCAACAATACCATAAATACTGGTGTGTTTACAGTAATATCTAAGAATGCAATGTCGGAGAAAGTTTTGGCAAGGAAAGTCTTGGGATTTAAGTGTGTCCGGTGTGACCCCCCTCACTTTCCTGGGAGCTCATCTGCTTGCACCTTGGAAAATGCTGTTTACCCCATTTAAGTATTGGTTTGTTATATTCCTGGGCTATTAAGGGGGCATCTATAAAGTTGTTAGATGTTAATGAAGTAGCAATTATCATGATAATTTTGGGAGAGCCACAGCATCCCAATTTTGAATGACAATTGCATCAAGATTACACACACGTAATTATCATTATGATTTTGGGGAGCCACAGCATCCCGATTTTTAATGATAATTACATCAGGATTACACATAAGAACATCATAAAGAATTTTATTAGATGTTCATAAACTGCAACGTGATTATTATGATTTTGGGAGAGCCAAAGCATCCTAATTTTGTAATAATTGCATAAGGATCATACACATGAACTTCATATAGAAAAATTAACATCGTATTGTAATTAATTCATAAATTTAATTATCTATCCCCAAAGGGAAGTTTTTATTTTTGTGACTTAATTAGAATAAGATAACAAATTTAGTATTAAAAGTAAAATTTCTTTCGGTTGCCCAAAGGTACGAAGAATTTTATTTTTTAATATTTAAATTTGCTTTAGTCTTATTAATAAAGAGTAAATTTCATGCGTGATGCAACCTTTGCCCAAAGGTAGGTTGAAATTTACTATTTAAATTGGCATTGGCTAATTTAAAATAAAGTTGACATCGTCTTGTAATTAATTCATAAATTTAATTACTTATCCCCAAAGGGAAGTTTTTATTTTTATGACTTAATTAGAATAAGATAACAAATTTAGTATTAAAAGTAAAATTTCTTTCGGTTGCCCAAAGGTACGAAGAATTTTATTTATTAATATTTAAATTTGCTTTAGTCTTATTAATAAAGAGTAAATTTCATGCGTGATGCAACCTTTGCCCACAGGTAGGTTGAAATTTACTATTTGCTATTTAAATTGGCATTGGCCAATTTAAAATAAAGTTACTTCATAGCATTACAGTATTTTTATTTTAATATTCTTGGTGATTGCAGTTATTCCTGTTAATCTACCTTTTGGTACTTTTATATTCCAAAACATTATGGTAATATTTTTCTGACTGGAAAAGGATTAATATGCCTTTTCATTTGAGTGTTTCTAATTCCATTATGAGAATGAAGGATATTGTAGTTTAGCTTAAGTCCCTAAAGATTGAGATTTTTAGGTCATTATTGGTCTATTTCAATTTTTGAATTCTCTCTTCTAAGTGTAGAATTTTATCTTGTAACACACGTAAGGATAAATGGTTAGTAAATAAACTTCTAACCATGTGTGTTCAAGGATATGAGAGAATTTATAAAGTGTTCATATGATTATTCATGTCAAATTAAGGACCAATAAATGCAATCATGTCCAACACTTAAAGCATGAGAATAAGGTGCCAATAAAGTATTATGGCAATCAAGATACTTATTTCTCATGAAATAAGAAAAATTAAGGGGATATAAAGAAAGATTGCATGAAGTAAAAGAAATGACTTAAAATAAAGATAATCTCATATATCCAGTATGTCATGAATCTCTTTTAGTGACTCATTCAAATATGTTGTGGATTGATTATGGTTTAACAATCCACGTTGTCAACACAAATGCAGAGTCTTTTTTAAAAATAAATAACACGTGTTTATAATTTGAGCTTGTTGGGATCTATAGGTTAATTTTAAAATTCAGTCATAATTTTGACCTCAAAAATGATTTATATTCCATAATTTTTTGGAAATTTATTTTCTAGTTTGGCTTGTTAAAAATTTCAATTTTATTTTAACCTTGAAGTTTTTCTTATCTTTGGTGGAATATTGGTTGGGGTTTATTTAAAATCTATTTAAAATTGACCTACGTCCCAATTTTTGAAACAAAATTATTTGTTTATTTCTGCATAGTGATGTTGACGTAAAGTAGAGTCTTTGAGAATTTAAAATACTCTGGTTATGGCTTTGGAGATTGAAATATATCTCCATACAGTAAATAAAAGTCGGTAATTTACTGACTTTGGTTCTTGTGTGGGCTGCATAAGGGAAAGCATACCAACAAGACCACTAGAGGTGACAAAGAGAGCATTTTTAAGATTCTTGAGATCATGTACATTGAAAGGTGTTAACCTTTTCATACTTATTGCCTAAATGGTCAGAGTTATTTTTTATCTCTTTTAGTGATGACCATATAAAGTTTATGTATCTCTATCTTCTAAATATTAAAGCTGAGGTATTGAATGCTTTCAATACTTATAAGGAAGAAGAAGAGAAACAATATGAAGATCAGAAGATCTAATATAGGCATAGAGTATTAAGGTAGGTACACACAAAAGGAAATGATTAGTAATACTAATCTGTTATTACCCTTATAGAGTAAAGCTTTGAAGACCGTTGTGTATATGTTAAACAGGATTCCATCTAAGGTTGTCCTTAAGACACCTTTTAAAGTATGAAATAGATGGAAGCTTAGTTTAAATTATTTACACATATGGAGTTGCCTTGCTAAAGAGAGGATTTATAATCCTCGCCTTAGAAAATTAGATTCAATGACAACCAGCGGATCTTTTATAAGCTATCTAGTAAACTTTAAGGGGTTTTAATGTTTTATTATCCTTCATATAATCCTAGAGTTGTTGATTGTAAAATTTCTAGAGGATGCGGAACCTAGTGGGAGTGCTCATTCACACAAATTGGAATTTGAGGAAGCACTAGAGTTGGCTAAATCTCCTCCTCATAAAGGATGATTGATTGTATTCAGGGAAAATCAGATTGATTATCCTGAGCCACAATCAGTTATGGAACAACCAACTCATACAGAACAGGTTCAAAAGTCTATTCTCCCATTGCAAAAATGCAGAGGAAGTAGAATTAAGAAAATCCTATAGAATAAGGAGATCAACAATTCTTAGTGATCATGTTGTATATCTCCCAGAGTCTGATATTAACATTGGACATAAAGATGATCCAAATTTGTTTTCACATGCTATGAGTGGAGAAAACTCCACATTGAGATTCACTGCCATGAAGTGAGAGTTAAGTCCATGGCTGAAGGGTCGAGCTAAGCTCGTAGCCAATGGTTTTACTCATAAGGAAGGCATCGATTATCGTGAAACATTCTCTCCAGTGTCTAAGAATGGTTCATCAAGATAATCATAGCATTAGTAGCTCATTTTTTATCTAGAGCTACATCAAATGGATGCAAAAACAACTTTTCTGAATGAGGATCTTAAAGATGAGGTTTACATGAAACAATCAAAAGATTTTATAAATAACAGTCAGAAAGCTTGCAAATTAAAGAATTCTATTTATGGGCTGTGATAGATCTCTCAATGGTAAAATACTTTTTACAAGGTTATTGTTTATAGAAAACCTTGTTGATTAGTATATATACCTTAAGGTCAGTGGGAGTACAGTAATCTTTCTAGTCCTATATTTGCAAGTAGTGATTTAGGTTTGCTACATAAAGTTCACAAAACTTTGAAATGAAGGATTTGGGTGAAACCTCTTATGTCTTTTGACATAGAGATTCGCAGAGACATAAAGAATATTAACATTGTCTCGGAAGGCCTACATTGAAAAAGTTTTGGGAAAATTTAGAATGAAGGATTTGCACCTTCAGTAGCAATTAAGAGGGACTAATTAAATACAGATTAATGTCCCAAAAGGTATTGGAATAAGGGCAGATGAAAAGTTTTAAGTGTCTGCATTATACATAACCATATGACTGACAATAAGTATATTGAGTCAATAAAGTGCTGCAAATAAAGTCTTGCAGTATATGCAAGGAACCAAGAAGTACAACTTAACCTAAGGATACACTTTCCATTTGAAGGTGGTTAGTTGTTCAGATTTGAGTTTTGCTGATTGTGTAGATAGTAGAAAGTCTACTTTAGGGTATATATCTTTTTATTGAAGGATATATCCTAGAGATGCAGTATGCAGACTATAGTTGCTACGTCTACCAAGAAAGCTAAAAGTCTAGCGTGTTATGAATTTAGTACACAGGCATGATGGTTGAGACATTTGTTGAAAGTTTCAATCTTGTTGATTTTACAGTTAGACCATAAAGATACTCTGCGGTAATTCTACTATAATCTTCTTTTATAAGAATAAAGAGTAGAAGCAGAAGTAAATCGACATTAAGTATCTCAGTACGAGAGATAACATTAAGAGACATAAAGGGTCTATTGAGCATATAAGTACTGAATTAATGATTGCGGATCCCATGACTTAAAGTTTACCGGTAAAGAAAGAATAAAGTCATGCGGAATATATGAGACTCATTAATTCATTTTCGCTTGGTTTGTCTCTTTTTGGTCTATAGACATAAAGTTATTATAATAAAGATTTTTTGTGCACATTTGTTATTTTATCCATGAGGATAAATAAAGTTGGACCCGAATGACTTATAGGAAGTTCATTCATAAAGCTTGATTATCCATAAGGTACTCATGTAAGGAGTGTATTACATCGTGATACATGGAAGGGACGACCTAATTTTATAATGGTTTTACCGCCATGATTCGTGTGAAACATTTCTTATCTGAATGGGAGGATTCCAGAAGTGATTGGCCAAACTAAGGAACCTAATACCATAAAGTCATGTGTCATAAAGGCCAAGTGGGAGAATGTAAGATTTTATCTCCATATATGGCCTATATGCCACATAAGGAAGCATTTATTAATAATTTAATAAATGAATAGTATATACGGTATTACGGTTAGGTAATTTAATTAATTAAATTACCGTAATGGAATCGATTAATTGATTTAAAATCAATTAATAATATTGTTTCCTTGATGGGAGGAACAATACGGTACTTACCATATTTGAGGGTCCCTGACCTAGCCTATAAATAAACAGCCTGTGTACACCATCAGTACGGCAATACAGTCATAGGCATAGGTTAGAAGATCCCTCAAATAATCTTTCTTGTTCTTCAGATGGATCGTGGAGACGCTTGAGCAAATATGGCTAGAGGTAAGCCTAAATCATGTCTTATTCATTTTCCGCTGCGCATGTTAGTTTAAGCAAATATGTTGAATATTTCTAACAATTATTAGAATATATGAATTCATAGTGGTGAGTTAATTTGATTTATGTAGTTTTTTCTTTCTTAACGCATGTATGTTCATATTACAATTGATAGGAGTCACTTGCTAAAGGATTAGGTATACGTAGCAGACGATCTGATGCGCACGGCAAATCCATGCCATTATTGGATAATGTTATATTTAATCTTTATGTATAGAAATTATATCCAACCTAGCCAGCTGTTTGCACGACCCGAAAAATATTAATGAGAAGCAATAAGAGAAGAAAAAAGAGATTGGTACTTACAGTATTTGTAGATCCATCGTTTCCAAAACACAAGCCCATCTCCACTCGGGAATGCATTAGGCGTATTGGCCAAAGCGTACAAAGGGGACTGACCCGTTATGTCTTGAGTAAGAGCCAATTGTGGACGCTTCCGAATTAAATCCAAAGCAATATCTGTTGGATCAAAAAGACAATTTCAAATCATCAGAAATAACGACCGATGGATTGTTAGACTTAATTAGGCGAAGAGTTGGTTCTTACCTAAACTTCGGTTATATATAGCCCCGGTACAAAGTGTAGCGCCGTCGACGGCATTTTCTTGTGTTAGATGTTCCAGTGGAGTAAGAGAATAGAGATATCGAGCCAACTCTGTATACCCACTGTAAATAGCCTTACTAGCTGGAATATCTAAATTCTCATCTTTAATGCTGACCAAGTTGTTGTTCTTTCCAAGCATGCATGTAGTCATCCTGTAGTTTCCCGCACTAACTACATAAGCCAGAGCTATGTTGCCATTATTATTTGGTATTGCCAAGTCTTCCACCGACATTACATCCACTAACTTCTCCACTATACGCTCATGCCCAGATTTAACAGCAAGGTGAAGAGCCGTCTCGCCTGAAAACGTGATTTTTGCACTCTTTGCATCGGGCTGGCACTTAAGGAACTCCTCTGCAGCATTCCAATCACCACTTTTCAGAGCCTGTCTTAAGGCCTCATACTGAACATAGTCAACGTTCCCATTTTCGCCGCTGCCTGCATATTAAAGTTTTTTGAGGGCACTCTAACATCAACATGGCTACTATATATGGGATGTTCTTTTCTTTGGATTTTAAATTTCATAATATATTGACTCAATATGTAAAGGACGGTAGAATTAGTACCGACCAAAAGCGTATCACCTGCCTAAAACTTCTTTATAACATAAGAAACTTGGAAGGAAAAATCTTATTAAAAAGCAAAATTTTATTAAATTAATTCATATCACCCTCTCGCGTGTGTTTTAGTGTGTGCGCGCGCGCGCGCACCATCAACAATGTACTGGATTTTTTACATAACTATTATATCACAGTAAATGATGGTTAAATTGAAAAATCATGTACAAACTTGTTGGGAATAAATCCCACTCAAAATCGGGATTAGAACCTTACTCCAAGTCGAATTGTATGAGCCACAATCTGAGTCCAATTAGAACTTTTTGAAGAATCTGGCCAATGGTCCTACTCCCAATTCAATGGAGATATAATCTCAAACCAAATCAAACTCCAAGGTTAAATGAGAGTAGAAATCCTAGTTCAAGTTTGACTTCACTTCTTTGCCTATAAATAGGCTTATACTATAGGTATAAACGACAGACTGATTATTTTATGCATTAAGCATACTTTTCTCTCAAGAGCTAATTTAGGCATCGGAGCGAGACTTCCGGAAGAGTCTCTGAGTTTTAGTTATTTGCAATGATCGTTGGAACGTGAAGAGCACCGAAGAATGTGCAGTACTTTCACACAGTACTGAAAATTGTTCTAACAGTTTGGCCCTGTCTATGTGAATGATTATTTGTTTCTCATAAAAAAAATAAAAAAAAAAAATTGTTATGGCAAAGAGGACACATTCTCGCAGCTGAGTCAACTAATTGAGAAGATAGAAGCCAGAGCCAGTCATTTAGCCTAATCCAACCCGGAAGATCAAAACAATCGACAGCGTCCACCGTTCCCTCTCCCGGGCAGTGTAGATCAGGAACGCATAATAGCATTGGAAGCTCAGATTGAAGCCCTAACACGACAGAATGTGGAGTTGTTGCTCAAAATTCCAAGACAATCCCATCTCTAGGTGAACTGAGATGAGCATGCAGAAGAAGAGCGCAACATACATGCCAACGGCCAAGATCCTCGGGAGGAGGATCGTCGAGTGGACGATCACCAAGAAGACAATTTCCGAGAGGATAATCACCAGGAACAAAGGAACGGAAAGGACAACCATCGTGGAGACCGACAAGAAGATGGAGGAGATTTGTACAGAATTGTCGTTGAGAGGGATTAGGAGAATGATCCCCGGGAGCATATAGAGAGAAGAGAGGACTGAAGAAGCAGGAGTCTACAACATAGAGAACTGAGGCAACATGAGGTTATAGCAAGAAGATGAGAGGGATTAGGAGAATGATCCCCGGGAGCATATAGAGAGAAGAGAGGACTGAAGAAGTAGGAGTCTGCAGGATAGAGAATTGAGGTAACATGAGGTTATAGCCAAGATCAAACAAAAGGTTCGCCATATTTTGGGAGTAAGGAGACTAAGAACCCGTTCACGTCGATTCTTTTGCAAGAAGGAGCTAGGGAGAAAACCAGAGGAAAAAACCATGAGGCAAGGAAATCAGCCCGAAAATAGGGAGAAAACTCTAAAGTAAATCTAGGGAGAGAACCCATCAAAGAAAATAAGGATGAGAGAAAACCCTAAGGCAAATCTAGGAAGACAACCCTGCAGAGAAAACAAGAATCGGAGAAAACCCTAAGGCAAATTCTGGGAGACAACCTTGCAGAGAAAACAAGGATGGGAGAAAAGCCTACGACAAATCCAAGGAGATAACCCTGCAGAGAAAATAAGAAAGGGAGAAAAGCCTAAGGCAAATCTAAGGAAACAACCCTGTAGAGAAAACAAGGCAATTAGAAAACCCTATCAAAAACCAGAAGACATGGAGCCAACCACAGATGAAGGGAGATGACCCTTGGTTCTTAGGAGGAATGGGTCATAACCGGAGATAGGGAGAAAACCCTAAGGAAAGAAAAAAAAAAAAAAAAAAAAAAAAAAAAAAAAAAAAAAAAAAAAAAACAAGAAGGCATGGAACTACCCTTAAGATAGGATGAAAACCCTAAGGAAAATCTAGAGAGACAATCCTGCTAAAAAACAAGGATGGGAGAAACCCTAAGGAAAATTCAAGAAGAAAACCCTGCAGAGAAAACAAGGGAGGGAGACAACTCTCGTTTGAGGTTATAGGAAGACAACCCTCCAGAGAGAACAAGGAAGGGAGACAACCCTCAATTTTCAAGTAACCGTCACTTTCCAATAACCCTTGATTTTTTAAGTTATAGGGAGAAAACTCTAAGAAAAAACGAGAAGGCATGGGGGGTCGGATTTAACCCTCGGGTTTGTAAGTTTCAGGTTTTCAAAAACTACAAATGTATCACACATTCCAAAGGATATTCTCAACAAAATTTACTAAGGAGCATCACCACCAGAATCCGAAGGCAGAGGGGTAGGTCGATATTCCCATTATCCGAAAATGTCTCCGATAAGAGATTTTTTTTTTTTTTTTTTTTTTTGGGGGGGGGGGGGGGGGGGGTATAACTGTTGGGAATAAATCCCAATTAAAATCGGGATCAGAACCCTACTCCAAGCCGAATTGAGGGGGTATGAATCACAATCCGGGTCCAATTAAGACTCCTTGAAGAATCTAGTTAACAGTCATACTCCAAATTGAATGAGAAGAGGAATCACAGGCCACATCAAATTCCGTGGTTAAGTGTGAGTAGAAAACCTAATTCAGGTTTGACTCCACATCTTTGCCTATAAATAAGCTCATACCCCATATATAAATGACAGACTGGTTATTTTATGCATTGAGCATACTTTTCTCTCAAAAGCTAATTTAGACATCAAAGCGAGACTCCCGGAATGGTTTCTTTGTTTTAGTTGTTTTGCAGTGATCGTGGGAGCATGAAGAGCATCGAAGAACACGCAGTTTTCACCGTACCCGAAACTGTTCTAACAAGACTAATTTTGGTTACATAGTTTACTACACCCTGCAATAAAACTAATAAGAATTGATTGAACTAATGATTATCCAACAATAATAAAATTGACCAACTGAACTAGAATAGATAACTCATTTTCCCTCTCCCCCGTTTGAAAAAAAAAAAAAAAAAAAAAAAAAAAAAAAAAAAAAAAACTTGATTAAATAACATAACTGGAAAAGAATAAGTAATAGTCTTTGTGAAACCATACTTTGAAAGATAAAAGGAACTATCATTAGCTGACAAGACCTTCTTTAATAAGATATTTATACTTTTTAAATTTATGTGAGAGGGGGGGGGGGGGGGGGGGGGGGGACTAGCTCATAGCCACCACTATTTTTTTTTTTTAATTATATTTTTTATTTAACTAAGTTTCATCAATTTACTTATTTGAGAGTATTCCTAGTAGCCTCACCAAAATAGTTTTTTAGCTTTTTGGTAAGGCAATCTGATAAAAACGCATAAAAACCACTCCCAGCAATGTCACCAATTTAACAAAAAAAAAAAAAATTGGTGAGTGAGAACAGTACTCACCAATTTTGATGAGTACTGTTCACTCACCAAATCATTAAAAAATTATAAAAGTTGTCATTTCTCTCTCTCTCTCTCTCTCTCTTTTCACACAAATCAGCACAACACCACTTTTTTCTTTTCTTTCTCCCATTTTCTTCTCCCAACTCCTACTTCTAAAATAGTAGTCCCTCCATTCAGAGTTGTGGAATTTTAACAAATTTTCAAAAATATGACCGTTAGGAAAAGATAAATTTTCAAAAATATGACCATTAAGATACGATAAATATTCATAAATATGACCAATTAGGAAAAGATAATTTTTAAAAATATAACCGTTAGAATAATACAAATATTCAAAAATATGAACGTTAGGAAAAGACAAACATTTAAAAAAGATTAAATAGAGAAAGAATAAAGAAAACTGAAAAAGTATTATTTAAATGGAATAGTGATAGTGAATAGTTAAAATAGTGAGGCTGCTAGAGGTGCTTTAAAAAAGTGGCTCACCAGAATAGAGAAAAATAATTTTTGGCTATTTTGGTTAGAAAAATTTGGTGAGGCAACTAGGAATGCTTTGACATGACACTATGCCAATTAATTCAAAAATAAGTTGACGAATGGACATTTTTAAAACTAAGGTAAAATTTAAAATTTTAATTATCATAATTGAAAATTTGATGACAGAATTGAAATTACAAGAAAACATGCCGACTATTTTGAGCATTTGTACGGTTGAGTGAGAGAGAGAGGGAGGGACCTGAGTAAGCACCTGTAGACACGACATACTTTTCTGCCAACATATCCCAAGCGGTTTTTGCCGAACTAATCTGGGTAATCTCAAAAACTATGTCCGGTCTGCATGAAATTTGGATTACATGTAAGGCCGTGGAATTCTTCTTACTCCAAGCCTTATAAGCAGCTTCATCATCTTCTTGCCTTGGAGGTTCGGTGGTTGCTTCAATTATCTCCCAAAGATCATGGGCCATCAAATAGGTTTTTATTTGAACATTCCAATCTGTATAATTATCTTCCTCAAGAACTCGAAGAAACTTTTTTGCCAATGTATCCCAAGCGATTTTAGCGGAACTAATATGAAAAATCTCAGAAAATGTGTTTGGTCCACATGAAATTTGGATTATATGTAAAGCCGTGGAATTCTTCTTACTCCAAGTCTTAAAAGCATATTCATCATCTTCTTGCCTTGGAGGTTCAGTGGTTACTTGATCAATTATTTCCCAAAGACCATGGGCCATCAAATATATTTTTACCCGAACACTCCAATCCACATAATTATGTTTCTCAAGAACTTGAAGAACAACTGCACTCAAAAGCAACCTTTGTTTGATCATGTATGTGCATTTATCAAATTTGGAGAAAGAGAGAGAGAGATCGAGAGAAATAGAGAAAGACCTGCCAAAGTATTCCATGCAATTTTAGCAGAATTAATATCCATAATCATAGCCAATGCGTACTGCCCACATGAAACCTTGAGCACATGTAAAGCCGTGGAATTCTTCTCACTCCAAGCCTTGAAAGCTGCTTTATCATCTTCTTGCTTAGGAGGTTTAGTGGTTGCTTCAACTATATCCCAGAGATCACGAGCCATCAAATAGGTTTTTACTTGAACACTCCAAGCCACGTAATTATCTTGGTCAAGAACTTGAAAAGCAGCTGCACTCAAGCCACCCTTTATCTCCATGTTTAATCTGTGAGTATATCCAAATAGGGTTAGGAGCATAAATTAAAGACAATAAAAGTAATAAATGAATTCCTTGACGGACTTTCCTAATCTTCTTGCATACCATCAACTGACGTTTAGTACTTGACTTTCTGTTATTTAATTAAATTTGCACCAGTTGGTTATTTATTGATAGTATGCTTTGCTATTTAGGTTATTATCCTTGCTAGAAAAACACTATCTCCCTATAATAAATAAAGGATTAAATATACTTTTGTCCCTTAATTGACTAACATTTCTTTTTTTAAAAAGTCTCACTATCCGATAACTGTAACACTTAAATACATCAAACTACTAATTTGTTGCATTTAATACACTCTGTTAAAGGGTGCTATCTGTTTGGATGGAAAAGTAGTCACATGCTACACACGTGATCACTTTTTTGTCCATATTCCTATGATACCCCTCATTTCATTAAAAATAAAAAAATTAAAGAAACAAATTAAAACAAAAATAATGAAATAGTAATAAAATATTAAAAAATTAAAATAAAAAGGAAGCTTGATTTTGGGTGGCCGAATGGGTGGCCAGCGAGCAACCCCTATAGTGTCTCAGACTCTCAACCACCCCCTGTTTTCACCTCTTTTTTTTCTTTTTCTTTTTTTTTTTTTTTATTTAAGGCATTCTTTATTGATTAAAAATATAAGAAGTAAATTTGGTTTTTTCAACGGTCAAAACGAGGATAATTTTGGAAGAATTTGGTTCAAATATTATTCTTCCTTCAACTCTAACTGTCAACCCTAACAGAGTGGCTTGATTGTAAAAAAAAAAAATTAAAAAAAAAAATGATAGTTTGATGTATCTAAGTATCACATATGCAATTCATGGGAATAAATAAAAAATGATAGTTAATTAAAGGGGGGGGGGGCAAAGTATATTTATCCCATAAATAAAGGTAGGCTTGGGTCAAAATAATTGAGCGGAACGATTTGAACACAAATTTTCTACAAACTAGGTTGTAGGAAATTTATACAATCAGCCACTAAAGTGACATGTGTCCTGTAAGTTATTAAAAACGTATGTGAGAATCACATACAATTAAAACAATATGTGATTCTCATATTTAAATGACACATGTCAATATTAGAAATTGGTTTGTATTAGATCAGATTGTATGAAATTTTTGTCTGAAGGATTTTGCAAGTTGAAAGTTAGCTAGCTTTGTGCATTCTAGTATGGTCGTGGGAGATGATAACCGCAAAAAAGAGAAAGTGCCTATGGTTAAGGTTTTTGGGTGGTTTTGTTTTTTTAAGTAATAAAAAGTGATTGACGTGATACAAGTATAAAGAGGTTTTGAATTTTTTGTAAGGAAAAGAGAAAAGTTTAATTTTGTTTTGTCGTGTAAAGTTTTTTTAAAATAATAATAATAATAATAATAATAATAAAAGGTAATTGATGTAATATAAAAAGTTAAAAAAAAAAATAAATGTTTTGATATATTTTGACTTTTTAGGAGAAAATTGAGGGTAAGGGAAAGAGTTTCCCAAACAGCCCTATGTCTCACCTCACTCAATCCTGTAGTGCTTTGCTTTATGGTGTGGAATTGAAAATAATGTATACTGCTTCCTCGAAAAGTAAAAATAATAAGAAGTTGGTTTTTTGTTTTTGTACCATTGGTTTCACAAGGTGGAATCCACTTTGCAAGAGAGGGTGATATGAACACAATCATCATAGCGTTAAAGTAGAACAACCCAAAAAAAATCCTTGATGCATAAGTGGGTCTTTAACTAAATAGCATGAAGCTTGCACCAAAAAATAAAAAATAAAAATAAAAAGAAAAAGAAAAATAATACTCCACTCTCTTATCAGTCCTAAAATCACTATGATACTGTTTAAAACCTTAAATCCTAACAAATAGGTGAAAAAATTCCTAAACTACCCATTTATTTTCCCCAGTCTTTTATTAAAGAGAAAAGAGTATAATTGTAATTTAAAAGTAATTTGGTAATAGTCATTTTACTCTTTAACGGTGTAATTGAACCTCAAAGCTTGATGAAATTGTAAATTTGGCATAATTAATTAGGAAGTAAGAGTTTATTAGATAAAGCATTTCAATTATTATATTTATGCTCAGTCAAAGATCATGACAACCCCGTATAGAAAAAACAACATTAAGTAGGATATGTTATTAAGATGAGATATGATATGTAATCATAGCATATGACACAACTATTAGTTTTTTTTTTTTTTTTTTTTTTTTTAAACAAAAAAATCACAAAATTATGTAAATGGGTTGAATTCTAGTTTTGTATTTTCTATTTTTTTAAATAATAAATAATAATAATAAAAAGTCACATCATGCATGCGTAAGACCGCCAAATATCCCGTTTCTCTGTTTCTGGCTCGAAAAATGATTTGTGGGGACCAAAACCCGTCCCCATTCCCTCTTTTTATTTTTTGTTTTTTTAAAATAAAGTGTCATCTAATTTCATTAAAGGATACTTTCTTATTTTTTGTGATTTTTAAATAAAAAGGAGGGGAATGCATCAGCTCTCCCCTAGCTCACTCACAGCGAGAATCGATGCAAATAAATAAATGCAAACGCAAAACATAAGATAACTACTTACAGTGCTAGACGGGCTGTCGTC
Source organism: Alnus glutinosa (assembly GCF_958979055.1). NCBI lineage: Eukaryota > Viridiplantae > Streptophyta > Magnoliopsida > Fagales > Betulaceae > Alnus > Alnus glutinosa. Next base: position 9,951,457 of record NC_084895.1, read on the forward strand.
TTCCAAAACCGCGGCGAGCTTTCGGCTCCTAAAGCTCACCGGTGTAGACGAACCTGAAGAAAGGACTGGGTAAGAGCTCAGAATTAAGAGAATTACTAATTCGTCATTATATTAAGCGTAAGTTGCTGTTACTACTACAATCATCATTTTCTCTTTATTCCGTCGTTCTTTTGTCTTTTTGCTGTTCATCATTGTCCGCCTATCCTTTTCCTTTTCTTTAATTTTCAACATTTCCTCTTTTACTTTTACTTTTTATTCTTTTAACTTGTTGCTTTTCATTGAAGAGAAATTATTATGGAGTATTTTTTTTTTTATAAAAAAACACAAAATAATTTTATTCCGTATATTTTTTTTAAAAAAATAAATGAAAAGCTGGTGCCTCGTCATTATTAAGCGCAAGTTGTTGTTACTACTCACTTGAGTCCCATCATCATTTTCTCTTGCCTTGTTGCTTTTCATCATTGCTAGTCTATCGTTTTCCGTTTGCTTTCCGGCATTAGGCATTTCCTCTTTTACTTTATGCCTTCGCTTGTCGGTTTATGAAGACTTTTTGTCATTTGAAGTATTTATAATGTTTCAGCGAGATTGAGTGTATTTATAATTTTTTTTTTTTTTTTTTTTTTGTAAAGATTGTTCTCTTCAAATTTTTTTTTAGTAGTTAGAAGTAACTCATATGATTTTTAAGTACAAAAAATTTATATGAAAGAGAAAAAAAAATTGTATTGCAGTTAATTTTTTATTTGAATTATAACAATAAAAATATTGATGTAATATAAAAAGTGAAAAAAAAAAAAAAAAAAAAAGTTAAAATTGTTTAAGTTAATATTTTTTAAGAGAAGTAAAAAGAAATGAATGGAATCAGATGTATAGAGAATCGGTTAGAACATTCACAATATCTTTCCTTTGTTTGTTTGTTTTTTTTATTTATTTATTTATTTTTTTTAACAAGAGTAGCTTTTATATGAATCATCAAAAAACTGAGATCAAAGAGTTAGGGTACAAGATTCCCTACAAACAATACCGTAAATTATATTTGGAATTTCTTCCACCCATAATCTACAACATGCAACTACAAAAAATTGAGGCTTCCCCAGCGTTTTGATTTTGGGTTGGACGCTGGTAAATGATAGTTTTGCCGACATTTTACTACTAAACGCTGGGATAGCTTTGCAATTTACCAGCGTATGGAGAAAATGTTGTTAGAAGAACTGGGAATATTAACAGAAAACGTGCCCAGCTTCATGCCCACCTTCCTAAAATTTCTATCCCTTGATATCCTCTGCTATCCCTTGATATCCTCTCCCATCTTTATCTTGATAGGAACCCACGATAATTTGAACAGAATTAAAGATATTTGATAGATAATGAACTCCTTTCGGGTAGGAGAGACCACAAATGAATCCACTTAGGGCTGGATACAAACCACAAATGACAAAATGCCAATACAATAATCAATAATCTATTCTCCACATTCTAGAACTCATCTTATACTAGAGCTACGTAACTGAGAATAAAACTACCCACTAACATGTTAAACTACCCACTAACATATTAAACTACCCATGCACATATTAAACTACCCGTGCACTAAATAACTACCCATGAATAACTGCAGCACACCACTACCCATGTCTAGATAGTCCTTCACGTGGCCATGAACTGCAGTTGTCCAACACCCACGTCTAGAGTCCTCCACGTTTCCATCAATTGCCCCGCCTGGAAGAAGAACCTTGTCCTCAAGGTTCATGTGGAGAAATTGATGAGAGGTTCAACCTCTTCGGCTCCGCGCTTACCACCCACAATTTTTGTGTCCCCATTTTCGAACTCCTCAAACCTTTCCTCCATTGCAGAAACCTCAATAGAGAGTGCTTGAGGTGTTTGGCAACGATGTCCCGGTGTGAATTTTTCATTGCAACCGAAACATAGGCCCTTCTCCCTTCTTTTCTGCATCTCTTCCCATGACAGTTTCTTGGCAGCACCCGATGAATATGGGCGTGTAGTATGCGTTGAGTACCCGGCTGAATTTGTCGACATAGTTGGCCCTTCACCGCTTGCAATCTTCCGGTCTCTAGAGAGATTATCATCTCTCATGCGTGCTAGCTCAATGGCGTCACGGAGGGTCTTCGGTTTGAACATTCGCACAGCAGATACAATATCCTGTTGCAGCCCTCCAAGGAATGTTCCCACGAGTGCCTTTTGTGGCCACCCACCTACCCGGTTTGCCAAACGCTCAAATTCTTGTTGATAATCCCGCAATGTCCCTTCTTGTTGGATTCTTGAAAGTGCCTCGTCATAATCTTCGACTTCGGTAGGACCGAATCGAATCAGCAACTCCCGTTCGAAGGCGTCCCATGTGATGGGTACTTGTTCTTCCTTGTACAACTTTTGAACCCATTGCCACCATTGATTGGCTTCACTTTCGAGATGAAAGGCTGCCAGGGATACCTTTTGCTCCTCCGGTATTTGCTTATAATTGAAGTATTGAACTACCCGGTTCAGCCACACGTTGGGGTTGTCTCCCGAGTACCGAGGAAACTCCAACTTAGTGAAATTACTCGATCCTTTAGAACTATTCGAGTGCCCGGAAGAATGATTTCCGTTTCCTTTGTCTGCAGATGATTCACCATGTTCAAAACCCTTGAAGAAGAGTTCCTTAAGCTCCGCAAAGCTGGACTGTGATTCTGCATTCATCTTCTGCATTACTTCTTTCAAATCCTGAATTTCTAATTCCAATTTCTCAATGCGATCCTTGTTGGTAGCCATGCTTTGAATTTTGAACCTGGCTCTGATACCAAGTTGATAGGAACCCACGATAATTTGAACAGAATTAAAGATATTTGATAGATAATGAACTCCTTTCGGGTAGGAGAGACCACAAATGAATCCATTTAGGGCTGGATACAAACCACAAATGACAAAATGCCAATACAATAATCAATAATCTATTCTCCACATTCTAGAACTCATCTTATACTAGAGCTACGTAACTGAGAATAAAACTACCCACTAACATGTTAAACTACCCACTAACATATTAAACTACCCATGCACATATTAAACTACCCGTGCACTAAATAACTACCCATGAATAACTGCAGCACACCACTACCCATGTCTAGATAGTCCTTCACGTGGCCATGAACTGCAGTTGTCCAACACCCACGTCTAGAGTCCTCCACGTTTCCATCATATCTCCTCTTCCATCATTAATTATCTCCGGTTGGTTGGTTTAACAGAAGATATTTCACTATAATGCACACCGATCAGAAGTCAAGATTTATCTCCTGATCAGCCGTAAGCAAATTTCTTCACGTTTTTTAATCATTTATGTCTTTTCCCCCAATGAAAGAAGTGTGAACCAAGGCAGTTCAGTGGAATTTGAAGCTACAGATATCATTCAAAGTCTGTGGTGAAGAAAGGCTAGAGAGCGAGAATTGAGAGAGGTTTCAGGAAACAGCATGGAGGGGTAGAGAAGGGGAAGCGTGATAGTGAAGGAGATGGCTAGTGATCACTAGGAGGAGATGGCTAGCTACTAACTAGGAGAAGGCTCTAGTGAGTCTCTCGTACAATTCTGCCCATGAGAAGGGTTTTTTTGCCCTTTTAATTGAATATGACAAAGCTACTGGCTGGGAGAAGGGGATTTATTTTCCAGTAACTAGGAGATTTATCTGACTTTAAGTTTTTATACTAATCTGTTTTTAATTTTATTATTAAATAATAAAAAATGTCTATGTAAATTTTTATATTTAAATCATAAAATTAAAAGTAAAAAGTAATTTACTGTAACTTGAAAACTATGGACTGAGATCTAACCATAACAATTAACAAGCAGTAGGGCTACAGACTACAGCTACAGCCGGATTTGAAGTCTTAAAAAAAAAAAAAAAAAGTTGTTATTCAGATTCTATAAACTGTCCGGTCACTTTCCAAACTTTATATCAATATGGTTTCAATTTTCTGAAGTAAAATAATTAAAATATTTTTTTGGAAAAAAAAAAAAAAAAAAAAAAAAAAAAAAAAAACAACAACTCAAGCTACTTTATTCAGGTAATACCGTAATATGACAACCAACTATTTGTCTTTATATTTCCATACTCTTGCTATGATCACACGAATGGCAGCTCCAGTATTAAGGCAACTTAAACGGTCGTCTAAAGCCCTCAATTAAATAAAGCATTCAATTAATATATATATATATATAACAAATTAAGGCTAACAAAATCATTTTGAAGCTCTAATATGGTAAAAAGTTAATAAAATACTTTTTAATTATAACCACCACTTAATAATTGTACAATAAATATTATTTTCAAAACAAATTTTAAAATTATAATATGGTAAAAATTTAATAAATAGTTTCTAATTTAGGCCATCAATTATGCATAAGTAATTACAAGCTGAAAGTATAAAATATATATATTCTCAGAAAATCTCACTTATTTATTATTTTTAAAAGCCTTATTTTTACATTATGAAATTAGCCTAACTTGCATAATTCTTTCTCCAATGTTTATTTGAATTGAACGTTTAGAAAAATATGAAAAGACTTCAAATGATCAATAGATCATCCAATCGACTCTAATAGATCATCCAATCTATCATAATAGATCAATAGGATCGATAGATTATTCAATCGATCGATCGTGATAGATCAATAAGATCGATATATCATCCGATCGATCGTGATAAATTAATAAGATCAATAGATCATCCGATCGATCGTGATAGATCAATAAGATTGATAAATCATCTGATTGATCAATAGGATCGATAGATCATTTGATTGATCTTGATCGATCAATATATCATCCAATCGATCGTGATAGATCAATATGATCGATGGATCATCCGATTCATGATAGATCAATAGATTATCCGATCCATCTTGATCGATCAAAATGATCAATAAATCATTCGATCGATCGTGATCAATAATAGGATCGATAGATAATCCGATCGATCGTGATAGATCAATATGATCGATTGTGATAGACCAATAGGATCAATAGATCATTCGATTGATTGTGATAGATCAATATAATCAATAGACCATCTGATCGATCGTGTTCAATCAATAGAATCGACAGATCATCCGATAGATCGTGATCGATCAATAGGAACAATAGATCATCCGATTGATCGTGATCGATCAATAGGAACGATAGACCATTCGATTCATCTTGATAGATCATTTGATTGATCGTGATAGATCAATAGGATCGATATATCATCTGATCGATCGTGATAGATTAATAGGATCGATAGGTCATTCGATCTATCGTGATTCATGATAGATCAATAGGATTAGTAGATTATTTGATTGATCGTGATAGATTAATAAGATCAACAGATCATCCGATCAATTGTGATCGATCAATAGATCATTCGATCGATCATTATAAATCCATATGATCGAAAAGATCATCTGATCGATCGTGATAGATCAATAGGTTCGATAAATAATCAAATCCATCTTGATAGATCAATAGGATCGATAGATCATCCGATCGATCTTGATCTATCAATAGGATTGATAGATCATTTGATCGATCGTGATCGATCAATAGGATCGATAGATCATCCAATTGATTGTGATAGATTAATAGGGTCAATGGATCATCCGATCCATCGTGATTCATGATAGATCAATAGGATCGACAGATCATCCGATCCATCTTGATTAATCAAAAGAATCGATAGATAATTCGATCGATCGTGATAGATCAATATGATCGATTGTAATAGATCAATAGGATCAATAGATAATCCGATCAATCGTGATCGATCAATATGATCGATAGATCATCCGATCGATCGTGATCGATCAATAGGAAAGATAGATCACCCGATTGATCGTGATCGATAAATTAGAACGATATATCATCCGATCCATCTTGATAGATCAAGAGGATCAATAGATCATCCGATCGATCATGATCGATCAATAGGATTGATAGATCATTCGATCGATTGTGATCGATCAATAGGAACGATAGATCATCTTATCCATCTTGATAGATCAATAGGATCGACAGATCATCCGATCGATTGTGATAGATCAATAGGATCGATAGATCCTGATATATCAATATGATTGATTGATCATCAGATCGATCATACTCGATCAATAGGATCGATAGATCATCCAATCAATCGTGATAGACCAATAGGATCAATAGATCATCCAATCCATCTTGATCGATCAATAGGATCCTTAGATCATTCGATTGATCATGATAAGTCTATAGGATCGATAGATCATCCAATCAATTGTGATAAATCAGTAAGATCGATAAATTATCCGATCGATAGATCTTGATAGATTAATAGGATCGATAAATCATCCGATCCATTTTGATAGATCAATATGATCGATAGATCATCCGATCGATCGTGATAGATCAATAAAATTGATGAATCATCTGATTGATTCATGATAAATCAGCATGATCGATGTGTTTTGCTTATGAATGTCTTTAATATTATTAATTTTTTTTAAACTTATTTTAAGAATTAAATATTAAAGAATTAAATGATATTAATACTTTTTTAATTGTCTGTTACTATGATTAGAGTCTTAGTTAAAAAAATATTGACTCTAATTAAGTATATATATAATGCAAATCATCTAGGGAATAAAACTGGTGAATCTCATAATCCTTCAATAAAACTCGAATTTTTGGGGGAATAAAATTGGTAGGAGGGATCCCAATTCCCCACTCATTTAATTGTTCCCTGAGCTTTAATTATAGAAAAGAAAAAAGGGATTAAATGATGAAAAGACAGTTTCTCTCCAAAACGGCCACTTTCCCCAGAGTCTACAACTCTACACAACTACAGCGTAACTGACTTTGGATCACATCAGATTTTTTTTTTTTTTTTTTTTTTTCTAATAATCATATCAGATTTATCAAAACAAGCAAAAAGTTTACAGCTCTGCAACTGTACGTACAAACTTGAGCCCAGCTACAACTACAACGGACTCAAAATCACATCATTTTTTTTTTTTTAATCTAACAAAACAAGAAAAAAGTCTACAGAGCTGACTAGCTGAGGTGTCTCGAACCCAAAGGGAAAGGTTAACCCTACACACTTTTTTTTTTCTTTTTCTTCACACTTGAGACTACACATTGATTTTCCAATTCACATCGGATTTTTTTTTTTTTTAAAAAAAACAAAATCAGATAAGATATAACAACTATAAAACAAGTCAAAAGTTATCAACTTAAGTCTCAGATCCGTGTGTGGCTTTAAAAGCTAGAGATAAAAAAACGTGAGTTTTAATCGATTACTTAACAAAAGCCTTTTCACATTTAAGGAATAAAATAGGATATAAATTTAGCATATAATATTAACATTTTTTAGTGTAAAATAGAATATGAAGCGAAACTGGCTACAAGAACATTTATGCCAAACTGGCTAAATTGAAATGAATTTAGGCACCAACCCGTTGATAACTCAATTAAGCAAACATTTTTATACGTAAAAGATGTTTGTCATTCGCACACTGACTGAGCCACGTGATGTGAATGCAAAATCTTCCTTATTCTTTACTTCTCTCATAAACAAAATATTCTCTCTCTTCCATTAATGCAATTTTCTTCCTTTTTCTGATGTTTTATTTTTTACTAACGTTTCAATTTGACATGACAACACAAAGCCTAAGAGTCTAGTCGGTGGAACCGGTGAACCACAGGTCGAAATTTTTGAAATGATAGATAGGCCAATTGGGTACGACGATGTGGGCCTTTAAATAGTACAAAAAAATCGTTCGTGTAATTGTGGGAAATTTTTTGCGGTGGTTTCCGTAATTGGGTCTCAATTTTATTCAATTATAAGGATATTTCTGTAATTATTGAGGTCAAAATAGACATTCAACGAAAATTATGGCGCTAGCGCCAAAAAAGGCGAAAATTTCATTCACCCGCCCTTCTCCAAATTCCCCCAAATTTCGCAACTCAAAATGCTTCTCTTCCTTCAGTTACTGCGGTTTTCCCATAAGCTTCTGGCTTCGTCAGGTTCTGATAAGTAAGAAACACTATTTCTTCTTTTCAAGTTTCCATTGGTGAAAACTGGCATATCCCCCTCCCTCTTCCATCTTTTCCTTTCATTTTTCCATCTATTCGTATTTTAATTTGATTTGTTGGTTTTGTATTGTAGGCTTTTGCTGAATAAACAGACCATTGATAACCCGAGGTTCAAGTCTGAGATTGTCGGCAATGGTGGAACTAGTAAGTATTCATTGATGTACTGATTTTTTTCCTTCAAGATTTATTTGGTTACAGGGAACTTATGGGATACATGACAAGAAATTTATTTATTTTCTTATCTAAGGTTTGGTTCGATTACGACGTAAAGGGAGCTCATGGAATATGGAGGCATTTTGCTCTGCTTGGTTGCTTTACTGTCGAAGAAGGAGAAGGCTCGGCCTGTTAATTGATGTACTCAAAATAAGAATTTGGGGCATAACAAGTTGATTGAAGATATCCGAATTGACACTGATGGAAGAAAATGTTACGCGATTCTGTCAACACACAAAGCTACCAACTGTAACTCTTGTGACAATTTCAAGGCTTCTCGAGACTTTTTGATAAGTTTTTTTTATTTTTTTTGATAAGTAAGGCTTCTCGAGACTCATCAATTTCTTAATAGATATTTATCTTATCTTTTTAAGTTTATTACAATTTTACATCTCGAAAATCGTTGTTCATTAATGTTGTAGACAAAGCATATCTGGCAACCAAATTTGTGTTGGAAGATGAAAAGCTTTTTGCTTTGTGTTGGTTCTCTTTGTTCATCGAGCATGCATTTTGTGACGAAGAGACAAAGCAAAAAGCTCTAACCGGTTGCCAGATTTGCTTATCAGGAAGCAAAAAGCGTCCTTTGTATATTATTGTCGGATTACCAGTTAATTTTTTTAATCCGGCAACAGCTCTAACCGGTGTTTACAAAGGATGCCGGTAAAGCTGGTGCCGAAGATTTTTTTTAAAAGATCACAAGTTTTACGGGCGTTCTCTGAGAACGCCGGTCAAGATGAGGCCGGCGTTCTCAGAGAACGCAGTCTTATTCTTGACCGGCGTTCTCAGTGAACGCCGTCTTATTCTTGACCGGCGTCCTTGGTGAACGCCGTCTTCTTGTTTGGTCTTGGCTGGTGTTCTCAGAGAACGCCGTCTTATTCTTGGCCGGCGTCTTCCGAGAACACCGGCCTTCTCATTGCCGGCGTTGTGAGAGAACGTTGGTACATGAGGATGACGCTGGCGTTCTATGAAAACGCCTACCATGTCAAATGAATCACTAGCGCTCAGCTTAAACGTCGGCCCAGACTTTCGCCGACACTATGTATTCCGATGTTGCATCTAAAAGCTGGGACTACAAATCCCAACATTTTTTTGGCCTTTCCCAACTCTTTTTTTGCGCCGGGAAATTCCTTATTTTTTGTAGTGATGGGTAGTAGCCTCACGGGCTAAACCATAATCCTGACTTGAAACACAGTTGCTTAAGCTAAACATGAACTACAGAATATGCCTCTCTTTACACATAAGCTACACCTAAAGATCTAAGAGGGTAATTCTGAGACAAATCATCCATAAAAAGTCCAGTTATGTTCTAAAATCTAACAGGGCAGGCTGCAAAGGTTAACCCAGAAACATCAAAATAAACAAACAAGATAGAAATAAAAGATTCAACACACTGTCCAACAGTTCCCTGGTCACTCATCGGCGCGTGATGATTACGCACCGAAGAAAGATGGCACGTGAATGGCAAAATGCTCTAGGAGGAAACCGTCACGCACCCACAAGTAAGATCTACATACAAGCGCGTTGAGAACACGCTTCGACGCGTGGTTGCCGGAGGGAGAAGTTGCCGTTGGCAGAGCGAAGCAGCGGAAGCCCAGATCATTGTGGCACGGCGTGTGTGGCGGAGATGCCTCCTAAAGTGAACATATCTAATTTTGAAAAAATCAAATGCAAAACTTTGGGAATGTGGTGGAGGGGTGGAAAACTACCCCCAACCCCCTTGGCAGCTACGAAGTGGGGAAGGTTTTCTGCAAGAGCGGCTAGGGTTTTCTGAGCAAACTCCAATTTAGGGAATAAAATTATTTTTTGCTTCCTTATCCAAATACACTCCACAATAACTTTATTATCTTTCCCTATATCAATTAAGTATTCTTTCTTTACAAATATAAGCTCTTGCATACCCTCAAATTTTGTACAAAATTTCAACACAATCCCTAATAAAAGGCAAAGAGATAAAAGATGAGAGATGAAAGAAAAATATGTTGTATTAAAATAATGCATAAGAATGGTTTTTTTTGGGAACTATACATTTGGTAGAACTGTAGCATTTTCAATGTTTTAGGAACCGATAAGGTATCTGTTATTGGTGGTTTTTTGTATTTTTTGGGCATTTTTTCGAAATGGGCTATTAGAAAATTCTTGGGAATGCTCTAACAAGAACATCTTTACGAAAAATTAACATGTGAGACACGATGAATTTGGTAAATATGTTAGCTTTTTCATCTTTGCTCCCGATAAACCGAACTAACAAAGTTTTGAAGCCATTTTTTACAAACCAATTCAAACATATGGTGAATCTTGTACAAATTATTGTTTTTTTGTTTTTTGTTTTTCTATTCAAATATGGGAAAAAAGAGGAAAGGGGACTATTGCAAAGGAGAATCTTTACCACTCCTTAACCTGATAGAGGAAATGAAAGGTAAAATAGTGGGAATGCTTTTGAACACAAAGTGGAAAGCGGCTTATCTAGCTCCAAGGTGTGCATCAATATTAGCACATCTAGAGGTTTTAAGAGCACTCCAAACATTTATGGAGAGCAATTGAACAATAGTGTCAGATATAACAAGTGCAAAGATCTAATATGAGAAGAGCAAAGGATCCTTTAAGGCCAGAATAGTGAGGACAAAATCTCCTTCAATAATGAGAGGTGAGCAGTCCATAGAGATAGCCAACTAGGAGGCCAATAAGGCTGCATAGGCTTCACCCATCAAGGCATTTATAGGGGGCAGTTTCAAAGTATTAACTGCCAGGAAATTTTCAGAGTGATCACGAAGAACAACTATTGCAACTACAAAAAAAGGACAAATGGTGTGGCGACCTTTTTTTTTTTTATACAAAATATAATCGCAAAGTGACATGACGATTAGTCACCTAGCCAACTCAAAGTATACATCCCATAATATATACTTGATATATCATAGACAAATATCTATGCAGCGGAACTTTTTTCATAAAACTAACAAGTGTTAATTACAATATTCGACCCATACATTTGTTATTTTCATAAAACTAACAAGTGTTAATTACAATTTTACTCTAACATCACAACGATGTGATTTATTATTTAAATAAGCTACTTTAAATACAAGTTAAAACACAACTTTGAAACATTAGTTACTTAAAATAATAAAAACTGTTAGTTTGTAATTGGCTGCATTCTGTTGGACAAAATCACTTCCTTGTAATGATGCTTTTTAACAGGGATTCCACTATTCAGAATTGTTGCCAGAAGATTCTGCACAGTTTGCAAGTCAGAAAATTCGGTTCCCTGCTAGCCGTCCGGACGACATGACATACCGTCCAGATGCCCAACTGTCCAAGCATCATCTGTCCAAACGACATGGATTCCCGTCTGGACACTCTTCTGCCAAAGCATCATCCATCCAAACGACATGGATTTCCGTCCGGACCTTCCTCTATGTCAAGAAGCTTTGAACTGCTCCAGCTTGCATCCGTCCGGACGTTTCAGCAGCCCATCCGGACGACTCTTAGTGTTCAATCAAGCTTCAGGATTTCTTTCCAAACACAGATATGGGAAGATCGCTGCAACTATCCAGACGATGTGGATTCCCGTCCGGACGTGCTCATCCAAAAGGCAAGTATCGCAATTCAAATCCAACCATCCGGACGACATGGATTCCCGTCCGAATGCGCGTGTATCAAATATGTAAATTGCGTGCATCAGATCAATTGTCCGGACGACCATCAACATGGTCCGGACGCGCGAAGCCATTATATGAAAATTACTTGCAGCGGACGTGCGACCTTCCGGACGACAGGGCACCACCGTCCAAACGCAGCTCTCAAACTGGAAAGATCTTCAGCGAAATTTTCAAAATTTCGGTCGCACAATTGTCTGTCCGAACGGTGCCCAATTTTATCAAGCCAGATGCTCATTTGAATTGTCAGCCTATAAATAGAGGCCCCTAGGCTTGAGAATTGTAAGAATTCGATATTGAATTCCACTAGTGCTTAGAGAGCTATATTGTGAGGTTATTGAGCTGAGTTGATTTCTCTGAAGCTGTTACTGTGTGTGCTGTTACTGTGTTTAATCTGAAGTCTATCTTAGGGGTTAACCCTAAGATAAAGGATTCCATTGAAGACCCCTTCAGGTAGGAGACCTGATTGGGAGGCGTTCGTGTTAGGCTACACGTTAGAGTGCAAGGTACGACCACTGCATCAGGGGTATGTGAGTGCTACTATCTTGAATCTAGTCTTGTCTTCTGAATAGTGGATATCCTGGGTTTGGCCGCCCCAGAGTGGTTTTTCTCATATTGAGTTTTCCACTTCGTTAACAAAAATTCTTGTGTTGTTTAATTTCCGCATTGTTTTTGTTAACACATTGCACGCACACACACTTGTCTTTATTATAGAAGTCAATTTCATTTTCAATTGGTATCAAAGGTTGGTACACTCTGAGAAGATTAATTTCTTGAGCGTTATTTTTGACTTCTATCATGTCTAAATTAAGTATGGATAAAGTTGCTTTTATTTCTCATGCTATGTCTGCTCATAGAACTATGTTTATTAAACCTAGCATGTCTCATAATCATACTCAGTCTACTTGTGGGGAGAAAGGAACAAATCAGTTTATACCTACATGTCACCACTGTGGTGTTACTGGTCATATTCGCCCAAATTGTTTCCAGATTAGGTCTCAAAAACCTTGGAACAAAACACATGTCCCTAAGAAAGATGAACCAGGTTTCGAAGAACAAATCAAGAAGTTAAGTGATCAAGTTAAGCTCATTAGTGAGAAGTTAGCTTACCTCACCCCTAATGAACAAAGATCTGTCCTGGTTAATAATCATAAGAAAGCTTCCAAACAAGTCTGGGTCAAAAAGGAAGATAATCTGTGTTTAGTTTCTCATACTGCCCTGAAAATTCTTGATACTTGTTTGTGGTATTTGGATAGTGGCTATTCTAAACACATGACAGGTGACAAGACTCTACTGAAAGAAGTTCAGATGGGCAAACGAGGAAGGATCACCTATGGAGATGGTAGCCAATCCAAAGTTATTGGAAATGGAATCATCGACATTCCAGGTCTCGGAACATCTCAGGAAGCCTTGTATGTAGAGGGGCTCAAAGCAAATCTCCTCAGCACAGCCAATTTTGTGACAATGATTTGGTGGTGCAATTTTCCAAGAAGGAATGTAATATATTTGACAGCAGTGGCAAATGGCTTATGGGAGGAGAAAGAACTGCTGGCAATTGCTTTGGTCTTCTTGGTCTTACTACAGATCCTCAAATTTTCTACAGCAAGACAACCATAGACAACAATGAACTATGGCATCAAAGGTTGGGGCATCTGAATTTTTCCGATATGTTGAAGATTGCGGGCAAAGATATTGTTAAAGATCTGTCCAAAATGGAAAAGACTGGGAAAGGAATCTGTGGTTCTTGCCAACTAGGAAAACTGACCCGAACAGCTCACAAGAAGAACCAAGGTATTCAAACTTCCAAAAATTTAGAATTACTGCATATGGATCTCATGGGTCCCACTAGAACTACTAGTCTAGGTGGGAAAAGGTATATTCTAGTAATTGTGGATGATTTCTCTCGATATACATGGGCTATCCCTCTTTGGAAAAAATCTGATGCTTTTGATGCAACCTAACACTTATTCAAGAAGATTCAAGTTGAGCAAAATTGCCAAATCATGAGAATCCGCAGTGATCATAGAAGAGAATTCAAAAATTCCAAGTTTGAAGAATTCGGTCTTTCGTATGGAATCAAGCAGGAATTCTCTTCTCCTATCACTCCTCAGCAAAATGGGGTTGTAGAACGAAAGAATATAGTAATTCAGGAGATGGCTCGTGTGATGATTCACTCAAAGAATCTCACTCAACACTTTTGGAGAGAAGTAGTTAACACTGCATGTCATATTATCAACAGAGTTTATCTACGGCATGAAACAAACAAGACTCCCTATGAGATTTGGCGAGGTAAAAAGCCCACAGTAAAGTGCTTTAGAACTTTTGGAAACAAATGCCATATCCTTTGTGACAGGGAGAATCTTGGAAAATTTGATCCCAAGAGTGATGAAGGCATATTCTTGGGGTATTCTACAAACAGTCGTGCTTATAGGGTCTTCAATAAAAGAACAGAGACTGTGATGGAATCTATAAATGTTGTTATTGATGATGAAGAAGTTGAGAGACCAAGCAGCAAGTAGGAAAAACAGCTCGATTTAGTTGATCCATCAGTAACTTCAACTAACAATATCAAGGCTTCTCCAAGTGAGTCTCCGGATGAACCTTCTTCCTCTCCCAGAGCTTCAGATACAATTTCCAGTGCTTCAAAAGATGAGGATACTCCTGCAAATCCTCTCAAGCGGTCATAGGTGAAGCTCAATCATCCTCCTCAGCAGCTTCTTGGGACCGTTGATGAAAGGTGTAGGCTAAGAAACAGAGTCATCCAGCCTACCAATGAAGTTGCTAATCAAGTCTCCTACAGCTGCTACCTTGCACAAACAGAGCCCAAGAAAGTTGATGAAGCACTTCAAGATGAGGGCTGGGTATCTGCCATGCATGAAGAGCTCTATCAATTCACCAGAATGATGTTTCGACCTTGGTTCCTCGTCTTGCAGAACAGAATATCATTGGTACCAAGTGGATATTCAAGAACCAAACTGATGAGCATGGTACTGTGGTTCAGAATAAAGCCCGTCTTGTTGCCCAGGGATATACTCAGATAGAGGGTAGACTTTGATGAAACCTTTGCCCCAATTGCCAGATTAGAATCAATCAGAATTCTTCTCTTCATTGCTTGCCATCTTGGTTTCAAGTTGTATCGGATGGATGTAAAGAGTGCATTTCTAAACAGTGTTCTTCAAGAAGAAGTTTATATAGAACAGCCGAAAGGATTTCAAGATCCTCATCATCCTCATCATGTGTACAAGCTGAAAAAGACATTTTCTAGGCTTAAACAGGATGCTCGAGCATGGTATGAGCGTCTCACCACTTATCTCTTGGCTAAGGAATCTACAAGGGGACAAGCTGATCAAACCTTGTTTATCAGAAATCAAGGCACTCACAAACTCATTGCTCAAATCTATTGATGACATCATTTTTGGAGCCACTTTAGATTCTCTTGCCCATGACTTTGCTGAAGAGATGAAGCAAGAATTTGAGATGAGCATGATTGGTGAGCTGAACTATTTTCTTGGTCTTCAAGTCAAACAAACTGCTGAAGGCATCTTCATCTCCCAATCCAAGTATGCTAAGGATCTGGTTAAACGCTTTGGTCTAGATGGGAAGAGTCGTGCTCGAACTCCCATGAGCACCAACGTCAAGATTAGTAGTGATCTTGCAGGGAAACCGGTTGATCCATCTCTTTACAGGAGTATGATAGGAAGTCTCCTATATCTTACTGCCAGCCAACCAGACATTGCCTTTAGTGTGGGAGTATGTGCTCGCTTTCAGGCAAATCCTAAGGAATCTCACCTCATTGCAGTTAAGCGTATCATCAGGATACTCTGATGCAGACTGGGCTGAAAATACTGATGATAGAAAGAGCACATTGGAAGGATGTTTCTATGTGGGAAACAATCTTGTAGCTTGGATGAGTAAGAACCAAGCCTCTATATCTCTCTCCACTGCTGAGGCTGAATATATTGCTGCGAGAAACTATTGTACTTAGTTATTGTGGATGAAGACACTATTAGGTGACTACGGATTCTCTCAAGACACCATGATTATCAACTGTGATAATACTAATGCCATAAACATCTCCAAGAATCTTGTTCAGCACTTTTGGACCAAGCACATCGACATCAGCCATCACTTTTTGCATGATCTTGTGGAATCCAAGGTAGTATCTCTCTCTTTCATCCCCACTGAAAACCAATTAGCTGACATTCTTACCAGACCTCTAGATGGTAGCAGGTTTGAGTCTCTTCTAAAAGCTATTGGTGTTTGTGACATGTCCTAGACATGCTTTTCCATGCTAGTATAAGACTTTTGTAGCAGGATAGTTATTTACAAGGTTTGTCAGCTATCTTATGTACCTTTCTGGGTTATTAGTTCATTGTGCATTGATGAATTATTCTTGCATATGGCTGAGAACATAAGTTTGACATATGCAAAGTTTTCCTGCTCACTTGTTATGATTGATAGCTGCTTCTCTCATGAGATGACTTCATGCACTATCCAAGGCTCCCCGAAGGTGTGTATTTTCCTTTTTGACTTTTTGCTTCTGGGTACTCTATATAAGAGAGAGGTTTTTGACAAGATGGTCAAATTGATCAAGATGCTAGTTGAACCTAGAACCTAAAAACTCTGGTACTCTCTAGGTTGCAGCATCAAAAGAATCAAGCAGTAAATCATGTGAGTTCTGCACTTTAAATTGTATATTCACTGCTTATGTTTGCTATATGCCTTGCCCTTCATGGTGCAAGTAAAATTTACCTTGTCCTTCATGGTACAAGTAAAACAATTGGGTGCTGCATCTTAGGGGGAGTGTATCAGATGAAGGTGGCTAGGCCCTAGTAATTAATAAGGTTTGACTTTTGACTAATCTCTCACTGATTTTCTCTCTTGTCTAGAAAATCTAAATGCTGTGTGTCATATCAGTGAAAGTCATACCTTTGAAAAAGCCTTCACACACTCACACATTGCATGAGTTGAGCAAGCTATTTTCATTTTTATGTTTGCAGGGGAATCTTTGCCTATCTTATCCTTGTCTATCGACTATATGTTTGCATAATTCTAACGTGCTCTTTGACTAATTTCTCAGACTGGGATACATGCGTGCGCTATTATACTTGTGAAGGACCTTACTATGCTGCTCTTCTTTCCACAGTTCAGCTTGATGTTTTCTTATTCAGTCTTTTTTTTGTTTTAAACTTATGGATTTTATTACTCTGTTTACCCTGGTCCTTTTGAGACCTTTAAAGGGAGTAATTTTTGACAAAAAGAAGGAGTAATTTTTATTTTTGGACTGTGATTGTATTCTTAACCGGTCAAGTGATTTTTGTCCTAGAATGGACAAAGGAGGAGTTTGTTAGTTTATAATTGGCTGCATTCTGTTGGACAAAATCACTTCCTTATAACGATGCTTTTTAACAAGGATTCTGTTATTCAGAAGTGTTGCCAGAAGATTCTGCACAGTTTGCAAGTCAGAAAATTATGTTCCTTGCCAGCCGTCCGGACGCCCAACTGTCCAAACATCATCCATCCGAACGACATGGATTCCTGTCCAGACACGCTTCTGCCAAAACATCGTCAATCCGAACGAAGTGGATTTTCGTCCAGACCTTCCTCTGTGTCGAGAAGCTTCGAACTGCTCCAACTTGCATTTGTCCGAACCTTTTAGCAGCCCATCCGGACGACTCTCAGTGTTCGATCAAGCTTTAGGATTTATTTCCAAACACAGATATAGGAAGATCGCTGCAACCATCTGGACGACGTGGATTTCCGTCCAGATGCGCTCATCCAAAAGGCAAGTATCGCAATTCAAATCCAACCGTCTGGACGACGTGGATTCCAGTTCGAACACGCATGTATCAAATATGAAAATTGCGTGCATCAGATCAACCAATGTGACGACCATCAGCATGTTCCGGACACGCGAAGCCTCTATATGGAAATTACTTGCAGCGGACGTGCGACCATCCGGATGACAGGGCACCACCGTCTGGACGCGACTCTCAAGCAGGAAAGATCTTCTGTGAAATTTTTGGAATTTCGGTCGCACAGTTGTCCGTCCGGACAACCTATGACCACCGTCTGGACGGCGCCCAATTTTATCAAGCCAGACGCTCATTTGAACTGTCAGCCTATAAATAGAAGCCCTTAGGCTTGAGAATTGCAAGAATTCGGTATTGAATTCCACTAGTGCTTAGAGAGCTATATTGTGAGGTTATTGAGCTGAGTTGATATATCTGAAGCTGTTGCTGCGTTTAATCTGAAGTCTATCTTAGGGATTGACCCTAAGATAAAGGATTCCATTGAAGACCCCTTCAGGTATGAGACCTGGTTGGGAGGCGTTCGTGTTAGGCTACACGTTAGAGTGCAAGGTACGACCACTGCATCAGGGGTATGTGAGTGCTACTATCTTGTAACTAGTCTTGTCTTCTGAATAGTGGATATCCTAGGTTTGGCTGTCCGAAGTGGTTTTTCTCATATTGAGTTTTTCACTTCGTTAACAAAAATTCTTGTGTTATTTAATTTCTGCATTGTTTTTGTTAACACATTGCACACACACACACACACACACACACACACACACACACACACACACACACTTGTCTTTATCATAGAAGTCAATTTCATTTTTCAAAAACTGTAAAACATATAAAATCAAGACTTAAATAAAAATATGATATTTTTGCAAAAACTACTTATTTTTCTTTATTTTATCTTTTGTTTTTATTTCTTCCTTATTGAATGTAAAAGAGGGACCGGTTCTTGTTTTTTTTGGAAGAGAAGACTTAAGACAAAACTATTGGCGTGAGTTGTAATCTAGAAGATTCTAGGAGTGATCATAGGAGGAGAGAGTTTAGGAGAGATTATAGGAGTCATGATTGTAAATCCCTTATCACAAGGGATAGCCGTGATTCTAGCCCATAATCAGCTTGTCCAAAAAAGGAAGCAATCGTGTATATATTGACCCCTTGTTCTGTATACAAGCGAATATATGAGAAATATATGAAAAAGGGGGAGTTTCCTCATGGTTCGTAACATGGTATCAGAGCCTGTTTCGAACTTGGGCAAATTTTCTCTTCACTCCAACGTGCCCCTCTAACCCTACCACACTCACAATCTGCTGCAACCCCCGCTATTGCACCCATAGCCGAACCTGAAGTCATTGAAGGAACCACCAATCCCTGTAACTCAGCCATCATCACCGAACTAACCACCAGAATGACCGAAGTTTTGAACAAAACTTCTGCTCCTACCCAGGCCATCGACAGGGTTCCAATCGGCATCAAACTAGATGGTTCTAATTATGCTCTTTGGTCCCAAGTTGTTTAGATGTATATCTAAGGTAAAGACAAGTTGGGATTTATTAACGGCAATATTATTCAACCCCCACATACCGATCTATCCTTCCGTAAATGGCGCACGGACAATGCCATTGTCAAGGGATGGCTTATTTACTCCATGGATCCATCCTTGATCGGCAATTTCATTCGGTTTTCGATTGCAAAACAGGTATGGGATTCTATTGCTACTACTTATTTTGATGGAAGTGATACCTCTCAAGTATATGATCTTCGGCGACATGTGACTCGCTTGAAACAAGCGGGTGGGTCTCTTGAGAAGTATTTCATTGATCTCCAAGGGTTATGGTACGAAATTGATTTTCAACGTCCAAACCCAATGGAATGCACTATCGACATTCAACACTACAATGATCTGCTGCAAGAAGAACGTGTTTATACATTTTTGGATGGCCTAGATGATAGACTGAATAATATTCGCAGTGATATACTTTAGATGCGACCATTTCCTTCAATTGAGCAAGCATATGCTCATGTTCACCGGGAAGCTATCCGGCAGGCTGTTATGATCACAGGTGGCACCTCCGAGAACCTGGGTGCAGTTCTGGCCTCCAAAGGCATCAACCCCGGACACACAACTCCAGCTCCTACCCGGTCTCTTTCTCTTGGTAATGGGAAGACTGGATCAACTTCTAAGCCACGTGCCTCATCCTCTGATGGAACCAAATGCACTCACTGCGGGAACCTAAAACACACTCGAGAGAATGGCTTCAAACTACATGGCTACCTGGATTGGTGGCATGAACTTCAGGCCCGCAAACGCCAAGATGTCGTTGATGGAGGAACGGGTCAATTGGCAGTCGCAGCAGCCGAGCCTAGCCTATCTCTTCCCCACCACAAGAAGGCCATGGAGACTACCCAAGGTGATTCATCAATCACGGATCCAAGTATTGCCCTTTGCAGTTCATCTCAAGAGAGTGATCGAAACTCCTAGGTCGTTGACTCAGGAGCCACTGACCACATGACATTCGATGCCAATGATTTCTCCACAACATCTCAACCCCGGCACACTTGCATTGCTAACGCCAATGGGTCCTATCACCGGTTACAGGGGCTGGCACGGTGGAATTATCACTGAGTTTATCATTATCTCTTACCTTACTTGTTCCATCCCTTTCCCAAAAGCCCCGCACACTCAACCCAACCTGTAAACTCCAGTAACAATTATTATTGTGAATGCAGCAACTAAAGTATTTATAATCATGAGATCACAATAAAATGAAGAATAAAAAAGAAAACTAAGCAAGGTATAACACTTACTAGACTAAGAAAGAGTGCACTGAACTTCGAAAAGAGTTTGCGGTTTTGATCAACAAAGTCTGCCAGACCTGCAACTCGCATTTAATGAGGACTACAACAATTAGAAAGGTACTTAAGATCATCAGCATCTTCTAATATAACTTAAGTATACTAAAAACATATCAAGATAAAAAAGTTGGAGGAAGGAAAGGAATAATATTTTTCATAGAGGCATTTGGTAGAAGAAATGGAAACGTACTCAGAAAGAAAGAGAGTTACTTGTTTTAAAGATCAAAATTAAGAACAAATATGTAAAATCATTTGCTTTCCCTTTCCCATTCCCCACTCCCTGTCCCTCCCATTTTGGAGAGGATATGGGATACAGCCCCTCCCCCTCTTAAATTTTTCCCTTTCCTGTCATTCCAAACAGCCCGGCCCCCCAACCACCACAAACTTTCCTTGCTCTATTCTCCATTCTCTCCTATTCCTCTCCTGCCAAATTGACCTTAATAGAAATTCACTTAATAGTGTAAATACATTCTCATTGATCATCTTCTATTATAATATACGTATAAGACAGTCCGCATGCACAATTTCACCCATCACAAAAAGGGCCATCAAAATCCTGAAATAGAAAAAATAAGATAAAAACTCACCTTTAAAAGATTATCGAAAGACCTGTTGAGCAAAACAGATGAATTACCATTGGAAACAAGTCAAACACAACAATGAAGGCAAAAGACAATGATGCATGTGATAGTACTTATCCAAAAAACCAGATTCACGTGCAAGAATCGAAGTTTGACACCAATTTTTATACCACTAAAAATAAGACTTCCAAAGAAAGGGAAGCATGGTGCATGATTAATGAATGCATAAAGGAAAAAAAGAAGGCTATGAAACTACTGCATTTGAATGCTTAGTTGAAGTACATCCAAAAACAGCCCAATGCTCGAAGTCAGAAGTACATCCAAAAAGCAACCATCTTGTCATGTCTTCTTGAATTTACCTTTAAGAATAAACCGAATCTAAAACCCCCATTTGTTTTATAAGCTTGTCCTTTGTGATTATTGCCATGTCTCAAAGCATGTTTATTCTTCCAAATATTATAAATCGTAGAACCAAAAACCAACCTACAAAAATAAGCCTTCATAGTTTTGCCACTCCACTGCTGCAGCCCCATAAAAACCACATCATCCCAACATGTAGGCGGATTAAGCACACTACAGAGCTTCATAACATGTTTCCATAATCTGCTACTAAAGCCACGTGAAAAAAATAAATAATCTCGGTCTTCAATCCCATATTGACAAAAAAAAACACATTTCACATTTCTTTGAAAACCCCAATATAAAAGCTTTCTACGAGTAGACAAAACATCCCTAGTTGACAAACCAAGTCACGAAAGCTTGTTCAAGGACGGGAAAAATGACATGTTCCAGTGGACTCGGTAATTTTTGAAGACGTATGGACATGTTTGTTTCTTTGAACACTCTGACTTTCCACCATTATTTGTTCGCTAGATTAATCACCTAATTAACCTGCATCTTCTTACAGAAATGTCCCTACAGAAGCTCTGCATAGCTGTCTGAAGGAATGAATGTATCTGCTTGAAGGATGAAATCTTCTGATTGTTAATTAAGCTGTCCAATTATTTGTTGTTGGTCAAATAATTGCACACCTCTATACTGGCTTATCCTGTAACTTTGCACAACTGAACCTAATTTAAACATGCAAAATGAACGCAACTTCAAATGTGAAACAAAAACCATTTACATTTTTTCAGCAACAAAATGGAGGATTTTACTACTATATATTCTTAACTCTTTCTTTCTTTTTCAAATACTGTGATCCTTTTCTTTAATTTTCTAGTTAATTCATCGCGCTTTTCATTTTTGCCAGTTACTGTAGGAGATTTCCCTCTTTGGAGACAGGTACCAAAATTGTCGTATAGGGAAATTCGCAGTCGTGCCAGTGATGTTGAGGACGAGGAAAGTGGTATCAAAATTGCAAAGAAGGATTGGGAAAAGTTGCATTTACATATTGCTTCATACAACAATTTCCCTACTGCTGAAGCTGGGTTGGCCTCTTCAGCGGGCTGGGTTTGCTTGTCTTGGTATACAATTTATTTGCCCAATTTTTTTTTTTTTGGGTCATAATTGTGTTCTTTTCTTGTAATATATTCGAAGATCAGGCCCCTATATATCTTTGAGCAGTCATCAGTTTCATCCCTGCAATTTTACGAATGATAATTGATTTAGTTTTTACGTTCTTTTGAAATTAATGAAATCAGAAGGTTTTGATTTTGCGTCTTTCTTGGTTTTGGTTTAATGACAATATGTGTGTTATTCCTTCAGTTGAGCCTCATTAATTAATACGTCTTGATTGTGCATGTTTATTGGTCAATCTATTAATTGTATCTCCTGCAGTTGATTTCAAACGGGCGAACGTATGTTTAGAGTGGAATTGATAAACATTACTGTAGCTGCTTATGTTTGTGGTGTGGTGATTAGTTGTATTTTTTTTTTTTTTTTGTTTTCTTTTGCCCCTACTAGTTAGGTGGTTCTCTTGTATATTTATTGTATACAATTGGTGCCTTGCTTTTTTAATGATTTCTCGATTAAAATAATAAAATTTAATAATAATTAATTAACTAATAATTAGAATGAATTTGAAAAAGAAATTAAACAATTATGACATTTACTTTATATATGCAATGAATAAGTTAATTAAGTAGCTTATGAACAAATTTAAATTTTTTCAAAAATTAAATAAAAAAAATTTGAACAAATTATCTAAGTACTCGATAATAAGTTCGAGCTCGAACTTGACTCATATTGAATTAATCACACCAACAAAGAAAAATAAAGATGCGGTATATAATTTTAATATTTTTTTACTCAAAAAATAAAATGATAATTGTAACCGACACACTTTAACATTGTGCTAAAATAAAAATTTGTTATATAACATTACTCCTTAAACAAGCATGTCATGGGTTGGTGGGTGGTAAAGATAGAGAATATGATTTTTTATTTTATTTGAAGTGGATGAGTTTTTTTGACTCATCAATTAAGATCAATGTATACGATGTGGGTATGTCATCCGTTGATGGGTCAAAGTCTTCAACCTCGGGAACGGAACTCGTTCATTCATGAAACTGCAAGTCGTTTGTTATTTATTAATTCTTTCAGCCCGACTGATAGCAATTATACATATATGCAAATGTCGCTTCCTCAAAATTGACTCATCATTAGTTAATAACCAGTTTTCCACCTAAATTCTGAGACTGCATCCATAATTGTGTAAACAATTTTTTGATATTGAAAACCAATGTCTACGATGATACCAAATTTTGCACCTACGGATTGGGTTGCGGGTCACTTGCAAAACAAGAAAGAGCCGTCAGAGTAGTGCCGACTGTAGCTAGCGGTAGAGCTTTGGACAGCCAAGCCAATATTTCTGCCTAAAAAAAAAAAAAAATTGAGTTTTTATCTTAGGTTATTTTGATTTTACGTCTGTACTGAAATGATTGTTGGAGATGCCCACTACTTATTTATGTATTTTATTTTTTAGTATAATCTTAACTAAAAAAAAAAAAAATGGTTCTAGTATTCTAGTTCATATTAGCATGCAAGCCGCATATTTATTTTTCTCCCTTTTTTTAATAAATTTTTTTAATGCATTCCATTTATTGATGAGAAAAAACTCCAACGCAATGTTCAGCGATTACAATATCATCAACATGTAGTGGGGCATTCTTTATATAGACCACTTCATCACCAACAGATTATGTAATATATATTTTTGAGACCACTTCATCCTTTATTTATGTATTTTAAATAGACTCCAAATTAACTTGCTTCCCAGCCTTGATTGCATTATATACTTTTCATTTGATCCGATGATCCTAAAGAATATTAATCAGGCCATGTTGTTCCTTGAGTGATGATGTCATGATTTAAGGCTTTGTATCATCCAACCACTTGTTTGGAGCTGTACCTTTATTTGTCGCTGTCTATGATTTATGTCACTATATGTCAAAAGTATTGTAACCCATATGGTGAAGAAACACTTAAATCAAGCCACCTCGGATTGGATTGAGGCGTATCATTCTATTACTGTCAATAATCACATTGGTTATTTTGATTTTATTTCTGTAAAAATTGTAAAATTTTGTAAAATATGTAATACTTTATGCCTAACTATAACAATTCAGGAAAAGCGTTAGTTACATCTGAGTTATTATCTCAAAATGACTGGTCAATTTGGAGTTTCCTTAGAGTCATTTTTAAAGTCTAGTTTCATTTAGTAAGTAAGTAATGTGGAACTTAACACTTATGAATGTATTTATAAAACACATACATGGGCCTCATCTTCCTAATATGGGACCGGATTGTTACAATGTTCTCCTCTTAAATTCTTAACGTCATCGTTAGGGCCACATCATGCGATTCTTACAGTACCACATGGAATTACTAAATGGTTCTGATACCATTGGTAACAATTCAAGGAAAGTTCTAATTATCACATCTACGCTATCACTTTAAAATGACTAGTTAATTTATAGTTTCTTTAGAATCACTTATAAAACCTAATTTCACCTATTAAATAATGTAAAACGTTGCATTCATAAGTGCATTCACTACGAAAAAAAAAAAAAGGGTATTTAGAGCCCTTTTTTTAGAGCCGTTTTAAGCCTTTAAAACGGCTCTAAACAATTTGCGCCGTTTTTTTTTAAACGTTTTGAGAACGGGTCAACACATCAAGTATTAAAAATCCGAATTGAGCCATTTTTACTTAAAACGACTCTAAATTGAGCCGCTTTTGTAAAACGACTCTAATTGGTTAAAGCTGTTTTTATAAAAGATGCTCAAAACGATTAGAGTCGCTTTTTCAAAGCGGCTCAAAACGATTAGAGCTGTTTTAAGGACTCTAAAACGGCTCTAAATAAATTTTAAATTTTAATTTTTTTTTTTTAAAAAATAGAGCCGCTTTACAAAACGGTTCAAAAATTAGAGCTGTTTTAAGGACTTTAAAACGGCTCTAAATAAATTAAAAAATTTTAATTTTTTTTTTAAAAAATAGAGCTGCTTTAGAAAAACGGTTCAAAAATTAGAGTCGTTCTAAGGACCCTAAAACGGCTCTAAATTAAAAAAAAAAAAAAAAAAAAAAAAAAAAAAAAAAAAGAAAAAGAAAAAGAAAAAAAGAGACTTGTAGAGCAGCGTTTGGTTACCTAGAAAATTAAAATGCCCCATTTATTCTTTTATTTTCTCCATTTTCTGAACAACCAAACAGATTATAACCATTTCACAAACATAATTCACGGCCTAAAGAAAACCAAAAAAATATATATTTTTTTCTTTTTTTCTGAATGAATATGGCTAGATGAATCACAATTAAGAGAAAAAATATTCTATCACATTACTGCAACAACAAAGCAATAGACAATACAAAACACCAAAACCTTTACAATAGAAACACCCAATACCGCAACAATAAAGCAACAAAAATAGAAAACTAAACAAAATGGCAAATACCTCATTGATGCTTTCAACAGGCTTCCATCAAATTCAATTATAATATTACCAAGAAAGATCCAACACGATCAGCAGGAGATCCAGGAGTTACTTAGTCAAAAAAAATAGGAAAACCATAAAAAATGAGCAACATTAATTTTTTTCAATCAAAATTTCAAAACTCAAGAGACCCACAGCCGGGTCTCTTGAGACCCAAGACAGACCCACTCCTGGATCACAAGAGACCCAAGACGTGGGTCTCTTGAGACCCAGGATGTAGGTCTCAAGGGACCCTGTACATGGGTCTCTTGAGACCCATGGCGTAGACAGTGATCGGAGAGAGAGAGAGAGAGAAGGGAGAAGAAGAAAATGAAAGAAGAAAGAAAGGAAGATGATGGAGAGTTATGGAGACATGAGAGTGATGGTGAGAGAAAGAGAGTAAAGAAAGACATCTAAATATTTAAAGGGTGAGAGAAAGGAAAATAAAAATTTAAAATTCGAAAAATTGAATTTTTTTGGGCTGTGCGCACGGGACACGAAATTTTCGTGCCCCACCCAAAATTTAGAGCCGTTTTCAAAGAAAAGGGCTCTAGTTGGAGTCGTTTTCTACCAAAAAGGCTCCAAATGGAGTTGTTTTCTACCAAAAAGGCTCCAAATGGAGCCCTTTTTTTCAAAGCGGCTCCAATCACTTGTTTTTATTTTTAATTAATTTTTTGATATAAAATTTAAAAAGTTGAATTTTTTTTTTACTGTGCGCGCAGGACACGAAATTTTCGTGTCCCGCCCAAAATTTAGAGCCATTTTATACCAAATCCAAAAGGGCTCCATTTGGAGCCCTTTTGTTTCAAAGCGGATCCAATCACTTGTTTTTATTTTTAATTAATTTTTTGATATAAAATTTTAAAAGTTTTTTTTTTGTCCGCCCAAAATTTAGAGCCGTTTTGGAAGAAACGGCTCTAGTTGGAGCCTTTTCCTTCAAAAACGGCTCCAAATGGAGTCATTTTCTACCAAAAAGGCTCCAAATGGAGCCCTTTTCTTTCAAAGCAGCTCTAATCACTTTTTTTTTTTAATTAATTTTTTGATATAAATTTAAAAAATTGATTTTTTTTTTTTTTGGATGCCCGAAATTTAGAGCCGTTTTGGAAGAAACAGCTCTAGTTAGAGCCCTTTCCTTCCAAAACGGCTCCAAATGGAGTCGTTTTCTACCAAAAGGGCTCCAAATGGAGCCCTTTTCTTTCAAAGCGGCTCCAATCACTTGTTTTTTTTTTAATTAATTTTTTGACATAAAATTTAAAAAGTTGAATTTTTTAAAGCCGTTTTATTCCAAAACAACTCCATTTGGAGCCTTTTTCTTCCAAAACGGCCCAAAAAACGGAGCCATTTTCATTTAAAACGGCTCTAATTGGAGCTGTTTTTATTCAAAACGACTTCAATCGCTTATTTTTATTTTTAATTAATTTTTTGATAACTAAGCATATAGTATACTAGCTAATTAAATATAGTATTACATATTAATTATAGAGAAAAATACATATAAAAAATATTCTTTAAAAAACAAATAAAAAAAAATTAAAGAAAGAAGGGAAAAACAAATAAAAAACCAATTTTTGTTTAAAAAAAAAAACTTAAAATTATAAAAAAATAAAAAAAAATTAAATAAACAAACAAAAAAAAAATTAAATTAAATGTAATCGATTGTGGTACGATCTATGTGATGGATCATGGTACGAACAGTGTGATCGATCATGGTACGATCTATGTGATGGAACATGGTACGATCATGTGATCGATCGTGGTATTATCAATGTGATCGATCGTGGTATGATCTGTGTGATCGATCGTGGTATGATTTGTAAGATCGATCGTGGTATGATCATGTGTGATCAATCATGGTACGATCTATGTGATGGAACGTGGTATGATCATGTGATAGATCGTGGTATGATCTGTGTGATCGATCGTAGTATGATTTGTAAGATCGATCATGGTATGATCTGTGTGATCGATCATGGTACGATCTATGTGATGGAACGTGGTATGATCATGTGATAGATCATGGTACGATCGGTGTGGTAGGTCATGGTACGATCTATGTGATCGATCGTGGTACGATCATATGTGATAGATCGTGGTACGATCATGTGTGATCGATCATGATAAGATCATGTGTGCTCGATCGTGGTACGATCAATGTGATCGATCGTGGTATGATCTATGAGTTCGATTTGTAGTACGATCTATGATCGATTATGGTACGATTTATGTGATCGATCGTGGTACGATCAATATAATCGGTCATGGTACGATCTATGTGATGAAACGTGGTATGATCATGTGATCGATCATAGTACAATCTATGCGATCATTCATGGTACGATCTATGTGATCGATCGTGGTACGATCAATGTGATCGATCGTGGTACGATCAATGTGATCGATCGGGGTACAATCTATCATCAATTGGGGTACGATCTAAGTGATCGATCGGGGTACAATCTATCATCAATTGGGGTACGATCTAAGTGATCGATCGTGATACGATCATATGTGATAGATCGTGGTACGATCTATGTGATAGGTCGTTGTGCGATCATGTGTGATCGATCGTGATAAGATCATGTGTGCTTGATCATGGTACGATCATGTGTGATCTATCGTCGTAGGATCTAAGTGTGATCGATTGTGGTAGGATCTAAGGTGATCGATCGTGGTACGATCAATGTGATCGATCGTGGTACGATCAATGTGATCGATCGTGGTATGATCTATGTGTTCGATTTGTGGTACGATCTATGGTACGATCAATGTGATCGATCGTGGTACAATCTATGTGATGAAACGTGGTACGATCATGTGATCGATCATAGTACGATCTATGTGATCATTCATGGTAAGATCTATGTGATCGAACGTGGTACGATCAATGTGATCGATCGGGGTACGATCTTTGATTGATCGTGGTAGGATCTAAGTGTGATCGATCGTGGTATGATCTATGTGTTCGATCTATGATCGATTATGGTACGATCTATGTGATCGATCGTGGTACAATCAATGTGATCGGTCGTGGTACAATCAATGTGATCGGTCAAGGTACGATCTAAGTGATCGAACGTGGTGCGATCAATGTGATCGATCGGAGTACGATCAATCATCAATTGTGGTACAATCTTTGATTGATCGCGGTACGATCAATGTGAGACTTTTTTTTTTTTTTTTAAAGGGCTTCAATTAGAGCCGTTTTGATCAAAACGACTCCATTTCGAACCATTTTGTAAAAACGGTTCAAATTAGGGCCGTTTTAACAAAACGCCTCTAATTAGGGCCGCTTTTATTAAAACGACTTAAATTAATTTGACCTGTTGTAACGAAAACATCTATAATCTGAGCCGTTTTAGGAAAAAACGGCTCAAATTAGAGCTGTTTTAACAAAAGCGGTTCTAATTAGAGCCGTTTTTACCAAAACGGCTCCAAAATTAATTAGAGCTCTTTTAACAAAAGGGCTCTAATTAGAGCCGCTTTTACAAAAATGGCTCAAATTAGAAACCGCTTTTCTAAAACAGCTCTAATTAGAGTCACTTTAGTTAAAAAGGGTTCAAATTAGAGCCGTTTTGTTAAAATGGCTCTAACAAAAACGGCTCAAAAAGCTGTTTTTTTTGTAGTGATATTTTAAAATTACATACTTGATGTGAACTACTCATTTTTTTGATATGGAGCAAGATGTTCCAATATCCCTTTGACGCACACATCTTGTTTCTTTTCTTGGTGTTTTCAGTCTTCTTACATACTATATATTTTGAATATGTGAATAAGTCGGACAATTGACAGGTGGCACATGCTTATGATGCGGGGCCAAATGTTATACTGTTTGTGCATAATAGAAAGGCTGCTACATACCCTTTTGCTTCAGAGTCTGCTCTTCTACTTCCCTTCAAATTCAGCTTCGGGTTTGGATATATAGGTAATTAGCACTGACATATAACATTGCGCATGCTTGGTGAAATATCAATGAATTGTCTAAAGTGCAAACTTGTAGAGATTTTTATTTTTGCCCTTGTGTTTCTTTTGCTTATTCACGTACAGTTACATCCTCGGTGATAAGTCAATTCTAAAAGATGCTGGGCTCGAGCGGATGAGGGATGTGGAAGATTTGCCACCACTTCCAGAAATCAAGGATAGCATTTAGGGTCGTAAACGAGTGGAGTCAAGCGAGTTGGAGCCGAGCTTGAACTCATTCATCACGAGCTCGAGCTCATGATGAGTTTTAAAAATTAAGTTCAAATCGTCTAAATGAGCTCGAGTCGAGCTTGAGTCGAGCTCGAATTCATGACGAATTTTAAAAATTAAGTTCAATTTGGTTGAGTTTGTTGTAAGTTGTATAGTTTATTTAACATACAAAAAAATAGGCGGGTTCATTTAAAAATTAATATTACATTATAAAATATATAAACAATATATATTTATATTGTAGGTTAAATAAACTATATAACTTATAATAATAAATAAATAAATAAATGATGGAATAATTATTAAATATCTAATGATAATACTTATAACATATAACAAAGTGATTATATGTCATATGGCATAATGTTATATTATTATATGATCATCTAGTCTTATAATCCTATTATATTACATGAATAATATGATTAAGTATCTTTATATATATATATATATATATAGGTTTACATTAAATGAGCTAGCTAGGCTCGCGAGCCCTTAAATAAGTCGGGCAAGCAGGTTGGGTCGAGCTTTAAACGAGTTAGGCTCGGGAGCCCCTATCGAGTTTTGTCGAGCAAGTTGGATATGTATCACTTACTAATCAAGCAGGTTTCTACAGTAACGAGCGGGTTTCTACAGTGTCGAGCTCGAGTTAGGGTCGAGTTTAACCGAGCGGGTATCAAGCGAGTTGTCGGACGGACTGGTTTATTTACATCCCTAATAGCATTCATTCCCAGAAATACAATGGGGATGTTAGTTATTTCATTTGCACGAGACCTAACAGAGGCCCAATTTTGCTTTCTGATAAGAGTCAAGCTCTTCTCAACCCCAAAACCGGGCTGCCTAAGTAAATTTGGATTAATTGTTTTCTTGGGCTAATCTTCCTATCTCTATGAGCCTGGAGTATTTCAATAAGATATCTTCTACATTGTGCTTGTGCTCATAGTAAAATGACTAGCTGAAAGAATTTGCTGCTTGTGTTGCTATGTCATGTAATTGTATTTTTTTTTTTCTTTCTCGCTCCTGGATAATTTAATAGGGTTTATGTGCTCCCATAGTCTTTTGAGAGAGTTAGAATAACCCCGACTCCCTTTCGAGGGTAAAATAGTTTTTTACTACCTATGATAATGGATGACTAGACAAAATATTAAGAACCCGATATCTCATATATGATTCTTTATGTTTTATTAAATACTTGCTTTTATATTTTACTAAATACCTTCTTTTACATTTAAATTTTTTTTTTTATATTAATATTGAATGCCTCTTTTACAGATAACAATTTATATTAATATTTAATACCTAATTTTTAGTCTTACATGTAAAATTATAATTGTCAAAAAGCCTAGTAGTCACCAAGTGAGAAAACCCTAAACTTATAAATATACCTCTTACGCGTCAGCCTCTTTTCTCATCTCACAAAATTTTAGATGCCGTCTCTCCCCCTCTTGCAAAGATTTTTGGTTCTCTGCATGCAAGGTAATATTCTTGTTTCTTTT
The DNA here is from genome assembly GCF_958979055.1 of Alnus glutinosa. Taxonomy (NCBI): domain Eukaryota; kingdom Viridiplantae; phylum Streptophyta; class Magnoliopsida; order Fagales; family Betulaceae; genus Alnus; species Alnus glutinosa. The sequence goes on from NC_084895.1 coordinate 9,983,243, forward strand.
CTCTTTTTCTTTATCTTCCTGGTCAGCCGTAGCATGCATATTTTGCCCTTTGTATTTTTGGTTGAACTATTCTGTTAAGCCGTGTGGGATTTACGCCCCATACATTGTTTACCCCCACTCCTTTTTCTGTTCCTCTTAATAATTATCGAGAGCTGATGTGCAGGGGACGGGAAACCATCTCCTTGCAGGCTCTTTTTGTTAAAAAAAATCAAATTTAATAAAAAAAATGTCCTTTAATATCACATCAGATGATATTTTTTTATTAAATTTGATTTTTTTTAACAAAAAGAGCCTGTTGGGGGACGTTTTTCGTCCCCCAACAATCATTTCCCATGATAACCATAGCCTCATAGTTTGACTAGCCCTTCAATTTTTTTTTTTATTATTTTTATTATTATTATTTTTTTTATGTCTTTTGGTCAACAGTCCTGTGTGGATTTTAATTTGTTCCTTCTTGTTTGTACATTGTTTTTCTTTTTCTTTTTCTTCTTTCTCCTTACTGTATAGTACGTGACCTATTATTTATTGGATTGTTTTTGTTTCATTTTTTTTTTCTCCTCTTCTTGTCTAACCGAAGCCTCATGTCCCTCGTAGGATTTGTTTGTTTTATTATTTCTTTTGTCTTTTGTTTCCTTCCCTTCTCATTAACCGTAACCGGTTGCTGGCTTTGCTATCTTCCCTCTCTTTTACTTTCCTTTCCCCTGCCAACGTCAATCACAACAGCTTCTATTGCTTTCCTTTTTACCTCATATTACTACACGAACCCCTTGCCTTTTATTTGCTTTGACAGGAACCTCACATATAATTTTTGGACACTTCTGTCTTATCTCTTTTTCTTTCTTTTCACCTACTTCTACTTCGTTAATATAATTCTTTCCCTTTTTCTTCTTCTATAGATTTATGTTATTGGTTTTAATTGTCCTGAATATTCTCCACAAGAGACAAAACAATTTTAGAATGTCCAGAACATTCCCATGAATTTCTTAAGTATCATTAAGTTTTTTTTTTTTTTTTTAAAAAAGAAAATTTATTAAGATCATTACATATTCATGTGTAAGATTTTGAAATAACTAAAAGTTTCACAGTTTCGGTTGATAAATACACAAATTGTAAAAGGATTTATTTAAATATACTAAGTAAATTCATTCTCAATAGGCTAGCAAGACAAACATTAGTGAGGCCAGAGTGTCGTCTCGTAACTAGTATATTGTATTAATTTATTTAAACCTGTATTAGGTAACTAGCTAGCTGTCGAGATATTCATTAGCAGCAAGCAGAAAGGTAAGGAATCCTCCACCCTTTCTATAATTATTTTATGTCATATTATTTTATCTATTAAATCTAGCATATTTACGAATAATTGTTCTCGTTATATATTTTAAATTTATATTGATGCATGAAGGATTGTTTTAAAATAGTTTTGGGATGAAAGTTGTTGGTATAAATGATATTCTTGAATTAGCAGTTTTAAGATAAGCTTTAGTTATAAATGATTTTCTAATTATAGTAAATCGCTTAGTTGGTTCCCGAGACAGGAAGTTACTACTTTTTGAAATTAATGAGAAAATGAGAGTAAAAACCCTCCCACACGTTGCTTCAAGAGTTACCAAACATAGTGAAAAGAATAAGAATAAATTATGAGAAGGAGAAAGATTTTTATAAATGAAGCACGTGTATGGAGGGGAATATTATTTTGGCCCCAGAGATATTCACAGAGATTTACAGAGTTTAAGCTGGGTACCGTTGCTTGGATGGAAGCGCAACCGCTGAAGGACTTTGAGAAGACGGCAATTCATCCCTAGGTCATGCTAAGTGCACTTCGATTAATTAGCTGACAGGGCAGGCCTATGGCCATAGTTTACCTGCCTGAGTCGCATAGGCCGTGCAACCCTAGTACACAGGGCATAATAGTGTACATGGGCTCTAAATATGAGAAGTTTTATTTATCAACCAGTAATTTATGTGTTAAGTAAAATGCCTATCTTATATTTGTGTTCTGAAAATTTAGATTTCAAATGTGTTTTAATAATCGTTTTGAAGAAAATGAATTTAACTCAACCGTTTTACTGAGCATTTATCGCCCACTCTTTATTTTGTTTTGTTTTCAGATTATGAGTAGAGAGACCTAGGCGGCCGGGATGGAATCTAGGCTAGCATTAGGATATTGCAGTTCCGTTATCTTAATAAGTGCACTTGCACGATAAATTTAATTTTCTTTCGATTTTCATTTATTGTATCAAACATAATTACTCTTTTCGAAATAACCGTTTCCGTATTTATTAAAGCTCTGAATTTTAAAATTATTTTTCTAGTAATTTATTTAATCAAGCATATTAGCTAGGTTACTTGGCAAACCTTATGAATCTTTGCGGTTTGGTGTAAGAAAATGGACGAACCTAACCCTTAGCGGTATGGGGGTGTTACAGTTACTGTTTCGGTCTATGCCTGTTAATTGTTTGAATAAGAGTAATCATTTTCTTTTGGTCCTAAAATAGAAAATATTTGTAACGATTTAGATGATTAAAAATGGGTTAAATATAAAAAAGTCTCATCAACAACTAGCCAATTTTAATAGCCTTATTATCTTAAAAACTAAAATAAAAAAAATAATAATAAAAAAAATTGAAATCTAAAAGGTTAAAGAACTTAAAAACTTTAAGAAAAAATTAAAGGGGTGGCTACCGGTTGGGCGAGCCACCCCTGACCACCTCTGGGGGTGGATGCGATTTGCAGGTGGTGCGCGGCCACCCCCATGGGCTAGAACCGACAGCCACCCCTTCCCTTTTTTTAAAAAAATAATAATAATAATAATTTTGTTAGTTTAATGTATTTGTATTTAATTACTAAGAGTGACATGTTGCCATCTTATTGGTGCTGGTGTTGCACCAACTAGCCAAAATAGTTTCGACTCTTCCAGTAACTATTTAATTACAATTGATTCTGTTGGGACTGGTGTTCAAAACTCAAATTGCATTGATATTACTTTTCTATAATTGTATAATATTGAACATTGTCATGTATATTATTACTTTACATGTACATATATGTTTGAAGAGTAATGATTCACTACCACCTAAATATACAACTTTCCACTACCTTGTCTATGTGGCAAGGTGGCCACTCACCTTAATCTATTTTTAAAAGAGTAATGATTGAATACCACCCAAAAATACAACTTTTCACCACCTTGCTTATGTGGCAAGGTGGTCCCCCTACCTTAATTTATTTTTAAAAAATAAAAAAATTCAAAAAGTAGTGGGGGACCACCTTGCCACATAGGCAAGGTGGTGAAAAGTTGTATATTTAGGTGGCATTGAATCATTATTCATGTTTGAATATTTTCATATGGTATATGTGTAATATTCATAAATTACATTGTATTTAACTAATGTATAAGTAATATTGAGACTATCACACAGAAGATCATAGTCATAGGTCCTTAGAATTTATAAGTGATTTTTCGTAGTGATAAATAGAATTGGAAAATCTATATAGACTATAACATGTCAACCTTAACGATATATTTTAATAAGGAGAAGCAGGAAGGGCTTCGGGTTGATATGTTAGCGTAAGTGCAAGGTAGTGCCATGCACTGAATGGACTACCTAAGTCATCATTATTTTAATTGTGATTAAGAATGATGTACGTGCACAACGACTTATAACAGTTACTCTAAATCTTGAGAAAATTGTGAACAAAAAATATTCGTAAAGATTTAGATGATTAAAAAAGGGATTAAATATAAAAAAGTCCCATCAACAACCAGCTAATTTTAAAATAGTCTCATGAACTTTCAATTGTGCTAAAGTAACTCATCAAACTAACAAGGTGTGCCAAAAATGCCACTTTTTTCAATAATAGCCTTATTCTCTCAAAAACTAAAATAAAAAAAACTATTTTACTTTTTTTTTTAAAAAAAAATCTAAAATGTTAAAGAAATTAAAAACTTTAAAAATTAAAATTTTTTAATTAAAAAAAAAATAGCGCGAGCCATCCACAAAGGTGGGGGTGGCCTCTAAATTAGGCTAGGGGTGGCCGCAAACAACCCCAGACCACCTCTAGGGTGGCGCGCGGCCAACCCCATGGGTTGGGGCAGCCATCCCTTACCTTTTTTCTATTTTCAATTTTTTTAAAAGAAATAAAATAATATTGTTAGTTTAATATATTTGTATTAATTTATTAAGAGTAACACATGTCGCCATCTTATTGGCGCTGACGTGGCACGTAACGAAATCTGTCAATTTTTTTAATAGAATTTGACTTGAGTGAGTGATTTGTATTTTTTACGTACCATAGAGACCTTTGAGTTTATTTTGATACCACAAAATAGTTAATTGTAAATTAGGTAAACCACATGAACTAATTTTGCATTTTTCTCTTTTTTTTTTTTTTACTAAGAGTGACACATGTTATCATTTTATTGGTGCTAACATAGACATTGATAAGATCTGTCAAGTGTTTTGATTGCAATGACTAATATATGCGAGCTAAGGGTCATGAATATGCAATATTCAATGCTCATCAATTACCCTGAATCCTGATAAGATTGTGAAATCAGATGTAAAGTGTAGGTTACTTTAATGTACAAGAATGAGATCAAATTGCTGGTCAATACTTTCGTGTGTTGGGTGGCTCCATGTAGCATTGTTGGAAGACTTTCTTCAAGAAGGAATTCAACTCCTTTGTCATGGAACAAAGCGATAAGAAATCTTCCTATTGACGTAGATTTATTGAGAATTATTATCCTAAAGCTTGGGCCTGAGTGTTTCGATAGTATTTACCGAAGCTTTGTTTTGTGTAAGGTAAGATGAAAATCTCACATAATACAAAAAAGATATATCATGTAATTAAATCAGGAGTATCGAGGAAAAAAGGTAGTAAACTAAGTAACGATGTATTGACTTTGGTTCGAATACAGAATGATTCAATGGAGAGGTAATATGTAATAAATAAGTACGTCGCGGGGATTTATTCATTAATTTGAAAATACATATTAAAGTATAGTCACATTTGTTTAGTGAAATCAATTGTGATTAAATAGGGTCGTGTGATATTGTCACAGACCTATTTAAAGCTAATTGTATTTTTCCCTTTAGGTGTCACTCTTTGAGCTAATGTAAATTAACTACATCCTATGTGCCTCGGTTATATATTAATTTATTTGGATTGTTTTGTTTAATAAAACATGGGCTAAAGAAATTTGATTCATATAAAGCTCATTACTTAGAGATGATTGGGCTTATAAATTAATTTTTTTTATAGATTTAAACCATTAAAAAGTTATGGGCTTAGGAATTAATTCATATGGGCTTAAGCAGTTAAAGAAGTATGAGCTTAGGATACACTATAGCTTTTTTCTTTTCTTTTCTTATTTGAAAATTCATAGAAAAACCCAGAGTTTGTTGGTTGTATTTTAATGGGATTATTTACGAAAGGGAGAGATGAAAGTCACAATGAATGAACTATGTCTTGTTAATCTTTTTGAGTGGTTTAGGTACCTCCCACCAGATTTGGACAAAAGTGGCTTCGGCTACCCTTTGATTTGTTTGTTTATATATGTATATATATATGAGAAAAGGAATCCCTCCAAGGCAGGGCACTTCGTGTATCAACCCTTATTAGATAAACCTCGGACTTGTACAAAGCGTGCCTTAAAGATATATTGATGTGTTTTATAAAATACTTCATCTCCTTTTGAATTATGTTTTTCATATTTTTTTTATATAGTAAAAATATAGTATATAAAGAGAACAAAAAAAATTGTCAATGCCCCCCTACCTCAAAAAAAAAAAAAAAAACAAAAAAACAAAAACAAAGAACTGCTAGCTCCACCACTAAAAGGAATCAACCTAAATTTTTGTAAGGGAAAAAGCAATTTAGTCCCCCAAACTACCACCATTTCTTCGGATAGCCCCCCCAAACTACTAAAACCTTTGAAAAATGCTCATTTTGGCAAAATATTCCCATAATACCCTTGTCACGTGTCATTTTTCAATTAAAAAAAATAGAAAAATTTGAAAAAATTCAAAAAAAAAATATTATTTTTTTTAAATTAAAAACTAAAAAAAAAAAACTAAAATTTTATTTTTATTTTTTAAAAAATATTGCGATTGACTGGAGGACGTGCTACGTCTTTCCAGCATCGTCGTTGGGCACGATGCACGCTTGCAGCTCGGCGAACTCATCCCTGCCTCTCCGAACGCGAATATGGCTAATTTTTTATCCTTTGATGTCTATGATATTAATCTTTCGAAGGTTATGAATGATTCCAATTTGAATTTTCTTTTGTTATAAACGACGAACAAGTCTATCATCGTTTTGGAAGACCTCGATCGGTTTCTGACAGAGAAATGAACAGTGACCGGAGCGGTGTCGAGAAGATAGGGTTACGGTTGGAAAAAAAACGCCACCCCAAACACTCATCTTTTTTTTAAAGAAAAAAAAAATAGAAAAATAATAAGTAATAAAATTTTAGTTTATTTATTTTTTGAATTTGATTATTTTTTAATTGAAAAATAACAAATGACAGGAGTATTATGGGAATATTTCGCCAAAACTGATATTTTTTTAAAAGTTTTGGTAGTTTGAGAGGTTAGAGTACTAGCTTTAATAAATTGTAGGACCATTCGAAAAAATAATGATAGTTTGGAAGGCTAAATTCTATTTTTCCCTTTTCTTTCTATCAGCTTCACTTGCCCTAGCCGACTCCTTCTTCCCTTTTCTCTCTTCGCCTTTTCTTTCTTCCTCTCTTCTCTCTAATTCTCTCGCACGACCTCCTCTCCATTTCTCCCTTCTCCTTTCTTCTTCACACACACACACACACACTTGATGAACCAAGAGAGAGAGAGAGAACCCGTGTGTGGAAGGTGGGTTTTTGGCCGTGGGTGGTGCGATTTTTGGAGATGTGGTGGCTGGGTCACCATCGTGGCGTGGAGGCAGCAGCTAGGGCAGTAGGTTCCGGCCTTGTTTCGGTCAAATTTCTCTTTCGCTGGACTTGGATTTGTTTAGATCTCTCCTTTGATTTTCTGTGTTGGCCAAGTGAGAGAGTATTGGAGCTTGAACCGATGCTTTTCAATGGGTTTGAAGTTGAGTTATGGTGTTTTAGTGATTTTTGGTGGGTATTGATCTAATGTCTTCCTCTTTGTGTTTGGTTACAGCTGGTTTAATGTTTCTGGATAGGGTACCATGGAGCTATCTCAACCTACTTCCCAAATGCCCTACGCTCCTTTGATTGGCATCATCCAACCAAGAAGAGAAGCAAAGAAGAAGACTGAAGAAGATGGAAGAGCAAATCCAAAGGGGGTTTTTTCGGTCATCAAAGGAAATCAAGCAAGGGGAGTTAATCTTGAGCTTCTCTTGATAATTATGAGATACTCATCCAGTTGAAGCTTTCTTTTATTTTTTTATTTTTTAATTTTTATGGAAATTGGTTAATTTGGTTAATTTGGTATGTTGATTTTGTTATACCTGAATGGGTATATATTTTGAAATCTTGATGGGCACTCTTATTTGACCGATTATAGTAAGAATTGGTGGGTTGTTTTGTTTAATTTCGAAAATAGGTACGATTTTCTAGGTGTTATCTTTTAAGATGACCGATTATGGTGTTGTGGAACAAGTTTTTATGTTGTAAATTTTTTGGGTAGATGGGTTTTCTTTTCTACCTTGTCTCTATGGTGGAAATGAGTTATTGGCCGTATGGGTAGTTGGGTTTTCTTTTCTACCTTAGCCGTACGTATGGCATACTACAATTTCTATTAATTGGTAATGAGACTAATTGGAAACAAACCTTTTATGATACTACAAAAGGATATTAATATTGGTTCTTGATGATGCAGGCTGACATCATGAACATGCCATTTCCTGACAATCATGCTTCTGTTGCTCCAAAGGAACTAAACCTCATTTCTGGAGTGGACAAAACCTGCAATTTTGTGAAGGTTGGTTGACAGAGTTCATGTTTATGTTATCAATCCTTTTTTTTTTTTTTTTTCAATTGACAAATCGATCTTAGTACTTCATTGCAGCAGTGCATCTGTTAATGTGTTTATTTTGTTATATTTGCAGCTATTGCCACGGTCGTTACCATAGCTGAAATTTTGAAAAATAATGGATTGGCTATTTAGAAGAGTAATATTTTCTGTCTTCCTTATATTTGTGTAATATTTTAAGCATACAGTTAACTTCTAATTCTCATAGAAAATAACATTCACTGTCCGCAGAGATCATGACCTCAACTGTCGATATAAAGGATGACTCTAGGGGAAGTGCATTGCATTGCTTGAGTGCATTGCTGGGTGTGCAGGGGCTAGGCTGGTGAAAATAAGGATATGAGGGTGTTTTTTTTGGGATTTTTTTTTTTTTTTTTTTCTATGCACTATTGCACTAGAGTAATAATAATATTTTTTTAATTAATTTTTTAATATGGGAATTTAGTGATGTGCCACAAATTGACATGTCACTAAAGTAATAATAATAATAATTCTTTATTTTTTTTAATATGGGAATTTTAGTGACGCGTTACAAATTGACACGTCACCAAATAGTGACATGCCATTTGCCACGTCACTAAATTTAGTGATGTGTCAGTGTTTGACATGTTACTAAAGGAAATTTAGCAACTTCAAGTTTCGAGACGTCAAAAAAACATCACGTCACTAACTTTTAGTGACATGTCGGACCCTCTGGCACATCACTAAATGCAGTCCCTAAAAACTCAGTTTTTAGTAGTGTACCTCCAAGTCAAGCCACATGGGGTACATACCATGAATTAGTAGTACCTGAATGAGGTCTTGTGCTGCTCGAAGATATCATATTTGGAACAATATAAATTAAAAAAATGAATAATAAAAACATATAATGATAATTGGTCTAAAGCCAGCTGGATGAATCACAAAATAGGCAAATTAAACCAACTGAAGATTTATCAATCATCCGTCCAAGAAAAAAAAATCCATCCGTCCAAGAAAATTAAAATCATTAGTTTTGGCTAGTATGCCAATTCTTAGTGGAAAACATTTACATTATATATCAAAATGAATAACATTATACCCACCTCTTCTTTTTCTTATCAAAGATGCTTGGTCCGTAAGTTGACTTGAACATGTCAACAAGAAGGGGAAATTGCATCAATACGAATAAGGCGACAGGAACACTAGCGAAACAAATGACAGGAATGATTATCCATGAATATTGTCCCTGTAGCATAATTAAAAGAGCAGTAGAAAAGGCTATCATCATGGCTGCAATGGAAAAGAAAAGAGTGGAAAGTCCTATGATCATCTTTCTTGGCAAGGATTCAAGGAAATCGTCTTCTGCATAGCGTGATGTTAGGATTCCCAAAAACATCACGACGGAAGTTGTGGAGGAAAAGAGCGACAAGGCATCGGATATTATAAAGAGCATGAACAATCTTTCATCTAAGAATATAGGGAACCCAGTATCTTGTTTGTTACCACCTGGAACAGTAAAGGCTGTAGCAAACATAATAGTAACAATGAGAGCTCCTACCACTGTACAAGAAGTTGCTGTGCCCTTCATCCATTTTTCTCCTTCTTTCTTCAAGTCTATGTGGTTCTTCGTAAACAATTCCCTAGGAGTCATATGGTTAGTGTTCACAAATTCCTTACACCTGGGAGCGCCAATACTTTCCACCTCCTGCATTATTGATTTAACTCTTATAAGTCCCATGTTATTTGAAAACAAATAAAAAATTTATACTTCCTCAAAATTACACCTAAATTAAAATGTCCCCCAAGCTTTGAAGAGTTTCAATTGATCCCTCAAACTACCAAGCCATTTACATAGTTGCCTCCGTTAGGATTTTTTTATTAGAGAGATGTTACACATCAATCTCTTTTGTAAATCTGTCATTCAATTTGTGAGACCCACATGTGGGTCCACACATTTAATGGTGGATTCGCCAATCTCTTGTACGGAGATGGACAAGAGATGAGTAATAGATGGACTCAAAAAGTTTATCATTCCATTAAATTTGACGAAAAAATTAATACCCCCGCATTTTATTAAAAAAACGCTATGAAGCAAAACCCATGGCTAGGTCGTGGGTCTCCATCCATGGCTAGTGAATTTTTTTAGTTGAAGCACATAATTGTATTTTTAAAGAAATGATAGGAGTATAATTGTAACGCCCCCAAACCGCAAAGGGTTAGGTTCGTCACTTTTCTCTTTAAACTGCAAAGATTCGTAAGGTCTGCCAAATATCTTAACTAGTATGCTGATTTAAATAAATAAAATAATAATGGTTTCAAAATATCAGAGTTTTAAATAAATGCGGAAACGGTCATTTAATTGTAAAAGATACAATAACTGAAAATTTTGGGTAATATAAATGAAATGTCCTAATGCATTCCTAGATCCCATCCCGGCCACCTACGTCTCTCTGTTCATAACCTGAAAACAAAAACAAAATAAGGGGTGAGCACAAAAAAACATGCTCAGTAAGGAATCCTCAACCATAAAACAGTTGAGTTAAATTCTTTTGAAAATCTTCAAACAATTGTCAAAAACTCCTTTTAAATATCTCCAAAACATTTGTGTAAAAACTCCCTTTTATAAATCTCCAAAACATTTGTCAAAAACTCCCTTTTTATACACAAAATAATATATATATATATATATATATATATATATATTTGAAATAATCATTAGTCATAATATATGCCAATACACTATTACGCCCTGTGTAAGTAGGGTTGCGCGGTCGATGCGTTGACCTTGGGTGAGTAACGCGGTTTACCTGTGGCCACAGGCCCCACCCCCATCAGCTAATTAATTGAAGTGCATTTAGACTGACATAGAGACAGATACCGCTGTCACTAAGCGAACCAGCGGGTGCGCTTCCATCTCGAGCTACGGTACCGAGCTAAATCTTGAAGGGTCTCGAATCTCTGCGGGTCTAGGCCTCAAAATATAATCTCCTCCACACACGTGCCCTTTTCAAAAATATTTCTCCTTTATATATAACTCAAAGAGTTTTCTCCCAAAACTTTCTCATTCATTTCTTGTATAACTTCTCACAAAAACTTTCTCATTCTTTACTAGTATATATAGGGCAACGTGTTGGAGGGTTTTTACTTAAAATCACGATTTCAAGAATATCATTTTTATACTAAAAAATTTTATATCAAAACCAACAAATCCTTTATATATAATAATTTAATAATTTGAAATACCAAATCAAAATAATAAATTCGAAATTTTACAAATAAAGGAATATAATTAAAATAATATAATAATTTGAGGAGGGGCAAAGGGTTCCCTTACTTGGATTTCCCATAATATCGGGATCGAGCTTTAATCCTCTTTGTATATTTTCTTAGTTTATTAACTAAGAATTTTCACTAGAAAATTCCGTGAAAACGATGAGTACGGTCTCGGAAAGTCGCCGGAAAAGTCACCGGAAAGTCGCCGGAGTTCTGCCGGAAAAGTCACCGGAGATGGGTCACCGGCGGGTCGGGTTCCGGGCTCCGGGTCATGGGTTTGGATCCGGGTCGGTTGGACTCGGGTATGGGCCGACTGGGTCACGGGCTGGATCCGGGTTTCGGTCACTGTTGGGTTTCGGGTCTGGGCTTTATGGGTTATGGGCTCGGGTTATAAATCATGGGTTTGGGCTTAACGGGTTATGGGTTAAAGTCAGATTGGGTTCCGGGTTTTGTTGTTGGGCTGGGCTCGCGGGTCTCTGGTTCTGGGTTGCTGTGATGGGTCACAGCTGGGCCGGATCAGCTCAGTGGGTCCACTGGGTTGGTTGGGTCTTCACAGGTTGATGGGCTCATTGGATTGGGCTGGACTAGTTTGACTTGTTGGGTTGGGCTTGCAGGTCAGATTAGATTGGGTTGGATAAATCTGTAGGTTCTTCTGGCCTACTGGAACAAGGCCCAAATCAGGTCTTCTTGATGTCCACTGGCGTGACACCGTACACGTGAAGGAGCGAGTTGCTGGGTTCGGCTTCACTGGTCGGTTTTCTGGTATTTGTGTTCATCGGAGTTTCCCCGGATTTCAGCTCCAGCTGCCGATCGTGGAGGATCGGGCTCCCTGGGTTGCGGCCAGAACTGGTCACTGGGTTCGCCGGAAAACACTGCTGGGTTTGGGTTCTCTTCTGGTTTGGTGGGTTTCGGTTGGTCGGTTGCTGGGTCTCGGGCTCCATGGATCCGCCGGATGCTCGATCGGTCCACCGGAAATCACCTCCGGTGCCGTCGGCGTTTCTGCTGTGCTGGGTTTGCTTATGGTAGAGGACCGGCTACGGTTGCGTCGCTGCTGGATTCGCGGGTTCGTGGTTGCTGGGCCGTCTGGGTCGCGGCTGGTCAGCTGGATTGCTCACTGGGTCACGGCCTGCCGAGATGGTTCTGGTTTCTGCTGGGTTTTTCTTTGCTGTTGAGTCAAGGCAGAACCGAGTTGGGGCTTTGGGTTCACGGTGTTCTAAGTTTTTAGAAAAGAAGAGAAAGAAGAGGAATATGGAGAAGGAAGAGAATCCGGGTCTCTTTCTCTGTTTCTCTATGACTTCCACTGTCTCAGTGGTCTCGGCCTCAGAAGAAAAAATGAAGAAGAAGAAGAACAGAAAATAAGGAGAAGAAAGAAGAACTACAGAAGGATTGTGCGATTTCTGCAGAGGAATTGTCCAATTTTATAGCTGCGAGGATTGAGTGGGAGAGCTTAATATAATTCAGTGGAAATGGTTTGGTAAGCACTGAACTTAGTTCTGCACTTGAACGATCAGTGGAGAAGGTGGTGGAGTTTGGTCGAGAATTGTTTGAACTCAAATGGAGGAGGTGGGAGATCAAACGGGTGCAGTGGAGAAGATAATGGATTTAACAAATGAAAAATGGTGTAGAAAATTTGGTGAAGTGGAACAGTGGTCGATTCATTGGAGAGTAAATAAAACAGAGATTATGCAGTGCAGTGGCGAATTATTTTCTGCTTAGTGCAGAGTCCATTTTAGTGCAGAAAGAAGAACGGATAGAAAGAAGATGCTGAATAAAAATATTATAAAATTTTATTATAAAAAACAATATAGTATAAATTTTATAAAAATAGGTAAATAAATATTTGCGGTTAATATCCGTCAATAATATTAACTCAGAAATATTTGTGATAAAATAATTTATCAGTTTATAAAAATATACCGGTTCATTAAAAATCATTTGAAAATATTTATAAAATAGTTTATAAATCGAATAATTATTTATTCAAATAATTTTATTATAAAAATATGTCTTAAAAAATCTGGGGCATTACAATAATGGACATTTTACTTACTTTCTGTCGTATTTAATGGAAGAATCTAGGGCCTGTTTTGTTTTGCAGAATAGACTCGTAGAATGACTTTCTATAGAATAGCTATTCTTTAATTTGGTAGCGACCTATTCCCCTTAGGAAGAGAAATACGCATTCCTCTCATAAATGAGAGGAATCGCTATTTTTTAAGAAATAGACAACGAAAAAATAAAATTATATTATTTTAACCCTTTAACCCTTAAAAAAAAAAATTAAAACGTTGAATTGTTGTGGTTGTCTGGCCACCTATTGGGGTGGCCAGCTAGTCACAGTAGAACCCGGGGTTGGCCACATAGCCCCCGAGGTACTCCGGGGGTGGTGCGAGCATCCTCGGTGAATATACGGGTGACCTACGCACATTTGATTCGCGTCAGGCCACCCTCAATTCGCGTTGGGTTGGCCACGACCACACCTAATGGCTTTGAGGGTGTTGTGGCCACCCTCGGGTTCTTTTGTGGGTGGTTCTTCTTCTTCTTTTTTTTTTTTTATAGGAAAAATAAAACAATTCTGTGGGTTTTTGGTAATTTTGATTCAACTCCTATTATGACATATCTTTTGTCACCAAACTAATGAATATGAATAACTGTTCCGTTCCACACCCATTCATTCCTAGCAATAATTATTTATTTTCCTAATTGAATACTCATTTCGAGTACCAGTTGCAACTTTTTAAAATTTTAGAGAACATTGTAATTTTGGTATAACGTTTGAGAGGGATAAGTGTGTCTTGAAAGGAAAAAAAGAAAGAAAAGAAAAAGAATCTATTAATATATAAACTTAATACCCTATTGGTCAATGACAATAGTATAAAGACAAATAATTTAACCTTATACGTAGGAAGAGTAAATATTAACATTAAAGCTCAATACATAATATTAAAAAAAAAAAAAAAAAGTGAATTTTGAAGATATAATGAATATCAATTAAACCATCAGTTATCCAAAGTCTTAAACCTATAAAAGGTTAAGTATCATTAACCCAAGAACTTGAACTTTATTTGCATTATTTCTTATTTTAATTGTTTGTTTGTGTTGTAAGCACTAAAGCATCAAGAATCCAATTCACCATCTACACTCTTCACATTCGTGCAGAAAGATTTTTGCGCAGTTTGGGTACTTCACATATCTCCTTAAATGATATAATCCCTAATAAGCCCCAATTCAACTAGCCTTTGTCTTCAACCTTTCATTTGTTAGGAAAATAACCTCTCAAGCCGCTCACCAGACACATTGTCTAAGCAACCCTTCAAAATGTTTAGAGCTTCATTAATAAGCTTGCCATCAAAATGGATCTCACTCCTAAAGCGTTCATCTTCAGCATTTAAGCTTTTGTTGATGATTGGGGAACACACAGAGTGGCTATCTAGTCTTTCTAGATACTCTCACAAATTATGTCTATGAGTCTCACCTAAAGGTCAAATCATAGTCTTTTGAAAAATTTGAATTTCATCTTCTTTCCTTTGGCAGATCCAACTCTTTTTATAGTGGGTTTGATGAACCCAAAAGCTCTAGAAATCCTTGTTGCTTGTAGACTACTGATGAACCAAAATAACACTTCCATCAACCTACCTACTCCCTTCTCCATCATCAAAGTCTCGAATCAATTTGGAGGTGACAACTGTTAAGTCCACTTGACCCACTCAGCAAAACCCGAGTCAACCACTCAAACATGCATCAAGCGTGCTCGAGCCTCCCACTAAACCCACCAAAAGATCTGTTTTATCTAGGCTTCTCCAACTTTCAACCACTGTTTTTAGCTCACACCTTACCACCACACATCTCCCAAATCCTTCGTCACGTGACAACTCTTTGTAGAACTCATTTTCTAGAAATTAAAAGTCTTTGCAATTAGTAGATCTAAGAAATGCATTCAAAGGATAGCTTTTTGTAGAATGCATTTTCATGGTAGCCCAAATCAATGCATGCTAAATGCATCACCATGTTAAGTACAAGTCTCCACTTCAATGATCAAGACAAATTATTATATGATAAAGAGTTAATATGTTATTGTAATCATATATATATATATATATATATATTGCAAATAAAATGCCCAATTTTACTAGTTACAAGGACGTCGTAATTTAGATATTTTGTGCATTAATTGCACTTAAAGCACTACCTAAATCACAAGCAATATAACAAGAATTCAATTCATCTCTTGAATCACAATTACCCAAACAATATGAATATTGAAAATAAAATAAATTTTATTTTAAAAAATCAAATTCATTTGGCTTTTAGGGTACTAATCAGTAGTGAAAGTATATGAGAAAAGTTTAAAATGAGAGAGATGACCTTAAACCATTGTAGTTCTCTTTGCATCTGCAAAGCCGCCCCTGGGATTCGATTAATTAGAATCGAAGCTCTTGTCATTCCTGCCATATGTAACATGATATTGTTTTCCTTATCATTAACCAAAGTTGTCATAGCTTTCTTGATAGCAAGCCCGTATATAAGGCTGAAGATTTCTGCTTGACGATGTAGGACAGCAAATGAAAATATGCTTGTGTGGCTTTCATGACTCCGTAGAAGTTCTATATTTGTTTTGACCAAACCAAAAATAAAATCAAAATTTCCTTTCTCTATAGAATGGAAGATGGCATCATAAACTCGACCTTTCTTCCTTTCCTTTATATTTGAACTTGATACTTCTTTGCACATGCGATCGAGAAGTTCTTTGGACTGCACGTGGAGTAACTTTATTTCGTATAAATCCTTGATTCCTTTGTCAATGATCGAAAGAATGACAACTTTATTAGATGAAACTATAATTTTTTTTTTAATAAAAAAAAATAGAGTATAAAGGCTCCACAAATTATTAATTAAGCGTGGTATGATATTAATTGAATTAATGTATGTACTATACCCAAGAAGTTACGGAGACTCGAAACTAGTTGGCGCAATAGAGCTAGCACTGCAAAATAAAAATAAAATTGGTCACTCATACACAATAGAAAATTATTACGAAAATAAACTTAATAAAGAAAATGATGTGTTTTAAAAATATCACGGTTTAAAAATGCAGAAAAATATTTTCAAATAGTAAGGGGTATGTTTTTAAAAACACACTATTTTGATATATAGTTAAATTGTGATTTTCTGCCATTTTACCAAGCACTTTGGTTTTTAAAAGTTATCTTTTCAAATCAAACATTTCAAAATCGCTATTTTTTAATCTCATTTAAAAAAAAAAGAAAAAAGAAAAAAGAAAAAACAACAAATCCAAATGGACCATAGCAAGAATTATTCTAACTGTTGGGAACATAATTTATCATCAGTCCCACTCAAGCGACCTCTCTCACAAGTTTTAGTTAATTGTCAACTAAATTCTTCTCCCAACGTCTCTCTCTGAAACCTAGGGGTGAAGCTTTTTTCTCTAGTCTGTTTAGGGCTGGGAGTTTTGTGATCATGTAGCATTCGTTTTTTCTAGATTTCTCAGTCTAGTGTGGGAAGTGGGTGTTTGTGGGCATCATGGAGGAAGATCTGTCAACAATGTGGGGCAAGTTATCATTACTCGAGGAAGATAAGTCTGGGATGACGATCAATGTAACAGACTTGGACCCTTTGGTGACAAGGGGAAAAGCGTGCTTGGTGGGCAAACTATTAGGGGAAAAGTGTGCCGAAGGAGTTCATTAAGGCTCTTGTGCTTCGAGCATGGAAACCTGTGGGATTTGTGTCATTCCGTGTCTTAGGTGAGAATATGTTTCTCCTGGAGTTTGAGTATGAATGGGACAAATCCAACATTATGGAGGGGCGTCCCTAGTACTTATTTGACGGAAACTAGTTTCCCTAGCAGAGTTCGACGGCTTCACTCCTCCATCTCATATGGTTTTTGAGAAGGCCTTTTTCTAGGGCAGAATGTACAACTTGCCTTTCACGGTGAGGAAATTGGGCAACAAATTGGAGCATCTGTGGGCTTGGTGGAGGAAGTTGATGTAAACGACGACGAGGTAGGATGGGGGGAGTTTCTGTGGGTCTGGATTCTGCAGACTCTATCAAACCCTTTGTCTCGGGGGCGTATGATTCACATCCAGAACAAGTCTATCTGGGTAGCATTTAAATATGAAAAAAATACCTAAGTTATCTTCAAATGTGGCGTAGTGAGGCATGGCAAACTAGGGTGCAGAAGGAACAGGGGCAGGAGGCTCCCAAGCACCGAAGGAGATAATCCATATGGGCAGTGGTTACGTGTGAATTTCTCCAGACATAAAGGGAGGGGAGGAGACGAACGATACAGAAGGGCAAAGGTAGAAAGAGAACCCGGTTTGGCCTAGTCTCAGGGGGACACCAATCTCAACACAGGTAGCAGTAAAGAGGTCCTCGATGGTGAGCCCCGTTCTGGCAACGGCTGCGAACTCTATGGACCCAACCTGTCACAGGTCAAAAATGGAGATAGGGTAAAGATGGGTTTTTTGGAGATTGGAAGAAGTCGAGAAGAAGATTGAGTTGAAGAAAGAGGATTACGTGGCAGATGGAGAAGTGCAGTCAATAGGAAGTGCGGTCAATAGGAGGTGCGTTCCAGCTGGTTCTCACTTAGAGGAAACTAAGCTGTGCCTTTTAGGCCCGTTTAGTAATCCCCTCCCTTTCCTCTCCCCTTTCCTTTGTGAGAATTTTTTTGTTGTGTGAAAATAGAAAGTGATTGATATGATATAAAGTAGAAATAATTTATATGAAAAAGTAGAAAAAAATTTGTATTGTAGTGGATTTTTTTTTATTTAAGTAATAATAAAAAATTATTGATGTGATATAAAAAGTAAAAAAGAAAAGAATGTTTTGAATTTGATGTTTTTTGGGAAAGGTAAAAGTAAGGGGAGGGAAAGGAAGAGGAAAGGGAGGGAGTTAGTAAACGGGGCAATGCATGTTCCTGGACTAACCAGACTAAGTAAATAAGGGCCGGTTGTACGGGCTGCTCTATTGGGTCGGTAGTTGGGTTGTTAGTCCCTTTTATGCTTTCTATCTTAATGGGTGTAAGAGGTTATATATAAAGCCTCTAGGGTTGTTAGAAGGGTATCTTTTGGCATTGATTGTTTTTCTGTATGGAGGTTGGCATCCTCGAATCAGCCAATATTGTTACTCTCTTATTCCTACAGCCACCATTAATGATACTACTTTATTTTCATCAAAATTACTGACTGTCAGACTCTCACCATTAAATTCACCAAAAAAACCCTCAATATATAATTGTCTCATTCCACAACCCTAGTTTTTCCAAGAAGAATGAGATGACGTCCAATATGGAAAGCGTGCATGCTTTAGGGAATAGCATTAATGGGGGAGATTTACTAACGATGGAAGGGATCACAAATTGCGGTTTTCCATAAGCCAACGTACGGGAGTTATGAGTCTTTCCAAATGAAAAGGGAGTTAGCAAGAAAAAGGGGGAAAAAAAACACTCCGTTCTCTCTCCTCCATCCTTTTCTCCGTGATTTTTTTCTGTGCAAGCCGCCATGGGAGGGAAGCACTGTGCTTCCCTCCCCACCACCCATCTCCGTTTTCCTCTCTTCTTCTTCAACCCCAACATTCGACCACCCTTACTTCTCATTTTCAATCATCTATCTCTTCAACCTTCTACCTTCTTTCCAGTTTTTCAAGCCTTTGGAGTTAAGGCATAAGCTCCATCTACCCACCTATCTTACATGCTTTTTACTTGTTTTTGTGTCTCTACAACGTCTGTTCAAGCTATTTTCCTCCGCCTTCCACCGAGTTTTTTGTAATTTTTGGCAAGGGGTTTTGTTTCAATTTTTCAAATCTAGATCTACACTCCTCCGCAAACAATTACAAGACACGCGCCTCACCACCGAGTTCCCCGGCGTCTCCGGTTTCCACCGACGGTCGTTTTTTCCTCAGCCGGCTTCTGCTCCCCCGCGCGTGGCACACACGCTCCAGCGAGCTCTTTGCTCTCCTCCGCGCGTGTATGCCACGTTTGCGCTCCCCACTTCCCCCCTCGACCGCGTCCGGTGGTTCTGGGCCACGCCGGCGAATCCGGCTGATGAGAGGCTTCTCCTTGGCGGCGCGTGTTCCCCACGCGCCGTCATGGACGGCTCCCACCCCGCCTTCCTCTGGACTGCTACTGTTGGTTTAATTGTTTTTGTATTACTGTTTTTTTGGGCTTACTTGTTGTACCCCTCTCCCCCTGTTTACCCCTGTTTTAGTGTTTGGGTCCTTGTGACTCAATACACTTGTGAAATCACCTTTAATGGTGACCCCGACTTTGTGGCATCCGTGCCTCGAGTCAAAGGGCCCGCATCTTCGGAAGCATTGCCCCCACGTACTTACGTTCTTAGTTTAATATTTGGGTTGCCCATACCCTGTTGTATTTGTGTTTTTTATTTTTCCTTGTAATCGGTTACTGATGAGTGTCCTGAGGCTGTGTTTCAGCCCCGCCCAACATAATGAGTGTCCTGAGCTGGAATTGTCTGGGACTTGAGAACCACAAACACTTAGGGACCTTTGCCATTTGGTGAAGGAAAAGAAGCCTACTTGATGTTCCTGATGGAAGCCAAAATGTTGCAAAATAAAGTTTGTTTTCTAAAAATAAAAATTGGATTTGATCATATGTTTGCGGTGGACTGTAAGGGGTAGAGTGGGGGTCTCATCGTCCCATGGAAATCTGTTACTAATGTACATTAATGCCGTGATCGAGCTTAGTAAAGACGGATTAGCATGGAAGTTTACTGGTTTTTATGGACACCCAGAGGCTACTAAGAGGCCAGAAGCATGCTCACTGTTAAGGCACCTCTCCAAGATGAACTCGGTTCCTGACTCTGCGTGGGGGACTTCAATGAGATTGTCTTTAATGCGAAAAAGTCTAGCAACATGAACCCACCCCGTAGCCTCATGGAAGATTTTCAAAGAGCCCTTGGCGATAGCAAACTAGTTGACTTGGGGTATTGTTGGCCAAAATTCACATGGTGAAATGGGCGGACGGGTTGTGCTGACACTAAAGAGAGACTGGAGAAAGGAGTTGCCAAAAAAGAATGGAGTATGTTGTATGGTGTAGTTGAGGTCTCTATTTTAGCCCGATGTAGTTTAGATCATAATCCTTTAGTAGTGTCTTTCTCAAACAAAATGACATTTGATAGAGCAAAAGTCGGAGGTTCTGTTTTGAAGCAAGCTGGACTAAAGACAAAGATCACAGGGTGTTAGTCAAACAAGTATGGCCGGTTAAAGCCACATCGGAGGCTCTGGAAGTGGAGGAATTTACAAGGGCAGTTGAGCGAAAGGTCACTCCCATAATGAATTAGAGACTTCTAGTAGAATTTAAAATTGACAAAAACAGTGTTGCTTTGCAACAGATGCCACCACTCAAAGCTCCTGGACTAGACATGTTCTTAATTAGCATGCTTCTACCAACAAAACTGGGCCGTAGTGAATTCAGAGGTGTGTAATGCCATTTTTCATTTCTTCAACTCGGGAAAACTGAATGAAAAAATAAACGCCACAAATAGTGCCTTTGTCCCTAAAACAAGCTCTCCTAGTAGTGTAACTGGTTTTCGGTCTATAAGCATATGCAATGTGCTATATAATATGATATCAAAAGTTTTGGCTAATAGACTCAAGGTGGTTTTGCCTGAAATTATCTCTATTACACAAAGTGCATTTATAACGGGGAGGTTGATCACGGACAATATATATTGGCAGTATATGAGACTATGCATTCCATGCAAACTAGAATGTGGAGCAAGGTGGGTTTCATGGGTATCAAACTTGACATGAGTAAGGCCAATGACCGGGTAGAGTAGAAGTTTTTTGAAGCTGTTATGGGACAATTGGGCTTTTCTACTCGGTGGATACGTTTAGCCATGGTCTGTGTTCATTCTGTGTCATATTCAATGTTGGTGAATGGGAATCCAGTGGGGCACATCAAGCCTACGAGAGGGATCCACAAGGTGACCCATTATCTTTATACTTGTTATCTTCATACTTTTTCTTTATCTTTATACCTGTTCTCGTTACTTCATTAGGCAGAGCGCACAGGGATTATCACAAGGTTAAGCCACCTCTTTTTTGCAGATGATAGTATGCTCTTTTGTAAGGAAAATTTTGTCAAATGGCAAAGACTATTGAGAATCCCATATATCAATGAAGCTGGATTGGGGCGAAAGCTAAATCTACGAAAAGCTTCAATCTTCTTCAGTCGCAACACGAGCCAAGAAAAATGACAAGAAATACTTCGACTTTCAGTTTTGACAGAGGCCCACCAATATGATACTTATCTTGGCTTGTCTTCTTTGATTGGAAAATCCAAAGTCCAGTCTTTCCACAGCATTAAAGATAGGGTATGGAAACGTTTGAATAATTGGAAGGTGAATAATAGGAAAGAAGTCCTATTGAAGGTTGTTGTTCAAGCGATCACCACTTATAGCATGAGTGTATTTCAACTCCCGGTTTAATTGTGCAAGAAGTTGAATAGTATGATGTAGAAATTTTGGTGGGGGCATGTGGCGAATAATTCAAAGATCCACTGGATGAGTTGGGAGAATATGGGAAGCTCAAAAACAATGGGAGGGCTGGGCTTTAGGGACCTAATTATTTTCAACAAGGTCCTCCTAGCCAAGCAATGCTAGAGGTTAGTCCAGAATCTATCATCTCTGACTGCGAGAATCATCAAAGCAAAGTATCATCCTCATTCCTCCTTTATGGAATCTTCTCTAGGGAATCGACGCTCTTTTGCTTTGTGAAGTATCTTCTCTTCTCGAGCTTTGTTGCAATAGGGGTTGGTATAGAGAGTGGGCGATGGTCGTAGCATACGAGTGTGGGGGGGACAAGTGGCTGCCCACACCTATCTCTTTTTATATTCAATCTACTCAACGAATCCTTGTCGAGACTACAAAGGGATGGAAGGCTGAGTTGCTCACTGAGGTTTTTTCTGCAGAAGAAGCCAAGGTGATTTCTAATATGTCTTTGAGCCCCCTCCTACCACAAGACCGAATGATATGGCGCGACACTACCAATGGTATTTTTTTGGTTCGTTGTGCTTCCCACCTGAGGAAGGAAATTCAGGAACAAAGTCTAGGTGAGAGCACAAAAATTGATAAAGGAAATGATGCGTGGAAGGTAGTGTGGAACCTTAAAGTTCAGAGTCCTGTCAAACTTTTTATTTGGAGAGCTTGCAATAATCGTCAACCAATGAAGCTGAATTTATTCTGCTGAGGTGTGGTGGAAGATAAGTTGTGTCCACTTTGTCGCGGGAATGAAGAATCTGACATCTATACTCTATGCGCAAGATGTGTGGGGATGTGGCCCCATAAGTTTCCCAAAAAGCTGTATGCTGGGGACCAGTTTTCTGCAAGTATTTGACAACTTTCTACGTCGTTACAACATGGAAGATTTGGATGTCATGGATTTCCTTGCACACAAGATCTGGTTTCGTAGGAGTTCGGTGGTTTTTGAAGGTGCGTTCACCCATCCTAACCAAGTCTTTCGTGAGGCGGCTATTTCTTTAGAAGAAGGTTGAAGGAGCCACAAACTACTTTGACGGAGGGGTACGAAGCCAACATACAGCCAAGCTATGAAGGCTCCACCTCCATGAGTGATCAAGGTGAATTGGGATCCTGCAATGAATAAAAAGAATGATTGCATTGGTTTTGGGATTGTTGCATGTGACAGTGAGGGCTGTTTTCTAGGAGCCCGATGCATTAATCAACAACTTGTAGTGGATCCAAAGGTAGTTGAAGTAATGGCAGCCCTCTATGCGGTAATTTTTAACAAAGATGCTGGTTTCTTTGATGTTATTTTTGAAGGGGAAGCGTTGCAGATTGTTCAAGAGATTAACTCGAATTCACCACACATGAACCAAGTTGGCCATTTTGTGGAGAGCATAAAACAAGAGTTGGGTTATTTTAGATCCTCACGTGTTGTCCATGTTCATAGGGAAGCTAGTTCAACTGCTCAAACCCTTGCAAAGGAGGCAGCCACCAATAGTTTAGACTATGTCTGGTTGGTAGATATTCCTAATAGCATCCTGGTATTGTAAGTAGGGAACGAGTTGTCCCTAAATCCTGATTTTGGATTAGTATGAATTTATGAAGAATGGATTACTTGTTCAAAAAAAGAAAGCAACCTCTCTCACATAGAGTAGTACATGGGGAATAACTGTCCAGTTCATGGAAATAATGGCACAAGCCCACTGCATGAGGAATAACTACACACTACATGGAAAATAATTTCACTCCCACTATGCCAAATAATCGATCTCCACCACACATTGCCTTATCAAGAACAGAGGACCACAATACATCCCTTGTTTCGTAAGGACTGCTTCAAGGGAAGAAAAATCCGGGCTCTATCACTCATGTAACAAAAAGAAGATCCCCTAGTCATAGTTCGACTTGGAAGAACCGTGTGAGGAGTGGCTACTCTACTGAAGGTGACATAGGGAAGGATGTTGGCATCGAAGGGAAGAGGAAGAGTGACGTGCTTGCCGTGGCAGGGGAAGGAATTCGATCAAAGAAGGAAAAGAAGGCATTGGCAACAAATTTCCCTCTCAGAGGGATAAGGCGGAGGGTGTGGTCCAGCCCTGCCCAACATAATGAGTGTCCTAAGATGGAACTTGAGAACCTCGAACACTTTGGGACCTTTGCCATTTGGTGAAGGAGAAGAAGCCTACTTTGGTGTTCCTGATGGAAGCCAAAATGTTGCAAAATAAAGTTTGTTTTCTGAAAATAAAAATTGGGTTTGATAATATGTTCGTGGTGGACTGTAAGGGGCAGAGTGGGGGTCTCATCCTCCCGTGGAAATCTGTTACTAATGTACATTAATGCCGTGGCTTTCAAATGGCTTTCAAGTGCCCATTTACCGCAACCTTCGTATCCTTGCGTTTTGAGCCATGCCGTTTCTTGAAATATAGAGTTATGATTTAAAGAAACTATGTCATTCCTTCCGGAATAGGATCATCTCCATTTCACTTGACATGGAGACGACTCATTTTAGGGTCAAAATCTTATTCATAAATCTAATTGTGTAAATAACGCTATAAAGTGAATATGTTTCACATCATTGAAATTTTTTAAATGATGTAGCATCATGTGTACCGTTAGATGTAATAAAATAAATTTTTGACCATGAAATAGCTCATCTTTATTTCACTTGAAATGAAGAGGATCCTTGTCCATTCTTTCCTAACTCTTTGTTTATGTGACGAAATCTTGACTTTTAATTAAGAGAAAAACTCTCTTTACTTTAGAATTCTTGGGTACGTAACACAATCTTCCAAACACACTTCATATATAATTATATAAACATTGTCTCACCTCTTATATGTAGCATCTATATCAAATTTGCAAGGTCTCCCCCCATTCCAAGAAATATCATCATTAGCAATGACATT
Organism: Alnus glutinosa; assembly: GCF_958979055.1. Taxonomy (NCBI): domain Eukaryota; kingdom Viridiplantae; phylum Streptophyta; class Magnoliopsida; order Fagales; family Betulaceae; genus Alnus; species Alnus glutinosa. Next base: position 10,007,867 of record NC_084895.1, read on the forward strand.
ACTAGCAGCAACCCAAAAGTCATTGCTAATATGTGCTATCAGCGGTGACTTTTGATAGTTGACTGTTATTAATGTTTTCTCTGATGAAGGCAAGTCATGGTTTTATCATTTAAGTAATTATCACAAGAGAAAATATGAAGTTGTCCAAAATATTATTCTAATTGTGACAAGCCAAATCTTAGGGAAAAAAAAAGTTTAGGCCACAACATACCTGATCCGATGATTTTTATTTGATCTCTTTGACTTTTTTCTACGTCTTGAATGTTCAAACGAAATTCCTCGGTGGCATGAGCCGATTGAATGTATATACCTTTCATCACAAAAGGCTAATGAATCTCGAGTAAGAAGTTTGGTAATAGTTTTACTACATATCTCACATGAGCAATTTTCTTTTCAGCAACACAAAAGATTAAATAAATAACTCTTCAATACCTTAGAAAGTTGGCTTTATCATATAGTTTGTTGTAGCATTGGATATATGTGTGCAAATGAGACTAGGACCCCACTTAAATAAATGCTCTTTATATTTTTCTATGACTAGATAAGCAAAGTAATACATTTTGGAGTGTTGAAGGCTATCTTTTCTTTTCTTTTTTCATTTTATCTTTCTTTTTCATTTTTGGATTCATGATATATATGCTAGACCCCTTTGAGGAGACCCTTTTAGTTTTCTGTCCATGTGGCAAACAGCAGGTATACAATCCGTGGTGTATGAGTTTTAAAGTATGGTACGTAAATTGAGAATTGTAATAAGATTTATGAATTTCATGATATGTTTGAAAATTACATGAGAAGTTGTAGCGCCTCAAATTTTAAGTCATAAAATAAAAATGTTTTAAATTAAAATTTAAGACTGAATAAAATAGACAAGTCTAGAATTGATGTTCGATCCACAAGACTCGACGCTCGAACGACTTAATTCTAGAGAAAACAGTATTCACACCCAATAGTTAATAAAGTATGTGGTCTCAAACACAATATCAAATCCCTGATAATTAATAAGAAATATATGAATATTTATGGAAATAAAAATTTCTTAGTCTCATTTATTTATAAACAATGATTTTTGTAAATAAAGAATATTATTAATTAGACTCTAATAATATTAGTTAGTGATTTGATTAAATAAATAGACCGATTTAACTATTCAGTAAATTGGTGAGTATAATATAATTGTCTAATATTTACTGTATATATTATTATTTATTATTGCCACAATATTATTTAGTATAATAATATTGTCAGTGATATAATATTATTTGAATAATAATATTATTAACAATGAAACGAACTAGATTCAAAATGGACTTAGATTATAATCTTAATAAGTTAGATTAAAATGGTAAAGATTCGATATAAAAATATCTTTGAAAAATATCAGTAATAAAAATGTAATTAGGAAGTTTTGTGAAATATTTTTACAAAACTTAACAACTAAATTTTCAAAGAAATTTCTCATAAAACTTACGTATAAAATATCTTAATCAATATTTTTATAAAAGGAAGCACCCACTGCCCACTTAAAAAAAAAAAAAAATACTCACGCACTCTTCCTCTTTTCTATTGTTTTCTTTCTCCTCTGCTTTATTCTTTTCTCTTCTTTGTTTATATTCTTCTTGTAATCGAGCGAGATACAGGGAGTGAGAAGTTGAGAGAATGAGGGAGATCAGGGAGAGACTTGAGAGCTGAGAGAGAGACGCATAGAGAGATCGGGAGAGAAGAACCGGAGGATCCGTGAGACCCGTGACCCGATCCTTCTTCTTCCTTCCTTTCTCTTCTTTGTCTAAGTAGCAGAGAGAGGAACCGTGAGATGAGAGACATCGAGTGAGAGGGAGATTCGGATATCAGAGGGAGAGATGAAACCAAGAGAGAACCTGAGGGATTCAGAGAACCCGAAGGGCCCAGAGACTAATCGGAGGTCCGATCCTCCCTGGATGGTGTTGGCCGTCGCCGGTGGAGCCAGAGGACACGATTTCCGGTAGATATTCCTTTGTCTAAACAGAAATATATGAAGGTAAATTCAGTGTTTTTATGTGATTTATTTGGTTAGTCCTTTGGGTATTTTGAGATTAATTATTCTGGGTTGAATTTGTGTAATTGGGTTTGATCGAACGACTAGGAGCGTGTGTGGAGGAGTGGTCGAATGGGTTCCTGGGATTTTTTTGTGTGTTTGGCCGTGTATGGTTTGAGTAACGATTTGTAATTTGGGTATTTAGGAATTGATGATTTTTGGTGGAAGATCCCCTGTTTTGATTTATAGTTTCTGCGTGTGGGTGTTTCGGCCGGTTACTGTGATGTCTAGATATTGGGTGTTTTGGGTTTTCAATCGGACGATGGTGTAGTGTTTTGATGGGTTGAACCTGGGTAATTTTGATGTCGATTTCCTTGTTTTGGATTCTTGATGGCTGACTATGGATATTGTGATATTGTGGATTTTAGTTATATTTACTGTGGTAGGCCGTGGTGGGCTGATTTAGGATTGTTATTGATTTTGGGCTGTCTTTCCAGTTCAGTAGTGATGATCTAGAGTTGGGTTTTCTTGGTGATTATGTGATTTGTTTTATGGTATTCTTCCCTGTTTTAACCAGTTGTTGATTTGGGTCTTATATTTGTTATGATGTTGTTGATATTATTTTGATTGAAGTTAGATACCTATTTTAATTGACTGCATGAGTTGTCAATTTGGACTAAGCTTTGAAACCCGGTTTCCCTATTTTGATGTATTTTTCCTGTTCTTGGTCCTATGAGGTTGAGCTTTCAAAATTAATTAAACAGTGATTTTTGAGTCTTCAAGTCAACTGGATTTTGCAAGGAGTTTTGATTTAATAATTTTGGCCATGTAATATGTTTTAGGATTTACTGATTATTGGATGAAATTGGGTGTTTGTGAAGTTTTATTTAAAATTGTTTTCAAAGGTAATAAACATGATTTTTATGGTTTGGTTGATTTGATATATTTTGTTAAATTCAGTTACTAATTTATAGTTGATTGTTGTCCTTGGAGTTCTTGAGTTAATTAATTTGTAGTAATAATGCTGTGTGATTAAGGTTTGTGTTTAAGTATGAATTTCTAAAAGTAATGATATTGATCTTCTATGCACACATATATATTTGATGCAGATGATGAATTGAGAATTGTACAAAAAGGGCAGTAAGTATAACTTACTTATTGATGATGCTGTTTTTATAATATTATGTTTATAATTTAAATAATAGTGCATAATGTTTAAATAATGAATCTATTAATATTGGGAAAGGACAGCTCCCAAAGGTTCAGATGAGGAAATTCCTGATCTGGAAACCATAATAATCATATTGGAAAAGGACGGCTCCCAAAGTACTAGGAGATGGAGGTCTCAACTTGTACGAAATTATGTTAATAAAAAGTAATGTAGGGGGACGACTCTGAGGATAGCCGCTAATCGAGTGACGGCTCAATACAAGTGGAGTGAAAGAACTAAATTAAACTGTTTAAGACTCTGCATATAAAATTGTCATCATACCACTGCATTATGTACTCTTAAATAAATAATAAGCATGATATTATTGAGTCAGTTGACTCACACAAATTCAGTATGTGATTGTGGAAGAATCCACTATCATATATTTATTGTTACAGGTTTTGAAGATTATGGATTGGATTAACTGCTAGCTTAAGAGGTTTAAAAGCTTTTGTAGTTAGGTTTTAGTGTTTTGTAATTATCAATGTTTGTACTATTTTGTATGTAACATGTTTAGTAATTTACTTGTATTTAGTAAGTTTTTCATGTATTTTTTCGTGTCATATATGACACATGTTTTATTATAATTAGTGTAAAGGAAATTAAATGACTTAATAAATGTCTAGAAGAATTTCAGTCAGCTCAATGTATTGTGTTATAATTCCCAAGTCTTTATGTAGAAATTATATTTCACTGCTATTTTATAACTTTGATGACGTTGTAACGTCACATGCAAAATCGAAATTTTTACTTACGTTTTTTTGTAAAATGCAGGTTGTAGAAGTACATGATGTCAATTGATGCATAAGTGTGTGAAAGTATGGACACAATGATTGTATGTCATGAAACCACATGTACATGGAACAAAACGCTAAACTAAAGACCCTTGGGATGCATACCCTTAAGCACCATGTGTAAAGACCAAGAAAATAAATAAGAACTTAGCAATTAATAAATCATATTTTTTAATTAGACGGGACCCATAGTTAGATTTTAAGTGACTATTTATATTATGGAAACAAAATGAGTTTAAAGTAAATATTGGAATAAGAATAATGAATAATAATAATAATAAGTCCTAGAGTAATAAATAATTAATTGTATAAGTAGAATGTAGTTGAATAAATGTGGGGTCAAATAATAATTGTTAAATGATAGGATTAGTTAAAGTGGGGTCCTGTAGTAATTATGGAAGTTGGGGTTTCAAAATAAAAAAGGAGATCCCCCTTGTGCCACGTGTCAGCATGGCTGTCTTGGAGTGATTTTTTTCTTAATTGAGTTTCCATTTCGTCAACAAAAATCTGTCTCTTTATATTTTGTATTATGATATTTTGTTGCACATTATTGCACACATTTGTTAAATTAGAAGTCATATTTAATTTTCAGTTTTGATGGAACCCAAATATGGTTTTGAGAGTTGTAAATTGAGTATTATGTTTATGAATGTGAGTTGAGGCTTTAATGGGTGTATCTTTGTTGTTGGGTTTCATGGTAATGAGTTTAATGTTTATGGGTTGCCTATTGTTGGAATTATTCCCTATGGTGTTGTGGGTGTGGGTGAAATGTTGTTTGGAGAGAAATTCATGGTTATTAAATCCTCTTTAGGGAAATGACTGGATATGTGTATGTGATATTGGTGGTTTTGGAAGTGTTACTGATGGTTGTTTTGCTTATGGATGAGATTGTGTCTATTTGGCTTTGGATTATATTTTATGAGTTTAGATTTAACCTAAGAGTTGAGTTGGTTATAAACTAGTAAGAGGTTTAATGAGCAAGATAATGACTAATATAAATAAATGAGTAAAAAGAACATGAGTAGATAGGTAAATAAAATACGATAACATAATGGAATAATAAATCCATGAATAGATTAAGTGATTATATAAATAGATTATGAGATTGAAATCTAAACTAATATGATTTATTAAGTTAGTGTGTTAAATAAGATTAAAGTCCTAAATCTAAATTATTTACATGGTTAGTAGTTAATAAGGATAAAGTATTAAATATATTAGTAATTGTATATAAGGATAAGGAACGAAATAAGTTACAAACCTAAAGCCTAAGATTTACATCATAGGAGACAACGATTAGGATGTGAATTTATAAAAGTTATAGATTACCCAAATAACTCTAAATTAATTAGTGTAAGTTAGTAAACTTAAAGAAATACATAAATGTACTTTGAATTCATTATGTGACAACTTAGTAACTAATTCAATTATCCGTGTACACTTGGTACTCAGGCGTTTCATCGGATTAGGTTTAAGCCTATTAAGTGTGGTATATATATTTATATATATACATAAACATATATAAGAGTCCAATATATAATGCTATGTTAATAAATTAAGCAATAGGCTATAAAAAGGACTAACAATAATAATATGACTTAACAATAATAAGTAGGCAAATAAAATAGTAAATGCATATTCTGATTAATAAGCAAGATATAATAAGAACCAAGAACCAATGGTAAACATAATAATAGCTTAAGGTACCTAGCTAGCTTTAGAAGTAGGGAATACGACGTGTGCGTACGTGGGTAGTTTATGTGTCATAAGAGTATGGGATTCAATAGCTAGTCTGACGTCATAAATATTCGCAGGAACGTGTCATGATTGCAGACTTCAACTTGATTATCCAATGTAGAGTCCAAGTAACTAGAACATGGAGGCCAGGAGTATTCGGGTCATGAATCCTATGCAGCCAAGGTGAATATTCTACTCAATGAGAAAAATGTACTTTTATATATTTAATAGTTTTGCAAATGATATATGATTTTATTACCGAACCGACAATATGTTGACTATGTTTTGGATGTTTTAAGTAGTTTCAATTATCTTGAAATATTGATGATGTTTATGAAATGATGCATGAATGAAAGTGTGATTTGAATTGATTTGAAGAGTTTGATTGCTTGCTGTTATTGGGATTTAAATTACGCAAATATTGATTGATGAGTTGATGTGTTAAAGTGTTTATGAATTTATATCAAAAACATGATTTAAAGATATGATCCATGAAATGAAATGTATTGTTTTAAGGCATGAGGCATAAGCATATGAGCACTAAACGTACATCGAAGTGAGGTTCATAGTCCACAGGAAACTATACATGGGTTAGATTTCCATGAGGTGTCTACGTGGATTAGATTCTCATGAGGTGCCTACTTGGGTTAGATTTTCTTGAGGTACTAGTACTTGGGTTAGATTCCCAAGAAGTACTTCACCATGGGTTCAATTCCCATAAGGTGCTTATTTGGATTAGATTCCCTTGAAATACTATACTTGGGTTAAAATCCCAAGGCATAAAACAATAAGCATGTACATTGCATGAGCATGTATAACATTGTTTTTATGAGTGATGTTTTTATACTATGAGTAGTTTTGCTAGACGTATTAGTATGCATAAGAGTCTCAATGAGAAAGAGCTTATGTATATTTATATCGGATGGTTGCATGATTTAAATGTCACTGTTTTATACCTTAAGGTCTACGTGCATGCAAGCACCCTCGTGTGTATGTAAGCTTAAGTCACTAAATCAAAAGTATTATAGTAAGTGAGAATGTATGTAGTTGTTTCTAACAACGGAACTTCTATGTATAAGATCAACTGTGTAGTATGCTTTAAATGTTTTATATTAGTCGGCGTTTGTTACATCAGTTATAGGGGTTTTCAAACAAAAGTTTATAAAGTTGATAGCTGTTATAGTGTTCACAAGACTAAAATGAAAAAAAATTGATTTTTTGCGAAAACTCAGTTTTATATCACTGAATCACTGAAGTCTCGGTATTATGTATACCGGTATAGTTGATGGTTTGGTAGCAGTGTATTTGGGATGTTATGACTGAAGCTTGCCGCAACAATCGTAATTGCTGGACCGCGGGTGTCCACTGTTTTATAGGTTTGATATATGGCTTGTGTCGCCCGTGACACTTGTATTGTCGAGCCATTCTTATTGTGTAATTATTATGTTGATAAGACTCAAACGGATAGATGTTATGTGGCTCTTTGTTTATGATTAATTTGTGATAGAGGTAGATGTTATGATTTTTGCTAATCAGGTTTATGTTATTCGCTACATAGCTAAATAGATGTTACTCTGATTTACTAGGTACATGTTATGGGGCATGTGTCATATGTTGGCTGAACGACAAATAGTCGTGTTACTGTGATGATTCGTTTTATGTTTGTATACATAAAAAAAAAAAAAAAGGGGTCGTCACACCATGCAATAAGACCCTTGTGAAGAATACTCCTGGGTACTATGAAATGAAAGACAGTTGGGCTGCGTACCCCTCGACACCATGAAACAAGACCCTTGGGCTACGTATCCCTAGGCACTATGAAATGAAAGATCATTGGGCTGCGTACCCTTCGGCACCAATATGTGAAGAAAATGAATGAAAAGCATGCATATCGCGATGATGATGTATGGCATGTTTTATAATGGTTTTCATGACAAGATGTACCAATATATGTATGTGTTTGAATGGAATAGAGTATATATGAATATCGTAACAGCTGGAATGCATAAAATGATTTATGTAGGATTTTATGCTAGACATACCTATATGCATACGAGTTTGAATGGAATAGAACATATGTATATTGTTATAGCTAGATTGCATATGATTTATATGTGATGTTATGCTTAGATGTATACGTATGCTTGTATTTTTCGAAGGTTTGAAAAGCTTGTACACGAGTATAGTTGAGTTGTGATATCGTTTATTTATTAATTAGATATTTTCATATGCTTGTAGTTTTCGAAGATTTGGTGTAATATCCAAGATATTAATTAGATGTCTAGAATGTAAATTAGATTAAATAAATAGAGTTAGCAAAAATTGCAAGAAAACACTTAGAAAACATTCAAAAATGAGTTTCTAAAAGTCGTGTTCGGACGGGCCAAAACTAGTATCTCGACAGGTCAATCAGAATGTCTAAATAGACATTTTGCAAGTTGTGTTCAAACAGGCACAACCCTGTGTCTAGACACAAGTTGCAGAAACTTGTGTTGCGAATCTTGCAACGCGTGTCCGAACAGCCACTTACTGTGTTCGGACATTGCGCGATATAAAACTGAAAATGTGTCTTTTTGGCTCATTTCTTCCAGTTCTTTCCTCCTTCCCACGCCATTTCCTTAGGTTTTTCATCTAAAACCCTTGATCCACGAAAACCTAAGCCCCATAACACAAATCTAACATCGAGAATGTGATTTATGCGAAGAGATTTACGTTTTGACTGATTGGTTTGAGGTAATTTCATTAACCCTTGTCTTTTGAGATTTTGGGTTGATTCTTGAAAGATTGAGTTTAATCTTTCATTATTATTTAGGATTTACACATTTTGGAGCTTCCTAAACGTTCCCCAAGCTTCGGATTGTGTTTTGGTGAATTTTGGTAAGTTTTAAAAAAACCTAGCTTTTTGGGTATTTGTTTTTAAGTTGTGATTTCAAGTGTCTAACCCTAAGTAAATCTTATGGGTTATTGTTTTGTGTTGTTGGGTAGTTGATTGGAACCCTAGAGATTCTATGGGTTTTTCATAGGTCTAGATCTTGAGCAATTTAGGAATTAAATGTGAATCTAAAGTTAAGGATGTTGTGTTAATGTATCGTGCAATGTATTAATGCAACGATACTTAGCAAGGCCTTGGTTGAAGATTCTTCCATAAGCCATAAATCTTGCAGCCAAAATGAGTATTTTATTCACTGAGAACCCACTTTGATTTATGCAAATGAAATGATATGTTTTGTGAAATCCCGAGCCAATGTTATTTGATGATTGTATATGCTTGTGATGTTTTCAATATATTCAAATATGTTAAATTATGCTTTGATGATTATGTGTTTTGATATGACATTTGAGAATGATTTTATGAGCTTTGATGATATAAATTGAAGTGTTGATTTGAGATATGTTTTCATGAGTTTGGAAAATATATGATGACATGATGCCATTTGAACGTAGAGATAAATATATGATGATTAGAGCATGAAGCATGAGCATGCGCGTATTTATATATATACATTGAATGTGGAGTCAAAGTTGTCTCCATGTAAAAGTAAAATTTAGGGAGCTGAAGTTGTCTCCACAATGAATTAAGGGAGCCGAAGTTTTCTCCATAATAAACTAAATGGAGCCGAAGTTGTCTCTGAAAAGAATAATATGGACCAAAGTTAGTCCCCTAGTATGACAATATGGGCCAGAGTTAGTCCCCTTTTATGAAGACATTGCATGACATGAGATTATAGATGTTTTTTGTGAATTGAGCTTGACGTATTAATATGTATCTGTCTTAATGGGAAAGTGCATATGTATATTTGTATTCGGCTAGTATGCATATGATTTAAGTGATGTCTAATTTTGATGTGTCTATATACTTATGTCTTCCGACATAGTGGGATATATGTATGCTTGTATGATCAGGTTATGATATCAAAGGTTTTAAAGGGATGTCTAATTTGGATGTGCTTATATACTTATGTCCTCCGACATAGTGGAATATATGTATACTTGTTTGACCAAGTTATGATGTCAAAGGTATGCTTGCGCTCCCCGAAGTTGTAGAATGCTTGTATACGAGCATAGCTAAGTCAATTACTATATATGTATGTGTTTATATCATAGTAGACTTTTCAATTTATAGGTACCGGTGTCTCTATCAGTCATCACATCAATAGTAACTATTATTGTAAACGTATGGTATAAAATAAATGGATTGACTCATTACAAAAACTTAGTGAGTATTATACTGCTAAGGTGGTGAACTCATATTTTCACCTACGCGGTCGTGGCTAACACCATGGCGATGTAAATGTTGATACTTTGGTTGCAGGTACCGCAGACGTCGACGACAACCCAGTGGCAAACTACTTGGGATACTACAACTGAAGCACTTCGTTGGGGTTGTAGCTCTGTCGGACTTGGATTATCCACTTTTATAGTTATTCTGTATATGGCTCGTGTCGCTTGTGACACATGTGTTTGATTAGTCATTCTTTTCAGTATGTAAGTAATGTTATGTTTAAAGCTTTAAACAGATAGACGTTATACTAGCTCTTTTGTGTAATTAACAGTTGATGTTATGTTTTCCGCTGTATAGATGTTTACTCTGTATATCAGGTATATATTATGGGATATGTATCATATGTTGGTTTTGTGACATATTGTTGTGCCACTGTGATGATCCATTTATATTTGTAAAAAGAAAAAGAAAAAGAAAAAAAAAGGTCGTCACATTTGGAAAACTTGTATATGATTATAGCTAAGCCACATAATATATAGATAAATGATTTTTTTTTGTTACAAGATGCCAATGTTTATCTTATTAGCTACGAAACATTATAAGAAGAGAAGTGGTTTGCTAAGAGTAAATGTTATTGTAACCTATTGTAGAAGAACAAAATGTTTGCTCATTGGAAAACTTAGTGAGTTTTATACTACTAAAGTAGTGGACTCATTATTCCACCTATGCAAACATGGCAACCACCACGATCATATAGATGCTGATATTGTGGCTATTGGTAATGCATAAGTCGATTAGAACCTTGTGGCTTTATATTTGGGATATTATGACTGAAGCTTATTGGGTCGGTTGTTTGTGTCGGACTTGTGGATAGTCCTCTTAGTGAATATTTTATATATATGGCCATGTGTTGCATTTGATACCCTTTTTGTATAGCCATACTTTTATTATTATGTAATTAATACTTTGTTAGGCTTTAATTACATAGATAGTCAAATGGCTCTGATGTTGTAATTAATACTGTTAATTAATTATATTAATTTCCATTGCAATGTGTTTAGTCTGTGATATGCACTTATATATGCACATGACAGGTGATGCGTTTGAGTTGTGTTGGTTCATGAAAAATTGTAATGCTACTATGATAATGTATTTTGAAAATAAAAATAAAAATAGGTCGTCACGAAGACTTACTTAGGCATTGTAGTAAGACTCCGCCGATATCTCGGCAAGTTCTCTCTTAATTTTAATTGTTTTTTAGTAATCGTGAGAATGTGAAGAAAATTGAGAACGGTGTTGTTCACAGTGTACCGAAAAATGTTATAACATTAAGGTTGTTCAAATATGTATTGAAAATAGGAGGGAGTCTGGGGACTCTGGGGAGTAGGCATCAGCATCACATTATCTTTTTTGGTTCGACATGTGGATACAGTACATTGAGATTTCATAATTTAAGGGTATAAAACGTGGGTCTAGTTAGTAGTTATGCTATTTATCTATTAACTGTAGTAAAACAAAATTTAAAATGACTTGGCGACATATACATTATTCATTTGAACAACACATGCAATTTTTTCATTTGTTTATGCTTTCAAGATTATGTTAAAATACATGAGTAGTACTGCCTCGTCAATTTAAAATAATTTTATATAAACAATTTGCATAATATAAAATCAGTTATTAAAAAATACCAACTTATTTTTTTCTTTACTATAAGGGTTAAGGGTAATAATAACAAATAATTAATTATTTTTTTATGTGTGTTGTGTTAGATTTGGTATCACTTTCTTTTGTAAGTATGAAAATATGAAATTATTAGAATATTTGAATTTATAGTTGTGAGTTAATTTTATTTATTTAGTTTTTTTCTTTTTTAACGCATGTATGTTCATATTACAATTGATAGGAATCACTTGCTAAAGGATTAGGTAGCATACTCCTTCATTAATTTCGAAAAGAAAAAGAAGAAGATCTGATGCCTAAATCCATTATTGGATAATGTCATATGTAATCTTTATATATAGAAATTATATCCAACCTAGCCAGCTGTTTGTATGACCCGGAAAATATTAATGACAAGCAATAAGAGAAAAGAGATTGGTACTTACAGTATTTGTAGATCCATCGTTTCCAAAACACGAGCCTATCTCCACTCGGGAATGCATTAGGCTTATCGGCCAAAGCGTACAAAGGGGAATCACCATATTTGTCTCGAACAAGAGCCAAACGTGGACACTTCCGAATTAAATCCAAAGCAATATCTGTTAGATCAAAAAGGGAATTATATTGCGACAATTTCAAATCGTCAGAAATAACGACCCATGGAATATTGTTAGACTTAGGCGAAGAGTTGGTTCTTACCTAAACTTCCGTCAGATATAGCCCAGGTACAAAGTGTAGCACCGTTGACGGCTTTTTCTTGCATTAGATTTTCCAATGGAGTGAGAGAACAGAGATATCGAGCCAAATTTGTGTGGCCAATGAAAATAGCGGCATTAGCTGGAATATCTGAATTCGAATCTTTAATGCTGACCAAGTTGTTGTTCTTTCCAAGCATGCATGCAGTCATCCTGTAGTTTCCCTCTCTAATTGCATAAGCCAGAGCTGTGTTGCCACAGTTATTTTGTATTGCCAAGTCTTCCTCCGACATTACATCCACTAACTTCTCCACTATACGCTCATGCCCAGCTTCAACAGCAAGGTGAAGAGCCGTCTCGCCTGAATCCGTGATTTTTGCACCCGGTTGGCCCTTAAGGAACTCCTCTGTAGCATTCCAATCACCACGGTTCAGAGCCTTTCTTAAGGCCTCATACTGAACATAGTCAACGTTCCTATTTTGGCCGCTGCCTGCAAATTAAAGTTTTTTGAAGGCACTCTAACATCAACAGCGCAACTATATATGGGATGTTCTTTTGTTTGGATTTTAAATTTCAGAATTAACTCAATATGTAAAGGTCGGTAGAATTAGTACCGACAAAAAGCGTATCACCTACCTAAAACTTCTTCAGTACATAGGAAACTTGGAAGGAAAAATCTTATCAAAAAGCAAAATTTTATTAAATTAATTCATATCTCCTAGTTCAAGGGAGATAGGACTCCCAAACCAAAACAAACTCCAAGGTTAAGTGGGAGTAAAAAACTTAATTCAAATTTGGCTCTACCTCTTGGCCTATAAATAGGTCCATACCACAGGTATAAACAACAGACTGATTATTTTATATATTAAGCGTACTTTTCTTTCAAAAGCTAATTTAGGTATCAGAGCAAGAACCCCGGAAGGGGCTCTTAGTTTTAGTTATTTTGCAATGATCATGGGAGCTTGAAGAGCACCGAAGAACGTGCAGTTCACACCGTATCAAAAACTGTTCCAACAATTTCACACCGTATGTGGGAACGATTATTCGTTTCTCATAAAAAAATGTTACAGAAAAGAGGACGTTCTTGCGGCCGAGTCAACCGACCGAGAAGACATCAACCGGAGCCAGTCATTAAGCCTAATTCGCCCCTAGAAGATCAGAACAATGGATAGCCTCCACCATTCCCTCCCCCCGGACGATGGAGATCAGGGCCGCGTAACAGCGTTGGAAGCTCAGACTGAAGTCCTAACACGGCAGAATGTGGAGTTGCTGCTCAAAATTTCGGGACAATCCCATCCCTAGGTGATCTGGGATATGCATGAAGAAGAAGAGCGCAACAAACATGCCAACAGTCACGATCGTCGGGAGGAGGATCGTCGAGTGGATGATCACCAAGAAGACAATTTTTTAGAGGAAAATCACCGGGAACAAAGGAACGGAATGGCCAACCGTCATGGAGACCGACAAGAAGATGGAGGAGATTTGAGCAGAATTGTTGCTGAGTTGAAGAGAAGATGCACATACATGGAGATGGAGAAGAAGATAAAAGCAAATATGTAGTTGTGGACAAGCTTGTATTGGGTATTGGCTCACCCCTCACCAGACGGGTAGAAAATTACCAGCTACCCAAAAAGTTCAAGGTCCCTTAGATCCTGAGTTCCTCTTGAGACGGAGATCCTCTTGACCACATGGAGAATTTTCGAGCTATTTAGATCTTCAAGGGACACCTGATCAAGTGGGGTGCCGGGCCTTCCATCTAGTCTCTCTGGGAATGCCCGAGACTTGTTTAGGAAGTTGCCCCCAAATTCTGTTGATTAGTTCAAGGAATTGTGCAAGATATTCTTGACGAAGTTTCTGGCTTTGCGGCCAGGGAAGAAGCCATCGGGATACTTGTTAACATTGCATCAGCACAACAATGAAACTCTTAAGGAGTTTATGGCTTGGTTCAATTGAGAGAAGATGGCGGTTGAAGATCCAATCGAGGATATGGTCTTCTCTGCCCTCTATCCGGTCATTTCACCAGAGGACCTCTGATGAAGATGTTGGCCCATAAGCAACCGAGTACCTTGCAGGACCTGATGGATAAGGTAGAAGAATTCATTAATGAGGAAGAGACATTGAAGGCTATGGCCATATCGAGGCTACCCCAGAAGATAGCCGTAGAAAAGAAAATGAAAGACTTCAGGAAAGCTGATAGGGAAGAGCAGAGAAGTTGAAGGACTATGACTTTACACCTCTCAATGACGGGATATTAGAAGTCCTCATTGAGATCAAAAGAGATCCGAAGTTTCGCCGACCACTGAAAATACCAGGTAATCCTCTTTACAAGAATGAAGGCAAATATTGTGATTTCCATTAACAGCCAGGTCATTACACTGAGGGGTGCATAGCCCTAAGGTTGCCAATCAAGAAGCTCATCAAGAATGGCAAGCTGGTTCAGTTTTTGGGAGAGCAAAGGAATCAATTAGGGAACAACAGGGATAACAGGCCCCAAAATCGTTAGGACCACCAGCCTCGAAATTATTATCCACGAGACCTTCCTAAACGAGATGAAATGGATTAGGAGAATGATCCCCGGGAGCATATAGACAGAAGAGAAGACCAAAGAAGCAAGAGTCTGCGGCATAGAGAACCGAGGCAACATGAGGTTATAGCCAAGATCAGACAGAAGGTTCCCCAGATTTTGGGAGTATGGAGACCATGAACTCATTGACGTCGCTTCTTTTGCAGGAAGGAGCTAGGGAGAAAACTCGAGGAAAAAACAAGGAGGCAAGGAAATAAGCCCAAAAATAGGGAGAAAACCCTAAGGCAAATCCAGGGAGACAACCCTACAAAGAAAACACGAATGAGAGAAAACCCTAAGGCAAATCCATGGAGAAAACCATCCAAAGAAAACAACAAAAGGAGAAAACCTTAAGGCAAATCCAAGGAGACAACCCTGCAGAGAAAACAATGATGGGAGAAAGGCCTAAGGCAAATCCAGGGAGACAACCCTGCAGAGAAAACAATGATGGGAGAAAGGCCTAAGGCAAATCCAAGGAGACAACCCTGCAGAGAAAACAAGAAAGGGAGAAAAGCCTAAGGCAAATCCAGGGAGACAATCTTGCAGAGAAAACAAGGCAAAGAGACAACCTTATCAATAATAAGAAGACATGGAGCCAACCTCGGATGAAGGGAGACGACCCTCGGTTCTCAAGAGGAATAGGGTCATCCATGGAGATAGAGAGAAAACCCTAAGAAAAAACAAGAAGGCATGGAGCTACCTCGGAGATAGGGGAAAACCATAAGGCAAATCCAGGGAGACGACCTTGTAGAGAAAACGAGGACGAGAGAAAACCGTAAGGAAAGTCCAGGGAGAAAACCTTGCAGAGAAAACAAGGAAGGGAGACAACCTTCAGTTTTCACGTAACCCTCGCTTTTCCGATAACCCTCGGTTTTTCAAGTTAGAGGGAGAAAACCCTAAGAAAAATGAGAAGGCATGGGGTTGGATTTAACCCTCGGGTTTGCAGGTTTCTGGTTTTCAGAAACTACAAAGGTATCACACATTTCCGAAAGATATTCTCAACAAAATTTACTAAGGAGTGTCACCCCCGGAATCCGAAGGCAGTGGGGTTGGTCGATATTCACTAGGATAGAAAGACATGTCTCGGGTGTGATCACACGCCCAGTATCCCCAAGAAGTGTAGAAGTTGAACCCGAGACTTTTAAGGGTCAGGAGCTAAAGATTGTTCAAGCCTCGGAAGAAGTCAATGCTCCAATTTTTAGAGACATAGAATTCCCATTATCCGAATATGTCTCGGATAAGGGAATTGAGGGGTAACTATTGGGAATAAATCCCACTTAAAATCGGGATCAAAACCTTACTCCAAGTCGAATTGGGGGGTTATGACTCACAATCCGAGTCCAATTAGGACTCCTTGAAGAATTTGGTTAGCTGTCTTACTCCAGATTGAATGGCGATGGGACTCCAGGCCAAATCAAATTCCATGGTTAAGTATGAGTAGAAAACCTAATTCAAGTTTGACTTAATCTCTTTGCCTATAAATAGGCCCATATCCCAAATATAAATAACAGACTGATTATTTTATGCATTGAGCATACTTTTCTCTCAAAAACTAATTTAGGCATCGGGGCAAGACCCCTGGAAGGGTCTTTTAGTTTTAGTTGTTTTGCAATGATCGTGGGAGCGTGAAGAGCATCGAAGAACATACAGTTCACACCGTACCGGAAACTGTTCTAACAAGACTAATTTTGGTTACATAGTTTACTATACCCTGCAAGAAAACCAATAAGAATTTATTGAACTAATGATTTTCCAAAAATAATAAAATCGACCAATTGGACTAGAATAAATAACTCATGTTCCCTCTCCCCCGTTTGGAAAAGAAAAAAAAAATTACTAGATTTAATAACATAACTGAAAAAGAATAAGTAATAGTCATTGTGAACCAAAACTTTGAAAGATAAAAGGAACTATCATTAGGTGACAAGAACTTCTTTAATAAGATATTTATACTTTTTAAATTTATGTGACAGGAGGACTAGCTCATAGCCACCACTATTTTATTTTTTTTAGTTATATTTTTTATTTAACTAAGTTTCATGAATTTATTTATCTGACATGGCACTATGCCAATTAATTCAAAAATAAGTTGGCAAATGAACATTTCTAAAACCATGGTAAAATTTAAGATGACAGAATTGAATTAACAAGAAAACATGCCGACTATTATGAGCATTTGCACGGTTGAGTGTGAGAGAGAGGGGGACTTGAGTCAGTACCTCTAGGCGTGCTATGCTTTTTTGCCAACGTATCCCAAGCGATTTTTGCCAAACTAATATGATAAATCTCAGAAAATGTGTCTGGTCCGCATGAAATTTGGATTACATGTAAGGCGATGGAATTCTTCTTACTCCAAGACTTAAAAGCAACTTCATCATCTTCTCGCTTTGGAGGTTCAGTGGTTACTTCAATTATTTCCCAAAGACCATGAGCCATCAAATAAGTTTTTACCCGAAAACTCCAATCCACATAATTAAGTTTCTCAAGAACTTGAAGAACAACTGCACTCAAAAGCAACCTTTGTTTGAAGCTATGCATTTTTGAGAGGGAGAGAGAGAGAGAGAGAGAGAGAGAGAGAGAGAGAGAGAGAGAGAGACCTTCTAAAGTATTCCATGCAATTTTAGCAGAACTAATATGCCTAATAATAGACAATGCGTTTGGCCCGCATGAAACCTGGATCACATTTAAAGCCATGGAATTCTTCGTACTCCAAGCCCTAAAAGCAACTTCATCATCTTCTTGCTTTGGAGGTTCAATGGTTACTTCAATTATTTCCCAAAGACCATGGGCCATCAAATAAGATTTTACCTGAACACTCCAATCCACATAATTATGTTTCTCAAGAACTTGAGGAACAACTGCACTCAAAAGCAACCTTTGTTTGAGCATATGCATTTTTAAAATAGAGAGAGAGAGAGAGAAAGAGAGAGAGAGAGAGAGAGAGAGAGAGAGAGAGAGAGAGAGAGAGAGACCTTTCAAAGTATTCCATGCAATTTTAGCTGAACTAATCTGCCTAATCATACACAATGCGTTCGGCCTGCATGAAACCTGGATCACATTTAAAGCCATGGAATTCTTTTTACTCCAAGCCTTAAAAGCAACTTCATCATCCTCTTGCCTTGGAGGTTCAGTGGTTACTTCAATTATTTCCCAAAGACCATGGGCCATCAAATAAGTTTTTACCCAAACACTCCAATCCACATAATTATATTTGTCTCTCAAGAACTTGAAGAACAACTGCACTCAAAAGCAACCTTTGTTTGAGCATGCATGTGCATTTTTAGAGAGAGAGAGAGAGAGGGAGAGAGAGATACCTCTGATCCCAAAGTATTCCATGCAATTTTAGCGGTACTAATATGCCTAATCATAGACAATGCGTTCGACCCGCATGAATCCTGAATCACATTTAAAGCCATGGAATTCTTCTTACTCCAAGCATTAAAAGCAGCTTCATCATCTTCTTGCCTTGGAGGTTCAGTGGTTACTTCAATTATTTCCCAAAGACCATGGCCCATCAAATAAGTTTTTACCCAAACACTCCAATCAACGTAATTATATATGTCTTTCATGAACTTGAAGAACCACTGCACTCAAAAGCAACCTTTGTTTGAGAATGCATGAGCATTTTTAAATGTGAGAGAGAGAGAGAGAGAGAGAGACCTCCGTTCCCAAAGTATTCCATGCAATTTTAGCTAAACTAATCTGCGTTATCATAGACAATGCGTTCGGCCCGCATGAAACCTGGATCACATTTAAAGCCATGGAATTCTTCTTGCTCCAAGCATTGAAAGCCGCTTCATCATATTCTTGCTTAGGAGGTTCAGTGGTTGCTTCCACTATTTCCCACAGATCTTGAGTCATCAAATAGGTTTTAACCCGAACACTCCAAGCCACATAATTATCTTCGCTAAGAGCTTCAAAACTAGCTGCACTCAAGCCATCCTTTATTTCCATGTTTAATCAGCTGCCAAATATCCCAATGGTGTTAGGAGCATAATTGAAGACAATAAAAGGAGGATTGGCTACAATAATATTAGGAATTCCTTATTAACCCAATAATAATAATAATAATGCCCGGATGGAGTTCCCTAATCCCCTTGCAGACTATTAATTGACCTTTAATCATTTGGTACCTTTTTAGTTTTTTCTGATTAATAAATATTGTTTGGAAAACCTAACAACCGAAATATACAGTTACTCGAGATGTTCATATCTGTCAGCAAGAAAACGAAAATTCTTCATTAAGTTTGAAATAACTACTAGTTCTAAGAATACAAACGAATCAATAAACATATTTTTTATTGGGTTAGTAAATCAAATGAAAAGCATAAGAACATGAACTGTAATTCTGAAATTATATGTTCTGCTTGTTGAGGAAAGAAATATGAGTAACGGTCCCAACTCCCAAATCATTTAAGAAAGGAAAATTTTCAGCCAACAACGTCCATATTTCTTCTACGTAAATGTTTTTCATGTATAGAAGATCACGAAATTAATTCACAATGGCTATGTAACCCAAGTTTCTTGTATATATAAATACCCCATCATGTAGACAGATTATAATCAAGTAAATACATAGAAATAAAAATATGTTCTTCTCCTTTCATCTATCACTACTTATACCTAGTTTTCTCACCGTTTGTCAAATGTAGCATTGTATTCATATGCTTTTATATATGGTTATGGTTGTTGGTACAATAAATCATCATAGAACTCAAACTTAAAGCCCATTTAATATAAAAGACTCACTCCACTTCAAAAAATTCATCATTTCCAGATAGTTTCAAACAGTCGAGAGATGGTAAAAAACCGTCTAGAATAAAGTCCATACAGTTTATTCTGGACGGTTTATAACCATCTAGAATTTGAATTATCGTCCAGAATTTCTAGTCGGGAATTCAAATTCTAGACGGTATGGGCCAAACTGTCCGAGATTCCAGACGGTCAAGCCCAAACCGTCCAGAATTAATAATTTCATTCTTTCTTTTATTTATTTATTTTTTTTTATTTTTTATCCATGGGATTTATTTCTCTTCTTTTTCTGTCATGATTTATTTCTTATATATATATATATCATTAATTATATATTGATATTATTTTCATTAATAATATAATGATATTATTTTCATTTTCGTCAACGGTGCTACTGAGCTTCTTCTTGACGTCCCGGAGGTCCACGAGATCGGGCTTGGCCGGGACGACGACGGAGAGGACGGCAAAATGCAATTTCCAAATCCTCCAACCAAACCCTTCGGCCACTCTATCTACTTCTAGTAAAACATACAGATCTAGATCTCAACACCCAAATCAAATCCAAACCATAAAAGGAAACCCAATGCTTACATAGCCGGCAGCAATAGATATAGAACATCTGTATTGGTGGTGTTATTGCCTGCTTGATCGGTACGAGCTCGCGGAGCATTTTCCAGCCTGGAGGTATCTGTAGGTTAGGAAAAGCACCCTCTCTGCTTTGTTCGCCTAATTGATTGGTGAAGAAAGGGTGGTTTTGGGCGGAGGATGAGGGAGTCATTAAGCCGCTGAGATTGGCGCCATTCGGGTTGGATCTTTGTGTTTTGGACCACACCATATCAAGATTTAGAAGAGAATTTGGGTTTGCAAGCGGGACTAAGTGTGGGTCGAAGTAGTTGGATAAAGGGTCAAACATGGAGGAAGAGGAGGAGTCGGTTTTGTGGTGGTGGTGGTGGTGCTGCTGATGTGGTGGCGGTGGGTGGTTAGGCATTGGACCGAGATGGCTTTGTGGGTTCAAGAAGGCAGAGATCGATTTTGCTCGTGAATCATACTCCTCAGCCTTTCCCCCGTCAACTTCTGGGCAGTCTGCTTGCAAGCAAACTGTGTTTGTTTTTTGAAAAAATTTGGGGGAAAAGAAAGAGATTGTGAGGAGTGGAAGCACTGGTACGGGGTGTGAGAGTGATATGGAGCATCGATTGGTGGAGTGATCTACGACTAGGATTGTTTTGAGGAGAGTGACATGGATAGCAATCCGTGGCATCGATGGATCCAGAAATTTTCTCAGACGGTTTTAATCAAAGTATCTGGAAAAATACAGACGGTTTTAACCAAACTGTCTATATTTTTTCAGACGGTTTAATTAAAACTGTTCAGACATGAAATTTTGAAGATCGTTTGTTTAAAACTGTCAATATGTTTCTAGATGGTTTGATTAAAACCGTCTTGATTTATTTTTTACGGATAGTTTTCAAAAAAACTGTCTGTAAAACTTTAATCCTAAAAAAAAAAAAAAAAAAAAAAAAAATCGTCGGTCATTTTTTGTAATGCTAACCCAATACATGGTAATAACCAGTTAGCTATGACCATGGATTCGGTCCACAACTACCACCAACAGCATCATCATAATTCAGGAGAGTCAGGCTTTAAGATTGTAATTTTGCCTACATTAATTCGATTAAATACTACATTTTCTCTCTAATGCTTTTAATTTGACGTATGTGATTTTGTAAATCCGCTACGTTGCCGTCCCTGGCCTTAATATGAGAAAATGAGTTTATTATTTTACTCCAAAAAAAAACAAAGGAAAGGAGTTTAGTATATATTTGTAGGAAATTTTTTACCCATTTATTTTGTATTAAATCTTAACAAATAGGGGGAAAAAAAATCCTAAACTACCCATTTATTTTCCCCAGTTTTTTACTAAAGAAAAAAAGAGTATAATTGTAATTTAAGCATAATTTGGTAATAGTCATTTTACCTTTTAGCCGTTTAATAAATTGTAAATTTTGTAAATTCCAAAGCATACTTAATTAGGAAGTAAGAATTATTAGATAAAGCATTTCAATTAGAGAAAACCTTCAATTCGGACGATCTGTAAAACATTATTTTTACCGCCTTTAATAAGAATTTGACACCCCAATTTGGACAAAGGTGGATGGAGCCACACCTCAAACTTCCTCCCTTTCTTGTTTCAATTTAACAAAAATTTTCACCCTCTCTTTGAATTTTTTGTTAAGTTCTCTTTAAATTCCTTAAGAACATTTTTTTTTTTTTTTCAAAAAGAAAAACAAGGGAAGTGGATGCTAATGTGTACATATTCAAAGTATGAACGATGAAACAACTCTAGCATTGTACGTGCGACAAAGTTGCTCATTCGATCATTGTTCGCTTATAAAATTCAAATTGCTTGTTTTATCTCGATAGAGAAATATATATTTAGTTTCATTGTTTAGTTCATCTCCATACAAGAGATGTGCAAATCTACTATTGGATTTATGGGATCACATGTGAGTTCAAAAGAGTTATTGGCTGATCTGAAAAAAAGATGTGTAAGAAAATGACGCTAAACACAATTGATATTGATATATGGTTTAGGAATACTTGTAATAATAAACTTGAATAGTTTTAATTTAAATATTTCGTAGTATATACATCTACAATCTTTTCATAGGATCCAAAAATTGTGGGCCGAGTATTAATTAAATGGAATTGAAGTTTGACCGTGACATTCCCACTCTTAAAGGAGTCAGACAGTTAGACTAAAACATGATCATTTTAACAAACCATATAATGAGACAATCACATCCTTCATGAGAAAACCTCACAACAACTATATATATTATTGGATCCAGCATCCAGGGCATGCAAATACAGAACTCTTTCATGAAAACATAGCATTTCTCTTTATACAAAATGCATAGGGGAAAATTGATGCAAAAATGAAGCAGTTACTTACAGGTTTAGACGATGGACAGTCTTCCCAAAGCGAAGCTTGTAAGTCAGTCCCACTTTGCAATACTGGTTTTTAGTAGACAAACTTCAATATTTAAAGAAATGGTGATATATATGTATATCCACGACCCCAGTGCCTTGGTGGACGCAACAAATACGCCAACGACAAAAATAACCAAAAAAAAAAAGAAAAAAAAAATCTACTTTAAGAAGACTTGTTGTGACCAATCCACGTTGTAGCAGTACGTTGAGACTTGAGAGTCTTGTTTTGTAGAAAATTTTTACTTTGTCATTACTAAGAGCAACTTGCTCACATGCAGTTATTCAATAGACTAAAATAGATTAAATGTGCTTAATTTCTCTCTAATTCTTTATATATTCTTCGGACGCCCTGCCTTGGTGGAAGCAACACTAGCTAGATGCCACCTACGACAACAACTAAAGGTTTTACTTTAGAGAAGACTTTGAGCGGAATTGTCACGAAGACTTTGATATCCAAGCAAATAAGGTCATTTCTTTCTACGTTCGATCAACCAGCCTCGTTTAATATTGGATTTATCTTTAAGCAAATTTATTAATGAGTTTTGGATTTTTTTTTTTTTTTCAAATTGCTCCTAAACAATTAAAACAGTCATGCAACTGATAGTTCACGTGCTTCAATTCTATATCTAAAACACAACCATGCATTCAGGTTCAACCACTTAATTACTTGGTATAGTATTCGTTAAATGCAATATTATAGTATTAATATTTGTTAGTTCATATATATATATATATATATCCTAATACAAATTTGATCTATATATACTGCAACTCTATATACAGCCCTTAGTAGTGAACTATGTAAATCCTGTGTTCTTTTGTGATTGCCGGCCTATTTGTATTTTTATTTTTATTTTTTATTTTTATATTTATTTTGCATTCCACGAGTTTTGGAAATATGGTATATTTCCCTAACAATTGATATAAAAGCTTTTGGTTCGAGTGGGAGCAATGGCAAGAGAAGAAGGAAATATTAGAATCAAAAAGTCCTACAACATATATTTAAGGTATTAGAGGATGCATATTGAAGATTATGTCTTAATGTCGAAATTAACAGTAATCACGTACCCACGCCTAATCCTCGATTTGGGATCCCTACAATACAACTAAAGGTCAGAGTGGTGCACCAACAAGGGGGAGGAGGGCGGCGACACTACCTTCGATACTTAAGTCAGTAAGAGAATAAAGGTAATAATGAGAAAATAGATGGAGATTAGTGCATGAGAGCATACCCGATTTTCCCAACACCCTTTTGGTCATCGTCCGTTTGTACCATCGTAATGACCGGTTTTATAGCTAGCCTGACTCATTTGTTTTTCCTCAAAATTGGATTCAGAAGCGTCTAAGCAATCTGATTCACGAAGCCTCAAAGCCTCGAAGCAATCTGATTCTTTTAGTTTTTTAATTTTTGATTTTTAATTATTTTTTATAGAAAAATGACATATGGCAGGGGTATTATGATCATATTTCACCAAAAAATGGCATTTTTCAAAGGTTTTGACAGGTTGGGGGGTCAATCCAAGCCTTGGTAGTTCGGGAGGCTATCTGGGGAATGAATGGTAGTTTGGGGGCTAGAATGTATTTTTTCTAAAAAAAATCTATATCGATCTTGGTTTGCACTGCCACGTCTCTACATTGTAAAATAAAAATGTAATATATAGCATAGAGAAATGATTCTTCTACATCTTTCATACACTTCTCCTACACCTCATCACTACCACCATCATTACAAAGTCGCCATGGCATTAACACCACCATCATCTTCTATCATTATCCATTAGCTCCAACATCATCATTCACTACTATGATGCCATATCATCACCATCACCGGGTTATTACCACCACCACCATTTGCTCCCATAATTATAACTACTATTACTATTTACTATCTTAATTTTTTAATATGCTCATCAGAGAATTGGTATTTTAATACTAAACTTTCTGATATTTAATTAAATTTGCACCCTTTAGTAATTTACTGATAGTATGCTTTGCTATTTAGGTTATTCTCCTTGCTAGAAAAACACTATCTCCCTATAACAAATAAAGGGTTAAATATACTTTAGCTTCTTTGACTAACATTTCTTTTTTAAAAAATCTCACAAACTGACAACTGTAACACTTAAATACATCAAACTACTAATTTGTTGCATTTAACCCACTTTGTTAAAGGTTGCTGTCTGTTTGGATGGAAAAGTGGTCACATGCCACACATGTGACAACTTTTCTGTCATTATTCCTATAATATCCCCCATTTCTTTAAAAACAAAATAATAAAAAGAATTAAAGAAACGAATTAAAACAAAAATAATGAAATATTAAAAAAATATTAAAAAATGAAATTAAAAAAAAAAAAGGAACCTTATTTTGGGTGGCCAAAGGGGTGGCCAGCAAGCCACCCCTATAGTGTCTCAGACCCTCAGTAACCCCCTATTTTTACTTTTTTTTTTTTTTTTTTTTAAGGCTTTCTTTATTGATTAAAAATATAAGTAAATTTAGTTTTTTCAACGGTTAAAATGAGGATAATTTTGGAAGAATTTGGTTCAAATATGATTTGTCCTTCCACTCTAACCATCAACCCTAATAGAGTGGCTTAATTCTAACAAAATGATAGTTTAATGTATCTAAGTGTCACATATGCAGTTCATGGGGGTAAATAAAAAATGACAATTAGTTAAAGGGGGGCAAGTATATTTATCCCATAAATAAAGGTAGGCTTGCGTCAAAATAATCAAGCGGAACGATTTGAACACAAATTTCCTAAATTCTAAATTGTAGGAAACTCATACAACGAGCCTCTAAAAGTGACATGCGTCATTTAAGCTATTAAAAACGCATGTAAGAAGCACATACAATTAAAATAATATCTGCTTCTCACATGCAAAAGAGACATGTCAATATTAGAAATTGGTTTGTATCAAATCAGATTGTATGAAATTTTTGTCCGAATGATTTTGCTAGTAAAGTTAGCTCGCTTTGTGCATTCTAGTATGGTCATGGGAGATGATAATCACCAAAAAGAGAAAGTGTATGTGGTAAAGGTTTTTGAGTGGTTTTGTTTTTTTAAGTAAGAAGAAGTGATTTACGTAATATAAGTACAAAGAAGGTTTGAAATTTTTGTATGAAAAAGTAAAACGTTTTGTAGAGTTTTTTTTTTTTTTTTTTTTTTTTTTTTTTTTTTTTTTTCTTTATAGTAATAAAAAATAATTGATGTAATATAAAAAATAAAAAAAAAATGAAATGTTTTGACATTGACTTTTTAAGAGAAAATTGAGGCCAAGGGAAGGAGTTTGCCAAACAGCCCTGTCTCACCTCACTCAATCCTCTGAAGTACTTTGCTTTATGCTGTGGAATTGAAAATAATGTATACTGCTTCCTCGAAAAGTAGGAACAACAATAAGAGGAAGAAATTGGTTTTTGTCACATGGCTGCATAAGTGGATGATGTGGCAAATAATAGGTTTTCAGTCACGTGAGATTTATTAGATTAGATAGTTATAACTGAATGGGCTGAATCTAGCTGTCAAGGCTAGTTGGCTGTTCACTTGGGCCTAGCTGGCACCCAGTAGGTTATTCTATAAATAGTCCAATCTATCTTGTAATTAGTATCCAGAAAATATCCAGTGAATTGTATTCTTAAAGATAACAGGTAGCTTAGCAATTAGCTCAAGATTCTAGTCTGAAATGGCGTCTCTAGCTTAGCATCTAGTTCTAGTTGTTGTAATGTTGTAACCGAGATATTCCAGTATAAATGCAAGCAGATTCTCTCGTTCAATTTCACAAATTCATCTGCATTTCTTACATAATCAGTCTCAAACCCCTAAATCAGTAACCAGTGTGTTACAGTTTTTTTTTGTTTGTTTTTTTTTGTGTACCCATTGGTTTCACAAGGTGGAATCCACTCTGCAAGAGAGGGTGATACGAACACAATCCTCATAGCGTTTAGAACCCAAAATCTAGGTTGTTAGTGAAAAATAAAAAATTAAGAAAAAATACTCAACTCTCTTACCGGTCCTAAAATCACCATGATATAGTTTAAAACATGATAATATTGAATATTCATGATATGACTTGGTTTGTAGTGATGGAAATCCTCTTTTGAGGAGAGAGTTTACAAAACGTGAGAGATAGATCTAGGTTGTAGAAGTGCAGGATTTTTTCGGGTCCAAGGACGAGATTGGGTTCAAACAACATAATTCAGGAAAGTCAATTTTTAAGGTTATAATTTTGCCTATATTAATTCGATTAAATAGTACTACCTTTTCTCTAGCATGTTTTTAATTTGATGTATGTGACTTTGTAAATCCGCTACGTTACCATCCCTTAATATGAGAAAGGAGTTTATTATTTTACTCAAAAAAAGAAAAAAAAAAAAAGAAAAAGAAAAGGAGTTTAGTATATATTTGTAGGAAATTTTTTACCCATTTATTTTGTATTAAATCCTAATAAATAGGTGAAAAAAAAATCCTAAACTACCCATTTATTTTCCCAAGTTTCTTAATAAAGAAAAAAGAGTATAATTGTAATTTTAGAGTAATTTGGTAATAATCGTTTTACCTTTTAGCCGTTTAATAAATTGCAAATTTCGTAAATTCCAAGGCATAATTAATTAGGAAGTAAGAATTATTAGATAAAGCATTTCAATTAGAGAAAACCTTCAATCCCGACCATCTGTATAATACTATTTTTACAGCCTTCGATAAGAATTTGACACCCCCATTTGAACAAAGGTGGATGCAGCCACACCTCGAACTTCCTCCCTTTCTTGTTTCAATTTAACGAAAAATTTTACTCATTTCTTCGAATTTTTCGTTAAATTCTATCAAAATTCTTTAAGAAGAACTATTTTTTTTTTTCAAAAAAAGAAAGAAAAGAAAAACAAGGGAAGTGGATGCTAATGTGTACATATTTAAAGTATGAACGATGAAACAACTCTAGCATTGCACGTGCGGCGAAGCTGCTCATTCGATCATTCATTGCTTATAAAATTCAAATTGCTTGTTTTATCTCAATAGAAAAATGTTTAGTTTTATTCTTTTGTTCAACTTCATATAAGAGATATGCAAATTCGATATTCCATTTGTGGGACCACATATGGGTTGAACAGAGTTGGTGACTGATTTATAAAAGAGATGTGTAAGAAAATGACACTAATCACATTTGATATTGATATAGGTTTAAGCATACTTGTAATAATAAACTTAATTGAATAGTTTTAATTTAAATACTTCGTAGTATGTACTACTACAATCTTTTCATAGGATCCAATAATTGTTGGTTGAGTAATCTTTAAATGGAATTGAAGTTTAACCGTGACATTCCAACTCTTAAAGCAGTCAGCCAATTGGACTAAAACATGATCATTTTAACAAAACATATAATGAGACAATCACATCCTTCATGAGAAAACCTCACAACAACTAAATATATATTATTGGATCCAGCATCCAGGGCATGCAACTACAGAACTCTTTCATGAAAACATAGCATTTCTCTTTATACAAAATGCAAAGGGAAACATTAATGCAAAAATGAAGCAGTTACTTACAGGTTTAGACGACGCGCGGACTGTCTTCCCAAACTGAAGCTCGTAAGTTCCACTTTGCAATCTGGTTTTTAATAGTCAAACTTCAATATTTGAAGAAATGGTGAGATATATCTATATCCACGGCGCCAGTGCCGCGCCTTGGTGGACACAACACATGCCAACGACTACAACAACAACTAAAATTTCTATTTTAACAAGACTTGGTCGTGACCAAGCTGGCACCAAGGCACGTTGTAGCAATTGAAAGTCTTGTTAAGAGCAGACTTGAGCGAACCACGGCATGCACGTTGTAGCAAATTTTTACTTTCTCATTACTACTAGCAACTTGCTCACATGCAGTTATTCAATAGACTAAAATAGATTAAATGTGCTTAATTTCTCTAGTTAATAACAAGCCTAACGTTTTTTCCTTTACTAGTTTGAGATTTAGTTTTGAGCAGAAAGTGTTTATAAGAAGAAACTTGCCCCCTTTACTGCTTTTGAGCACTGGTTCGGAACCCAGGAATTTTATTTATTTATTTTTTCTCTGCTTCTCAAAATAGAGTATAAAATTGAGCAGAGGAGATTCATCGTGCTTGTCTCTCTGGTTCTCCGAAATTTCTAAGGCCTCCCTCAGTTTCTCTTATCTAATTTTTGACAACAAAACCATCCTTTCGATCTAATTTTGAAAAGAAGAAGACGGGAAGGGCGAGAGAAACAAAGAGTAGCTAGCAGAGACTTTTAGATCGAAATGAAATCAGAGAGGAAAAAAGAGAGAGAGAGAGAGAGAGAGGAAACCCACCTATATGGATTGAAGAAAATGAAGACGAAAACATTTTAGAGGAAAATGAGTTTTTGATTGTTGCAGTCCGACTGCCCCAGGTGCAGAAGCGTCGGTTGAAAACCTTTTAGAAAAAGATGAAGAAGGGAAGAAGAAAGGACCTGAAAAAAAATATTTATGTTATTTTTAAGTTTTAACCTCGATACCATACCACCTACTAAAAAGTAGGTGGCATGTTCTAGGCCATGTCCCTACCTCCACCAGTCTCAGACTCTCAGATGCAAGGACTACAAGTAACCGTCTCGCCATCAAACCCAGCAACCGCTGAGGATATCAAAAGAACGGTCTGTGAGTCTTTTTTCTGAACCAGACATGTCCTTCTTCTTTCAACCAAAAATAACTTTCGTTAGCTCCCTTCATTTTCTTCTGAAAAATTAAGCCAAAAAACTAACCTTTCAGCCACAATAGTAGTTTTTCAACGAAAATGACAATACTGGATTTTGCATTTTTGGATTTCGGCTTCAGCCTCCCTCCACAGACACAGTAGTACTCAACTGGATTTTGCATTTTTGCTTCTTCCTTTCGGCTTTTTCTGATTATTTGGTTTCCTTACACCTTCAAGTTGCTTATTTGAGGTGGAAACAAATTCTCTGGTTTTTATTTTTATTTTTATTATTATTTCTGTTAAAATACCTGGAAATGGACGGAAGTGGATAAGTTGCCAATAGCCTATCAAAGCAAGGAGAGTTTTCGTTCAGCATGGAGTTAGAACAAGACGTGAGAAGTGTCTCTGTTCACGCTAGCAAGAAACAGGGTATAAAAGACGAGTACATTACTTTTTCCTCTTTTTTGTGGATGAATGGAAATTTTAACCAACCAAAAAACTGCTACACACGCCGGCACTCAAGCTGGAAAACTCAAGCCAACAGACTACAAAGGCAAATTCCAAAACAAAATCTCTCAAACAAATCACAGAGAGAATGAAATCAATAAAACCCACAACCCATTGCAAAGGGGTTGTGGTGTGTAGTACTGTAAGAGAGGGGCAAAGGCGAGAGACTGCGCACAACCCATTGCAAATCCTATACCAAGCAAAAACAACAAGACGTAAAACGCGAGGAGGGGATAGATAGTTTTTGTATGAAGCAAAGGGTCTGTTTTTGTTAAAGTTTGAAATTTAAAATTTTACACGCATCATCTTCCAGGCGTTTGGCTCTAACGAACGGCTTGGATTGAAGCTATTGCTACGTACCACGGCAATTCTTAATCCGACCGGCAGGTATCCCGTTTCGCTGTCTCTAGCTATCTCACTCACTGCCAGATTCGATGCAAACAAATAAATGCAAACGTAAAAGATGAGGTAACTACTTACAGTGCTAGACGGGCTATTGCCTTCCGAAACCGCGGCTCCTAAAGCTTACTGCTGTAGACGAACTTGAAGAAACGATTGGGTCAAGAGCTCTGAAATAAGAGAAGTACTACTTCGTCATCTAATGGCTGAGGAGTTGTTCAGGAAGGGGCGTAGACTTAAAAGCCAGCCAAAATTCCACGAAATTCTGCTGCTCATTACGCTAATGCAATATATCCTTATCTCATTCTCACCTTTTCACTAATTACAACAGAGCTAGTTATTTTTATCTTATTCTCACCTTTTCACCAATTACAACACAGCTAGTTATTTTTTACTGAATCTCTACCTTCATCTTCGATTCCAACTCTTAGACAGCCGGTCACAAACAATCACAACTTTATCTATACGTCTTCCCAATACATAGAGCTTATTAGGCAAACAATTCCCGCTCCCACTTTATTTTTTTCACTTTTTCCAAAATAAGTCAAATAAAAAATATTCATTTTTTTTTTAACTTTTTATATCACATCAATAATTTTTTACTATTATCTAAATAAAAAAATCCACTATAAAACAAAACTTTTTCACTCTTCTATAAAACAATTCCAAACTTGTTTATACTTTATTGGTCAATCACTTTTTACTACTATTCAAACAAATATTCCACAATTATAACCATTTGTCAAACAAACTCATAGACTCGTAGACAGCCAGTCACAACCTTATTTTGTGGTTAATTCGGTTCGTTTTAGTTGGTTAGGTAGCGATTCGGTTAACCGAAAAAAAAACAACTATTCCAATTAACTAAACCGAACTGACTTGGTATAAATTTTGTATGCTGACTAACTAACCACCGGAGGTCCGGAACTTGGGAAAGGCGGTAAAGATATGATACGTTTACAACTTTCGTACAACTTTTTTAAGATGAACTATTGGATATTTATGATAGACATGTAGAAAAGCAGATCCAATAGTTAGTTTTTTTTTTTAAAAAAAAAAAATTATTAGAGTTGTGTCAAGAGTTGTACAATAATCATTTCTCAGAGGCGATAGATGGTCAATAGCAGTTCAGTGACGGTTGGTAGGCGTAGTCAGATATTTTGTCTAGAATTTGAATACATTCACTGGTTCACAATTATATAGAAATACATGTATACGTTCTAACAAAGATTATATATATATATATGATGGCTTTACCGTCTTTACACAATGCCCATGCACCACACCAATTAATTAGGAGATATCTTTTTTCTTTTTCTGCTAACAATTTAAGAGATGTAGATATGTAATACATGCATTAATTAGATCTGCTCTATTACTGTAGCATTGTGACCAAGGAGTTACAAACCTATTGGATGCTCTGTTGCAAAACAAAGGGCTCAGCCATGAGCCTCTAAAGCACGATCAAGAGATAACTCTCTCTCTTTCTCTCTCTCTCTCTCTCTCTCTCTCTCTCTATATATATATATATATATATGAGTAATGCTACACATCATCCCCTTGTCCTCCTTTTGTCCTCCCAAAATTGATGTGGCTCTTAAAATCACCATTGAATTTTTGATATATCACTCTTGGATTTTGATCCAATGGTGATTTTAAGAGCCATATCAATTTTGGGAGGACAAAAAGAGAACAAGGGGATGATGTGTAGCATTACTCTATATATATATATATAGAGAGAGAGAGAGAGAAAGAGAGAGAGAGAGAGGCTTGGCGAAATAAAACAAACCCAAAATTATACACAAGGTCTCCTAATGCCTACTACTTTCAGCTTGAGCCTATGCTTGGACAAGATGGTGTCCTCCAATGCTTCAAATTGATAGAGCTTACTGAATCATTCATCAAGCTGCAAGGGCTTGAAATATTTCCCATCTATGTACGTATGAGATAAGTGCCACTTGTAAGCCGAATTGCCCATAAATCCTTGGGCTTTCTTGACACAATTCTGCACCAATTTTTACACAAATAATAAGTACATAATATGTAGTATAAATAAGTAGACTATTATACACCTGCTATCAACTTGGTATCATGATAGTGAAAATTAGCCATTTGATTAACACTTATAAAAAAAAAAATTATAGGAAACTTTATTTAACCCCGGCCCCATGAAATCTCATGACATTTGCAATTACCCCTAAAGTTAAAATACTCCCAATTTAGTGTATATAACTTTCAATTTTTTGCATTGTCACCCCTCTATTAGGGTTTGTGGTTAAATCAAACGGCAAAGGAGTGAAATGACCTTTGTTCCTATTTTTTTTAATATGTATAATTTGTTATGTATCTATTTATGACATAGATTGATTGTATGTTTGTTGAAACTTTTGTTTTGTTTTTTTAATAGTTGTGATTGTTGATTATCGATAAAAATGCAATTTGTTGTGATTGTGTTGGTCATGGATTGATGGAAATGTAATAGATTAGGGTTTGGATGGATTGATCTTAAAACATCAAATAAAAAACATTAGGATATGGATTGCAATATATATATATATATATATATATATATATATATATATATATATATATATATATATATATATATATATATATATATATATATATATATATATATATTTTTTTTTAAATAAAAATGCCTAAATTAGTGGCGGGTCACTGGTTGACATGCCACAAATTAGTGGCGTGTTACAGTTTGGGCACACCACATGTTAGTTGCGTGCTAGAACGACATGCCACTATATATATAGTGGCATGCCGTTCTGACATACCACTACATATATAGTGGCGTGTCGTTCTGGCACACCACTAATTTATAAACGATATGTCACAAATTACTTGCATGTTACATTGAGACACGCCACTAACTCCTATTTATTGACCTACTGATTACTGACCTTCTAGAAAGGTCAAAGATAGCAAACCACTAATGTTTAGTGACCTTTCAGCCATCTTGAAATGCCACTAAAAGGTGGTCACAAAAAATCCATATTTTTGTAGTGTTCATACTTGGATGACTATATATATGCCTTTAGTAGGTTTGAAAAAAATTTCACTAAGAATGGCTGATAAAATGTAGGTTGAAAAAAAAAAAATTAATATATAAAATAAATTTGGTGTGGCTAAATCTGTGACAAGTAGCATTTTATGAATATTTCTTCTTGTTGTTTAATTCCATCAACCCAACTGTTATTATATGACAGAAATCAACAATTATTTGAATTTAATGAATTTCTCTATAATCTTTTTTTATTTAATTTTTTTTTTTACAATTATATTTTAAGACATTAAAAAAAAAAAAAAAAACCAAACATCTTTCGATATAGGCAAATGGAAATAATACTCATTGCAATATATTCCCTTAATCACTAAGACGGTTGAGAAGCAAATCAAAATATCTACTTCATAATTTGGCTTAACATATATAGAGTTTGGAAGACTTTGGTAGCAACTTGAGCAACTAACTGACAATTTCGATAAAAACCCAAGTTGCTTGATGTTTGGAGTTTTGGCATGGTCAAATTGGCAACGTAACATCATCTTCAGGAAATTTCAGAGCAGAAATCCAAGACATGCGTCAACTTCTTCGTGAGACTCTTGTGAATATTTGTTATCACTTGTCATGCTCAGAAAAGAAAAAAGTTTTTGTTTCCATATTCCCTTCACCAATAATTTAACATTTTTCTTTTGACTAATCAACGCATTAGGAGAAGGAGAACCACAAAATTAATCAACGATAAGTAATTGATGGGACGACCAAGAAGTTTCAGGGTAGAAGGCTAAGAAATTATCATCCAAGTTGTTTAGAAAAATTATCATCAAAGTTGAGTGTTGATTGTGTTGAGACGCCAGACTTGACTTGAAAAAAGAGGATACACTACATACCATATGGATCCCGTTGAGAAACTCCCTTAAACCGTATTCATTGGTAATCCAAAGAACTCTTAAACTATTGATTAATGAGGAGAAACTCTCATCCTATTGTATCGATTCATAATGAGAAAATTTTTACTTTACTTTATCTGATTATCAGAGAAAACTCTTATCCTACTAAAATTTACTGATAAAAAAGATAGAACTCTTTTTATACTGTTTTCATTGATATCTGCAAGTGTTTTACCCATGTTATATTTTGATAGTTATTGTTTTGCGTCACCATGGGTAGGGACGGAGGGAGGAGGGGGGACCCCTACCAGCCCCCCTCCATTTCCTAAAAAAAAAAAATTTATAAGATGGGAAAAAAATAATTCTAAAAAAAATTAAAAATATAAGATAAAAAAAATTAAAAGTTAGTTTACTTGCCCTACTAAATTTTTTTTTTTTTGGCCATTGCCCCTGCCCAAAAAAATTTCATGCTCCATCCCTGACCATGGGATATTGTATATATAAATGATTAGAAAAGATAATGCTAAGAAATTAATGCCTTGATGTTGCCAATTTGAAGACCTTTGTATATCATGCCAAACCCAAGGATAAGTATGGGACACAAAACAAATCAATCACACCCCGCTGGAAGGCATCCAAGTCTGGCCTAGAAATTTGTCATTGTGATTTGTACGTGGACCCAAAACAAATTAAATTTATATTCTACGAGGAGTTCAAAAACTAGAGGATAGTTGTAGATCAAGAAATACGTTGGGGCCAAAAGGCAAACAAAGAAACTATATAAACAGCAGCAAAATACACTGACAAAACGGGAAAATAAAACACCTAACAGGATCACCCACAGCCCCCTGTACCGCGCATGTAGGTTGATCACATCTTGCCCTGACGGTCCAAACGATCATCCATACGACCCGGATCGTTGAATGTCTGGCCGCTCATCTGGTCAGCCTCTTTCAGCTTCGCAGCTATATATCCCGGCCGTGTCTCTTAGCTTCCACATCCACCACAACCTTAGCCGCGGTCCCCCTAATTAAACGAGCTAGTTCTAATTAAGCCTCATCTACAAAACACGAACACGCATGATAAGGAGTACGTAATTGTTGTCGGGACCACCGACAAGTTTGAAAGTAGAAAACTAAGAAATTAATGCATGAACTTGTATTAGGATAAGATGCAATTACTTGTAGATATTTCAAACTTTCTTTTTCTTTTTCTTTTTTTCTTTTATTTTTAATTTTTTTTTCTATATATTTTTTTTATTACTCTTTGCTTTTGGTGCAGGAGTATTTTTACTTTAATTTGCTTTTTAAATAGTTGCTACAATGCATTCTTCTTTCTTTTCTTTTTTTTTTTTCTTTTTTTTTTTTTTTTAAAAAAAAAAATGTTTTCCTAATACCTTCGGCTCCATTAGTTTAGGGCCCAGGAACATTTTTCTTTAGACTGAATTTTTGAGGTCTAGAAAACAGAGGATTGGTACGATGACATGTCATCACTTTTCAATGATTTTACTTCCCTATTTAAATTGTTGTTTCTGAGAGTTTCTAAACATAAGCATTCTGCTTCAATAAAAAATCGGGTGTCACTCGCTTGATGAAATAAGAATATCTATACGAAGCTTTGTAAGATAGTTCATATGCTAGGATTGTGTCTTTTGTTCATTGATCAGAAAAAACAATACAACTGGAAAGTTATTAAGTATTTGAATTGGCTAATCAAGTGACAAAATAATTTGGGATGTAAATTTTAGAACTAATTTTTTTTTGGTTTTGAAGCTCAAACGAAGAAAAATCAAAAGAATTTAAAAGTGAATCACTAATTGGCACCTGAATTTTGTAAACGATTTTCATTTTCTTTTACGTTTTAACTTCTCTTATATGACTCACTTAAAAATAAATAAAAATAAAAACCTTCTATTATGACTAACATTATTTTTGTGTGATGTACAGATTAATTAACATTTCAGAGCAGAAATCCAAAGCATGCTCAGAAAAATAAATAAATAAATGTTTTTGTTTTCATATTCACTTAGCCAATAATTTAACATTTTTCTTTTTGACTTGTAAAATCACCTAATTCAGAAAGGCTATGACCTACATCCACACGTCAAACCTTTTTTTTGGTTAAATTTTTGCTTGATTCATTCAATTGTATACAAGACTCGATTTATAGAGAAATAGTCTGAATATTACAAGTTTCTTATATTTTTATATTACCAACAATAAATTTAATATATCTATTTGTAACTTTTGTAACTCTTATATCTTCAATTCTTGTAACACTTATCTCAATATGACTTTGAAACTTTTCAATGTTTGAGGTGAAGGAGAATCACAAAACCAACTATAAGTAATTTGAGTTCTTTTAGAATACCTCCACTCAGCTATGAGACTAGTCCACGGCCCGTTTGGTAACTCTGTCCCTTCAATTACGAGGGGAATTTTTTTTTAATGTTTAAAAAAAGTGAATGATATGATATAAAATAAAAAGAATTTATGTAAAAAAATTAAGAAAGAAAAATTGTAGAGCCACGGCTCTGCACCATCACTTTACTACTTTATGGTGCGTTTGACAAAAGAATTTTCACAAACAAATATGATTTTGATTTTTCTTTTTTAAAAAATAAATTATATTTTATTTAACTTTTTGAAAAACAAATCATATATAATTTAATTTTTTTAAAACAAATTATATTTTTATTTAAAGTTAAACTTCAAAATTCACGCACCAAATAACAATTGAATTATGTCAAATACCAAAGGGACCATCAGTTGTGCAGTGTAAAGGAGTAGGGCGAATAGAAAGCGTGTGATGCGGCCAAGTCAGCATGAACGTGTAAACATTCAAAAGGAAGGGGAATATTAACTGAAAAAGAAAAACAAAGAATACCAATAATAAAGCTGAAGGGAAAGAAAGAACTAAGAAGTATTTCAGTTTTACAAACTCTTGTTTTTTAAAGGTCATTAATGGTGGGTTTGGATTCGTTACTAGATAAAACAAAAGATTTAGTTTATTATTTATAGATTTATAGTTCATTTGTAATGATTTTTTTTTTCAACAAAAAAAAAAGAAAAAGAAAAGAGAGGCAACCAAATTTAATTTAAACTATAAAATAAATTTTCTAAACCATCAACTAGATTTTAAAAAAAAATTAAATTTCATGTTGGATTTAATTAATTGAGTAGAAGAAAAGAGATGAAAATTTCTATGGTGACCATAAACTTTAGAGGCATCCACATCCAATTATTTGTATCAGTTGTCTTGGGTTTCACTAATATCTTGATGGTCGACGAGGTTGAGTCAAGTTATAATTCAGTCGAACTTGAAAGAACACTTGTAATTCTTAACGTCTAGGCCTTTATTGTACAGCTTTACAAATATGTATTATTATTATAGCCATGCCCAACTAAAATAGCTATAATTGATTTCTCATTTTTATCTTTTTGGATAAAATAAATAAATAAATAAAAAGTCTGAAAATTGAGTGGTACCTTATAATTTAAGGAGATTCTCTCTTTCAAAAGTAATGTTACATGTCACCCTATGTCACATTGTATCCCCTCAAAATTGATGTGAGTCTTAAAATTACCATTTGATCAAAATTTAATAGTAATATATCATAAACTCAATGGTAATTTTAAGAGCCACATCAGTTTTGGAGGACACAAAGAAGACATGTAGCATTACTCTTTTGAACTTGTGAGAGTTGATAACCCAATGTTGTGTGTCGTTTTATCGTTTCTGCTGAACCCACCCACATCCTCCTTATCCTTAACTGGCCCTCAGACTCTAATCATAATTCATACATACACAAAAAAAACATAGAGAGAGAGAATAGAATAGAAAATTCCCCATTAGAATTTCGACTGAATACAGAGAGATGCAAATGGATCGACAAGAAAGAAAGCTGAAGCTTTGCTTCCCATCACTTATTCAATTGCACAGGCATATATGGAACAGATAATGTGGTGGTCTTTATCATTTTGGGAGCCTCAATAACAATAACAGGGGAGCCTATCTCAAGTTTTGAACTTTTTGCCTGCAGCCGGCCGGTCTCAGGCGATTGATTCACACTTTGTTTTAAGCGATTCATGAATTGAGGGGACCTGGAAAATATCGTTGTGGAAGTGAAAGAAATGGATAATGCCTTGACAAAAAATATATTGCTTCTTTGGTTCTCAAAAATAAAGTCCCATTAACAAATTAAAAAAGGGGCCAATAATCATTGGGCTTCTACTGTGAGGCCCAAAATAGAATGGATTAGGCCCGTGGAAAGGGCATAAGTAGCCTAGTCTACTAAAAAATGGAAAATATTTTGCATTCTTTAGAAGAATCATGAAATTTTGTATGTTGGGATTTTTTGTTTTGAATCAAGAAAGTGCTTGAACAATCATAGTTGAAGGTACATAAACTTATTTTTCCGCTAAATTAGTCTTTCACTTTGACAATACACTTTTAACCCCTAGTTATTATAACATTTGCACTTACTACTACAAATTTTAAAAAATTTATTACTACCATTTATTAAATTAAACACTTTGATTGAAATTGGAGTTAAAATAAATGGAAAAGTAATCATTTGGGTCACTCCGACCGACCGATCAAACCATACCCTCCCCCATCGATCAAACCACCAGCGCCACTCCGACCGACCGCCGCCCCTCTGCCAACTCTCTCTCTTTCTCTCTCTCGGACCCAGCAGCTAAAGGATTCGCCGCCCACTAACACCATACCACGGATCTCCGACGAGGGAGCGCCCACCACCCATCGGAGCACTGCCCAACACCGATCAGAAATGAAGCCGAGCCGACCACGGTATTTTCGCTGTATGGTCTCTCTCTCTCTCTCTCTCCATGGCCTGCCAGTGTAGATTTTTTGTGCTTTTTTTTTTTTTTTTCTCTCTCAACGGCCATTCACATATTCTTGTTGTTGTGATAATTTTTGGTTGTTTTTTTTGTTTTCTTTTTTTGGTTCATGAAGATGCTCATCAGGAGTTCGACAAAATGTTTAAAACGAATATGCATGCTTTGTTTTGCTCCATTTCGTCACTGTTGAGAATGGGTGTTTGGGAAGTGTAATTTTTGCCTTTTGATTTAGTGGGGTTCACATTCTGATCAAAATTTTTGCTATTGTTTAATTGTTTAATTAAACTTTTTGTTTTGTTTAATTAAACTTTTACTATTGTTTAATTGTTTAATTAAACTTTTTGTTTTGTTTTTTTTTTTTTTTTTTTTTTTTTTTTTTTTTGTGGAATAACTTTTAGATGGATTTCTCACAACCGGCCTTGATTTCACAATGCGAAAATAAATTGTTCGTTGACACATGAGCAGCTTGATGATGTTGTGCCCATCGAAATGGACCCTCAAAATGGTATGTTGAGTATTTCATTCTTACTTTTAATATTTGTAACATATCTTTTAGTAAATGTTTTTATTCATAGTTGGGTTCTTTTCTTTACACTATGTTTTATTTGTTTTGATATAGATATAAGTGAAAATGAAACTGTAGCTGATGAACAATTGGCAGATAGTGTTGACAATTGTCGTCCCAAGCTCAAGCTCATAGATGAAGATACAAATGTTAAGGAGCCTAAGGATGGGATGCTATTTGACTCCATGGAGGAACTTCATGAATATTATAGAAATTACGCAAAGCAAAAGGGTTTTGGTGTGATACAGAAGAAGAAAAAAAAGGATGAAAATGGAGATGTACATTACATAACTCTAGC
Organism: Alnus glutinosa; assembly: GCF_958979055.1. Taxonomy (NCBI): domain Eukaryota; kingdom Viridiplantae; phylum Streptophyta; class Magnoliopsida; order Fagales; family Betulaceae; genus Alnus; species Alnus glutinosa. The sequence goes on from NC_084895.1 coordinate 10,047,733, forward strand.
ATGTGCTCGTCAAGGCAGCAGGCAATCCAGCTCAAGTAATAGCTTTTGCAAGCCTAGCAAAACAATTAGAACGGGATGTAAGGCTACGTTAAATGCAAAGTTAGTGGGTACAAAGTGGTATGTGACAAATGTGAACAGTGGTCATAATCATGATTTAAGCCCAGGCAAAGGAGATATTTTAGATGCCACAAGAACTTGGATCCTTGTACGAAGAGAAAGCTTGAGATAGATGATAGAGCTGGAATTCGTATGAATAAGATCTATAACTCACTAGCTGTTGAAGCGGGAGGATATGAGAATCTTTCATTTGGAGAGAAAGATTGTAGCAATTATATTGCGAAGTCAAGACGTCTTCGCCTTGGCACAGGAGGTGCTACAGCACTTCGTGGCTACTTCGACAGAATGCGGAAAGTGAATGATGATTTTTATTATGATATAGATGTGGATGATGAGTGTAGGTTAAAAAATGTGTTTTGGGCTAACGCACGAAGCAGGGCATCATATGACGATTTCGGGGATGTGGTTACTTTTGACACAACATACTTGACTAACAAATACGAAATGCCATTTGCCCCTTTTGTGGGAGTCAATCACCATGGTCAATCAATTCTTTTAGGGGCGGCATTAATTTCAAGTGACGATACATCAACATTTGTTTGGTTGTTTGAGGCATGGCTGAAATGCATGAAGGGCCGAGCGCCAAGGGCAATTATTACAGATCAAGATAGGGCTATGAAAAGCGCAATTAATAAGGTTTTCCCGAATGTTCGACATAGATTTTGTTTATGGCACATACTGAAAAAACTTCCAGAAAAATTTGGATCACATTCACAGTACAATGCAATCAAGAGTGCCATACGAAATTGTGTGTATAATTCGTAGACATGTGACGAGTTTGAAGCAGAGTGGCAGAGTATACTTGAGTGTTATAATCTAGAGGATAATGCATGGTTGTGTGGTTTATACAATGAACGGACTTTCTGGGTACCGGCATATTTGAAGGGTGTATTTTTGGCTGGCATGATTACCACACAACGGAGTGAGAGTATGAATGCATTTTTTGATGGTTATGTGTACTCATCCACCTCATTGAAGGAATTTGTAGATTAATACGATAATGCTTTGCGTAAGAAGGTTGAGAATGAAAATGTTGCTGATTTCAATTCTTTTAATTCCACGGTTTCATGTGTAAGTAGGTTCCCCCTTGAGAAGTAGTTTCAAAAAGTTTACACACATGCAAAATCCAAAGAAGTTCAGAAGGAGATTACAGAGGTTCTACATTGTAGATGTTCTCTTTTGAAAAATGAAGGTGGAATTAATACCTATCAAGTGATGGAACAGGTAGAAATTAATGATGCCTATATGAAAAAAGTATGCTTTATTGTTCACTATAATGACCCTTCATGTGAAGTGAACTGCAGTTGTTGTTTGTTTGAATCAAGAGGAATTTTGTGTAGACATGTCATATCTGTATTGACTACAGTTGAAGATGTGGAATTGTTGCCAGAAAAATATTTTCTAAACCAATGGAGGAAGGATTTGAAGCGGCCATATAAGTTAATCAAAAGTAGTTATGATCCCTTGAGTGGTAAACCCTACTGCAGATCGATATGCTGAATTGAGCAAACATATGTTGAAGTTAGCCGCAATCGCAGCACCAGACGTGGACCATTGCACGGAAGTGAATAATTATGTTGATATGCTAATTAAGAAATTAAGTGGTCAAAGCTGTGAACAGTGTCCACCTTCCCATCCACTCCCAAGTGCAAAATCTGTTCCAAGTACATCTATGACTGGTAATGGAGCCATTGATTGTATGGCGATGGAGGTGTGTAGTCCTCTTGTTGCTCGGATTAAAGGGAAGCGAGCATCAAAAAGAAAGGTGTCTGAAGTTGAAAAAGCAGTGATGAAAAAGTCAAAAGGAGGAAACAAGAGACATAGTGACACAAATCCCATACAGAAAAGGAAAAAAAAAAAAAAAAAAAACAGGTATTTATAGATTTGAAAGTCATTGTATGTGTTAAATTATATCTAACATGTTTCAATATTTTATTTATTGAAGACATGCCAAAGATCACTAGTAGATGAACTGGACACAAGTGAAGATCTGTTGCCTTTTGTAAATGATGTTCAGCATGAGCAAGCAATTGGAATCCAAAATAGTGTAGTTACACAGGTATTTATAGGTTTGAAAAAAAAAAATGGGTTCATACATGTGTATTTGATTCGTACATGTTAACGAATAATTTTATTTTCATATATGTTAATCATATGAAATATTTGTTTTAGACTTTCTGAAATTCACAATCATCATGTCCTATTGAAGGAGATTTAATATACTTGTCGTAAGTATTTTGGGGTTTTGGAGAAAAGGTAAATTATCATATGATATTTTTTTCCCTTTTGTAGATAACCATTATAATTTCAACTTGGTCAACTTGGTCATGGTCTAAGATTTCCTGTGAAAAATGCAGATGAGTTACCAAGCCAATGAAAACCAAATGCATTTGGATTTGTACACCGGCGCGCAACATCAACTTTGGATTCTATACTTGGAAAAATTTCTCTATTAAGATTGTTGTAGGTGATGCTAAATTTTGTAAGCAGCTAAGTATTGTGAAATTATTGTAGTTTAAACACTGTTCACTCTTGTTATTTGTATGACGATGAAGCTGGAGAAATTATGGTGTTTCATTTGTATGACGATGTTAAAGCTTAATATGTATGACTTGAAATTTCTTCCAAGAAGAAAATGGATTATTGGGTTGTTCTGTTAGAGAGATTTTTGGTACCATGTATTTATTTGCACTTTGATTGCTGCTTTTGCATAAGCCTTTTAGAAAGAAAAAGAAAAAGGACCTTGAAACAGGTAGCATTAGCGGTTGGCAGGGTGATTTACATCATTCTAGCTTCTTGGTTTTGTGCTCTTGCCAATAAAAAACCTTGTTATTCAACTCTTTCTTTCTTTTCTTTCCCATTTTTTTTTTTTTTTTTTTTTCAAATCTGCGGAAAAAACAGCAAAGTTCTTCATATGATATGTAATTTGTGAATCATCTTCCTGCTGGATTTCTGGATATCTTGTTATGTTTTACTGCAGTTGGAACTTGGAAGAGGTTTCTTTGAAGAACCAAAACGTTGGTATATAGGGAAAAATCAACTCAAGATTTTTCCAGCGGATTTTAGCAAATTAAGAGAGTTTTGGTAAATAGCCCATGAATTAATAGTAACCGTTAACCAGATTTGTAACTGGGTTTTTAAGAGCAATTGAAAAGAACTTCCAATGAATTTTGAAGTATTTGTGCATTCTGCTAATGCAACATTGCATAGAGATTACTCGGTAGCGGTTTGTTAAGCAAACATTTTATTTTCACGCATTCGATATTAGCAAAAACACTGAAGTTGATGCCACTGATTTCTCAATTTACTTGCAGCAATAAATATATTCGGCATTTGCATCAATACAATTGGCAACATTGGCAACAATTTCTGAACATCATCAAACCCATCTATACCAAAACCCACGTTATAGCTGCATTTAACTAAACACCTTATCTGCATTTTTCACCACTCTAAACCTCCATCTCCAATGCCAAAAACTAACACAAAAACCAAGGCCATAGCAAAATTAACATAAGATTTACAACAAACACTTTTGTACAATCTCTCTGTGAGTAACAAAGTAACAAAAACCCCCAAACCTCAGAACCCAAAATAACACAGACCCAGAAAGCAACGAGAGAGAGAGAGAGAGAAACGAGAGAGAGAGAGAGAGAGATCCGACTATGGAGAGAGAGAGAGCTCCGACGAGAGAGACTGACCATAGAGAGATTCGGGAACGGCGGCCTGCTCGGGTTGGTCGGCGTGGTCGTGAGCGACAGTGGTCAGCGCTGTTTGTGGCAGGTGTTGGGCGGGGGAAGATGGAGATGGCGAGAAGGATTTTTGGGTGAAAACCAGATCTGAGGTTGCCGGTCCGAGAGAGAGTCTTGCCTGGACGGTGTCGGTCGGAAGAGATGGAGATGGGTCGTGGGCGCCGTTCGTCTGGGGTCGACGGTCTGCTGGGTTGCGGGTCGAGATCGGTGGCCTACGGTAGTCTGATCTGAAAGAGCCAGACGGTGTCGGCCGTTGGACGGCAGTCGGTCGAAAAAAGAATCACAAAATCTTACAGAAACTGATGAACTATCGACTAATAAATTAACCTATAGGTGAATGCATGTTCCTGCCAATTGTGTTTTGGCATTGTTGTTTCTCAAAATTTTCAGACTGCCAAATTATACACTGTTCATCAACTTATGGTAATTCTCCTGCAGTTGATTTCAAACGGGCGAACGTATGTTTAGAGTGGAATTGATAAATATTACTGGTCCTCTGATACTGCACGTACATAAGTTGGTATTTTCTGAATGAGCTCCAATTTTGAACTTTGTTGATAAAATCCTTTCATTTGACCGAAAAGCAACTCTCTGTTCATACACATATTAATTGGTCTTGCATGTCCTAATTAAGAGCAAGAACAATTTAGAACTTATGGTAATTCTCCTGCATTTGATTCCAAATGGGCCAACCTATGTTTACAGTGGAATTGATAAATATTACCGGCTCCCTGATATTGCACATAAGTTGGTATTTATTGAATGAGATCCAATTTAGAACTTTGCTGGTAAAATCCTATCATTTGACTAGGGTTGTAAATGAAACAATTAAAGCTTTTTGCGAATCAGTTCATTTATTAAATCGAACAAAACTTGGACAAATTTTCAGGCTCGTTTATTAAACGAGCCAAACTTGTATGAACTCGTATAACTCAATTTTTATTATTTTTTAACTTTGTAATGAAAACATCTTAAGTATTTAAAAAGATGAAAATGAATTCTCTTTGTAATGTAACAGATATAGTTTGAATTATTGTAATTATGAATTTTGACATAAATATATGTGGATGTGTGTGTATATGAGTGGGTTTGTGTGTATGTATATATTTGTGTGTGTGTGTGATGAATGTATATACATACCGTAAGACAAATATATAGAGTCGAGATTCAATTGTTTAAGATTCGAGTTAATTTATCTAATTAAGTCGATCTTTATTTTTCAATACTTTTTATCTTTGGACAGCTGCTTATGTTTGTCATGCGATGATTAGTTATCATATATATATTTTTTTTTTCTTTTTGTCAAATACTAGTTAGGTGGCTTCTCTAGTATACATGGAGCGCCTTATGTTTTAATGATTTCTCGCTTACTTATTAAAAAATAATTAACTCAAATAATAGAATTTTAACAATAATTAATTAACAATAAACAATCACGACATTTATTTTATATATGCAATGAATAAGTTAATTAAGTAGCTTGTGGACAAATTTGAGTTCGTTCAAAAAATAAATAAATAAAGTTTGAATAGATTTTCTAGCTCCATGATAAGTTCGAGCTCAAGTTCGGCATGTGTTTAAAAAAACTTAAACAAACTGAGCTTGAACATTCAATATTCAACTCAATTACAGCCCTACATTTGACCAAAAAGCAACTTCTTCTTGTTCATACACACATATATATAAGTTGGTCTTGCATGTCCTAAGAACAAAAACAATTTAGTATATAGCTTTTGCTATTTTGTTCTTTTACAACTGGGCTCAACTTTTTCTTTGTTTTTAGCTTAATTATAATGGGGGACCTAAAAGGTCGGAAGATTATTTCAACGGCCTCCTGGTGACCATTACTTTATCTAATTACTTACCCACTGTAATTGTTTGTATGCATCTGTTAATAGAACTACCATCATACTGCCTTTCTTTGTATTTACTAGATGTAGTATATATGGCCACTTATTGTGTATAATATTAATACCAACTAAACAATAGAGTACATATTTGTATTACGAATATGTGCATTTTTTTTTATCTGCCTTGAGAAACCAATTCCCGGATAATTCAGCTTTAAAATTAACATGTTTCTTTCATGATTAGTAATTATATATTAGAGAACATATTGCTGAGCTATATGTAATTATTGTTTTTATTTGCAGTTTTTACCATCGCAAAGCTAATATTAATGAATGTGAAAGAAGATCAAAGCAAGCTTTCTGCTATTGCAAGGTATCTCTTTCTTTGTTGATTTATATTGAATTTCAAGGGTTCTAGTTGCTTGGATCGAATGTCTAGTACTTTATATAGCCATCCAAGGATGATTGTGTCATTGGCAATGGCTTTTCTTTTTTCCTTCTTTTCTGAATTAATACAGGCAAGGTTCAGGCAGTGCTTGTCGCAGCCTGTATGGTGGATTTGTCAAGTGGATCATGGGAAAAGTAAGTTTATCCTCGTGTTCATCGTAGGTTCTTTCTTTCAATAAAGCATTGCATTTTTTTTTATGCATTTGGTTCTGAAGTTTTATTTTATTTTTTAAAATTTTCTTTTAATCTTGATATGTTAAGGATAAGGATGGAAAAGACAGTCTTGCAGTTCAATTTGCAGATGAGAAGCACTGGGATGATCTTGTTATTATTATTGCTGTGGTATGTCTCTCTTCCATTTTACCTTCTGCTGTGTGAATGAGTTTTCTGGTGAATTTGAGCAGTAGACATACACACGCACGCTCATATGTATGTATGCTAGCAAGCATGCATGTATAATAATAAAATTTTATGAAGTGCCAAAGAAGGGGCAACCCATGCACACTGAAGTATTAGAAGGAGAAGCCCAATAGAAAAAGAAACAGTAAGAAAAATGGAGTTGTTGGCAGTAGCCCTTTTTTCCTTTTAATATACGCTGTACTGCTTTGCTTCTAAAAGTTCTTTCCCATTGTTTTGGCTTGCTAATTTCATCTCTAAGTTGCTTGTTTATGGTGAAATCCTGTATATGTGTTCAAAACTGTAGACTTTAGATACGATTAAGCTTCACCCTTCTGATCAGTTGTGCTCCATGAACATTATTTTAATTTCTTAATAGGAACTTACCGTCTCAAATGAGTTTCTCTGATCAATGTCAAATGTAGAATTTATGTCTATGAAATCCTTATCTTTCCTACTTGTTTGTCTTGTTTCTACAAGAGATAATTATAATTTGTCAAGTATCATGAAAGTTATTTGTATAGCCTAATGTGCATGCTAAATTATTGTTATTATACTACTGTTACTACTACTACTGCTGCTGCTGTATTACTGTTATTATTTTAATCATTATTATTATTATTTTTTGATGAGTATCTGCTGTTATATTGCTCCTACTATGCCCCATTGTTTTCGTTATTTCAATCTTGATTTTTTTTTTTTTATTTTAGGTAAGTTCAAGGCAGAAGGAAACGAGTAGCACCACTGGAATGCGTGAAACAGTTGAAACTAGTTAGCTTTTAAAACATAGAGCAAAGGTACATTTTATTCATCTTTTTCTCTCTTATAAAAGATGTTCGTTGTCTTTCATGAAACTAGGCATCCACCAAGGCTCTGCATGTGATAGATGGCTCTCTTTTTTTGTTGTTTGTGGATTAGATGGTTGAGAGATAAGATTTGATTACTTGAAAAGAGAAAAGAAAAGGGGGAGAGAAGAGGGAGAAGAGGGGAGAAAGTTTAGGAGAGAGTAAAGAGAGCAAAAAACAGTGGCTAAAATTACTTTGTTACCTTCAGTTACTTGAAAATAAGATATGGGCTTGTTTTGGTATTTTGTATGGAGAGAAAACCAAGAGAGATCAATTTAGGAGTCAACTTTCTATATTACTGTACATTATTTTATATAATCATAAATATTGAAACTTGCATGGTCTTTTTTGGAGAATTTTTTTTCCGTTTTAAAATTTGAATTTTCACGTACTTTCCCCTGCTGGAGGGCAGGTCTTTTAGGTTTAATTCTCTAAAATTGTATTTGACTTTTGGTATTTGTTCTTTTCCTTTTTTGGAATGCAACAGGAAATAGTACCAAAACGCATACTACAAATGGAAGGAGCCATAAAAAATCGTGATTTTGCATCTTTTGCACAATTGACCTGTGCTGATAGTAACCAGTTTCATGCTGTTTGCCTGGACACATCTCCCCCAATTTTCTACATGAATGATACATCCCATAAGTGAGTTCTGCTCTAGTTTTTTGGTTCTACAGCATCAATTTTTTTTTCCTTGAAATGCGGCATTAAAATGCTGAATTTAAAATCAGTGAAACAACTATCTTTCAGGATAATCAGCATTGTCGAAAAGTGACACTATATATATAATGGCATGCTGTTCTGACATGCCACTACATATATAGTGGCGTGTCGTTCTGACACACCACTAATTTATAAACGACATGTCACAAATTACTTGCATGTTACATTGAGACATGCCACTAACTCCTATTTATTGACCTATTGATTACTGACCTTCTAGAAAGGTCAAAGATGGCAAACCACTAATGTTTAGTGACCTTTCAGCCATCTTGAAAGGCCACTAAAAAGTGGTCACAAAAAATCCATATTTTTGTAGTGTTCATACTTGGATGACTATATATATGCCTTTAGTAGGTCTGAAAAAAATTTCACTAAGAATGGCTAATAAAATGTAAGTTGAAAAAAACTAAAAATTTAACATATAAAATAAATTTGGTGTGGCTAAATCTGTGACAAGTAGCATTTTATGAATATTTCTTCTTGTTGTTTAATTCCATCAACCCAACTGTTATTATATGACAGAAATCAACAATTATTTGAATTTAATGAATTTCTCTATAATTTTTTTTATTTAATTTTTTTTTACAATTATATTTTAAGACATTAAAAAAAAAAAAAAAAAAAAAACCAAACATCTTTCATAGCGCAGGATATAGGCAAATGGAAATAATACTCATTGCAATATATTCCCTTAATCACTAAGACGGTTGAGAAGCAAATCAAAATATCTACTTCATAATTTGGCTTAACATATATAGAGTTTGGAAGACTTTGGTAGCAACTTGAGCAACTAACTGACAATTTCGATAAAAACCCAAGTTGCTTGATGTTTGGAGTTTTGGCATGGTCAAATTGGCAACATCATCTTTAGGAAATTTCAGAGCAGAAATCCAAGACATGCGTCAACTTCTTCGTGAGACTCTTGTGAATATTTGTTATCACTTGTCATGCTCAGAAAAGAAAAAAGTTTTTGTTTCCATATTCCCTTCACCAATAATTTATCATTTTTCTTTTGACTAATCAACGCATTAGGAGAAGGAGAACAACAAAATTAATCAACGACAAGTAATTGATGGGACGACCAAGAAGTTTCTGTCAAGAACCACCAAGAAGTTTCAGGGTAGAAGGCTAAGAAATTATGTTGTTTAGAAAAATTATCATCAAAGTTGAGTGTTGATTGTGTTGAGACGCCAGACTTGACTTGAAAAAAGAGGATACACTACATACCATATGGATCCCGTTGAGAAACTCCCTTAAACCGTATTCATTGGTAATCCAAAGAACTCTTAAACTATTGATTAATGAGGAGAAACTCTCATCCTATTGTATCGATTCATAATGAGAAAATTTTTACTTTACTTTATCTGATTATCAGAGAAAACTCTTATCCTACTAAAATTTACTGATAAAAAAGATAGAACTCTTTTTATACTGTTTTCATTGATATCTGCAAGTGTTTTACCCATGTTATATTTTGATAGTTATTGTTTTGCGTCACCATGGGTAGGGACGGAGGGAGGAGGGGGGACCCCTACCAGCCCCCCTCCATTTCCTAAAAAAAAAAAATTTATAAGATGGGAAAAAAATAATTCTAAAAAAAATTAAAAATATAAGATAAAAAAAATTAAAAGTTAGTTTACTTGCCCTACTAAATTTTTTTTTTTTTGGCCATTGCCCCTGCCCAAAAAAATTTCATGCTCCATCCCTGACCATGGGATATTGTATATATAAATGATTAGAAAAGATAATGCTAAGAAATTAATGCCTTGATGTTGCCAATTTGAAGACCTTTGTATATCATGCCAAACCCAAGGATAAGTGTGGTACGACCATTGTTGTCGGGACCACCGACAAGTTTGAAAGTAGAAAACTAAGAAATTAATGCATGAACTTGTATTAGAATAAGATGCAATTACTTGTAGATATTTCAAACTTTCTTTTTCTTTTTCTTTTTTTCTTTTATTTTTAATTTTTTTTCTATATTTTTTTTATTACTCTTTGCTTTTGGTGCAGGAGTATTTTTACTTTAATTTGCTTTTTAAATAGTTGCTACAATGCATTCTTCTTTCTTTTCTTTTTTTTTTTCTTTTTTTTTTTTTTCTTAAAAAAAAAAAAATGTTTTCCTAATACCTTCGGCTCCATTAGTTTAGGGCCCAGGAACATTTTTCTTTAGACTGAATTTTTGAGGTCTAGAAAGCAAAGGATTGGTACGATGACATGTCATTATTTTTCAATGATTTTACTTCCCTACTTAAATTGTTGTTTCTGAGAGTTTCTAAACATAAGCATTCTGCTTCAATAAAAAATCGGGTGTCACTCGCTTGATGAAATAGGGATATCTATACGAAGCTTTGTAAGATAGTTCATATGCTAGGATTGTGTCTTTTGTTCATTGATCAGAAAAAACAAAACAACTGGAAAGTTATTAAGTATTTGAATCGGCTAATCAAGTAACAAAATAGTTTGGGAGGTAAATTTTAGAACTAATATTTTTTTGTTTTTGAAGCTCAAACGAAGAAAAATTAAAAGAATTTAAAAGTGAATCATTGGGCACCTAAATTTTGTAAACGATTTTGATTTTCTTTCACATTTTAACTTCTGTTATATGACTCACTTAAAAATAAATAAAAATAAAAACCTTCTATTATGACTAACATTATTTTTGTGTGATGTACAGATTAATTAACATTTCAGAGCAGAAATCCAAAGCATGCTCAGAAAAATAAATAAATAAATGTTTTTGTTTTCATATTCACTTAGCCAATAATTTAACATTTTTCTTTTTGACTTGTAAAATCACCTAATTTAGAAAGGCTATGACTTACATCCACACGTCAAACCCTTTTTTTGGTTAAATTTTTGCTTGATTCATTCAATTGTATACAAGACTCGATTTATAGAGAAAGAGCGAGTCTGAATATTACAAGTTTCTTATATTTTTATATTACCAACAATAAATTTAATATATCTATTTGTAACTTTTGTAACTCTTATATCTTCAATTCTTGTAACACTTATCTCAATATGACTTTGAAACTTTTCAATGTTTGAGTTGAAGGAGAATCACAAAACCAACTATAAGTAATTTGAGTTCTTTTAGAATACCTCCACTCAGCTATGAGACTAGTCCACGCCCGTTTGATAACTCTGTCCCTTCAATTATGAGGGGAATTTTTTTTTAATGTTTAAAAAAAGTGATTGATATAATATAAAATAAAAAGAATTTATATGAAAAAATTAAGAAAGAAAAATTGTAGAGCCACGGCTCTGCACCATCACTTTACTACTTCATGGTGCGTTTGACAAAAGAATTTTCAAAAACAAATATGATTTTGATTTTGCTTTTGCTTTTTTAAAAAACAAATCATATTTTATTTAACTTTTTAAAAAACAAATCATATATAATTTAATTTTTTTTAAACAAATTATATTTTTATTTAAAGTTAAACTTCAAAATTCACGCACCAAATAACAATTGAATTATGTCAAATACCAAAGGGACCATCAGTTGTGCAGTGTAAAGGAGTAGGGCGAATAGAAAGCGTGTGATGCGGCCAAGTCAGCATGAACGTGTAAACATTCAAAAGGAAGGGGAATATTAACTGAAAAAGAAAAACAAAGAATACCAATAATAAAGCTGAAGGGAAAGAAAGAACTAAGAAGTATTTCAGTTTCACAAACTCTTGTTTTTTAAAGGTCATCAATGGTGGGTTTGGATTCGTTACTAGATAAAACAAAAGATTTAGTTTATTATTTATAGATTTATAGTTCATTTGTAATGATTTTTTTTTAAAACAAAAAAAAAAAAAAGAGAGAGGCAACCAAATTTAATTTAAACTATAAAATAAATTTTCTAAACCATCAACTAGATTTTTTTAAAAAATTAAATTTCATGTTGGATTTAATTAATTGAGTAGAAGAAAAGAGATGAAAATTTCTATGGTGACCATAAACTTTAGAGGCATCCACATCCAATTATTTGTATCAGTTGTCTTGGGTTTCACTAATATCTTGATGGTCGACGAGGTTGAGTCAAGTTATAATTCAGTCGAACTTGAAAGAACACTTGTAATTCTTATCGTCTAGGCCTTTATTGTACAGCTTTACAAATATGTATTATTATTATAGTCATGCCCAACTAAAATAGCTATAATTGATTTCTCATTTTTATCTTTTTGGATAAAATAAATAAATAAAAAGTCTGAAAATTGACTGGTACCTTATAATTTAAGGAGATTCCCTGTTTCAAAAGTTTACATGTCACCCCATGTCCCATTGTGTCCTCTCAAAATTGATGTGACTCTTAAAATTACCATTTGATCAAAATCTAATAGTGATATATCATAAACTCAATGGTAATTTTAAGAGTCACATCAGTTTTGGAGGACACAAAGGAGACATGTAGCATTACTCTTTTGAACTTGTGAGAGTTGATAACCCAATGTTGTGTGTCGTTTTATCGTTTCTGCTGAACCCACCCACATCCTCCTGATCCTTAACTGGCCCTCAGACTCTCATTATAATTCATACATACACAAAAAAAAAACATAGAGAGAGAGAATAGAATAGAAAATTCCCCATTAGAATTTCGACTGAATACAGAGAGATGCAAATGGATCGACAAGAAAGAAAGCCGAAGCTTTGCTTCCCATCACTTATTCAATTGCACAGGCATATATGGAACAGATAATGTGGTGGTCTTTATCATTTTGGGAGCCTCAATAACAATAACAGGGGAGCCTATCTCAAGTTTTGAACTTTTTGCCTGCAGCCGGCCGGTCTCAGGCGATTGATTCACACTTTGTTTTAAGCGATTCATGAATTGAGGGGACCTGGAAAATATCATTGTGGAAGTGGAAGAAATGGATAATGCCTTGACAAAAAGGATATTGCTTCTTTGGTTCTCAAAAAGATAAAGTCCCATCAAGTCTCGAACCGTCCAATAGATAAAGTCCCATTAACAAATTAAAAAAGGGGCCAATAATCATTGGGCTTCTACTGTGAGGCCCAAAATAGAATGGATTAGGCTCATGGAAAGGGCATAAGTAGCCTAGTCTACTAAAAAATGGAAAATATTTTGCATTCTTTAGAAGAATCTTGAAATTTTGTATGTTGGGGTTTTTTGTTTTGAATCAAGAAAGTGCTTGAACAATCATAGTTGAAGGTACATAAACCTATTTTTCCGCTAAATTAGTCTTTCACTTTGACAATACACTTTTAACCCCCAGTTATTATAACATTTGCACTTACTACTACAAATTTTAAAAAATTTATTACTACCATTTATTAAATTAAACACTTTGATTGAAATTGGAGTTAAAATAAATGGAAAAGTAATCATTTGCTTTGCATGTGACTACTTTTTAATTCTTTTTACCTAAATGTCCTTAAAATTATTAAAACAATAAACAAACAAAAATTAAAATAAATAAATAAACATGATATAAAAAATAAAGAAAATTGAATTTAAAAATATAATATAAAATAAACAAGACCTAGGGGTTGGATCCCTAAAAGCCAAAACACTAGCCCCCCAAAATAAAAAAAAGGGGTGATGCTGGGCATCCTCAAAATGAAAAAGATGGGAGCCTAACCACCGCCACAAAATGAGAGGTGGTTCGGGCACCCCATGGTTTTTTGTAGTTTTTATTTTAATAAATTTTGTGCAAAATATTTATTTTTTTAAGGTATTTTGGAGAGAGAAATGCAAAACAAGTCATGTATGGCTTATTTTGACTATAAATATTAATTAAGTGTTTAATTAGATACACGGTGGTAGTGTAAGAGATCTCGATATCACTTTTTAAAGTTTGAAGGTATAAGCGCAAATGTGATGATAGTTCAAGAGGCTAAAGCGTACTTTCCAACTCTTATTTAAAAGGAGTTCGTAGTTGCACAAATTGTTTTCAACGACTTCCCATTCAATAAAAGATTAATAGAAGAAGAAAGGAATAATCCATATGGGTCGATAAAGATGTAGAGTTAAATGTAGGTTTAATTTGCATTTAAATTCATAGAGTTATTTTAGGCCTATAAAGAATGCATCATACAAGGGTTCGTTTGATGATAGACAGGCAAAAATCTGTAAATAAGACCAGAGAAACAAAAATCCCACAACTGAAGTTTAATTGAGTTTAGTTATCCAATTAAGGCTGAATAACGAACCCATGCATAGACTTACACCACAAGTCCTGCATCTCTCAAAAACAGAAGTTAAAGACTTTGCAAATGGATTTTGTCTACCTATAACTCTAATATAATTTATTTTCATCTTCCTTGCATGCATCAAAAATTCAGATTTATTCTTTCAACTTTCCTTGTTCTTTTTACCAGGTACGTAGCTAGGTTGATTCGATCAATTTAGAATATCAGCTGAAGAATGCCAGAAATGAACAACGGAATTTGAGTAAAAAGAGAATGCTGCCACAAACTGTCGTAAGTAAAGAGTTTTCATTGAATATGTACAAAAATATAAATATTAAAGAAAATTGATATAAGAGCTAGCGACATACATTCACCAAAAAGGAAACACTACAGGGGTGAAAAAAGAGAATGATAAGGAACACAAAAAAAAGGCTACTTCTGCCCAAGTAAAAGTGCCTTTCTAATAGCTTCGCTCATCCCAACAGCGAGTGGAAACAAGTGTCCAGCACCTGGTAACTCATGGTATTGAATCCATGAAAGTTTTCTGGCTATATAGCGTTGCAGCATAATTGGCACAAGCTTATCTTCATCGCCTTGCCATAGATGAACTGAACCTTCATTATTTGGAAAAGGGTTCTGAAAATCCAGCGGAGTGAATTTCCAACTCCCAAATCCAACCATCAAGTCACGATGGATGGACTCAAACTCTCCTTGCTGCTTCACCTGTGCCTGCTGGGGGGAAACGAAATTCTGGTTATGCATGTTGATCTGATACTCATAGAGACCCCTTTTAGCAGAGTATAAGTAAAGAAAATGAAGTACCTGGTGGTGCACGTGCATCTCTCTCCCAGCAAGCTTGGAAACTATTTCATAATCTTGGCGAGAGAAGATATTTTCAGGCTTATTGGCTACAACACTGGCTGCAGGAAACCACTTCTGAGTGTTCCACCAGAAGGTTAGCCATGATACAAAGTGAGCAACACGTAGGCTCCACTGGTCTTGAGGTTGTTGTTTGTAGTAGGCGTCTGAAGACAAGTTGGCAGGAAATCCTTTCCACCAGTAGTTGACAACCGGAGCTATTAATGTTGCTCCTGCTAACCTATCGCCATTAAGAGAGACAGAATTAGCCAACATACTAAAATGAAATTTAAAGAAAAACAATAATGTTTCTTAAATTTTTCAAACAACATAATGATCAGCTAATGCAGAAAGAGCTCCCTTCTCGTACTAAAAATCCCATATTTATTATCAATGCCTACTTAGATGACAGATCGAGCACGATATTAGAAATGTATCTTTTCAACATACTTGATGTTGAAAATTCCATTCACTATACCTCTATTCAAATTCCATTGAAAAGGATGTTTTTCTAGTTACCTATGAGGAATATACTTGAGGCAGCCCCAAACCACCTGACCGCCCATTGAAAACCCGATTACATAAAATTTGGATCCAAGTCCGAATTGATCAGCAAGCTCTTCTACATCTAAAGCCAAACTTTTCGCCGATCGTTTTGGATCTGGATCACTTTCTCCATAACCCGGTCTGTCAAACGACACAATGTAGAGTCCTAGTTCTTCAACAATTTCCTGAAAATTATTCCCACTATCAAGTCAATCAGTGCAACTTTTAGCATGACAAAACAAAGCCTAGGAACCCAAATATATATGATGAATTCAGTGCTTGAGGGAGGTTTGTTGTAATCACTGGATCATGTCTACAAGAGCCGAAGCCGTGAATAAAGATAATGTTATAGTTAGCAGCTTCTTTAGACACTCCATGGTCCTTGTAGGCCTGATGCCTTCCATCCCTGAGCTTTATTCTAGGTGCTGTTACAGGTGGGCGACCAGGGGAGCCACAAATGCTGGGAGGTGGAGGGCGGGTGGCTTGATATGCCCATGCCACAAGCCCAATTAACAGAATCACCCCAATTCTTATCAACATCCCTGAATTGGAAAAGCAAAAACACACATTTGTGAATGCAGTACAGAAATTCTGAAGAAAATTTTGTGAGGCCTTTGTTTACATTTTCATTTGGGATGAATGAAAAAAGAAAAAAGTACGTAACTAACATCATATTGAATCAGGATATGAGAAAAAGAATAATCACTAATACAAACAATTGGACGTTATATGATGCTCTATGTTTCTTGAAAATTATATTTACAGATTACAGATTTTTGCAGATTTCAAATGGAAACAGAAACAGTGTTTACTTAAATCATAAGCTTTTCGTTATGCACCACAATTAAAGAGCAAGATAGAGTAGAGAGTGGAGACTGAATCTTCACCTTCCAAACCCACGTTAGCAATGCTAGGAAAGGAAGAATCTATGGAGGCATACGCATCAAGAAGCCTCAGAATTGGGAACACAAGAGACAGAGAAATGAAAGAAAAATTTAAAGTGGGGATTTGTGAAAATGAAGTGATTTCTTGGTTGTCTTTCACCTGATTATCTTTCCGTTGACTCCCACTGCATGTATTATATGCATATAGAGAAAAACAGAGCATCCATCTGAGAAGTTATATTAGAGCCAGTCAATCCAAATATCCAAACGTTGTATATGTGGAGGGTGGTTAAGCCACTCAACCACCCCGCAGACTAAACGCTCTCTCCTAAGCTCAATGAAGTTGAATTTGGGTTGATGTTGTTATCAGCTGTGTCGGAAAGGTGTTACCCGGCCAGTTGCTCTTAAACTTGACATAAATATAATAAATGAGTGTACTTTTTAGAGAGAAATAAAATGAGAAATGACACACGCATCCTTTACATGCATTTATACAATTAAATTTTAAATTCACCATTGAATTTGTAAGACCCAATGTGTGTCCATAAATCAAGTGATAAATTTAAAAATGAAATGCGTAGGAATTGTATTTGTATGACATGTCAAATATTGTTGTACATATTACGCTCGTTGCAGGCTGGATGAGCCCTATCTTCCAATTATATATATTAAGCCAACACTACAAAAATCGCATGAAATAGCCACGTGCAGTTTGACACGTGTACAGTGTCGTACACGTGTCAAACATTTAGACACGTGTACTTTGACACGCGTATTACGCGTGTCAAATGTGCATGTTACAAACTGCACAGTTTGACACGCGTA
Source organism: Alnus glutinosa (assembly GCF_958979055.1). Classification (NCBI taxonomy): domain Eukaryota; kingdom Viridiplantae; phylum Streptophyta; class Magnoliopsida; order Fagales; family Betulaceae; genus Alnus; species Alnus glutinosa. Next base: position 10,065,120 of record NC_084895.1, read on the forward strand.
TCGGAATACACGTGTCAAATTTGACACGTGTATTCCAATACGCGTGTCAAATTTTTTTGACACGTGTATTCCGATACACGTGTCAAAATGTTTTTAATTAAAAAAAAAACTAAATTCAGTTTTTTATTTAATTAAAATTTTTATTTAATTATTTAATTGTATTTTTAATTAAATTAAAAATACAATTAAAAAATTAAATAAAAATTTTAATTAAATAAAAAACTGAATTTGGGTTTTTTTTTAAAAAAAAATAAATTTTTTATTGTTTTATAAAATTTATTTGGGTTAATTAAATTTTTTTTTGAATTTTTCAAATTTTGTAATTTTCGACCACAAATAACGCAGCATTTATTTTACCCAAAACCAACACGAAATCATACTACACAAACAAATAATTAATAACATATTCGTTAACAAGCAAATATTTACGAACAAAAAATAATTACACAAAATATCTACAAATCTGAAAGGCGTCTCTGCGAATCACGAGGTATCGTCCCAGGCGTGTGCCCCATATAGCAAAATTTGCATCCGTTCTTTAAGCGTATAGAACGCGTCGATTGCATACAGCAAGGACATGCCTTCGCACCCCTGTTAGGCCAACCAAATAAATCTGCATACGCTGGAAAGTCGTTTATCGTCCACATCAACTGAGATCGCATAATAAAATTTTCCTTCTTTGAAGCATCGAATGTTCGTACCCCTACATTCCACAGTTTCAGCAACTCATCAATCAATGGCTGAAGGTAAACATCAATATCCATACCTGGTGAGCTCGGTCCAGGGATAACCATGGAAAGGATGAAGGACGACTGTTTCATGCACATCCAAGGTGGCAAATTGTACGGCACAAGCATTTCGGGCCATGTGCTGTGGGATGTGCTCATGTTCCCAAATGGATTAAATCCATCTGCTGTCAAACCAAGCCGGACGTTCCTACTCTCTGCCATAAAATCTGGGTGTAAAATGTCAAACGATCTCCATGCCTCACCGTCGGCCGGGTGCCTCAATACGCCATCCCTAGTGCGGCCTTCTGCATGCCATCTCATATGGGGCGCAGTATGCTCAGACATGAATAACCTCTGCAACCGTGAGATGAGTGGAAACCACCTCAAGATCTTCACCGGGCGTTTTTTTCTCGCTGATATGATCTCACCATCATCATCTACATGTGTATCAGCCCTCCACTTAGATTCTCCACATACGGTACATGAATCTAATTCTTTATTGTCTTTCCAGAATAACATACAGTCATTACGGCACGCCGGAATCTTCTCATACCCCAGACCCATGCCACTTAGGAACTTTTTCGCCTCATACGTGTTATCTGGCAATGCCTCATTGCAAGGAGGCAACAACTGATTGATGAATTCGAGAATGTCTGAAAATATCTTGTTACTAATACCTCCAACGCACTTCAAGTTGTACATGTGTACAGTAGCACTCAATTTACTATGCTTCGTACCAGGGTGAAGGGGCTTCTCGGCAGTCTTTAACAGCTCTTGGTACTTCAATGCGTCCCCGCACGAGGTATCTTCATCAACTTGTTGCGGAAGAGTACTGACCCCTTCAGGAACATCGTGCACGCCGAAGGCGTCATGCAACATGGCGTGCATGTTATCATCCTGTTCCACGGCGACACCCTCCTGTTCTGTGACATGATCACCATGTTCAGTGCTACGGTCAGCGGCTTCTGTGCCACTGTGATGACTCGAACACTGACCAAGAATAGCGGAACCAGTCGTAGTCTCACCGTGCATATACCACAAATTGTATCCCGGATTCATCCCCCGACCTCCAGTCAGGTGGGCAAGAACGTACTCAGGAGTGTGACGCTGGTTATTTCGACAATACTTGCATGGGCAGTAAATTTTTCCATCGCCGGCCGTACAATTACTAACGGCAAATGCCACAAACGCCCTACACCCATCGTTATACCGTGTCGTACCCTTAGGTGTTGACATCCAAGACTTGTCCATGTTTATCTGTATAGGGTTAAGAGGACAAGACAAATCATACGGCTTACAGTATAAACGTGTACAAATATAGTGCATGTCACGCAACATGGGGTGTACGAATTTATTTCCCTTTTAAAGGGTTTATGGTTAGAGTTTAGGAGTTTTGTTTTTTTTTTATAAAGTGTAAGAAATTGTTTTATTTTTTTTTTAAAAGGGTTTAGGGTTAGGGTTTAGGGTTATAACCCTAATTAGGGTTTTATTTTTTAGAAAGTGTAGGATTATTTCATTTTTTATTTTTAAGGGTTTAGGGTTAGGGTTATGGTTTGTTAGGGTTTAGGGTATTTTTGTTTTGAAAGTGTAGGATTATTTTATGTAGGGTTTTAGTTTTTTTTTAGAAAGTGTAAGTGTTTTTATTTTTTTTATTCTTTTAAAGGGTTTAGGGTTAGGGTTTGTTAGGGTTTAGGGTTAGGTTTTATTTGTTTCTTTAAAAGTGTAGGATTTTGTTTTTTTATTTTTAAGGGTTTAGTGTTAGGGTTTAAGGTTTAGGGTTAGGGTTTTTTTCCTAGAAAGTGTAGGAATTTTTTTTTTTCGGTTTAGGGTTAGGGTATTTTTTTAGAAAGTGTAGGTTATTTTTTTTTTTTAAGGTTTAGGGTTTAGGAGTTAGGGTTTAAGGTTTAGGGTTAGGGTTTTTTTCCTAGAAAGTGTAGGATTTTTTTTTAGGGTTTAGGGTTAGGGTATTTTTTTTAGAAAGTGTAGGTTATTTTTTTTTTAGGGTTTAGGGTTTAGGATTTAGGGTTTGTTAGGGTTTAGGGTTTAGGGTTTAGGGTTTAGAGTTTACGGTTAGGGTTTGTTAGGGTCTAGGGTCTAGGGTTAGGGTTTAGGGTTTTAGGTTTTTTTTTTTTAAGCGATTAGGGTTTAGGGTTGTAGGTAAAATTTTTTTTTTCAAGGGTTTAGGGTTTAGGATTTAGGGTTTTTTTTTTTTAAGCGATTAGGGTTTAGGGTTTAGGGTTTTAGGGTTTATGGTTTAGGGTTTAGGGTTTGTTAGGGTCTAGGGTTTAGGGTTTTAGGTTTTTTTTTTTTTTAGGGTTTAGGGTTTAGGGTTTGTTAGGGTCTAGGGTCTAGGGTTAGGGTTTAGGGTTTTAGGTTTTTATTTTTTAGGGGTTTAGGGTTTAGGGTTTTAGGTAAATTTTTTTTTTTTAAGGGTTTAGGGTTTACGATTTAGGGTTTTATTTTGGTTTAAAGCGATTAGGGTTTAGGGTTTAGGGTTTTAGGGTTTAGGGTTTGTTACGGTTTAGGGTTTAGGGTTAAGAGTTTTTTTTAAGAAAGTGTAGGAATCTTTTTTTGTAAGGATTTAGGATTAGGGTTTAGGGTTTTCGTTTTTTTTTTTCGAAAGTGTAGTAAGTTTTTATTTTTTTTAAAGGGTTTAGGGTTTTATTTTATTCTTTTTATAAGATTTTAGGGTTTGTTAGGGTTTAGGGTTTAGCAGTTTAGGTTTTTTTTAGAAAGTGTAGGATTTTTTTTTAGGGCTTAGGGTTTAGGGTTTAGGGTAAGGGTTTTTTTTTAGAACGTATAGGATTCAAAGTTTATTTAAGGGTTTATTATTGTGTTGGTTTTATGGTTATGATTTTAGGATATAAAGTTTATATATGCATATGAGAGAAATTTTAGTATTTTTTTTTTTGAGTTTTTTTATCTGAAGATACCAAATTCTTCTTATAAATCTGTAGTCTCTTCACATGAATAGTTAACGTTAAAAATGGAAGATAAAAAACAAATTCGTCGCAATTGATGATTTATGACGTTTGTTTTAAGGTTTTTTTTACGAATATGATTGTAAATGGTGGACAGTGGAATATTTGTTTTTTTGTTTTTTTTTTTCCCGAAAATACCACAATTTATATATATTAGTAGCACAATTTATTTTCCCCACAATTTATATATATTCATAGCACAATATGTTGATTATAATTTTGTATTTTAATTTTACTTTGCCATTATTGCTCACGATCATATTTTTATAAAATTAAAATGATAGCGGATATTTTTTCTTTTTGCCACTTCATAAAAATACCAAAATTCACAATAGCACATTAAATCCATAGTAGCACACTAAAATATATCTCAAATATCCTCACATCAAGAGTTTTTTTTAAAAAAAAATTAAATATAATCACCAATAAATTCCATATTTCCATATTCCATATTTTCCATATTTCCACCAACTAGACAATGATTCAGTAATAAAAAATCAGTAATAAAAAATCTACAAGTATATATTCCATATTTCCACAAACTAGACAATGAAAAAAATTAGACAAATATCACAAAAAAAATTAATAAAATATACAAACTTATAGCAAAAAATTCAAAACAAAAATAAAAATAACTCACAGTGATTTTTGTAGTGCAAGCTTGTACGTGTACCTGGAATTTTTGACAGAAAAAATAAAATAAAATAAAAAAATAAATAAAGCTGAAAATGTTAGAACAGATATGCACTGTAAACCGAGAGAGAGAGAGAGAGAGAGAGAGAGAGATTGAGAAGATGAGTGAGAGTGAGAGGAAGTGGAGGGAATACCTTGAACGGACGCGAGGGCTGTGGTGGGCGGGGGACAGTGGCGAGAGCTGAGAGAGAGAGAGAGCTAGAGAGAGAGAGAGAGAGAGAGAGAGAGAGCCGGTACCGGACAGTACTGGCCAGAACGGGAGGTGAGAGAGCTAGGGAGAGCGAGAGAGAGGGAGGGTCGCCGGCAGAGAGCACCGGAATGGGCTGTCGCCGGCCAGAGCTCGACGGAGAGAGAGAGAGAGAGAGAGAGAGAGAGAGAGAGAGAGAGAGAGAGAGAGAGAGAGAGAGAGAGAGATAGAGTCAGAGAGAGAGAGATTTACGTAAGAAATGGGTAGCTTCCTCTGGAAGCTACCCATTTCTTTTATATAAATTAAATATAAAATTTAAAATTTAAAATATATTTAAAAAAGTATATAATTTGAATAATATATAATTTAAATATAATATATAAAGCTAAATTATATCCTAAGATTGGCCAGGTGGCGCGCGGGAGAATTCCCGCGCAGTACCTAGCCAATCAATTGGACACGTGTACGTAGTACACGTGCCCAATTGGGGACGTGTATGTAAATACACGTCTCCAAATGTCATTTTTTTTTTTAATATATTATATATATATATATATATTTAATATATTATATATATTTTATATAAACCCATGCAACCCATAACGTGTATGCACTGCATGTACTGCATGTACACATTGCTAAACCCTAAGACCTAAAACTAAAACATAAACTATAAATTAAAATTAAATATAATCCCTAAATTTAAATCATGACACTAAGTATAAGTATATATACTATACTACCCTAACCCTAAGTATATGTACTATATATTATTTTGAATTTTAAAATGGCGGCGCGCGGGAGACGTGTAATTAAAATACACGTCCCCCATTGTAGAAATTGTATGTAATTAAAAAAAAATAATTATATATATATATATATATATATATATATATATATATATAATTTAACAACGTAAAAAATTGTTAGGGTTTAGGGTTTTAGTTTCTTAGGGTTTAGGGTTTAAGGTTAGGATTTTTGTTTTTAGTGTTACGAATTTTTTTTTTAGAAAGTCTAGGATATTTTTGTTTAAGGGTTTATGGTTTAGGGTTTAAGGTTAGGATTTTAGTTTTTAGTGTTAGGGTTTCTGTTTTTAGAAAGTGTAGGTTTTTTTTTTCTTAGGGTTTAGGGTTTAGGGTTCGTTATGGTTTAAGGTTAGGGTTTGGTTTTAGAAATTGTAGGATTTTTTTTATTTATTTTTTTTTTTTTAAGGATATAGGATTGGGGTTTAGGGTTTAGGGTTTTACTTTCTTAGGGTTTAAGGTTTAAGTTTATGATTTTTGTTTTTAGTGTTAGGAAAAAAATTTTAACAAAGTGTAGGATATTTTTGTTTAAGGGTTTAGGGTTTAAGGTTAAGAATTTTGTTTCAGTGTTAGGGTTTCTTAATTTAGAAAGTGTAGGGTAATTATTTTTTTAGGGTATAGGGTTTAAGGTTTAAGGTTCGGAATTTTGTTTTTAGTGTTAGAGTTTCTTTTTTTAGAAAGTGTAGGATATTTTTGTTTAAGGGTTTAGGGTTTAGGGTTTAGGGTTTAAGGTTAGGAATTTTGTTTTAGTGTTAGGGTTTCTTTTTTTAGAAAGTGTATGATATTTTGTTTTTTTAGGGTATAGGGTTTAAGGTTTAAGGTTAGGAATTTTGTTTTTAGTGTTAGGGTTTCTTTTTTTAGAAAGTGTACGATATTTTTGGGGTTTAGGGTTTAGGGTTTAAGGTTAGGACTTTTGTTTTTAGGGTTTAGGGTTAGGGTTTTTAGGGTTTGAAAGTGTAGGAATTTTTTATTTTTTAGGGTTTAGGATTTAAGGTTTGGGGTTTAGGGTAAGGGTTTTTTTTTAAGAACGTGTACGATTCAGAGTTTATTTAAGGGTTTATTATTGTGTTGGTTTTATGGTTATGATTTTAGGATATAAAGTTTTGGGATACAGTTTTTGTTTTGTTTTAAGAGTTGAATGTTCTTTATTTAAAAAACAAAAACAAATACGGGTTTAGGGTGTTTCTTCTTTTTATAAAAATGGTTTATTGTTCCGTGTTTAGGGTTAGGGTGTTAGGGGATATTTTTTAAAAAAATGGTTTAGGGTTAGGGTTAGGGTTTTTGTTTTGTTATAGGGTTTGGGCACGTGTACTGAGTACACGTGTCCAATCCGGGACGTGTATTTAAATACACGTCCCGAAATGTATTTGCATGCATAAAAAAAAAAAAAATATATATATATATATATATATATATATATATGTATGTATGTATTTATATAATTTAACCACATAAAAAAAAAAAAAATATAAACCCATGCAGCCTGAAATGTATATACCGTACATATAGCTAAATAAAAAATAAAAACTAAAACCTAACCATAAAATTAAACTCTAACCCTAAGTGCATAGACTATATATAGCTATAAACTACAATCCTAATTAATGGTACGTATTGTATATAGTCATAAACCCTAACCCTAATCCTCGTGATTTAATATATATATTTAAAAGTATACAATAATAACACATGAAAAATATATTGACATTATTATTCATAAAATGTAAAATCAATTAAATCATAACCCATAGCTTTAAGTGTATATATTATATATACCTATACAACATAAAACCCTAACCCTAAGTGTATATACTATATATAGCGATAAACCTTAACCCTAAGTATATACTATATATAGCTATAAACCCTAACCCTAAGTGTATATACTATATATAGCGATAAACCCTAACCCTAAGTATTTATACTATATATAGCTATAAATCATAAGTTTAAGTGTATATACTATATATATCGGTTTTATTTAATTTTGAACTGCTCATGATTTAATATATATATATATTTAAAAGTGTACAATAATGAAACGTGAAAAATATATTGACATTATTATTCATTAAACGTAAAATCAATTAAATTATAATTCATAGCCCTAAGTGTATATATTATATATACCTATAAACCCTAAAACCCAAACCGTAAGTGTATATACTATATATATCGATAAACCATAATCCTAAGTATATATACTATATATAGGTATAAACCCTAGCCCTAAGTGTATATACTATATATAGCTATAAACCCTAACCCTAAGGGTATGTACTATATATAGCCATAAACCCTAAATGTATATATGTACTATATGAGGGACTAAACTATAAGTATTTAATTCATTATGTAGCGCAGAATTCTAAAAATAATTGCATTTACTATATATAGCCATAAATAAAAAGGTTACTGTATATAATTTCTAAACCGTTTACATGCATGCATATCTATATATATAGTATTAATTATAGGTTTTTTAACTTTGTTATGTTTAAATTTTTTTTTTTTGTTTCTAAACGTAGATGGTGTACAAAACTGAACCCTAATTTGAACTATTTGGTTTAATTAGATATATAGCACCAAATTTGGTTAATTATGTATATAGTACAATATAGTATACTATATACATATAAATAAAGAACCTAAAAAGTATAAATTTCAAATATAAAATTTACATATAGCATATACTTTTCAAACTTAATTTTATGTGTATAAGTTATGTACACCGTATTTTCAAAGATTTGTATGATTAATAAGATAATGAGTTTAATTTTTTTTTTAATTTTAAAAAATTAATACAACACTGATTTTTTTTTTTAATGTTTATTTTGGCAAAAAATACCAATTTGCCACGTGTAAAAATACACGTGTGCAAGTGGACACGCGTATGAAATACACGTGTCCAATTGGACACGTGTCTTAATACACGTGTCCATTTGGACACGAGTATAAAATACTCGTGTCAAACTGGACACGTGTCTTATTACACGTGTCCAGTTCGACACGAGTATTTTATACTCGTGTCCAAATGGACACGTGTAATAAGACACGTGTCCAGTTTGACACGAGTATTTTATACTCGTGTCCACTTGCACACGCGTATAAAATACACGTGTCCAATTGGACACGTGTATTTCATACGCGTGTCCATTTTTTACGCTTGCACAATTTGACACGTGTCACTTGTGACACGTGTCAAATTTGACGCGTGTCTACAGTAACGGGTACTGTAGACACGTGTCAAACTGCAGCGATTTTTGTAGTGCAAATATAAAAAAGGGTACAAAGGGGATATTCCAATTGTTAGAGTTTATGCCCTAAATTTCAATATATTGTTGACATATAAGTTTATTATGAATAAAGTTGTTATTTACTGATCTATTTTTTAGTATAAGACATGTTATTTTATATGTCTAATATTGTTCTATGTATATTTTGTATGTGAAATGCCATTGGGATTACATTAATTGAATATGGTCTATGGTGTGAGTAAAGAATTATCACACTAGATCTTAGTCCATAATTCTTGTAGTGTCAAACTTTAGATAGTTCGCAGTCAATAATGGAATTGAGCATTCTATTTGTGAAGACTGTTACACATCGAATCTTTGTGATTTACCTTGAGCAGGCGAAGTTAAAGGGTTTCAGGTTGATGTGTAGGTGTTATGCACTGAACGTACCTTGTGAGTTGTTTTTCCATGAAAATACAGTCAGAGGAAAAACTTATACTCCTAATATTGCTTATGATATTGATTCTAAATCCTAATAAGATTGTATACTCAGATGTGAAGTGTAGATCACTTTGATACATTTATGGGTGCAATCAAATTGATTTTCAACATATTCGGTGCATTAAGTGATCGCAATTAACATTATGAGAAAGCTTTTTTCTATAAGAAATTCAAGTCCTTTATTAAAAGCATAAGAAATTTTTCCTTTGGATTGATTTTATGGATTGGAATATTCTAAGTCTCTGGCCGGAGCATTTTGGTATGAGATACTGAAATACAAAGTACATGTGATCGTAAGTCTTTCAAGATTATGAAAATAATATATAAAATCAGGGATTCAAGGAAAAGGAGGTAGATAATTAAATGGCAGTTTCTTGGCTTTAATTCTACTACGGAAGATTTTATAGAGGAATCAAAAGGCTAAATTTTGTAAATTTAAAGGATTAATTGTTTTAATAAAAAATATAAACCAAAGTGCAATTACAATTATTTAGTTGAATCAATTATAATTAAATAGTGACTGTAAGAGTCTGAACTATTTTGGCTAACTAGTTTTTATTTTTCCTTTAGGTCCCTCACCAAGTTGATTTAATTTAACCAAATCGGGATTTTTATTTATTGAGCTAATTGTTTTTAGGGAAAAATATAAAAAAGCCCCTTGAACTAACAACTGATTTTAGAATAGCCTCCTGAATTTTCAAGTGTACTAATGTGACCCATCAAACTACCAAAGTGTGTCAAAAATATCACTTTTATTAAATATTCCTATAATACACATATTCTCTTAAAAACTTTTTAAAAAAAAAACTAAACTAAACTGAACTATTTTTAAAAAAAAAATAAAAAGGATAAATGTAAAATCAATCCATATGATTAAGGGTGGGCAAAAACCCGCCCACCCGCCTCCCCTGCCCCGCTCTGCCCCTAATACGACGGCTTTAAAGTGTTTTTAAGCGAAAGTGGGTACGGGTTGGATTTTGTCCAACCCGTGTAGGGCAGGGCGGGTTGTGGGTTGGAGTTTTAAAAAACCCCAGGGACCCGTCCCACCCCGCAAGAAAAAAAATAAAAAAAATAACCCTAATAAGTGATAACCCTAAAGCCGCACCTTCATCTTTTCATTTTTTCTAGATTCTTCATGTTAACCCAGCAGCGTCGCACGCCTCTTTCGTCTTCTAGCCTCTTCTCTTCATTTTCCTCTCATAGTCAGCCATTCTCCTCGTCTACATCTCTTCCCTGCTAGTCGTCTTCCTTGTCTGTCTCCTCTCTGGTTAGACTGGTTTGCTTCTTTCAACTTCTTTCCCTTTCACTCATTTCTTTTGTGATTTCTTTCAACTGGTTTGTGATTTCTTTGTAGATGAAGAAGAAGGGGACTTCTGATTTGCGAGTTGTTAGATTCTATTATTGTCCTTGATATATGTTATCTGATTTCTTTGTTCTGATTTGCGAGTTGTTCTGAATTCTTTGTTCTCTACAAACATATTTCTCTGTGATGGATTGGGTTCTCTGTCATTTGATGATTTGAAGAAGAAACCCCACTCTTCCCCACAAACCTGCACCCCCCGCCCCGCACGTACCCACACCACACGGTTTTCCCTTAAAATAAGCATTTCACAGGTTGAAATTACACAACCCGCAAGATTGCGGGGCGAGGCAAAAAAGGACAAAAAACCACCCTGCCCCGCCCCAGCTCGTGCCCACCCTTTCATATGCTTAGCCTACATTACAAATTGTTCATTGCGGTATAGAAAATAAATCAAATGTCTTTAACGTAGGCAAAAAATAACAAACGCACCCTTAGTCATTGCAGTCAAAAAATAACAAACGCAATTCCAAACGCACCCTTAGTCATTGCATTCAAATTCCATCAAAATACCTGACGGATTTTGTTAGTGTTAACGTCAATACCAATAAAATAATGACGTGTCACTTTTACTAAAAAAAAAATATCAATATATTAAAAATATATATTTATAAAACTAAATCACTCCCTGCAATCAAATTTCCATCATAATAATTGACAGATTCTGTTAGTGTATCACGTCAAAATCAAAAAAAAAATGATGATAGGTGTCACTATTAATAAAATTCTTGAGTTAACTTTCGAAAATAAGATTAAATTATTAAGAGCAAGTTGAAAGCACACTCTCTTAGTTATCATCAGTTATTGATGAGAAGATCTGAAGATTCATCACACATTCTTCGTCGATAAGCAAGGAGCTTAATCTTTCCCATATAGGCAAGGAGTGACCGTTTATTTTTAAATACGTTTAAGTGAGTGTTTTTAATTTGCAGTTTATTTTTAAAATAGAATTATTCTTCACCTATTCTTCATAAAGTTCGTTCCTGAATTTGAAAATTTTATTTTCTGCTGCGCAATCTTGTTTTTACAAACTAATTCCTAACACCAATTATGTTTACTAAGCATCATCCAATATTTGTTGATAATTTTGTAGTCTTAAAGTCAAAGTAAACTGTCATCCATTTTAAAGAGAGAGAAAACTCTGTGTGATTTTGAAAGTCTATATCACTTGGTGATTTACACTGCAGCATGCACCTCAAATTCCTCAATATATACAAGAGTTACTTGTGACTTTTACATGGTCATTCCACAGATTGTGGAATCGTGAATAACAAGAATGGTTGTCTTTCCTTGTGTGATGTATTGACTTAATTTCCTTGCAGACGTCCATGCCTTTCCTGGTTGTAGTAATTCTCGCATCTTGCCTTCTCTTCATGGTCGCACTTTAGGCAATCTCCTCTTGCTTGATATTTCCTGGTTGAGCTCTCCTCATGATCCGGCACCTTGGTTTCTTGGAGTAATGTTTTTTTGCATAACTTTTGTATAATTTTTATACAACTTTAACAACTTTTTTTTATATAATCAATTATTGAATTTGTTTTCCTACATGTGGGCCCTAATTAAATATTCAATGGTTGGTCTTAAAAAAAGTTGTTAGACTTGTATAAAAATTGTACGGTAAACATTACTCGGTCTCTTGAGTGACAGTTGTCGTCTTGTGATTTTGGGAAGATGGTGTCGTGATATCTAGAGGAGACTGAATATCTTCAGTTGCCTTAATACATTTGGTAGTTAGTGGGTTTATTAAAGTGTCGTCGTTTTCAGTTTTAACATATAAAACATTCCCAACACTTTTAACCAGTGATCCATGCAGTTGGAAAAGTGTGATTTTAATTCAAATCAAAGAAAATATATCATTTGTGAGTGTGTTTTAAAAAAAAATTACAATTTAAAAACGTAGAAAAAACTTTGTTTTCAAATCATATGTCAGGTGGTGCGTTTCTAAAAACGTATGATTTTAAAAGTTAAACTGTAATTTTAAAGGTCAAACTGTAATTTTACTAAACACTGAACTGTGTTTTCTAATCGTACATTTTAAAGTCGTTATGTTTTAATCGCACATTTTGAAACCGCAACTCTAAAGGTACCCTTCCATTTCTCAATATATGACCTTATTACAATGTTGGCATTTTGTCCCAAACATCCTTCTTCAAAAAAATTAGACGTGCAATCCCTGAAAATCAACATAATTTTTGAAATAAAACTATGGTTAAATACTTTTGACCCCCTTTGGTTGAAGGACTTTATTTTTGCCCCATGTGCTTTATTTTGTATTAAAGATAATGTCTCGTTTATGGCTAAACATGGATATATATGGTACCTCCAAGCAACTTTCGTTCAAAAATTTATGGAAGTCCATATCAACATACTAAAGAACCTGACACGTGTCTTATGCCTCATTAAAAATAAAATTAAAAATTAAAAAACTAGAACTTTTGAAAATAAAATAAAATAAAGAGCCACCTTCGTTTGGCCTTAAGATGGTTCCAACTATCCCAAGGGCCAAACCCTAAGACAATTTTTTTTTTTTTTTTTTTTTTTTCTTTTGGTCTTGTGGGGGGTGGCCGAACCACTTCTAATGGCCACGGGGGTAGTTCAGCCACCCCTAGACTAGCTGTAGGGGGTGATTGAAACCATTCCCAGGCCAAGCGGGAGTAGCTCAGCCACCCGCATTTTGCCCAAAGGGGTGGCTCGAACCACCCCTATTTTTTTTTTTTTTTCAAAAAGTTTTTCTTATTTTTAGTTTTAAAAATTTTAATTTTTAATTAGGCATAGGGACACGTATCAGTTTTTTAAGGCTAGTAACGTAGACTTCCGTCAAGTTTTTGAACAGAAGTACTATCGCCGTCTTAGCTTTAGCAATAAATAAAGTACCATTTATAATACAAAATGAAGCACAAAGAATAAAAAATAAAAACGGTAACTCGCGGGGCAAAAAAATATTTAACACATTAAAATAACACTACTCTTGTTTGCTTGCTCAGACAGACCTGATCCAGCAAAAAAAATAAATAAATAATTGATGAACGTCATCTAGAAGAAACTGCCGTATATAATTTGAATGAAATATTAATTTAAATTTGATTTGATGTTTAGTACCTAAAATAATGGATGAATTATGTAATGACAAGGATGTGTTACACCCAATTCATTTCATTAGTGTTTTTTCATGATTAGAATATGGAGTTACGTACGTTTTGTGTATTGGCCCTTTGCCTCGGCACCTGGTGTCAGGCACGAACAAATGCCGAAATAATACTACGTACTTTAAAGGTTTATGTGATTGACCTCCTATCAAATTATTCTTTAGGGTTTTTTATTTTTATTTTTTTTAATAGATGTACTCTTTAGGCTTTGAAAGCCATCAAATCCCTTCTTAAGATATGTAGAGTTATTATAAATCAGTCTCCATTAGGTTTATTTAACTGTAAGGAAAAAAAAATTAGATTCATCGCCACATTCTATCCAGTCAAATTTTGACATGTGTGCATATGTTTGAAGCTGAACCACGGCATTTTTAAAAAATATTATGAATAACTCCTTGAGCAATCCTACTATTTCAATTTACTTTCTAAATTTTGAAGTCCAACTTCTAACTCCTTTAAGCATTTCGCGTTTTTAACCTTACTATTTTTGTCCAAATCTAACCTTTGAGGTGGCCGAAGCGCCTTTAGTGGCCTTTAGGATAACTCAATCACCTTCAGACTCCAAAAGAGTGGTTTGCCCACCTCCGAAGGCTTGGTTGAAGACAGTCAAACCACCACCACTCTCAAAAGAGGATGGCCAAATACCTCCCAAAAGGCTAATTTTAGAAAGTGAAGAATGTTTGTGCACCCCATATATAGTCTTTGAAAACCACACCCTTCAAATTATGAAGTGATTTGACCATGACCAACCAAGTCTTTTAGAGTGACCTAACAAACCCCAAAAGGCCACAAGGAGCGGTCTAACCCACCTAAAGATAGTAGTCGAATCACCCAAAAAGGCTATTAAGGATGGTTCAATCACCCTCCAAAAACCTAGATGGAGATAACCAAACCACCCTCTATAGCCTTTGAGGCTGGCTCATCACCCCGGACTACCTCTATCTCTTTTTTTTCTTTTTTCTTTTTTCTTTTTTTTTTTTTTTTTTTTTTTTGTAGAATGTTGTAAATGATTTAGTGGTGATAGACTTAAAAATATATACATATCAAAACATGATTGAATATGACGTGACTAACAGCCTACATGGCATTGCCTGCGATTGAAAAATCTAAATGAGTGATTTAATAAGGGTGCATACCTTAAATAGTGATTTGATGCATTTAAAACATGAGCCATTTGATAAAAGGTCATGCCACAAGGACCTCTATAATATTTTTTCCTAACAAAGAAAATAATAGGCACTATGGAACTATAAGGATTTGAGGTGAAATGTAGGGTTGAAATTTTCCACTGAATTACACATTCATTTTAGGCATTTGAACTAATAACACAAACGGTACATTTGATGATGCAGATGAACAATAACATGTAAATAAAAATAGACAGGTAAAACTCCCATTAAGCTTCTCGTATCAATCCCCTATTGAAGAATCAACCAAATGATTGCTATGTACTTGCACCATACCAAAATACAAGCATATTAATTGTGATCAGCTAAGAATAACACAGCATAAAAAAAGGCTATTCCATTACTTAGTTGACCTTGGCATTGTAGGATACTATATCTTTCCGAAGCCAGAAGTTAGCGAGAAGAGAATCCAGAATAATCTACAGCAAATATTTATATATATGTCAGTAATAACAAAGATAAATACAAAATATAGATGAACAAATAGATGAAGAACCAGCAAACCAGATTCACCAAACGCACCACCGAGCTGCTCCACAACAGCCACCATCACAGGCAGAGTTTTCTACAACACCATGCATATATGGCAACACATCAAGCAGCCTCAACAATTATTTTTACTATTTTTTAATGTTTCTTAAATGAGGAAACCTAGGTCCATGTTTGTTTGTGTTGGGTGAAGGACAATAACAAAATCACAGCGAAAATTATCTATCTCTCTTTGTGCAAATTAAATAGTTAATCTAGATAGCACCCAAAATATCAACTCAACCAAAAATAATGCAGAAAAATAAATTCAGCAACCACTACAAGCAAGACACCAAAATTTGCACGTGAAAAATCCTTCGGTGTGAAGGAACAAATCACATGACCTAGTCCAGTTAAAAACTTTCATTGCGTAGCCCTCGTCTTCAAGATTAACATATTAAAATTTCATCAAGATCAAACTATAGATAATCCACCCATCTCTGACAAAAATGACTATGTGAAAAACACTATTTTTCTCCTCTCCCTCGCTGTTTGCTCGAGCCCCTTTCAAAACTGACTGCTTCCCTCTCTGTCTAAGGCTTCAAAAATTGCAAGCCTTTTTTTTTTTTTTCATTTTATTTTTCTTCTTCATTTGGCGCAGTGACGTGACTTGCCCGATGCCAACAGAAACAGGGGTAACAGCCCCTTTTTCGTTGGGCTGGGTTGGTCCCCCACGTAGGAGGGACCAGCCAGCAGTTTGCTTGCCAAAGAAATCAATAACCACCTGGCTGGCAACAAGTACAAGAGCACCGGCATTTTCTTTTTCTGGAAAAAATAGATTTGCTACCGTCAGTGACAGCTAAGAGGCTATGTATAACAAGAGCATTAAAGGTTTGTTTGGCAAATATGTGTATAAAATATAATAGTAAGTTGTTAATTTTAAAATTAATAAAAAATAATGATGAGATATAAAATAAAAAAAAAATTGTATAAAAAAGTAAAAAAATTTTGAATGGTAGTGATTTTTTTTTTATTTGAATAGTAATAAAAAATTATTGATGTAATATAAAAAATAAAAAAAAATTGAAATATTTTGATGTTGATTGATATTAAAAAATATGAAAAAGTGAAAATAAAAATAAAAATACATGAACATTAACTGCATTACTGTGTACCGTTTCATCACTTGACAAACAAGGCCTAAATGCCAACAAGATAACATGCAGAAGTCTGCAGTTAAAAAAAACAAATTCCACTTGTTAGTTTATGTTATTATATTAAAACCCAAAAAGTTTGCAGTAACTGAAAATTAAGAGAGAGTGATTCATATCTTAACTCATAACAAGTTAGGAGGATACATATATACACATATTTATGCATATATAATTAAGCAGAGTCAACTGAAACTTTTGATTTCTCTATAAGGGATGGCTAACATCAACAAAAACGCTCAATAGCAACATAGGAAGCTTAATAGAAAATTATCAGAAAAAAAAAATAAATAAATAATGAAACTTCACCATGTCAAAATTTCCAAGTATTATATATTTTGAACATTATCTAAATAGCACCGACAGAGAACTAGATTGAAGCCTATATTGGCGAACTCTTCCCCAATAAGCATGCAATGAGAAAGTATGGGTAGGCATAGTATCACCTACACACCCTATAGGCTGGTCAATGATGATAGCTACATTATTGCTGCCCTAAAATTAAAAAAGCCAAAACGTCAACTGCATAGGCTAGTAGCCAACGATTAGATGACAGGTTAATTTACATTTCATGCGAAGTTGATAACCTACAAACTGCTGTCAAGTAGGAAAACGAATTTTCAAATAATATCATTAATAAAGTAATAGATAAATGACACTCAAATAGTACAAGAAAAATATGAGTGAAAAAATACACCCCCATTCCAATAACTATGAGAAAAACCGTACGTAGGCTTAACCATCAATAGCAGTGACCTCGACCGACTCACTTGTATCCATGGTACCTGAATAACCATTAATGTTCAAACCAAATCACTACCAAACCCAAAAGACATGCATGTGTCCCATCCCAAACAAGTAAAATCTAGATTCCTACAGGAACCATTTTTGACAATTAGACAAATTTCCCAAGACATCTTGAAAAAATAGTTACGCAAAGGACTTGTATACCACCAGTGTCCATGAGTCATGAAAATTATAAGTAATTAGAAATCATTACTGCACACTTTATGAATTAGGAAAAGAGACATGGATATTGCTTATAAGTTATCAATCATAACAATTCTATATAATATGAGCAACAAAAGAGAAGAACGGGCAAGAAATAGACAATACTCCGGACAACTACTATGTTTAGAAAATTGAATACAAAAAGACCAGTAGATGCAATACTTCCATCACAACATTATTCAATTTTATAAAACATAATAATTTACTGGAAAAATACAAAGGCAGAAAAGCAAAAAGAAGAACCATCATCCACAGCTGAATATTAAAAATTAATTAATTGACAAAACAAAAAGTAAACTGAATTTTTAAATCAAGCATTGGTGTTTTGCAATGCATTTAGAGATCTTTGTGGGATCAGAAAGGGAATATGGTTAGGATTTCATAAGGACCATAAGATATATGCCAAGGAAAAAGCCTATAAACCTCAGCACAAAATGGCTGTATATCCGAACAAAAGCCGTGCACACTCAACCCAACATGTAAATTCCAGTAACAATTATTATTGTGAATGCAGCAACTAAAGTATTTATAATCATGAGATCACAACAAAATGAAGAATAAAAAAGAAAACTAAGCAAGGTATAACACTTACTAGACTAAGAAAGAGTGCACTGAACTTCGAAAAGAGTTTGCGGTTTTGATCAACAAAGTCTGCCAGCCCTGCAACTCGCATTTAATGAGGACTACAGCAATTAGAAAGGTATTTAAGATCATCAGCATCTTCTAATATAACTTAGGTATACTAAAAACATATCAAGATAGAAAAGTTGGAGGCAGGAAAGAATAATATTTTTCATAGAGGCATTTGGTAGAAGAAATGGAAACGTAGAAGGAAAGAGAGCTACTTATTTTAGCGATCAGAAGAACAAATATGTAAAATCATTTGCCATCCCTTTCCCATTCTCCACTCCCTGTCCCTCCCATTTTGGAGAGGATATGGGATACAGCTCCTCCCCCTCTTAAATTTTTCCCTTTCCTGCCATTCCAAACAGCCTTCCAACCACCACAAACGTTCCTTGCTCTATTCTCCATTCTCTCCTATTCCTCTCCTGCCAAATTGACCTTAATAGAAATTCACTTAATAGTGTAAATACATTCTCACTGATCATCTTCTATTATAATATCTGTATAAGACAGTCCGCATGCACAATTTCACCGATCACAAAAAGGGCCATCAAAATTCTGAAATAGAAAAATAAGATAAACACTCACCTTTAAAAGATTCTCGAAAGACCTGTTGAGCAAAACAGGTGAATTACTATTTTTTTTTTGAAAGGAACAGGTGAATTACTATTGGAAACAAGTCAAACACAACAATGAAGGCAAAAGCTAGACAATGATGCATGTGACAGTACTTATCCAAAAAACCAGATTCACGTGCAAGAATCGAAGTTTGACACCAATTTTTATACCACTAAAATTAAGACTTCCAAAGAAAGGGAAGCATGGTGCACGACTAATGAATGCATAAAGGAAAAAAGGAAGGCTGTGAAACTACTGCATTTGAATGCTTAGTTGAAGTACATCCAAAAAGAAGCCCAATGCTCGATGTCAGAAGTACATCCAAAAAGCATCCATCTTGTCATGTCTTCTTGAATTTACCTTTAAGAATAAACCGAATCTTAACCCCCCATTTGTTTTATAAGCTTCTCCTTTGTGATTATTGCCATGTCTCAAACCATTTTTATTCTTCCAAATATTATAAATCGTAGAACCAAAAACCAACCTACAAAAATAGGCCTTCATAGTTTTGCCCCTCCACTGCTGCAGCCAAATAAAACCACATCATCCCAACATATAGGCGGATTAAGCACACTACAAAGCTTCAT
This sequence comes from Alnus glutinosa, assembly GCF_958979055.1. Lineage (NCBI taxonomy): Eukaryota > Viridiplantae > Streptophyta > Magnoliopsida > Fagales > Betulaceae > Alnus > Alnus glutinosa. Next base: position 10,084,461 of record NC_084895.1, read on the forward strand.
AACATGTTTCCATAATCTGCTACTAAAGCCACGTGAAAAAAATTAATAATCTCGGTCTTCAATCCCATATTGACAAAAAAAAAAAACACATTTCACATTTCTTTGAAAACCCCAATGTAAAAGCTTTCTACGAGTAGACAAGACATCCCTAGTTGACAGCCAAGTCACAAAAGCTTGTTCAAGGACAGGAAAAATGACATGTTCCAGTGGACCCGGTAATTTTTGAAGACGTATGGACATGTTTGTTTCTTTGAACACACTGACTTTCCACCATTATTAATTTTTTCGCTAGATTAATCACCTAATTAACCTGCATCTTCTTACATAAATGTCCCTACAGAAGCTCTGCATAGCTGTCTGAAGGAATGAATGTATCTGCTTGAAGGATGAAATCTTCTGATTGTTAATTAAGCTGTCCAATTATTTGTTGTTGGTCAAATAATTGGACACCTCTATTCTGGCTTATCCTGTAACTTTAATTTTCGAGTTAATTCATCGCACTTTTCATTTTTGCCGGTTACTGTAGGAGATTTCCCTCTCTGGAGACAGGTACCAAAATTGCCTTCGGCAAATTCGCAGTCGTGCCAGTGATGTTGAGGCCGAGGAAAATGGTGTCAAAATTGCAGAGAAGGATTGGGAAAAGTCGAATTTACATATTGCTTCATTCAACAATTTCCCTACTGCTGCCGGGTTGGCCTCTTCAGCGGCTGGGTTTGCTCGTCTTGGTATACAATCTATTTGCCCCATTTTTTTTTTGGAACGCGTTCATACATGAAATTGCAAGTCGTTTGTTATTTATTAATTCTTTCAGCCCGACTGATAGCAATTATACATGCTATGTCGCTTCCTCAAAATTGACTCATCATTACTTCATTAGTTAATAACCATTTCATTAATCCGAGAATTGCGCCCATTATTTTTTAAACTCTTAGTCTCCACGATCAACTGCTGAACTGTTACTAAGATTGATAGAATTGCATATCGTCCTTTAAAAAAAAGAAAAAATCATCTAGTATTTTTGGGAGAGAGAGCATTAGGATGATAGAGAAATGGGAATGTTGGTGGCAGATGAAACTTTCATCTTTGTTCCACACTTCTACGCCTTCCTCCGTCTCTGTACTCTCTGTCTTCATCCTTTCAACCACACTCGCCGTCCCTGCCTCACATGTATTTCATTTCCTTTTTATCTTTTCTCCATTGATTAATGCTATTAATTGCTGTATACTTTTTCCAATCTTATTTTTATTTCATTGGGTTGACATGGCTTGTACAACACTTGTTCAAGTCAATGGTTGATGCGCACAGTCGTGTTAACTCAGTACGAGAGTGTAGTACTTGCATCCGACTAACATTTATTAGTCTAATTTGATATGACTTTTTTTTTTTTTTTATTTTTTTTTGTCACTCTTATATTTTTTTTTAAAATTGATATGACTTTTACAATTATCATTTGATCAAAATCTAACGATGATTTATCATAAATTAAATAGTAATTTTAAAAGCCACATCATTTTTAGAGAGACACAAGAGCGACATAAGTATGACGTATTTGGTCAAGTAAATTCTATAAATGATCTCTCATAATCACCTGTTCAAATTCTCTCAAATTCAAATAAATAATTTGAGAGAATTCTAATCTCAAATTTTCTTTCTTTAAAGACATCGCCTTATGTCGATTTCACTTTCAATTAGGGCTTCTGGTTTGGTTAGGAAATTTCAGGCAGAGATATAATGAATGTTCAATTTGATTTTTGGTTACTTATAAAAATAAAAAATAAAAAAATAATTGATTTTTGATGATTTATTTCAGATGAGACAACAAATGTGATGGTTACATCTTTGATGGAGTGACTGCAACAACACAATCAATATTCTGACCAGATTTCCACGTGTGCCACCATTGATTGGACATGAAGACTGCTCCAATTTAAATATATAGACTCCAAATTAACTTGCTTCCCAGCCTTGATTGCATTATATACTTTTCATTTGATCCCATAATCCTAAAGAATATTAATCAGGCCATGTTGTTCCTTGAGTGATGATGTCATGATTTAAGACTTTGTATCATCCAACCACTTGGTTGGAGCTGTTCCTTTATTTGTCGCCATCTATGATTTATGTCACTATATATCAAAAGTATTGTAACCCATATGGTGAAAAAACACTTAAATCAAGCCACCTGGGGTTGGATTGAGGCGTCTCATCCTGTTAAGGTCAGTAATCACATTGGTTATTTTGATTTTACTTTTGTAAAAATTGTAAAATTTTGTAAAATATGTAGTACCTTATGCCTAGCTGTAACAACTCAAGAAAAACGTTAAACACATCTGCGTAATAACCCTAAAATAACTAGTTAATTTGGAATTTAGCTTTCTTAGAGTTGCTTTTAAAGTCTAGTTTCACTTTGTAAGTAATGTGGGAACTTAACATTTATAAGTGTATTTATAAACCACGTACCAAATAACAATAATTTTATATGGATGATATAAAATTAGATTATTAAAAATATGTTATATAAGAATACCTATACATTAGATTATGTTGCAATATAATATTTTTAAGGTTTATAATATTTTGACTTAATACTTATATTCGTTAAAAAATTAAAATTATAATATGACACCAGAATTAAAATTCCATAATTAAAATTTTAAATTTGAATATTTATAAACGATATAAATTTCCTATTTTTTAATATGATTCATGAGTATATTTATAAATCATATGCTCAAATGTGAATTATTCATCTTCTTAATATAAGACTATGGGTTACAATAACCCTTTGGGCACAAGAATCTTGTTTCTTTCTGACTCGGTGTTTTCAATCTCGTTGTTGACTATTTTGAATATGTGATTAAGTCGGACAATTGACAGGTGGCATATACTTTTGATGCGGGGCCAAATGCTGTACTGATTGCGCGTAATAGAAAGGCCGCTACCCTTTTGCTTCAGAGGCTGCTCTTCTACTTCCCTCCAATGCATCTTCGGGTTTGGATAGGTAATTAGTACTGCCATGTAACATTGTGCTATGCTTGGTGAAATATCAATGAATTGTCCAAGTGCAAACTTGTAGAGATTTTTATTTTGCCCTTGTGTTTCTTTTGCTTATTCACGTACAGTTACATCCTTGGTGATAAGACAATTCTAAAAGATGCTGGGCTTGAGGGGATGAGGGATGTGGAAGATTTGCCACCACCTCCAGAAATCAAGGATAGCATTCCTTCCCAGAAATACAAGGGGGATGTTAGTTATTTCATCTGCACGAGACCTGGCAGAGGCCCCGTTTTGCTTTCTGATAAGAGTCAGGCTCTTCTCAACCCCAAAACCGGGCTGCCTAAGTAAATTTGGATTAATTGTTATCTTGGGCTAATCTTCCTTGTCTCTATGAGCCTGGAGTATTTCAATCAGATATTTTTTACATTGTGCCTGTGCTCATAGTAAAATGACTATCTGAACGAATTTGCTGCTTGTGTTGCTATGTCATGTAATTGTAATTTTTTTTTTTCCTGGATAATTTAATAGGGTTTATGCGCTCTCATAGTCTTATGAGAGGGTTAAAAATAAGTTTGTATTGTCTTTTGACAATTTCAGCTGTAACTTGGAAGGCTTGTAAGTTGTAACTATTTGGGTCTATGCCCGTTAACTGTTTGAATAAGAGTTATCATTTTCTTTTGGTCCAGAAATAGAAAATATTCGTAAATAATTAGGGGTGTAAATGAGCAGATCTGAGCGGGTATTGGCTGTTTGGGATCGGCTTGTTTATGTTGGGTTGAAGCTCGAGCTCGACACGAGCCTAAGTTTGGTGTGCGAGCTTGGCTCCCTATGGATAAACTACTGCTCGAGCTCGAACTCGCCGATCCCGAGCTCGAGTACTCAGCTTGAGCTCGGCCCCGAGTGAAAATTTTAAACAAATACAAACACAAAATAAGCAACGAGTAGATCAAACCAAAACTCTAGAGCCATCCAATAAATCCCATACACAAAATTCAGAAAAGCAAAGGACAGGAAAATAGAACGCAAACCTGATGGAACGGAGCTGAAGAATGCGTAGGAGAAGGCTCTTGCGGCCGCTCCGTCTTTTCCAAGTAATATGGATGTATTTCATGAGAAGATTGACGCAACACGTAAGCCGATGAGCCGTCTCATATAGAGCTTGTAACAAGTTTCTGTGCTTGGGAGAAGAAACGAAAATTTGGGAAGGGAAAGGATTCAGCTACTGCATTCTTGGGCTAATCTTCCTTGTCTCTAAGAACCACCCCATAGGGGGTGGTTCGGCCACCCCACAGTTGAAAAAAAAAAAAAAAAAAAAAAAAAAAAAAAAAAAAAATTGAAGGGTTTTGGCCCTAGGGGGTGGTTCGGGGGTGGCCGAACCACCCCCTAGGGCCACGGGGGTGGTTTGGCCTCCCCCAGTCCGGCCGGTCTGGGGGTGGCTCAGCCACCCCTCTTTTTTTTTTCTTTTTTCTTTTTTTTTCTTTTTTCATTTTTTTTAATTTTAATCATTTTTTTAATTTTTTAATTTTTTTTTGTGCCACGTGTCAACCTCAGCGGTTGACACGTGGCGAGAAGATGAAATTTGGACGAGAAATCTGACAATGATTTTTTCTTCCAAATTCAGGTACTACCTGTGATACGAAATGAAACTGAGGTACTAAATTTAAAAACACGTAAAACTCAGGTACCCCTGGGGTATTTAACCCTATTTTTTTATAAAAATTAAAAAAATTTAAAAAAAAACATTCTTTTTTAATAAAAAATATTGCGATCGACCGACGATGCACACCTGCAGCTCAGCAAACTCGTCTCCGCCTCTTCGAACGCAGACATGACTAATTTTCTATCCTTCGATGTCTATGATATTGATCTTTCGAAGATAATGAATGATTCCAATTTGAAATTTGTTTTGTTACAAACGACGAGCAAGTTTATCATTGTTATGGAAGACCTCGATCGGTTTCTAACGGAGAAATGGACGATGATATGAGGGGTGTCAAGAAGATCGGGTTGCGGTTGGAAAATAACGCCACCCCAAACACCCATTTTTTTTTAAAAAATAAAATATAAAAATATAAAATAAAAATAAGAAATAAAATTTTAGTTTATTTATTTTTTGAATTTTTTTTTATTTTTTAATTGAAAAATGACACATAACAGGAGTATTATGGGGATATTTTACCAAAAGTGACATTTTTCAAAGGTTTTGATAATTTGGGGGGCTAGAGTGCAAGCCTTAATAGTTTGGAAGGTCATCTAAAAAAATAGTGGTAGTTTAAGGGGCTAAATTATTTTTTTCCCTTTTCATAATTTGATGTTATTTTTGCTTCATCAAAAGGATTGATGATAAGGAAAAGTAGTGTGGAGCCATTCTGGGCTCTACAAGACTACCACTACCAAAAAAAAAAAAAAAAAAGAAAAGAAAAGAAAGGGAGCAATTAGTGACGTATGAATAGTAAATCACTTTTTCCCACGTCACTAATTAGTGCTGTGTCACTATTTGACACGTCACTAAAACATTTAGTGACGTGTGAAATTTTACACGTCACTATATTTTTTGTGAATATAATTTTTCTAAAAAATATATTAAATTTTAAATTATTAGTGAAGTGTTGGTTTGACACGTCACTAAATGTTAAATCGACACATTATTATTTAGTGATATGTTAAATTTACACATCACTATTTAGGGCATGACGTGTCAATTTAACACGTCACTAATGTAGTGACGTGTAATTTTCCCACATCACTAACTAGTGACGTTTTATTTTCGCAAGTCACTAAATTATTGACGTCCTAATTTTATATATATACATTTCAGTTTGATTTTTGACAAAATTTAACACATTACTATTTTAGATAGGGTTAGGGTTATACATATAAATAGGGGTTAAATACAAAACAAGCCTCTCAAACAACCACCCGTTCTATAAATGGCCCTTCGAACTATCAATGCTTGTAGTTCGACCCTCCAAACTATCAATTGCTTACTTTTTGGCCCCATCCGTCACTTTGTGCTGTGTAAGTAGATGGAAACCAAGTCATGTGCCGTGTACGTGACTCTTTTAACCCAAAAGCCCGAAAATATCCCTCTCCTTTCGCTTTGAAATTTCGCCCGTTGTTTTGAGTTTAAAGCTGAATTTTTTTTTTTTTTTTTTTTTTTCAATCTCCAAGACTCCAACGCAGGTCGCACGATCGGATCTCCATACAAACCGGCGACTCCGATCACGGCAGCAGCTCGGCGCTCCACACAGCTCGACATCGCCTTCCCACAGGAGCTGGGAATTTCACACCGATTAGTTCTCGTTTCATTGTTTTTTGTTCCACTGTCACTCTCTTTCTCTAGTGCAGTGGAAGCCTTTGTTTGATTCCAAAACAATTCGTTTTGGTTCGGTTCAATTTTTCCTTCTTCTTGCACTATGAGCTGCTTCGTCTTCCTTTCTCTCCTTGCTGCTCTCAGTATAAAGCCTACTATTTGATTAATTTATGTGAATCGGTCTTTGACTCATCATGTCGGTCTTGTCTCCTCATTAGCTTCGATTTTGAGACGAGGATTTTACTATGAGATTTAGTTGTCTCAGTATAAAGCCTACTGGTTGATTGTTGAAGATTTAAGTGGTGGTGCGGAGAAGAGGCTAGAAGAAGGAAGTGAAGGAAGAAGCAGGAAAGCACTAGAACAACTAGAGTAAACTGATAGTGCGCACGTGGATTGATGAGTGTTTAGTGCACGTGTATTTGAGTTAGGCTTAGACGTGTAAGTACACGTGTTGTTCTGTTAGCTGTAATTCTGGTATGCAGTTAGTAGTTAGTTGCGTTAGAGACAAAGTGGAAGCCATGGCTTACAGAGAGAGAGAGAGGCGGTATACAGATCGAAATTGTTTACAGAGATACATAAATTAAGAAAGATTAACAAGTACATACATTTGAAAGAAATACAGGAGGAAACGCGAAGAGTAGTCTCAATGGCATGAAAATACAGATTAGAGTAGACGAAATCAAGTGACTCTGTTCACCTCTGTTTTCATGTTCTAAAACAGAGCATAAAAATAGTTCATGATGAAAACAGACCATGATGAAAACTTTGTTCCCCTCTATATAGCTCTTGCGGTACATGCACAAGACCACACAATGCTGCTCCTGAAATTGTTCTAAAAACCTTACTAGAGAATATCTTTATTAGATGAAATTGCATGTTGGGTCCCCCTCATTTAGCTTCTAGGTAAATATACTTTTTAGATGGAAATGAGGAATCTCTAATGACATATACTCCATTTCTGTTTGCTCGATCTTTATAGTTGTTTAAGGTGAAAAGCTTGATAATTTGTCTTGGATATCAGATTGCAAGCAACTCAAAACGAAATTTTGACACAGGAATGATTAAGATGGTCCGCATAGGTATGGCTCTTACAACATGAACTTCATATTTTCTGTTTCTAACTAACCACCTCTGTGTTTTTTTTTTTTTTTTTGGTTACTCTTTGAGTGTTGCGTACTGTATTTCAAGGAGACGAGGCACCCGGTGTGTCGCAGCGTTAGGAGGAGGAACAAGAACTAGTGGGTCTCTGAAATACTTGGGACGTACCCGAGTGCGGAGATGGCGGCGCGGGCGAACGATGTGGCGGCTTTGGCTCTTAGGGGAAAAAGTTGGACAAGCTGCTTCGACCTTTCTTCCTTATTGCTTAACGCTTGGGGCTGCCGACAACTTTATTCTTTTATTGGTAAAGCAGAACGGCACCGTGTCCATCTGCCTCGCCGTAATTCATTGAAGAGCTAGCAAACCTAGTCGGTTTGGCCACTGGAAGAAGCTTCGTTCAGGTTCCAAACTCGGCCTTCGCCGCCTTTATTTTTCTATAAAGAGCATCCCCAACCAACGGCTCACACTTTTTCCTCTAGTTCTAAAAATCTTTGGTTAAGCGCAGGAGAATTCTTGTGAAGAGAGAGATCATAAGTTACTCCAACCAACAGCAGGCTCCCGTCGGTGTTCCTCCTCCTCAAGGTACGTCTTATATATATATATGAGTTCTTCGACTCTGTACGTACTGTACTAATGATGGGTTTTTGTTATTGATCATCTGGTATTTATATATATACTTGTAGGGTATCCAAAGGATGCTTATCCTCCACCAGGGTACTGAAATGACAGAGAGGAAGAAGAAAGAGCGAGAAAGTCGGGGAGGTGCCAAAATGACGACGTCGGACGTGTTTTGAGAGATAACGAGGAGGTGGGAATTTCAAAGCAAAAGGAGAGGGGTATTTTCGAACTTTTAGGCTAAAAGAGTCGCGTGCACGTGACTTGGTTTCTGTCTACTTAAACAGCATAACGTGACGGATGAGGCAAAAAGAAAAAGGAAAAACTGCAATTTACCCCCTGATGTTTACACGAAATTGCAATCTTGGTACCAATGTTTAGATTGCTTCAATTGCACCTAAGAAAGTTGCAAAAATTTGCAATCCACCCCCTTCCGTTCAATTGCTCCGTCTGATGAAACGGAAGTGACCCCACGTGCCTCGCACATGCATTTTTTGGATAGAGATGGACAAAAATGCCTTCATTTAAACGGCACCGTTTTGTCCAATATAACCCCAAAAAATTCATCAAAACACTTTTGGCCTCCCCAAACTGTAGGATATGAACCTGGGACACGTGTCCCTCCTCAAAGCCGTCCTCATCTCTTCACGTGGCCGTGGCTGGCAGAGACGATGAGCGAGCCGTCCCGGTTGAAGCTCACAGATGTGACGGGCGTGGAGTGGGCACAGATCGTGTGGAGGCACCTCCTGGTCTTCACCTCCCATATTCGAACCGTCTCGTCGAAAGACCCTAACACGATCAGGTTCAACTGCGGACTGAAGTTCACACAAAACACCAAGTTTGAGTGCTCCCGCAGGGTCTTCACGTGTGCCGACCACCACACATATATTATGTTTCTTATCTGCTGGCTCAAGTATGTATCTTCCATTGTCATCCTATCGGGCTCACTCCGATCCATGCTCAGCAAAACGGGCGAGTCCTTTCCCTGTCTCCTCAATTTTCTGTTTTGATGATGTTCTAATCACATTTATTTTAAGAAGCTTGATGGGGCATCCATGGCAAGTTGCAAGGGCTTGCATCAACACTATTGATCTTAATATAATCTTGTTATCGAATGATGAAGAGTTTGAGTTAATAATATAATGAATACAGATTTTTGTTTTATGTTATGTTTTGGTTCATAAATGAGGATTTGTTGGTTAGTTTTGTGCTCTGTTTTGGGGGTATGTAAGTAAGTAACAGAGCTCTGTTTTGTTTTGTTTGTACTGGTTTACTCTATTTGTTGATCAGTTCAATGAATTTTGTGCTTCATCATGTTCTTACTTGGAAACCTTCTCTGCGGAAGCTAGAAGAAGACGTCATGCTTTTTCTCTCCTCTTTGAAATACCACGTCTTATATAAGGTCTTCTTAATTACTGCATTTTAGTGGTAGAATCTTCCATTTCTTCCCTCGTTTGATGCCAGTGAGTTGTTTTCGCAAGAGGAGCGCGTTGAGATGGCGGATTGCAACACAAGGATTAATGGAGACTATTTTGCTTCCCAAAACCAACAGGTACACTTGGCTTCTAATGATGCATATGCATGCACATGCATTTCTCTGGAAAGAATGTAAAGGTCAGAGACACGTGTTCCATCAACGAAATAAAGAATCATCAACGAAATAATGTATATACAACCAAGTCTCACTCTACCGAAAATTAAAGAAAGCAAAATACGTGAAACAAGTAAATAAAAATCTGAGGGAAGCTGTTCCAGTATACGTGTCCACTAGTCTAATGGTTTTCCTACTTCCCTTATTGCTCGAGAACAAGTATAGGCCATTAGCAATGAAGAGGAAGCACACCGAGAGAGTGATAGGGAGAGAAGACAAAAGGTGGTTTGACATGCTAGAGGCTTGCATGGGAAAACATAGGGATTCTCATACGGGCACTATCCAACCCTCTTCACTTTTTCTTTTCTTTCTAAAGCTTTTATCCTGGTAGGCGTGCAGGCAGTAGGCTAGTAAAAACAATCAGAATCTTTTATGTACATGTGCGCAACACCTTAAGGCACACTCTCTAGCTCTCATATAATGTATAGACGTGACTATTTCAGCTGAATGTGATTCTGAATGGAAAAAAGTAAGAACATAAAGCAGTAAGGCACAACAAGTAGGCAATACCAAGGATTCTGAAAATAAACTGCATTAGGAGCCAACACATCAAGTGTAGCAAGTAGCATCTAAGTGACAGCTCTCATCATCTTTCTATGTGCTTTAACTTGCGCCAATCATGCATTTGACTGGACATTTCTCTAAAGAAACAAAATAGCTGCTGAGCCTCATGGATGCTAATCTGGAAATAAAACTTGTATTTCAGCTAATTCGGTCTACCTGTATTATGAAGAAACCTTATTTTATGAAAATAATCAGAAGGACACTATAAATTACAGACAAAAGAATACGTCTTCTCCTCTGCAACTGTTGTGTAGAACAGGGGAGAACAGAGTTTTTTTTTTTTTTTTTTTTTTTTTTTTTTTTTTTTTTTTTTCCGAATATAAATTAGTCTGCTTGCATTGCAGACTTGCAGAAACGTACCTCCTCCCCATTCGGCGTCGTCGAACACTCTTCTTGGCCGTCGGTGCCCACCCATTCCTTCTCCGCCAGGTTCGCGTATATCGGCTTCAACAAGACCGTAACGTGTATCTAGTATATTAAATTGATGTGTACACACACACACACACACACACACACACACACACATATATAGTATATTAAATTGATGTGTACGTTATATAGTAAATGGAACATATGAACTTAGTATGATAATTACTTAATATGTTATGCATTATAGAGCAAAAAATAATAATATGTTATGTATTAGTACAATTAATAACATGTTATATCACTATTAACTAATCATTATATTATATGATCTAAGTATTAGAATCAAAATTTAGATAATATATATGTTCATCTAATTTAATATTTTTCCATATGATCATATTCTCTAAGAGTTAAATAAGTTGGGCGTTTTGGCTTCCCAACATGTTATTAAGTGAAAATCTCTAAAATAACGCAATTCTATACCACGATGATTAACAAAATAATCATAAAGAGTCACTTCTAAGTGGCATTTTACTTAATTTGTGATTATAATAAGCACAATGTTTATACTACATCAGACAAAACCTTTATCCTCTCGTGTGGCTTTTGCCTTGATTAACATCATTCCTAGTGCATTAGTCTAATCGATCATGATACGATCAAATGATTGATCAAACTTGACACAATTGAAGGTTTGATCAAATATCTAATTTATCGTAATGCATCAGTTCGATCTATTGTGATACGAATGTTCGATCAATCAAACTTGACACAGTGAATGTTTGATATAACATGCGATCGATCATATAGGATGATAGGATTAATAGAATCATCTAATCGATCCTGGTGTATTACTTCGATCAATCATAGTATATTAATCTAATCCATCGTGATACGATCAAATGATCGATCAAACTTGACACAATTGAAGGTTTGATCGAATATCTAATTCATCGTAGTGCATCGGTCCGATCTATTGTGATACAAATATTTGATCAATCAAATTTGATACAGTGAATGTTCGATCTAACGTGCGATCGATCATGATAGGATCATAGGATTGATAGAATCATCCAATCGATCTTGGTGTATTATTCTGATTGATTCTAGTGCATTAGTCTAATTGATTGTGATACGATCAAATGATCGATCAAACTTGACCCAATTGAAGTTTTGATCGAATATCTAATTCATCATATTGCATCGATCCTATTTTTTGTGATACGATTTTTTGTCATATTGCAAAAAAAAAAAAAAAAAAAAAAAGTTTTTTAGTTTTTTTAATTATTATTATTTTTAAATTAATTTTTATATTCAATTGGAACCTTTTTGACAAAAACAACTCAAACTGGACGCGTTTTCTCTAATCGTTTTGGAGGGGGGTGGGGGGGGGGGGCGAGCAGTTCGTTTCCCCGCGCACGCCCCTTGTTTTTTTACAAAAAATTTCAAACTCTTTTTTATTCTTCTTTTCTCTTCCTTTCTCCCCTGCCTTTTCTTTCTTCTTTCTTGTTCTTCTTCTTTTTTTTTTTTTTTCTTTTCTTTTTCTTTTTCTTTTTCTTCTTCTTCTTCTTCTTTTTTTTTTTTTTCTTCTCGGCTTCACCTGCCCCAGCCGACTCCTCCTTCCCTTCTCTCTCTTTTCCTTTTCTTTCTTCCTCTCTTCTCTCTGATTCTCTCGCACGACCTCCTCTCCATTTTTCCCTTCTCCTTTCTTCTTCATACACACACACACACTTGATGAACTGAGAGAGAGAGAGAGAACCCGTGTGTGGAAGGTGGGTTTTTGGCCGTGGGTGGTGCGATTTTTGGAGATGTGGTGGCTAGGTCACCGTCGTGGCGTGGAGGCAGCAGCTAAGGCAGTGGGTTCCGGCCTTGCTTCGGTGAGATTTCTCTTTCCCTTGTCTTGGATTTGTTTAGATCTCAACTTTGATTTTCTGTGTTGGCCGATTGAGAGTATTGGAGCTTCAACCGATGCTTTTCCTTGGGTTTGAAGTTGACTTTTGGTGTTTAAGTGATTTTTGGTGGGTGTTGACCGAATGGGTCTTCCTCTTTGTGTTTGGTTACAACCGGTTTAATGTTTATGGACAGGATACCGTGGAGCTATCTCAACCTGCTTCCCAAGGGCCCAACGCTCCTTTGATTGGCATCATCCAACCAAGAAGAGAAGTGAAGAAGAAGAAGACCGAAGAAGATGGAAGAGCAAATCCAAAGGGGGTTTTTTCGGTCATCAAAGGAAATCTAGCAAGGTGAGTTAATCTTGAGCTTCTCTTGATAATTATGAGATACCCATCCGGTTGAAGCTTTTTATTATTATTATTATTATTTTTTATGGAAATTGGTTGATTTGGTTAATTTGGAATGTTGATGGGTACTCTTATTTGACCGATTATAGTAAGAATTGGTGGGTTGTTTTGTTTAATTTTGAAAATGGGTAAGATTTTCTAGGTGTTCTCTTTTAAGATAACTGATTATGGTGTTGTGGAACAAGTTTTTATGTTGTAAATTTTCTGGGTAGATGGGTTTTCTTTTCTACCTTGTCTCTATGGTGGAAATGAGTTATTGGCCGTATGGGTAGCTGAGTTTTCTTTTCTACCTTAGCGGTATGGTATACTGCAATTTCTATTAATTGGCTGACTTCATGATCGAACATGCCATTTCTTGACAATCATGCTTCTGTTGCTCCAAAGGAACTAAACCTCATTTCTGGAGTGGACAGGTTTAATTAATTGGCTGACTTCATGATCGAACATGCCATTTCTTGACAATCATGCTTCTGTTGCTCCAAAGGAACTAAACCTCATTTCTGGAGTGGTCAAAACCTGTAATTTTGTGAAGATTGGTTGACAGAGTTCATGTTTATGTTATCAATCTTTTTTTTTTTTTTTTTGAATTGACAAATCGATCTTAGTACTTCATTGCAGTTAATATGTTTATTTTGTTATATTTGCAGCCATTGCCTCGGTCGTTACCATAGCTGAAATTTTGAAAAATAATGGATTGGCTATTGAGAAGAATAATATTTTCTGTCTTCCGTACGTATATTTGTGTAATATTTTAAGCATACAGTTAACTTCTAATTTTCATAGAAAATAACATTCACTGTCTGCAGAGATCATGACCTCAACTGTCGATATAAAGGATGACTCTAGGGGAAGTGCATTGCATTGCTTGGTGTGCATGGCTAGGCTGGTAAAATTAAGGATAAGAGGGTGTTCTTTTTTGGGATAAAAAATTTGATATGCACTTTGGTGACGTGTCAACAAGTCACTACAGTAATATATATGGAAAATGATAGATTTACAACATCACCACAACAACTGCACAACACCCCTCTCACATGGGGTGTGGCTCAGTGTGTGGGGTCCACTCCCATGTGAGGGGGTGTTGTGCAGTTGTTGTGGTGGTGTTGTGTAGGAATCAAATCCCAATATATATATACACGGGAATTTAGTGATGCGTCACAAATTGACACGTCACAATTTTGTAACATGTCAACACATCACAATTTACACGTCACTAAAACAACAACAACAACAACAACAACAACAATAATAATAATAATAATAAGATGGGAATTTTAGTGACGTGTTAGTGATGTGTCAGATTCTAAAAGAAATTTAGCGACTTCGGGTTTTGAGACATTGAAAAAGCGTCACTAATGCGACGTCACTAACTTTTAGTGACGTGTAAGACCGTCTGACACATCACTAAATGCCAGTTACTAAAAACTCAATTTTTTGTAGTGTATCTCCAAGTCAAGCTGCATGAGGGACTGCCATGGATCAGCGGTACCTGAATGAGCTCTTGTGCTGCTATGTGTGTGTCAAAGATATCATATTTGGAACAATATAAAATAGAAAATTTAATAATAAAAAGATATAATGATAATTGGTCTTAAACTATCTGGATGAATCACAAAATAGGCAAAATAAACCAAATGAAGATTTATCAGTCATCTGTCCTAGACAAAAAAAATCGTTAGTTTTGGCTAGTATGCCAATTCTTCTTGGAAAACATTTACATTATACAACAAAATGAGGAACGTCATACCCACCTCCCCATTTTCTTATCAAAGATGCCTGGTCCGTAAGTTGACATGCACATGTCAACAAGAAGGGGAAATTGCATCAATATGAATAAGGTGACAGGTACACTAGCCAAACAAATGACAGGAATGATTATCCATGAATATTGTCCTTGTAGCATAATTAAAAGAGCAGTAGAAAATGCTATCATCATGGCTGCAATGGAAAAGAAAAGAGTGGAAAGTCCTATGATCATCTTTCTTGGCAAGGATTCAAGGAAATCATCTTCTGCATAGCGTGATGTTAGGATTCCCAAAAACATCACGACTGAAGTTGTGGAGGAAAAGAGCGACAAGGCATCGGATATTATAAAGAGCATGAACAATCTTTCATCTAAGAATACAGGGAAGCCAGTATCTTGATTGTTACCACCTGGAACAGTAAAGGCTGCAGCAAACATAATAGTAACAATGAGAGCGCCTACCACTGTACAAGAAGTTGCTGTGCCCTTCATCCATTTTTCTCCTTCTTTCTTCAAGTCTATGTGGTTCTTTGTAAACAATTCCCTAGGAGTCAAACCATCAGTGTTCAAATATTCCTTACACCTGGGAATGCCAATACTTTCCACCTCCTGCATTGTCGATTTAACTCTTATAAATGAGAGGAATCGCTATTCTTTAAGAAATAGACAATGTTTTTGGAAAAAAGTAAAATTATTTATATTATTTTAACCCCTCATCCCTTTAAAAAAAAATAAAAATTAAAAAGTTCAATTGATGTGGGTGTCTAGCCACCCAAGTCACAATAGAACCCGGGGGTGGCCACATAACCCCCTAGCTACTCCAGGGATGGTGCGAGCATCCTCGGTGAATTTGCGGGTGGCCTAGGCATCTTCGAGTCGTGTCAGGCCACCCTCGATTTGCATTGGGGTGGCCGTGACCACCCCCAACGGCACTAAGGGTGTTGCAGCCACCCTTGGGTTCTTCTGTGGGTGGTTGTCCACCCACTACAATTAAACGTTTTTTTTTTTTTTTTTTTTTTTTTTTTTTTTTTTAAAAAAAAAATTTAGTTTTAGAAAAAAATAAAACAATCATGTGGGGGTTTTTTTGATAATTTAGATTCAATTCCAATTAGGGCATATCTTTCACCAAACTAAAGAATATGAATAATTATTTCATTCCATACTCATTCATTCCTAGTAACAACTATTTATTTTCCTAATTGAATACTCATTTCGTGTACCAATTGCAACTTTTTAGAATTTGAGAGAATATTGCAATTTTGGTATAATGCTTGAGAGGGATAAGTATGTCTTGAAAGGAAAAAAAGAAAAAAAAGAAGAAAGAGAAGCTACTAATATATAAACTTAATACCCTATTGGTCAATGACAATACTATAAAGACAGACAATTTAACCTTATAGGTAGGAAGAATAAATATTAACATTAAAGCTCAATACGTAATATAACAAATTAAAAAAGGAATTAGTGAATTATCAAAGATAGAATGAATATCAATTAAATCATCAGTTACCCAAAGTCTTAAACTTATAAAAGGTTAAGTATCATTATCCCAAGAACATGAACTTTATTTACATTATTTATTATTTTATCTGTTTGTTTGTGTTGTAAGCACTGAAGCATCTAGAATCCTATTCGCCATCTATACTCTTAACATTCGTGCCTAAAGTTTTTTGTACAGTTGGGTACTTTACATATCTCCTTAAATGATATAATCCCTAATAAGCCCCAATTGAACTAGCTTCTGTCTTCAACCTTTCATTTGTTTGGAAATAACATCTCTCAAGCCACTCGCCAGAAATGTTGTCTAAGCAACCCTTCTAAATGTTTAGAGCTTCATTAATAAGCTTGCGATCAAGCGTGCTCGACCCTCCCACCAAACCCAACAAAAGATCTGTCTGATCTAGGCTTCTCCAACTTTCAATCATTGTTTTTAGCTCACACCTTACCACCGCACGTCTCCCAAATCCTTCGTTAAGGGACAACTCTTTGTAGAACTCATTATCTCAAAATTAAGAGTCTTTGCAATTAGTAGATCTAAGAAATGCATTCAAGGTATAGCTATTTGTAGAATGCATTTTCATGGTAGTCCAACACAATGCATTCTAAATGCATCAACATGTTAAAGAGTTAATATGTTATTGTAATTATATTGCAAATGAAATGTTCAATTTCACTACTTGTTACAAGTTACAAGGACCTTGTAATTTAGATATTTTATGCATTAATTGCACTTAAAGCACCTAAATCACATACAATACAACATGAATTCAATTAATCTCTTGAATCACAATTACCCAAACAATATGAATATTGAAAATAAAATAAATTGTTGTAAAATCAAAGAAAATAACAAGACAAGATAAAAATATTACAATATGTGAAACTAGCTAGTTCTTCAGGAACTATGTATGATTCTTCTCTATTATTGTGTGTTTTACATACTACTCAATACTCCATTTTATAGATATGGAATCATAATGAGAGGTTAAGGAATATGAAAGGGTAGAACATGAATCAAAAAGCTAGATCAATGTATTACATGAATGTTATAGGAATTCTAAAAGGTGATATGAATGTGTAGAATTCCAAGATATAAAACTAAATAGTCATAACATAAATTTTATTTTAAAAAATAAAATTCAATTTGGCTTGTAGGGTACTAATCAGTGAAAGTATATGAGAAAAGTTTTAAATGAGAGAGATGACCTTAAACCATTGTAGTTCCTTTTGCATCTGCAAAGCCGCCCCTGGGATTCGATTAAGTAGAATCGAAGCTCCTGTCATTCCTGCCATATGTAACATGATATTGCTTTTCTTATTAGCCCAACTTGTCATAGTTTTCTTGTCAGCAAGCTGGTATATAAGGCTAAAGATTTTTGCTTGCCGATGTAGGACAGCATGTGAAAATATGGATGTGCTATCTCCATTACGGCTCCATATAAGGTCTGGATTTGCTTTGACCATACCAAAAATAAAATCAAAATTTCCTTTCTCGATAGAACGGAAGATGGCATCATAAAGTTGACCTTTCTTCCTTTGCTTCTCATTCAAAATTGAAACTTCTTTGCACATGTGAACCAGAAGTTCATGGGACTTGGCGTGAACTAATTTCGATCCATATAAATCCTTGATTCCTTTATCAACAATCGAAACAATGCCAACTTAGCTAGATGAAACTATATATATATAAAATAGAGTTCAAAGGCTCCACAAATTATTAATTAAGCGAGGTATGGTATTAATTGAATTGACGTATGTACTATACCCAAGAAGTTAAGGAGATTCGAAACTAGCTGGCGCAATAGAGCTAGCACTGCAAAATAAATATGAAATTCGGTTACTCATACACAATAGAAAATTATTACTAAAATAAAATTAATAAATAAAATTATGTGTGTTAAAAATATTATGGTTTAAAAATGTAGAAAAAACTGTGTTTTCAAATTGCAAGTAAGGGGTATGTTTTTAAAAACACTATTTTGATAGTTAAATTGTGATTTTCTGCGATTTTACCAAGCAATTAATTGGTTTTGAAAAATTATTGGGGTAATTACCTTTTTCCCCCATCAACTACCAGCCATTGTCAACATGACCCCATGAACTGACACCTCGACCAAAAGAGAGCATTCAACTACCAACTTTACATACTTTGCCCCCTTCCGTCAGTTTAATTCGTAAAAAGACTTAAATGCCCTCAACTTTTTTAAACATATTAATTTTAATATTTTTTTTTATTAATTACTGTTGGAGGGCATTTTGGTCTTTAAACCAAAATTAACGCCCAAAAATAGAATATTCCGTCCAAGTTAACGGGATTCCCTGACGGAGGGGGGCAAAGTATGTAAAGTTGGTAGTTTGATTATCAGTTGGTGGGGGCATGTTGACAATGGCTGGTAGTTGATGGGGGGAAAAGGTAATTACTCCAAAATTATTTTTTAAAATCGCACATTTTAAAATCACTATTTTTAAATTGCACATTTTAAAATCGCGAACTCAAACAGACCCTAACAATTGGGGATATAATTTATCGTCAGTCCCACTCAAGAAACCTCTCTAACATAGACCAATACATAGGGAGTAATTGCCCGGCCAGCTCATGGAAATAATGGCACAAACCCACTGCATGAGGAATAACCACACACTATACATGGAAAATAATTTCACTCCCATTATGCGGAAGATAACTGCCCACTATTCCAGAGTGGAAGCAAAATCCTAAAAAAACAAGGATTGAACATTGGACATCTTCACAGATAGTAGATGTAGAAAATAATATAAAAGGAAGCGTAGCACAAGCGACCACGTAAAAGGGGGCATTTGGTTTCCTCCTAAAAAATCTATATATATTATTTGTAAAATTTTCTCCAAACACCATGCAGATTGAGCATCGGAGTGTCCTTAGTAATCATGAGATCAAAGGACTCTAGTAACCATTTTCTCTATGAAGGAGGTGGCTATTGCTAGCCTAGCTGTCAGTAAATTTCTAGTAATCATATATGATTGTGTGCATGTGTGTGTGGGGCGCGAGCGCAAAAAACCATCTATTAATTAAAATCCGTTAAGGATCGATAATTTACTAAGTATAGAAATTTCTTACAAACTGTGTAGGAACTTCCACAACCCAATTTCTAAAAATATGACCTGTGTCCCTTAGCATGTGAAAAGTACATGTTTTTTTTTTTAAAAAAAAAAGAAGTATGTGATTCTCATTTCTTTTTTAATAGCGTTAATAAGAAAGAATGTGCTTCTTACATGCTTAAAGGACACAACTTTATTGCACTTGAAATGAAGAGGATCCTTGTCCATTCTTTCTTAACTCTTTGTTTATGTGAAGAAATCTTGACTTTTAATTAAGAGAAAAGCTCTATCTACTTTAGAATTCTTCGGTATGTCATCCTCTTTTATAGTACCTAACACAATCTTCCAAAAACACTTCGTATATAATTATATAAACATTGTCTCACCCCTTATATGTAGCATCTATGTCAAAATGCCAAGGTCTCCCCCATTCCAAGAAATATCATCATTAGCAGTGACATTATTAGCAGCAACTCAAATGTTATCGCTGATATGCATGTGCTTATTCAGCCGTCACTTTTGATAGTTGATTGTTACTAATGTTTTCTTTGATGAAGGCAAGTCATGGTTTTATCATTTAAGTAATTATCACAAGAGAAAATATGAAGTTGTCCAAAATATTATTCTAATTGCTACAATCCAAATGTTAGGGATAAGAAGTTTAGGCCACAACATACCTGATCCAAAGAATTTTATTTGATCACTTCGACTTTTTTCTACGTCTTGAATGTTCAAACGAATTTCCTTGGTGGCCCAAGCCGGTTGAATGTATATACCTTTCATCACAAAAGGTCAACGAATCTCGAGTAAGAAGTTCGGTAATAGTATTACTACATATCTCACATGAGCAATTTTCTTTTTAGCAACACAAAAGATTAAATAAATAACTTTTCAATACAAATTACAAAAATAAAATAAAATAACTTTTCAATACCTTAGAAATTTGGCTTTATTATATAGTGTGTTGTAGCATCGGATATATGGGTGCAAATGCGACCAGGACCCTACTTAAATAAATGCTCTTTATATTTTTCTATGACAAGATAAACAAAGTAATACATTTTGGAGTGTTGGAGGCTATCTTTTCTTTTCTTTCTTCTTTTTTTCCTTCTCTTTCTTTTTTGGATTCATGATATATATGCTAGCCCCCTTTGAGGAGAACCTTTTGGTTTCTGTCCATGTGACAAATAGCAGATAGACAATCCATCGTTTATGAGTTTTAAAGTATGTTATGTAAATTGAGAATTGTGATAAGATTTATGAATTTCATGATATGTTTAAAAATGACATTAGAAGTACATTATGTTAATTGATGCATAAGTGTGTGAAAGTATGGACACAATGATTATATGTCACGAAAGCACAATGATGTACATGGAACAAAATGTTGAACTAAAGACCCTTGGGATGCATACCCATGGGTACCATTCAATAAGACCCTTGTGCTGCATACCTCTAGGCACTATGAAATGAAAGACTGTTGGGCTGTGTACCCCTCGACACCATGAAACAAAACCCTTGGGCTGCATAGCCCTGGACACTATGAAATAAAAGACCATTGGGTTGCGTAACCCTTGGCACCAAGATGTGAGGAAAATGAATGAAAGGCATGCAAAGCACGATGATGATGTGTGACATGTTTTATGATGATTTTCATAACTAAATGTACCAAAATGTATATGTGTTTGAATGGAATATAGCATATATAAATATCATAACAACTGGAATGTATAGAATGATTTATGTAGAATTTTATGCTAGGCATACCTATATGCTTATAAGTTTGAATGGAACATAACATATTTATGTCTTTTTGGCTTGATTGCATATGATGATTTATATGTGATGTTAGGCTTAGATGTACACGTATGCTTGTATTTCTTGAAGGTTTGAAAGGCTTGTATATGAGTGTAGCTGAGTTATGATATCGTTTGTTTATTACTTAGATGTATTCATATGCTTATATTTTTCGAAGATTTGGAAAGCTTGTATATGATTATACCTGAGCCACATGATATATAGCTCTGATGTTGTAATTAATACTATTAGTTAATGATATTAGTTTCAGCTGCAATGTGTTTAGTCTTTGATATGTTATGCACATGACAGGTGATGCGTTTGAGTTGTGTTGGTTCATGAAAAATTATCACGCTACTGTGATGATCCGTTTTGAAAATAAAAATAAAAATAGGTTGTCACAAAGACTTACTTAGGCATCGTAGTGAGACCCCACCGGTACCTTGGCGAGTTCTCTTAATTAATTTTAGTTTGTTTTTCAGTGATTGGGGGAACGTGAGAATATCGATAAAAAGTGCCGTTTACACTGTACCAAAAACTGTTCTAACATTAAGAGAAAAGAGATTGGTACTAACAGTAGTTGTAGATCCATCGTTTCCAAAACACGAGCCCATCTCCACTTGGGAATGCATTAGGCATATCGGCCAAAGCGTACAAAGGGGACCGATCCTCATTGTCTTGAGCAAGAGCCAAACGTGGACACTTCCTAATTAAATCCAAAGCACTATCTGTTGGATCAAAAAGGGAATTATATTGCGACAATTTCAAATCATTAGAAATAACGACCGATGGATTGTTAGACTTAGGCGAAGAGTTGGTTCTTACCTAAACATCGGCTATATATAGCAAAGGTACAAACTGTAGCGCCGTCGACGGCATTTTCTTGCGTTAGATGTTCCAATGGAGTGTGAGAATAGAGATATCCAGCCAACTCTGTATGCCCATTGTAAAAAGCCCTATTAGCTGGAATATTACTTGACTTCGAATATTTAATGCTGACCAAGTTGTTGTTCTTTCCAATCATGCATGCAGTCATCTTGTAGTTTCCCGCACTAATTGCATAAGGTAGAGCTGTGTTGCCATCCGTATCTAGAATTGCCAAGTCTTCCACCGACATTACATCCACTAATTTCTCCACTATACACTCATGTCCAGCAATAACAGCAAGGTGAAGAGCCGTTTGGCCTAAAAACGTGATTTTTGCACTCCTTGCATCGGGCTGGCGCTGAAGGAACTCCTCTACAGCATTCCAATCACCACTTTTCAGAGCCTCTCTTAAGGCCTCATACTGAACATAGTCAACGTTCCCATTTTCGTCACTGCCTGCAGATTAAAGATTTTTGAAGGCACTCTAACATCAACATGGCCACTATATATGGGATGTTCTTTTTCTTGGGATTTTAAATTTCAGAATTAACTCAGTATGTAAAGGTCGGTAGAATTAGTACGTACCGACAAAAAGCGTATATATCACCAGCCTAAACGTTCTTTATAACAAAGGAAACTTGGAAGGAAAAATCTTATTCAAAAGCAAAATTTTATTAAATTAGTTCATATCTCCCTCTCGTGTGTGTTTGTGTATAAAATATATTATATATGCACCATCAACAATGTACTAGATTTTTTTACATAGTTATAATATCACACTAAATGATGGTTAAATTGAAAAATCATGTACAGACTTGTTGGGAATAAATCCCACTCAAAATTGGGATCAAAACCTTACTCCAAGTCAAATTGGGGGTATGAGCCACAATCTTAGTCCAATTATAACTTTTTAAAGAATCTGGTCGATGGTCCTACTCCCAGATCAATGGTGATAGGACTCCCAGACCAAATCAAACTCCAAGGTTAAGTAGGAGTAGAAAACCTAATTCAGGTTTTACTCCACCTCTTTGCCTTTAAATAAACCCATACCACAGGTATAAATGGCAAATTGATTATTTTATGCATTAAGCATACGTTTCTCTCAAAAGTTAATTTAGGCATTGGAGCAAGACCCCCAGAAAAGTCTCTTAGGTTAAGTTATTTTGTAGTGATCGTGGGAGCATGAAGAGCACCGAGGAACGTGCAGTTCACACAGTACTGAAAACTGTTCTAACAGTTTGACACCATCTTTGGGAACATTTATTCATTTCTCATAAAAGAAAAAAATATTTGCTATGCAAAAGAGGACATGTTCTCGTGGCCGATTCAATGAGAAGACAGTAGCTGGAGCCAGTCATTCAGCCCCAATCCGTCCTGAAAAGATTAGAACAATCGACTGCCAGCACCTTTCCTTCCCTTGGGCAGCGGAGATCAAGACCGCTTAACAGTGTTGAAAGCTCGGATTGAAGCCATAACAAGGCAGAATGTGGAGTTACTACTCAAAATTCTAGGACAATCCCATCCCTAGGTGAACTGGGATGAACATGAAGAAGAGGAGGATCGTTGATTGAACGATCACCAAGAAGATAATTTTCGAGAGGATAATCACTGGGAACAAAGGAACGAAAGGGCCAAGCGTCATGGAGACCAACAAGAAGATGGAGGAGATTTGAGCAGAATTGTTGCTGAGTTGGAGAGAAGGTGCACACACATGGAGACGAAGAGAAAGAGAAAAGAAAATCTGTAGTGGTGGTCAAGATTGTATTAGGTACTGGCTCACCCTTCACCAGGTGGGTAGAAAACTACCAGCTACCCGAGAAGTTCAAGGTCCCTCAGATCTTGAGTTATGCTGGAGACAGAGATCCTCTTGATCACTTGGAGAATTTTTGAGATCATCTTGATCTTCACGGGACACCCGATGATCGAAGTGGGGTGTCAGGCCTTCCCTCTTAGTCTCTCTGGGAGTGCCTGGGACTTGTTCAGGAAGTTACCCATGAATTCTGTTGATAAGTTGAGGAGTTGTGCAAGATATTCTTGACAGAGTTTCTGGCTTTGCGGACACGAAAGAATCCATCAGGATTATTATCCACGAGACCTTCCTAAATGAGATGAGATGGATTAGGAGAATGATCCCTGGGAGGATATAGAGAGAAGAGATGATTGAAGAAGCAGGATTTGGCGGTGTAAAGAACTGACTCCTGAGGCAACATTAGGTTATAGCCAAGATCAGGAACCCGTTGATGTTGCTTCTTTTTAGGAAGGAGCTAGGGAGAAAATATGAGGAAAAAATAATGAGGCAAAGGAATCTGCCTGAAAATATGGAGAAAGCCCTAAGGAAAATCCAGGGAGAAATCCCTGCAGAGAAAACAAGGAAGGGAGACAACCCTCAATTTTCATGTTATAGGGTGAAAACCCTAAGAAAAAACGAGAAGGCATGGGGGGTAGGATTTGATCCTCGGGTTTGCAGGTTTCAGGTTTTCAAAAACTACAAAGGTATCACACATTTTCGAAAGATATTCTCAACAAATTTTACTAAGGAGCATCACCTACATAATCCGAAATCAGAGGGGTAGGTCGATATTCACAAGGATAAAAAGACATGTCACGAGTGTGATCACATGCTCGGTATCGCCAGGAAATAGAGCAGTTGAACCCGAGACTTTTAAGGGTCATGAGCTAAAGATCATTCAAGCTAGCCTCGAAAGAAGTCAAGGCTCGAATTTTTCGAGACACAGAATTCCCATTATCCGAGTATGTCTCGAATTAGGGATAGAAGGGGGGGGGGGTAACTTTTGGGAATAAATCCCACTTAAAATCAGGATCAGAACGCTACTCCAGCCGAATTGGGGGGTATGAGCACAATCCGGGTCTAATTAAGACTCCTTGAAGAATCTGGTCAACAGTCCTACTTCAAGTTGAATGAGAATAGAACTCCCAGACCAAATCAAATTCCATGGTTAAGTGTGAATAGAAAACCTAATTCAGGTTTAACTCTCCCTCTTTGCCTATAATTAGGCCCATACCCCAGGTATAAATGACAAATTGATTATTTTATGCATTGAGCATACTTTTCTCTCAAAAGCTAATTTAGGCATCGGAGCGAGACCCCTAGAAGTGTCTCTTAGTTTTAATTGTTTTGCAATGATCGTGAAAGCGTGAAGAGCATTAAAAAACGTGCAGTTCACATCCTACGTCCCTACCAGAAACTATTCTAACAAGACTAATTTTGGTTATATAGTTTACTATACCCTACAATAAAACCAATAAGACTTCATTGAACTAATGATTTTCTAAAAATAATAAAATCGACCAACTGAACTAGAATAAATAACTCATTTTCCCTCTCCCCCGTTTGAGAAAGATTAAAAAAATAAATAAATAAATAAATAAACTAGATTAAATAACAGAACTAGAAAAGAATAAGTAATAGTCATTGTGAACCAAAACTTTGAAAGATAAAAGGAACTATCATTAGGTAACAAGACCTTCTTTAATAAGATAATTATACTATTTAAATTTATGTGAGGTGAGGACTAGCTAGCTCATAACCACCACTATTTCATTTTTTATTTTATTCAACTAAGTTTTCATCAATTTGTTTATCTGACATGGAACTATGCCAATTAATTCAAAAATAAGTTGACAAATGAACATTTTGAAACTAAGGTAAAATTTTAAATTTTAATTATCATAATTGAAAATTTGATGACTGAATTGAAATCACAAGAAAATATGCCTGCTATTATGAGCTTTTGAGAGAGAGAGAGAGAGAGAGAGAGAGAGAGAGAGAGAGAGAGGAGGGCGGGGGGATTGGAGTCAGCACCTGTAGGCACGGCATACTTCTCTGCCAACATATCCCAAGCGGTTTTCGCCGAAGTAATCTGAATAATCTCAAAATCTGTTTTTGTTCCGCATGAAATTTTGATTACATGTAAGGCTGTGGAATTCTTCTTACTCCAAGCCTTAAAGGCAGCTTCATCATCTTCCCTGGGAGGTTCAGTGGTTGCTTCAATTATCTCCCAAAGATCATGGGCCTTCAAATAGGTTTTTATTTGAACACTCCAATCCACATAATTATCTTCCTCAAGAACACGAAGAAACTTTTTTGCCAATGTATCCCAAGCGATTTTTACAGAACTAATATGAATAATCTTAGAAAATGTGTCCGGTCCGCATGAAATTTGGATTACATTTAAGGCTGTCGAATTCTTCATACTCCAAGCCTTAAAAGCAGCCTCATCATGACTTGGAGGTCCGGTGGTTCCTTCAATTAAGTCCCAAAGATCGTATGCCATCAAATAAGTTTTTACCCGAACAGTCCAAGCCACATAATTATGTTTGTCAAGAACTTGAAGGGCAGCTACAGTCAAGCCACCCTTTATCTCCATGTTTAATCTGTGAGTATATCCAAATAGGGTTAGGAGCATAAATTAAAGACAATAAAAGTAATAATATGAATTCCTTGACGGACTTTTCCATTCTTCTTGCATACCATTAACTGACGTTTAATCATTTGGTAAT
The DNA here is from genome assembly GCF_958979055.1 of Alnus glutinosa. Classification (NCBI taxonomy): domain Eukaryota; kingdom Viridiplantae; phylum Streptophyta; class Magnoliopsida; order Fagales; family Betulaceae; genus Alnus; species Alnus glutinosa. Next base: position 10,110,875 of record NC_084895.1, read on the forward strand.
TCTTATTTTTTTCCTGATTAATAAAATATTTGTTGGGAAAAACCAACAACTGAAATATACGGTTACTCAAGATATTTGTATAGGCGAAATAGGAAAAAAAAGAAAAGTCAACTGTTTGTCAATGACCGAAATAAAGGGGTTTACAAATAAATAAAGAGCTTTTCTATTCGGTAACTAAATCAAATGAAGAGCACAAGATTCACAAGAACGCGAACTAGAATTAGAAGTCCTGGCCTGCTTGTGAGCAGTACGTAGTAGCATTGTCCTATTTCTTCTCATTTCAAATTGTTTGATGCAATGGAGTTATTATTCCATAACAATATTATTAGGTCCAAAAGCGCTTATTATTTTCTATAAGTAATTTATTCATTCTTCCTTAGAGCAAAAAATTTATGTTATATATCTTTGAATGACGTACTTCAAGATACACACACAAAATAATGCTACATACTATATTTTGATCATATAATGCTAACGTGACAGTTTTAACCAACTCTTAATTAGTCCTAACATTGTTTTTAAAAAATTAAATCTTAAGGTTGGTTTAGACTGCTACATCATCATTGTGAGATAGTTGTGCATAAAATTGTAGTAAATAACATTAATACTTATATATAAATAAGAATTATAATTTTGAAAATTCTAATATTGATTTCCCTTATTTTGGAAAAATGTTCATAGAATTTGTTTGGAGGGTTACTTTCTACGATTTGGTTTAAAATCGTACTCTCAAACACATTCTTAGTCTATAACAAGAACTAAGGTTTGCAAAAATTTGAGTTACCCCGAGCACCTTGCAGTCTTATTAATTTTTATTTTTTCCCAAGCAACACCCCTTGCAGTAAATAATCTATGGTGGCACGGTGTTGTGGTGCCATGCATGCATGTTGAAAATTCCCTAAGCATAGGCGGACCCACCTCTATTTTCAGCATGTATTAAAAAGTCATTTATAATAGGCTTGGCAATTTTGACACGACCCACGAATCCGACACAAACACGACACGAATATATAGGGTTTGGGTTTAGGCTATAACCCGTTTATGACCCGTCAACCCGTTTATGACACGTTAATGACTCGTTTATGACCTGCTAACCTGTTAATGACACGTTTATAACCCGTTTATGACCCATCAACCCGTTTATGACATATTTATGACGCATTAATGACATATTTTTTTTTACCAAATTAGCTAAATGGGTTGATAGGCTAACCTGATGGGTTGACACGCCAATCCGAATTGCCAAGCTTATTTTATATATAGAAGTGCTATACAAACAAAGAGATTCATAAAAAGGTGTACAGAATTTTCATACAATATAATTTAGGGTTCTTTTTTATGAAGATATGTTTGCCAAACAGCTCATGATTCATGGGCATTACCACGTAGATCACTAGGTCTTCCTATTTCATTTTATTAATAATTTTGAAATATATGTGTTGCAGAAGGCAACAATATTATTGATGTAGGAATTTAGTAATGATTTTCCTAAAATCATGCACTACACGTGTCAAAATTTATTAAATCTGAAGGCATACTTAATTAGGAAGTAATACTTATTAGATAACATTTAAATTATTATCTTCATGCATATGTTAAAGATCATGACAACCTCATAAAGAAAAAACCATTTAAAGCATATGTTAAGATGCTTTTATACCTCCAACTTGAAGCGGCAATTTTGGCATCACTTTTTGTTTTTGTTTTTGTTTTTTTTTTTTTTTTTTCCTCAAAAGCAATTTAAGCCACGCATTACACTTATTTTTCTTTTTCGTTCATCTATTGAATAATAAATTTAATTTTAATCACATTTATTTGAGTCTTTTATTATTCTCGTATGTTATTAAGTGACTTGAAGATGTTGTGTTTTTTGAGTTTTCCAAAGTTATTTTATATAGGAGTTACATGGGAGTTATGGGATGTAAATGAATAAAGTTAATGTAAAAAAGGTAGAATGAGGCAAAGAAAAGAAAAGAAAAAAAGATAGAAGGATCAATTGTATCCTATAAATACCCATGTAAGCAAGTTGCTTTTAATCAAGTTGAATAAAAGAATACAAAGTCCTCTATCAATTTAGTGTTTCTCTTCCTTTTCCATTTTCTCTCTTAGTGGGTGTTGTTTTTTTCAATTTTCAACAAATTGGTATCAGAGCATAGTTTATTGACCTTATAGAAATGACCAATTCAAACTTTCCATTTCAATTTCCTCACTTTTCCAAAGACAATTTTGATAATTGGTGCATTCGTATGGAGGCACTGCTTGGATCGCAAGATACTTCGGAAATTTTAGAAAGAGGTTATGATGAGCCTCGTGAAAAAGCTGCTTTGAGTCCTAATCAAAGAGAGGCTTTACAAAAACTTCGAAAGAAGAATCAACAAGCTCTAACCCTTATTTATCAATGTTTGGATGAAGTTATGTTCGAGAAGGTAGCAAATGCAACCACCTCCAAGCAAGTATGGGAGATTCTCCTAAACTCCTATCAAGAAATTGATAATGTGAAGAAAGTTCGCCTTCAAACATTAAGAGGCGAATTTGAAGTTTTTCGAATGAAAGAATCCGAGTCGATCGTGGATTATTTTTCAAAGGTGTTCCCATAGTAAATCAAACAAAGAGCTATGGAAAAAGATTGGAGGATGTTCGAGTCATTGAAAAGATCATTCGTTCCATGCAACAAAAATTTGACTATATCGTTGTCGCTATTAAAGAGTCAAAAGATATAGAAACCATGAGTATTGATCAATTCATGGGATCTTTACAAGCCCATGAAGAAATGCCCAACAAGAAGAAGGAAGAACCATTGGAGCAAGTTCTAGCTACAAAGATTTGTTTCAATAGATAAGGAAGAAGAGCAAGAAAGGAGCCAAAGAGAACAAGGGCGTGGACGAGGTTGTGGCCATGGTAGAGGAAAAGGAAGAAGCGGACATAATAGTTTCAATTACGAAGAGAAAGGTCAAGCATCAAAAGGACGAGGAAGAAGAAATAATTTGAAGCAATGTGGAATAAGCTATGATAAATCTCAGTTTAAATGTTATAATTGCCAAAAATATGGTCATTATGCTTGGGAGTGTAGAAGCCACATTAACAATGTGGAAGACAAAGTCAATTATGTTGAAAAGGATGAAGCGCAGCCTTCTTTGTTGTTAGCTTATAAAGAAGAAGAAAGAGGAGAGAATAACTCGTGGTATCTTGACAACGCGGCAAACAACCATATGTGTAGAGACAAACAAATTTGTGGAGCTTAATGAATCAATGAACGGGAATGTTACTTTTAGAGACTTGTCTAAAGCTCTAATAAAAGGGAAATGTACAATCTTAATTAGCTTGAAAAACGGAGAACATCAATTTCTTACAAATGTTTATTTTGTTCCAATTATGAAAAGTAAAACTTTGAGCTTGGGACAACTCTTAGAGAAAGACTATGAATTCATATGAAAAATCGCAGTCTTTTACTAAGAGATGACTAGAAGAATTTGATAGCCAAAGTTACCAATGACAAGCAATAGAATGTTTCTATTAAATATTCAAACAGATTTAGCTAAATATCTCAAGACTTGTTTGAAAGATTTGTCTTGGCTTTGGAATTTGAGGTTTGGACATGTAAATTTTGGCGGATTAAAATTGTTGGCATAGAAGAAGATGGTGAATGAGTTGCCTTCCATTAATCAACCGGATGAACCTTGTGAAGGATGTCTTGTTGGCAAATAATTCCGGAAATGATTTGTGTTTTGGGCCTACCATAGGGATCTCTGAGTTTATTTTGATACAAAAAATAGTTAATTGTAAGTCATGTAAACCACATGAACTAATTTATTTTTTTATTGTTTTTATTTTTTATTTTTTATTTATTTTTTTTGTATTAAGAGTGACACATGTCATCATTTTATTGGTGCCAACATGAACATTAACGGAATCTGTCAAGTGTTTTGACTCTAGTGACTAAATTGTTATTTTGGCCTACCTTGATGACCTCTGCAATTTTTATATATTGCACGAAGTGATTTGTGATTTAGGCTAATTATAGGGACTGATTTTGCATTTATCCGATTTTTTTTTTGGTATTAATCCACCCCTTGTTATTTTATTTTTTAGAGGATAAGGGTATTATGAGAAAAAGTGTCCTTTTGAGAACACAATGTAGTTTGATTGGTCACTCTAGCACACTTAAAAATTTAGGGGGCTATTCTAAAATTAGTTGTTAGTTCATAGGCCCTTTTTATATTTAACCTTTAATAAAAATATTTGGGTTGAAAGTGAAAAAGAAGAAAAAGAAAGAAAGCAGTGGCCGTGCGTGTTTTTATTAGTGAGCATTTGGTAGACTTACTAATAAGTTTTAGGGTAAATATATTTACACAACAAAAGTTTGCACAACTTGTGCACAACAAGACACATAGGTGTGACTCATATATGTGAGATGGGGTTTGAAACACAACACCATTACAACAACCCCTCACATGAGGGTGGGCTCCAGTGTGTGGGGCCCACCCTCATGTGAGGGGTTGTTGTGTTGGTGTTGTAAATTTAACATTTTTCATGTGAGATTGTGCACACTTTTGTTGTGCATGTATCACTTCTCCGCTCTCTCTCTCTCTCCCCCTGTTTCCATTTCTTCTCCTTTCTCTATTCTTTCACGCCTTCCCTTTTTCTTCTATTCCTCTTTTTCTTTTTCTTTTTTTCTTTTTTTTTTGTTCTCTTCGGTACTTCATTCTAGATACAAAGCAGAGAGAGAGAGAGAGAGAGAGAGAGAGAGAGCAGTGGTATGGGTGCTAACCGGTTGAAGCAAAAATTGGTTTCATCAAGGTAGATTATTTTCCTCTATAACTTTTGGGTCTTGATTCTTGGTTGATTTGTGTTAGGTTTTGTTTGGGTTGCGGTTGATCTTGCTTGGAGATGATTGTTGAGATTGATTTGGGTTGTTCTTGTGGTGGATTTTTCTGAGGATGTCCAAATGGGGGTAGTAGCTGGATGGAGTTCGGTTCTTGTGGGTGTTATTATTGATGAATTTTCTGAATGATTCACGGCTATAGGAAAGGTTTTTATGGTTGTAGTTTTGGAGAGTAGTTTTGATGTTCATCGTGTTGCTAAGATAAGGTATATATATTGATCATACTTACTTTTATATCTATAAGGTATATTTTATCCTGAAAGTTTATATTTAGTGGTATTAGTCGTCTTAGCCTGATCACTAAATGAGAAACTCAAATTTTAAGGTTATCCTCTCAGAATGGCTAAAGGTAGTGGATAAAATAAATTAATAAGCTAAAAATGAGCTAGCTAATGGACTGGAACGGACTATGGACAAATGGAGTAGAGACAAATAGATGAGTTAGTAATAAATAAATAAAGTAAATAAAAAATAATGGTAAATGTTTAAAAAGAGATGGGGATCTCTAAACAATATTCTATTTTGATGTTTGGTTATATTATTTAAGGATTTTTAATTTACTAATTTAAGTATTATTGCATGAATATTATTTGTTTGCAGAAAATATGTGTAGGATCTTTTCTGAGGATTGTAAGTATAGGTTTACTTACTTAGATATGATACTAGTTTTAATAAATGTAGGGGTGGATTTACTTACTTACTGTGATATTTTACCAAGTTTTTATAAATGTGAATTGTAAATATGGATGTACTTATTGAGTAGTGTCATAGTGGTTTATTACTTTTATGTTTTAATGTTTTTATGCCTATATGATTATATCATATTCTCTTGAAATTCATATGCAATACAAGAATAAACTCGATAAGAACAAAAGTGGTGATCGCAGCAGTCATAAAACGGTGAGGCATTAGGCTAGTTAGCAGGACTAATGGTCCAAATGCCTAATATATAATTTAAGCTAGGGTAGATATAATCGCCAATATTAAATAGGTAGTGTTCAAAGTATCTCGATAGAGAAATATTTAGTTTCATTCTTTTGTTCATCTCCATACAAGAAATATGCAAATCTGCTATTGAATTTGTGGGACCACATGTGGGTTCAATAGAGTTAGTGACTGATTTGTAAAAGAGATGTGTAAGAGAATGACACTAAACACATCTAATATCATTATATGCATGGTTTAATCGTACTTGTAATAATATACTTGAATAGTTTTAATTAATTTAAATATTTCTTAGTATATACTACTACAATCTTTTCATAGGATCCAATAATTGTTGGCCGAGTAATATTTAAATGGAATTGAAGTTTAACCTTGACATTCCCACTCTTAAAGCAGTCAGACAGTTGGACTAAAACATGATCATTTTAACAAACCATATAACGAGACAATCACATCCTTCATGAGAAAACCTCGCAACAACTACATATATTATTGGATCCAGCATCCAGGGCATGCAACTACAGAACTCTTTCATGAAAACATAGCATTTCTCTTAATACAAAATGCAAAGGAGAAAATTGATGCAAAAATGAAGCAGTTACTTACAGGTTTAGACGACGGACTGTCTTCCCAAACCGAAGCTCATAAGTCAGTCCCACTTTGCAATACTGGTTTTGAGTAGACAGACACTTTGCAATACTGGTTTTGAGTAGACAGACTTCAATATTTAAAGAAATGGCCGGTGAGATCTATATCTACGGCTCCAGTAGTGCCTTGGTGGACGCAACACATGCCACAGACAACAACAACAAAAAAAAATTCTACTTTAAGAAGACTTGGTTGTGACTAAGCTGGCATGCACCAATCCACGTTGTAGCAGTTGAGACTTGAGAGTCTTGTTTTGTAGCAAATTTAATTTACTTTGTCATTAATTAAAGAGCAACTTGCTCACATGCAGTTATTCAATAGACTAAAATAGATTAAATGTGCTTTCTCTCTAATTCTTTATATATTCTTCAAACGCCCTGCAGCCTTGGTGGAAGCAACACTAGATGCCACCTACTGGCCACAACTACTAAAACGTTTATTTTAGAGAAGACTTTGAGCGGAATTGTCGCGAAGACTTTGATATCGAAGCAACTAAGGTCATTTCTTAATTCTACGTTTGATCAGCCTCGTTTAATTGGATTTATCCTATAGCAAATTTATTCACGTGCTTCAATTCTATATCTAAAACACAACCATGCATTCAGGTTCAACCACTTAATTACTTAGTATAGTATTTGTTAAATCACTACAAAAAAAAAAAAAGCAGAATTATTGACGGTTTTTTTCTAGACGGTTTCTAAGACCGTCTATAAAAAAAATGGTTAGAGACAGATTTTTTAGAACCGTCTGTAAAAAAAATATTTGTGGACGGTTTGGACCAAACCGTTCAAAAATTTATATTTCCAGACGGTTTTGTTCAAACTGTCTAGAATTTTATGGACGGTTTAATCAAACCGTCCATTAAATTTTAGACAGTTTTAATCGAACTGTCGGAAAATGTAAATTTTCAGCAGGTTTGGTCCAAATTGTCTATAAGAATTAAAGACAGTTTTCAAAAAACCATCTATTAATGCAAATTTACAGACAATTTGGGAACAAACCGTCTGCACATATTGTAATTAAGTTCAATTCTTGCATTTATACGAACATAGCTTCCATTCAATTTCAAAAAAGAAATTTTTACCCCCAAAACTTTCTACCTTTCCCTCCTCCCTACACCCCATCAAAAAGAAGACCACCAGCTTGCTAGCTACCAACACCAAAACAACAAAGCAACCAAGAAGAACTCAGATCACCAGCTCAAATCGCGTCGTCTAGGAACTCAGAATTGTTGAGGAACTCGGAATCATCGAGGAACTCAGAGTCGTGCGTCATCAACTCACATGGAGTCACCGCACTCGCTGATGCTATCTGAGCTCGGCAACCTGCCGGAGACCCCGCCCTTCAAGTCGTTGGAGAACTCACAGGGGAAGCCTGCCGAAAACTCTAAGTGATTGTCGCCGTTGACAAGTTCACACAGTACTCGCCGCTTCTGTCGCCAGAGGACCGCAAAAAAAAAAGTCGGAGAACACGAAGTTCTTGTTGCCAATGACGATGATCAACCGGGCGAGGAGAGAGGACCTTTCGCCTTCGGTGACGAAGGTGGGGCCGATTGCCGACGAGGAAGGCCAGAGATCCAATTCTTTGGAGGACTGCGCCAGGGTTTAATATATTAATATTAATAAATAAATAAATGATATTAATAAATGAATATTAATATAAAAAATAAATTAATAATTAATGATTCTAGACCATTTGGCCCAAACTGTCCACAACTCGGATTAGTAACAGATTGTCCTGGACGGTCTAAAACCGTCTGACTTTGTTCCAGATGGTTTTTTGCAATTTCTAGACGGTTTGAAACCATCCAGAAATCCAAAATTTTCTGAAGTGAATGCAATATTATAGTATTCGTTAGTTCCTATATATCATATCCTAATACAAATTTGATCTACATATATATAAAAATACTTGTTCGTCAAATTTCTTATTGCATCACACTCTAAAAAATATATTAAAAAAGAAATACATTAAAACAAACAAATTAAGGTGCAGTAAAGTACTATCTTCCAAAACTGATGCTTTTTTTTTTTTTTTCCTAAGAAAAAAAATACGTACGCTTGTTAGTCCCATGCAACGTATTAGAACTACAGCGATACGAACACCAGTAACCCAAAAAGAATGGACAGTCCAGACACTGTCGCCTAATAACTCCGATTTTCAATTTAAAGACCTGTTTGTAGATATTGGTTGTATAGAAAAATAGTGGAAAACATAGATGTCTTTATAGGTTTTCAATAGAGGTTTTTCAAAAGTTTTATGAGTTTGAGAGTTAAATAGTTTAATCAATCTTTATGTATTGTAAAAGTCTGACGTATTACTTTTCTCCATCATAGCGAATTATACTGCAACTCTATATACAACCCTTAGTAGTGAACTATGTAAATCCTGTGTTCTTTTGTGATTGCCAGGCCTGTTTGTATTTTTTTTTTTCGCATTCCACGGGTCTTGGAAATAGGATATATTTCCCTAACAACTGGTATAAAAGATTTTGGTTCAAGTGGGAGCGATGACAAGAGTAGAAGGAAATGTTGGAATCAAAAAGTCCAACGACATATATTTCAGGTATTAGAGGATGCATATTGAAGATTATGTCTTAATGTCGAAATCAACAGTGATCACGTACCCACGCCTAGTCCTCGATTCGGGATCCTTGCAATACAACTAAAGGTCAGTGTGGTGCACCGACAAGGGGGGAGGAGGGCGGCGACACCACCTTCGATGCTTAAGTCAGTAAGAGAATAAAGGTAATAATAAGAAAATAGATGGAGATTAGTGCATGAAAGCATACCTGGTCTAATCTCCTACTGACCTTTTATAAGCTAAGTACCGTACCATTTATGTTGTTTGCCTTCGTAAGGCAATTTGTTATTAATTCTGTCGCCCATTAATTAGTTGTCTTTCGATAATTTATGTTATACGTTGCTTTTTATATATGATTGTTTTGAACGTGTGCTCCAAGTAAGCTATGTTCTAGGCCTTATGCAGGGCTTTGAACTGGGCCTCCATTCCAGTAGATCCATTCGAGCAACCCCGGCTCCATTTCCTTGCATCACACTTGGGCTACAGGTGTGGGCCAACGGAAATGAGAATAAAAGATCCATCCCAATTTGTGCGGGAGGAAACTATATCTTCCTCTTTTGGAGGAGCAACTACTATAGACAGTATGGAGGATGACGAATAGGCGTTGCTTGATCGATAGGTGCATTTGATGAAAAAATTAAATTAATTTAAAATTTGTCATTACTAAGAGCAGCTTGCTGATAATTATTCAATAGATTAAGATCGCTTAGAAATAAAATAGATTAAACATGCTTTCTCTCCTATTCTTTATATATCATCATTTTATTTTTTTTATCTATTTATTCATTGATTTGCTGAAAGGATCTAAATTATAAGCCTGATATTGAGCCGCAAAAACAGGGTGTTTACAATAGAGAATGCATTTGTTGAAAGTGGCTTAGTTGACTTATTTGCCTAGCGAGACAGCATGAAAAATAAATAATGTAAATGAAAGAGGGTTTTCGACCCACTTCAATTCTCGACTGAACACCACTGCCACTGCCACTACAAGATCCGTAATGAGAGGCCGGGCTTAGAAGAGAACTCATGGCTGCTTGTATTAGCCATAACAGTATCTAACTATAATTAATGCTAATACTCATTCTCTTGTCGACGTAATAAGGTGGATCGGAGCTTCCCATACTTTTAACAATGAACCTCGATCTGCCCGCACCTGCTCCTCGATCTTGCCCTCTTGCATTAAGTGAGAAGGATTAATAAAATCTGCTCCATCTTGAACCGGCCATATTTTCCTTAATTGTCATCAACGCCATTAGTTCTAACTCACTCTAGTCTACTTTGTAAGTCATCCATATATCCAGGATGAGGATGCACATGAATTCTTACTAGTCGAAATGGCTTTTCTGTGTCATTAATTAATTAGTACATAATACACACCATGCATCTCTGGTTGACGAACAACTCGATCCAAGTATATATATATGAGATAAAGGATTAGAAACTATATATACCTCTCTTGAAGATATTTTCTTTTCTTGGCAGAAAATTATTGCAAGCTTTCCACAAGTGTATTTTAACCGCATCGATCAGGTACATGCATCTACCAAATATTCTTCCATACTTCCGCAATTTTGACAGTCAATTCTTAATTTTTTTTTTCCTTAATTAATATTTTGGCAAAGCGGTCTACCAAATAGGTGCATATCTTCTTTATTTTGCCTTAATTTACAGTGTCTTGACAGCTAATTCTTCATAATTCTTTCCTGTGCTTCATTTTCTTGGCTTATTCCTTATTTGTAATTCTACATTGAGGGAAGTTGAAAGCTATCTCTCATCTCTGCATGATGGACTAGACTAATAACGCGAAGCCTATTCTACAAATAGAAATGCTATTTTTTCTTTTCGTGCATGTCTAATTCCCGTTCAACTATATATATATATATATATATATATATATAAATCTACTAAAAAATATTTTAGGACCTATATTTGAGTTGTACATATCCAATGATGAATTTGAAAATAAATTATCAAAAAAAAGAAATGGGCAAGAGTTAAAAGAATAATGGGTCTCATTCTATTTAACAAAGATTTTCCTCCAAACCCAGCAAAAAATTGTGTTGGTATAAAATCTCACTATAAGAATATATTCTCCACATAATTGATTGGATATGGTAGGAAAATATATGAGATTGTACGAATTGATTGTAATTTATTATAATCAAATCACTTGAATACATTCAATTCTGATATGATTTGGTATTCTTTCATACCTTTTTGTACTCTCCTATAAATAGGGATCATTGTATTATTGTAAATTTATCAAGAGAAAATAAGAGTATAATGTAGTCTTTTGGGCTTTATTGTGTGGACGTAAATCATAAACCAAACTACGTAAAATCTCGTCTCTCTTTCTCTTTATTCCGCTTTGTCTTTATTTTTCTATTTGATTATCTTTTTTTTTTTCACTTTGGGCCCCACTTTATTTTTTCTTTAAAAATATAGCAGGGTTAAAAACCCTAGAAGAAGCTAGGGGAACACCAGGAAAAGAGGAGAGGATTGGCCCTCTTTTTTCTCTAAAAATCTCTCCCTCTCTAACACTCTTTCTCAGGTTCTATTAAGAACCCATGCATGCCATTTTTATAAACACAAGTGTGCTAAGTCAAACATGGAAATGTCTTTAGCTCCGGCCAAAGACCCTATAACGATTTCTCTATTTTACAAAAATAGTATAATACGCTAGCTCTTGAATTGAATAGGCCCCTCTCTTTCCAGACGTATGATGCAGCCCTGGTCGTCTATTTTGATCCAAAAATTGCACCAACAAAATTTATTGTCAGTTTCAGCAATTATTCAAACCAAAGCCATTATTCACATCTTAGTAATAAATTTCTCTATTCAACTAATTTGTCCTTTTGGGGTCACATCGTTAGCCAGGAATATAAAGGGCCACCTACGTACGTACCATAGAAGCCACTACAAAGGGTCGTGACGATGGAGGTGTGTAAGTGATTACAGTTATAAATTATTGTTTCTCTCGGCAATCACAATCCTCTTAAACGGTGATCGAATTTTTGTAACCACAACTACACCGTTTTAAGTGGTTAACGTTTTTAGAATAACTGTCGGTTAGTAATTATTAAAATAAAAAACTGCACCACATAACCGTCTCTTTAGGTATAGACCTTTTCCGCCTATTTAGGTGTTTTGGGCCTGTTTTGCTTTTGGTACATTATTATACCAAAGACATAAGTAAATCCTAAATCCAAAATTATTAGGTTTAATTGTAGCATTGGTCCTTATGGTTGGTCTAAATTACAAATCACTCCCTGTAGTTCAAAAAGTTCATGGAGGATCCCTATGGTAAACTATAATTACAAATCATTATCTGAACTCGTTTTCTGTCTACCTAGCTAACAGATTCCGTTAATTTGCTACATCATACCCAATATAAAATCGACACGTGTCCATAACAATAAAAAAAAATATAAATATATTAAAAATATAAATAAATCAAACTTAAAAATTATATATATATATATATATATATATATATATATATATATATATATATATATATATATATATATATATATATATATATATATTTTAAAAAAATAGACCATTAGCCACCCTTGGCACTTGGGGGAAGCTGGGCACCACCCCCAAAGGGGTAGGTTGCTCAACCGGCAGCCACCCCTTCATTATTTTCTATTTTTTTTTAAATAATTTTTTGTTTTATTTATTTATATTTTTTTTATTGTAATGGACACGTGTTGATTTCTTATTGGGTATGACATAGTAAACTAATAAAATCTGTTAATTTGGTGAATGAAAAATGAATTCAAAGAATAATTCATAATTATAGCTTATCGTACCAGCTATGTTCCTCGCATTGCTTGACTATTGGGGTTTACCGGTAGGGAAAAAGTCTTTCAAATAAAATCTCCCAACTTGCTTTGTCTGATTTATCATTTATTTGGTGAGATAAAGTTTGGCATAACGGATGATTATTCTAGAGTAACCGAATGGAGGAAGTCAATGAATTAATTAACCCCTCTCTCTCTCTCCCTCTCTCTCTCTCTCTAATTTGCAAGCGAGACAGCATGCCCGAGATCTTGCCATCTTCTCCGCAAAATAAGTCATGCAAATAAAAGTGGGTTTTAATTTCGACGCATGAAATAAGTGAAGGAAATTGCAATATTCCAGTGCAATTTAAGGGGAAAAAGAAAAAGGAAAAATATAAAATTAGAATGATGCTTTGAAAAATTTGTTTCTAGGTTTGCTGAGGAGTCGGGACAACTTTGTTAGGCCCAACAAAGTGAACCCACATGCCATGCACCCCGAAAAAAAACCTAGTTAGGCCACGGTAGGAACTTCTTTCTCTTTTTTTTTTTTTTGGTCTTCTTTTTATCTTCTAAAAGTAGATATAACTTTTAAAATTATTATTAACTTTTAGATGGACTATTATTAAATTTTGATATAATTGTAATTTAAAAACTACATCAATTTTAAGAAGAAAAAAAAAAAAAAAATTCATAACATTACTCCAATTTAAAGGAGTCCCACCATGGCATTAGCGATCAACATAGCTGGTACATGTTGAACGATTGCTACTGAGTTCAGCTGAACGTTGCCCTATTTGAGCGTATGATATGAGGAGAACAGAGCACCAGAATTGAACTTAACACTAATTGGGCTGAAAGATCTAGAAGAGCCATCACATTTTCCTGCCACTCAGTAGCATTAGGCCTGTACAAATAAGATGGTTATAATCGTTTTGTAATCGTTAAACACTTATAACTACTAACCGCCTAAGATAAAGTAGTTAACGGTTTTAGGGATAGAGGTAGACGGTTAATAACCGCTAACTGGCTACCCTTAATAACTGCTAATCGTCCACAGGGACTGATTTGGGCTTATACCCAACTCTCCATACCCACTTGCATACACCCTGGTGTTGCACTACCAATTCAGATTTTTCTTTTTATTTTTTTTATATTTTTTTTATCATTTTCGCCGGCATCTTTGTCACTGTCACCGTCGGAAACGGTGACGTTCCCTCCCTGGCCAAACTCCCTGTCGCCCAGTCCTGGGTCGCCAATAACATTCTGTCATTTCACCCCGGGACCAAGTTCAACCGCATCGCCGTCGGTAACGAAATCCCCGCCACTTCGGACAAGAGTCTGATTGCGCACCTTTTGCCGGCCATGGAGGCCTTCATGAAGTCAGCCTTGGAATATAATTAGCAAATATTACGGATATTCAGGTCTCCACGCTGCACTCCTTGGGTATATTGTCAAGCTCTGAACCGCTGAAATGGAGAGATCCGTTTCCATTGTCCATGTCCTTGTACCCCAGCTTCTTCATTGCTGGGTAAACCGCGTCGAGGTAAGCCGACTTTGGCTCAGCTAGTGAAGCACACGCTGGCTATAGCTGCTTGCGTGCCCAAGGACGCCGCGATCTTGGCGCCACTGCCAAGACCGTCACGGCTCCACTCGAACACATCAAGCTCCTCATGGTTGGCACCGGCGTATTTTTCACCACGGGCCGCGCCTCCCGCTTCCCCATCATCAACCCCTCCACCCAAGAGATCATCAGTCCCTCTCTCTCTCTCTCTCTCTCTCTCTTTCTCAGCTTTGTTTAGATTTCTGCAAGTTTGTTTAGCTTATGTGGGTTTGTGGGCATGTGGTTTTTTTGGGGCTATACCGATGGCTACTGCAGAGTATGTGGAGATTGCGGTGGACGCCGCTCAGAGAGCCCTTGCTAGGATCGGAACAAAGGCAGAGATTAGGCCTCAGCTTCCGGGGCTGTTCGTGGCAAGTATTTGCGTGCTATTGCGGCTAAGGTATTGGGTTGTGTTAGAAAATGGGAATCTTAGTGTGTGATCCATTAGGGTGTGTTGCTAAAACCATTGTGAGATTGGCTTTAAAGAGCACAGAAACACCCTTGGTTTCTTCAACATCATGAACGGCATTCATCTTGTATGGACAAAACTGTATTCATCTGGCACCACACGAGTTTAATATGCAAAACCCACTAACCAAGTCTGCATTCAAGAGATTTCTAGAGCAATTATCTGGTTCGTAGTCCGTGGAGATGTTTCAGAGGATTTTTCTATTGGATTGTACTTTACCCAACTTGGTTCTGGTTGCTTTACCCAACTTAGGTTATGATTTTTCTACCGACGGGGATGCGGTTGACTTTGGTCCCAGGTTGAAATGATAGAATGTTATTGGCGACCCAAGACTAGGCGGCGAGGAGTTTGGCCAGGGAGGGAATGTCGCTAATCGAAAAAAAAAAGAAAAAAAGTTGAAAAAAAAAATTAAAAAATTAAAAAATTAATTATTATTATTATTTTAAAATATTGTAATCGACTGGAGGACGTACTGCTTCTTTCCAATATTGTCATTGGACACGATGCACGCCTGTAGCCCGGCGAACTCATCCCCGTCTCTTTGAACGTGGATATAACTAATTTCCTATCCTTCAATATTTATGATATTGATCTTTCAAAGGTTATGAACGATTCCAATCTGAATTTTGTTTTTTTACCAACGATGAACAAGTCTATCATCGTTGTGGAAGAACTCGATCGGTTTCTGATGAAGAAATCAATGACCGTGAGCTTGTTCGTCGATGTTCATATTCATTTTCCTCTTTGTAATTTTTTGGCATTCAAAATGTTGGTCAATAGCTACTTGGAGGCTCAAGGATCACAAATTTTCTCTCCAGTAAAGGATATTTTTCAGAGCAGGGATAGCTTGAGTTGGCCGAGATCAGCGAGTTGATAATTGTGAACCGATACTCGTCGAGTCGGGCTATAAAATCGGTCATCACGGCGTTGCAAACAGACGGTGACCGGAAAGGTATCAAAAAAATCAGGCTGCGGTTGAGAAATAACGCCACTCCATACACCCATTTTTTTTTTTTAATAAAATAATAATAATAAAAAAAAGAAATAAAATTTTAGTTTTTTTTTGTTTTCAATTTTTTATAATTTCTTTTTTAAATTTTTGAATTTTTTTGATTGAAAAATGAAACGTGTCAGGGGTATTATGGGGTTATTTCTCCAAAAATTGCACTCTTCAAAGTTTTGGTAGTTTGGGGGCCAAAGTCCAAGCTTTCATAGTTTGGGGGATTATCCGAAAAATAATTGTTAGTTTAGAAGGTTAAATTATATTTTTCCAAAGAAAAAAAAAAAAAATCTAATGTGATAATGCCATGTTAGGGTGTATACAAGTGGGTGTGGGGTGTTGTAAACTTAGCATTTCCCTTTTAAGAGTAAAAGTAGGCGGTTAATATCTGATAATCGGCCACGAAAACTGATTTTGTTTTTCGGCTTTTTTATATTTAACATAAAAAATATGAGTCAGCGAATCGACATTATTGACTAATTGAATCAGGTAGAGCCCAAAACGCACGAATCAGCCCATTACAGAAAGGGCCCAACATTCAAGGGAAGCTCGTATAAAACAATGACCAAGAAAGACCAAGAAAGTCCACGTTAGCTTGCCTCTTCTTTTTTAAGAAAGTCCCACAAGGGCATGAGCACAACCA
This sequence comes from Alnus glutinosa, assembly GCF_958979055.1. Classification (NCBI taxonomy): domain Eukaryota; kingdom Viridiplantae; phylum Streptophyta; class Magnoliopsida; order Fagales; family Betulaceae; genus Alnus; species Alnus glutinosa. The sequence goes on from NC_084895.1 coordinate 10,127,433, forward strand.
AAGCTGAAGGGGAAAGTCCCATCATATTTTTTATAATCAAAGACATTTGATGAATTGATCTTCTAATTCATCAAAGGAAGGATACTACAACACGGCAATGAAGCTGAAGAAGTCGTTGTTACGTTTCATTTATATTCTTCTAATAATGATGTGATTTTAAAATTATCCATTAATCAAAATTTAATACTGATCAATCATAAGTTTAATAGTAATTTTAAAAATTATATTATTATTAGGACATAAAAGGAATTTCTAAAACTACTCGGTAAAGCTTGGTAGCGCCGTAAAACCAAGTAACTTTACAAGTACTTTTCTTCCAAATATTACTTATCAAATAAATATTCTTTCAAATATTACTCACTTACATCTCAATGCATTACTTAATTTAAAAAACAAAAATGAAATTGTGAAATATTATATATCAAAAACCAGGCACGAAAGATCAAGTGATCCTTAGATATAGAAGATTGGAAATTATTCAGCAAACTCATAAAATGAATAGAACTAAGCTTGAAGATCATATAGACTTCAATTAAGGGCAATTGGAAACATATATCTGGACTGAGAAGAAAGGGGCTCAGTGGGAAGATGACTGTAATATGAGATACGCAAGGAAGTCAAGCTCTTTAAAATATACTTTCCTCTAAAAGACTAGTTCTTCTATCTCCTACTTTAGTCCAGATACTTGCTATGTATTGATAAAAATAGTACCCAAAGAAAGTTGAATATGCTTCTGTTGCAATGGCCTTCGCTAAATAGGACTTCCCTGTTCCAGATGGACCAAATGAGTTTTTTCCCCTCTCTTTGCTACATCAGATCAAATGCAATTTTTAATTGCAAAAAGTATTAGACAAAACACTACTTACATTAGTGATTACAGATTTACAGGAGGAAATGACACAGAAAATAGCATGCTAGTTCTTTCCTCTCTCTTTGAGAGTTCACATCCCACCTTCTACTAGAAATTCCAAATCAAGTTCTCCACCAATTTTTAATCTTCCATTGACATAAATTTCACTTTCAAGCAGACAGGTAGAAAAAAGCAGTGAATGCTAAATCCTTGTCACTTATTTAGAGGTGCAAATTCGGTGGTGGGGATAACTCTCAGAATGAAACTTTGTATATGCAAATGGTTTTTCTAATGGGTCTTAAACCCCATAATAATTCTTGTTATTTTCTTAATATGTTTCTGTACAATTGGAAGATAGACTAATCGGATAATCAAACAATCAAAGAAGCAATGGCAAATATAACTCTAAAAATGGTCCTTTCTACGTCCTCTGACTTGGCCGCTTCTGTCAAGATGAGGATAAGGCCAATACTCCGAGCAACGACAGGTATTTAAACACTCTTTCACAGCACAAAGAATTCTAATGCCCTACTATTATTACTATACACAAACCCTCCTTTCGCTGGGTTGGGTCTTTTTTTTTCTTTTTTTTTTTTTTATATATATGTTTTTTTAGGAAAAGAGAATCCAGAACGTACGAGGCTACCAATTTTTTAATGAATTCAACAGAAAGAATATAGCATATCAGAGTTTTCTTTCACTGTTATACCTGAGAGAGAGAAAGGGAGAGAGCAATTGTTGATTGTACAATATGACCCGTCCACAAATCTTTTCATTTGTTTCTAGAAGGTCTGTATAATCTATGCGTACAGTTTCCATCGTAGCTCTAAAGAAACGAGAATTACTAGAAACTGAAAGTCAGAAATTTCAGGACACATTCTTTGCTAATTGATTGTCATGTATTTATGGTATAAGTGGCATTTTTTCGTAAGGATCAAGTTTGACTATAAACCAATCCATTCTTATTAACATTGAAAGCATACCCAGGTTCAACCATAAAAGAAAGCAGACAAGCCAAAACTTAAGACACAATTATATGGAACTAACCTGTTAAAAACTGGCGAAACTTAACAGGCAGTATCACAGCCTCTTGCAATGCCTGTTTGGCAATCTCAAGACCAGCCACATCACTCCACTTCAAATTCGGTTTTCTCCCTAATTAATTTAATGATCGTTCCCTTCTCAACCCTTGGACTTTGTCCTTGGTCTCGTACGTAGCAGCTGCTGCATCACCATTAGGCCCATTTCCTCCACAATCAAGAATGGCCCTTATCTCCTCTGCCCTCCTCATATATTCCAAAAATTTCTGAGTAATCGCTTCCTTAATCTTCAGATTCTTCTCGTACTTCAAATGGATCCTTCATGCAGGATGGGCTGGATGGCATAGTGGATTCACAATAGTAAATAACAATAGAATTATAACTTTTCTCAAATCAAGATTCTATCAAAGAATCGAGGCAAAAGGGACAGAAAATTACTCATTGAGTATTTCATATTGATAAACTAATAAAATTACATAAACCTGAGGCTGAAGCCATCTTAGACCATTCTTACTAGTCTCACCAAATTTTACTCACCAAAGTAGTTAGAAACCACTTTTCTCTATTCTGGTGAGCCACTTTTTTAAAGTTCTCATAGCAGTCTCACCATTTTAACTATTCACTATCACTATTTTATTTAAATAATACTTTTTCAGATTTATTTATTCTTTATCTATTTAATCTTTTTATACAACAAGCTACCATGCATCTTTATCTTGAGATTAAATCTTTGCTAAGAAATTCACAGAAGTTTTCATTAATTTGCTTCTCAACCAAATTCAAGAAAGAAAGAAATAAAAGATAAATGAAAGAGCCACTAAGTTTATAGCAGGGACAAAGAAACCTTTATGTCCATGAAACAGAGACATCATCGTGTGAGAGAGATGGGAGAAGAAAGGAAAAAAATGTGCTGATCATGTGAGAGAAAAAGGAGAAACAAAATTGGTGAGAGAGTTGGTGAGTGAATACTACTCATAAAAATTAGTGAGTATTTTCACTCACCAAAACTTTTTGGTTAAAGTGGTGAGGCTGCAATAAGTAGTTTTTTTAGTGTTTTCATCAAATTCGCTCACCGAAATAACTAAAAAGCTATTTTGGTGAGGCTACTAATAATGTTCATAGGCTTATATAGAACCTAAATTCGAAACCCTAAAAAATAATAATTAAAAAAGTGAAATAAAAATATTTTGCAGTACAAATAATACAAAACAATAACTTTTGCCTAGTAAACGTTGGAATTACAAAATGTTCATAAAATACAAAATTGTATCTTTCTAAATATACTTTCCAATGCCACCAAGTTTGTTTCAATCCGATGTCAGAATCAGAAGATATGATTTTTTTTTACGTAAAACAGGTCTAACCAAAAACTGATGGAATTGGCCCGCATCATTCTCACTGGGTTTGAGAGAATTTGTCCTCAAATTCACATGATTTTTGCCCCGATCCTTCGGATGCCAAATTAATCCATTCCATCTCTTTCTCTTTAAAAGTGAAACAATGTAACATCCCACAATAAATAATTCTTTATTAATCACCACAAGAATACGATGATCAACTTGAAAACTTTTCGCAATATATTCAAAGAACCCTAGCTTTACACGATTGTCACACATCTTCTCCCATTCATGCACCATTAATATCTCCCAAAAGGAATCAACAATCTCTTCACTTTTAAACATAAAATTATTCTCCGCAAAAAAAAAAAAAAAAAAAAAAAAAAAAAATCATCAAAAACATTAACATCAAGAGAATTCAATAAAATATTTTCTACCCCAAGGAAATCAACTTCGTTAACATCCAAATCAAAGACTTTATTTTTAGGGCTTTCATCAAGCACATGATTTATAGAAATCTCATCAACAAAATTTCTAATATTATCTAACAGATTTACCTTTTTCAACGTTTCATTTTTCTCAAGATAAATGTCGTAGATTAGTAAAGAGACCCAATCTACTATAGATTCTTTTTGTTAATCATATGACAAAGAACCTCTCACAAAATCTTTATCATTGATATCAGTATCATACGTTGGTAGAGTATCCCAATCCACGAATTCTTGTGAAGGATCTCCAACATCTTCATGTTCAACATCATTATGAACTTCTCCATGTTTGAACTCCTCATCAACGAACTCGTCTTCTAGGAACTCTTCATCAAAAAATTCATCTTCCTCCTCCACATAAGATAGATTTGGTAGATGAATTTAAGGCTCGCGAATAACAGTCAAGGTGGCCCACCGTGGACTCCAGGTCTCCGCGTGTCAAACTGTACCTTCCACCGTTGAGATTGGCCTCACTAAGGGTAATCACGTCATCCTGATCCATGAAACGTGGAGTTGGTTGACGGCAACGACTGTTAGCAACATTCATGGCATCAAGTTGGTTAGATAAGGTTCTGATTTGCTCCATCAGTCGCCTAGATCATGCAACAAATTGCTCCTCCACGCGCTGCGAACGAACCGCCAGTCGTTTATCACTTGTAGTTTCTTTGCGCTCATGCACAACACAAAAACATGCATATATATTTCCTTAGTCACGTTTTCTTCGTGCCATGGCAGAAAAGTTGCTGGGCTCTGATACTAACTGATGCTGGGTGGCATAGTTAGTTTGCAATAGCAAACAATAATAGAATCACAACTCTTTTCAAACTATGATTCTATCGAGGAATCGAGGCAAAAGGGATAAAAAAATCACTCATTGAGTGTTTTATATTGATAAAATGATAAAAAAAAAAACATAAAAACATAAAAACTATGTTACAATCAAAAAAAAAATTACATGACCATGATGGTAAGAATATTTCACAATCACAAAATTACATAACTTGAACATGATAGAAGTACAAATATATATGATAACTTTAGAACTATTTAGAGGTCGTGATCATGGAATTAATGACATCGATCAGAAAATGAATATTTGAAAGCTTAACACCACCTTGTGTGGGCAAGATACTTTGTTGATTGAGAATGTTATAGACTTGAAATAAGATGGGTTGCGCAAGAACTGTAATCGCTGAGTCGATTGGAATTATTGCATTGCCCACGACTGTGATCCAAGCAAGTTTTTGAAATGGGTTGTTACTGATATTACTAGCTAATTGCAACCGAAGGTGGAGCAGTACTCCTTGGCTCAGAGAGAGGAACTTTCGACAATATCCATTGTAAATCAACCTGAAAATGAAGTTTTCGTTGCATCAGTCACATGCGTATCTTAAATAAACACTTCAAATGTCAAAAAAAGAGTTGCTATTATTCTTTCACAAAAAACCATAAATTTTCACAAAACAAAAAAAGAAAAAAAAAAGCAAAAATAATAATAATAAAAAAAAAAATATAAACATATTGTTGAGCTTTTCTAGTGAGAGAGGAGCATTTCCGGAGAGAGATTTTTCGGCGAAAAGAGGGAGCTTTTCCGGTGAAAATTGAAAGCTTTTCTGGTGAGAGAGAGAGAGAGAGAGAGAGAGAGATTTCAAATTTTTTTCTTCTTCTGCAGCAAGTTGAGTTAGGCCTTCAAATGTTTTTTTCTTTTTGAGGTGGCAGATAGTGTTAGAGGTAGAGAGGACCGTAGCAGAAAGGAAGGACCGATTTTTTTTTTTTCCTTTTCTTTTGTCTATGTAGGATCGGGTGGATAAGAGTGGGATTGTGGTGTATAGAGTAGCAGTTTTCTTTAAAGAAAGTTTCTTACGTAAGAGCATTCCTAGCAGCTTCCCTTCCCTTCCCTTCCCATCTATTTTCCCTAAATGTAGGGAACAAAATTACTTTTTGCTTCCCTATGAAAAAATACCCCACAGCAGCTTCTCTTTACCATTCCCTATATCATTAAAATATTAATTTTTACTTTTTCATTTTGTTTTTTTTATTCATTTCTTTTTCTTCTCTCTCGTTCTCTCGTCTTCTCCGTCACACACAATGCCGCCATCCCTTTCGTCACGCAAGCTGTAGAATGGAGAGCGAGGAGGACACCGAGACGGAGGAGACGGAGATCGTCACGTGGCCGGTGTGGGTGAACCCGAATTTCTCGAAAAGGATCATGGGGCGGGTGTCGGAGGTGATGGCCAGAGTTTTGATCTCGGTGGAGCTGTGGGAGAGGAGGAGGAAGCGGAAGGGCAGTTTCGTCATTTTGGTGGTTGGTGTGGAGAGACTGGAGAGGAAATTGGCGTGGTGAAGGGGGCGAAGGGGGAAGATCGAGTGGGAGCGAAGGATGCGAGGCAATGATAAATTGATGATGAGGGTGAAGGGGAAAAGATCGGACTGGATACGATGGATACAATGGGGGATTCGGACGGACGCTGGAATCAGCGCAGGGGATCTCGCTTGGTGGGTCGGTGTCAGACTCGGCAGTGGTGATTGCGACGACGTCGTTGGCTGTGGTGATCGGGCTGTTGGTCGTATTGGTGTGGAGGAGATCGTGGGATCGGAGTGGTGACAAGGAGGTGAAGCCGGTGGTGGTGCCCAAGCTGTCGGAATTGATAGAGGCACAAGAAAAAGAGGAGCAGAGATGGCGATCGAAGAGAGAGGAGCGGTGATGTGCAGAGAGAGAGAGAGGAAGAACAGATGCTTGGGATTTGCAGAGAGAGAGAGAGGAAGAACAGAACGTGCGCAAGAGGAGAGAGGTTTTTTTTTTTTATGAATAAACAAATGCTTGGGATTGCTATAGTGCTTCCCAATGCATTGGGAAGCACTGTAGCAATCCCAGGGAACATATAAGGGAAGGGAAGCTGCTGTAGGATTGTTTTTTTGACTTTTTTAAAAATTTTCCTAAAATGTAGGGAAGGGAACCCATGTAGGGAAGCTGCTAGTAATGCTCTAAGATACTTGGGGACCAAGTGATCCCTTAGCACTATTTAAAGGGAGCTTCGGCTCCCCATCTTCAAGCAGCAGACAATAGGGGTAAAACCCCCTGCTTCGTCCACAGAGAGAGAGAAAGAGAAAGGGAGAGAGCAAAGATTTTGGTAATTTTCGGCCAGGGGGTGAAACCTCAAGCAAAGTAAATCTTCAACTTCTCTTGATGATTTTGAGATAACTGTTTGATTCTGTACATTAGGTAGTTGAAATATTTTGTGGGTAATCTTGATTATGGGCTAATATGAAATTACCAAGTTCAGATGGGATGATTCAGTAATGGGTTATTTTTATGGTTTTTCCGATTGGTATTAACCTGTTTAAAATTTATCTGGGTTTTGTTCTTATTCTGCATTGATAAATTAGAGTTCTTGTTTTGATTGAGGAATGCTGGAATGGAAATTGCTGAGTGATTTGACCAAAACTCATGAGGGCAAAGAAGCAGATTTTTGGGTTTTTTTTTTCTATGGACCAAACGGGTTGAAAGTTTTTGGGATTTCTATGTTTTTACCGAATGGTTTTAATAGAGTTTTAGTAGTGATTTGATGGAAATTTTGATTTGGGTCTTTGATGATCGGTTAAAGGGAATTTGGTAATGTTTGAATGATTATTTTTGGTGTGTTTCAATGGCAGAACGACAAGAATTTAGTGTTATTTGTTTTAATTTCGAAATTGACGTGAGAGTTAAAGTTTGATATATATTTGAAATTTCTAAGGAAAGGAATTAAGCCGTTATTATGGTCGGATCACTTAATTCTTATAATATTTCGGTAATCTTAAAAAGTGTTACTTGGAAAGATAACATTACCAAATGGAAATCTTTAGACAATGGACAATTTATTCGGACATGGTCCCATGGACATGGACATTTGACAATTTATTGGAACATGGACAATGGACAATTTAACTAGTCTTAGACATGAACAATTTTACCTTGAGTTGACAGGACAATTCTACCTGAATTTAGACAAAGAACTTGAGACATGGGACAGAGGACTTTTTGAACATGATGATTATGAGAAAAATGAGAAACCGTGCTTAATAATGAAAGGATTTGAGTTATGAACTCGAGTTTATTTTGTAGAAATCAGGATTCTAATATTTAACAATTTAGATTAGATTATAATTGATTGATATTAAGGGTCCGTTTGGGTTTGCGATTTAAAAAAGTGCGATTTAAAATAACGATTTTATAATATGCGATTTGAAAAAAGTGATTTTTAAAAACGCAATTAAGCGTTTGGCAAAATCGCAGTTTAGCCTTTAAAATCGCGAATTTACCTTTAAAATTCTGCGTTTTCAAAAAAGCATCATCTTATCTGCGATTTGAAAAAGCAGATTTTCTGCGTTTTCAAATCGCAATTTTTAAAAACGCAGTTCCCAAACAATCTATGTTCTGCGATTTGGTTTAAAATCGCACTTATTGTCTACGAAATCGCAATCCCAAACGCACCCTAAGAAATTCTCTACTTCCGTTGTAGGAATTTTGAATTCAAATGCAGAGTCAACCAAAAAGGTATGTAGCGCCATGTAACTAAGACAAATTTTCTATTACCCTATTTTGTAAAAACAAAATTCTTAAATAAAGTAACATGTATGCAATGAGCTCTAAAGTTAAATATAAATGAAAGTCATTTTTGATAAAGTAAATTTTGTAAAAGGGTAAATGTTGCTTTTATGAAAGCAGAGTATGTATCCGAAATATTTATAATCAGAGTTTCTTTATACATGTTCATATTACAGAAAAGTAAAGTTATTATATCATGCAAATTTCAAAGAAAAATCTTACGGTTATTTTCTGCAATATAATCATTATTATTGTGAAAGGTTGAGTTAACGTGATGTAAAAGTTAAGAGTTGGATCCTACGACAAAAATTTCTATCAGTATTGTGTGAAGAGAGATAAAGGATAGCAGGTGGGACGCTCAGAGGGTGGTAAAAAATTAACCATCAATGAGTGTGCTATCAATATGAGCCTTTAATTGAGTGAGCCACCATGGGATGTATAACCACCTGTCAATAAAAATTTCCTAAATAGTTAGTCTCATTCCTATGGCCACAAGATGCGACATTCCCCTTTTTCGTATAGGGAAAATAGTATGAAAGAGGACAAAAAGGGAAACAATTTTCCAGCAGAAGTTTAAAAGAGATATTATGGTTTAACGATCTATAGATGAACAAGAGATAAGTTTAAAGTAAAAGTTTAAAGGGTTAAAGAATATTTGGTACTCGAGGTTTAAAAATTTTATATTTTGGTACCTAAAATTTAATTTGCTGTGATGGCACTTAGGTTTTGGAAAAAGATGAACTTGGTACCTTCATCTATTTTTGTGTCCAATATTTAAGGAGTTGACACGTGGCACAATATAAAAAGTAAAAATTTTTAAAAATTAATTACAAAATTAAAATTAAAAAAACTTAAAAAAAAAATAAAAAATTAGCATATTACTACAGATGATTTCTGTGAAGATTATTGACTTCCGAAAGAGGAGTTAGAGCATTCCTAGTAGCCTCACCAAATTTTACTCACCAAAATAACTAAAAATCACTTTTTTCTATTCTGGTGAGCCACTTTATTAAAATTCCCCCAGCAGCCTCACCATTTTAATTAGTCAATATTCACTATTCCATTTAAATAATAATTTTTTCATATATATTTTTTTTTTATATAAAATCTTTTTACAAAAAATCATTCATATCCATGAAATAAGGACAATATCGTGTGAGAGATGGGAGATGGGAGAAGAAAATGAGAGAAAAAAGGAAAAAAGTGTGCTAATCATGTGAGAGAGAAAGGTGAAACAAAATTTGGTGAGTGGGTTGTTGAGTGAAAATGCCTGGTCTAATTTGATTAGTAATTTCAGTCATCAAATTTTTTTGGTTAAAATGGTGAGGCTGCTGGGAGTGGTTTTTAAGAGTTTTCATCAAATTGGCTCACCAAAATAGCTAAAAAACTAATTTGGTGAGGCTACTAAAAATTTATGGGCGAGAAACACTTGGATTCGGCAAAGCGAAAGCAAGCAGGTCTGGGTCATTTTCAAACACAGCCATTTCCTTTTCTTCTAAAGTCACCCGTGCTCACTCTGCTCAATATTTCACATTGGCAAAAAAATTGAAACAGATCCATCACTCTTACACAACAACACAGAGTTATACAATTTTCGTAATTCTAAGCACAAAAACCAGCAAATTCTACCGCAGAGCAACACAACGAAAAGCAATTCCGTTCGTTTCCACGGAATACGATTCCCGGGAAAACAATTCTCATTTGGCAAAAAAAAAAAAAAAACGGTTTCCACGGAAACAAGCAACAACTAAGAAAGAAGCTTTGGAATTCCGAACCTTGGAGAAGAGGGAGAGGAAGAGCGCAAGGAATCGGCCTCGGGAATCACGCTGCAAAAAGGGGCACAAGGAATGTTGAGAGCTGAACCACCCCGGCCAAAGGTGGCTCAGCCACTCTTTTTTTTAACAAAAAAAATTAAATTTTTTTTAATATTTTTAAATTTTTTAAGTTTTATTAATTTTAATTTTTTAATTCATTTTTAAATATTTTTACTTTTAATTTTTTAATTTTTTTTATATTGTGCCACGTGTTAACATGGCAGACCGTTAAATATTGGACGGAAAAATAGACGGAAATACCAAGTCTGTCTTTTTCAAAAACCCAGATACCATCTGTAATGCGAATTGAAACTGAAGTACCAAAAAATAAAATTTTTAAACCACGGCACCAAATATGTCATTAACCCAAGTTTAAAAGAGATCATTTATGAAATAGTCTATGGCTAACTTTTTATGTAATAAAGAGATAAATTTATACAACAAAATTTTAAAGGGATGATTTGAAGTTAATAGTACGTATAATTATACAGTTAAAGTTGTAAAAGTACAGTTTAAAAGTTAAAGTTACAATGAACAGTTATAAAAGAGATTAGGTATGGTACTTATCAAAAAAAAAAAGCGATTAGGTATGGTCTAAAGTTAACCATTCCTGGATGCTTTATTTTAAAGTTAATTTTTTAAAGTAAAGATTTGGGAAAGAAGAAGAAAAATAAAGAACCCTGAAGACTTTAAAGTCTCCAATTCGAACACGATCCTGCAAACATGGGTATCGTTAGACTACACTATTGAATCTCATACTCTATGACATCCTAACTACCCGCATGCTTACACATCACGTAATCCACTTCTAAGGCTAGTTAGGTACCTTGGTTACCATTATGTTGATCATTGGTTATAGGTTCATATTTATCCATCTTATTATCTTTAAGACACCCATATTATCCTTTTTGCTTATTTATTTATTTACCAACTTAACATTATATATATCGGACTCATATACATGTATATACATATTTATATATATACACAATGCAAGTTAAGTTTAAGCCTAACTTGATAGTACATTTAACTATTCCAAATGGATTCATATTACACTTATGCATTCCTATAACCTTACTAACTTATACTTATTATCTTAAGGTTATTTCGGTACATATCACAATCCTATGATACTTTCACCTTAAACCATCTCATTTACTACTTTATTCTTTAATTAGGTTTTATAGGGTCTTAATGATTAATTGGTTAATAATATTATCGAGCTAACAAAATTCTATAACCCTATCCATTTGATTACTTTACTATTTAATTTAAGCATTTACTCTCTATTACGACATATTTGCTATTGTTAGGTTCAACACTTCATTTTAACTATCTTTTACACATAACCTCAATTTAATTCCCTTCACTTAAAATCGAACATCAAAGAAGACTATCATTTCTCACAAAGGCACTCCATTTGGCCACCACAAAGATTACACCAAGAATCCAAAAATGACAATTGGCCTTTAAGCTACCAAAATCATCCAAGCCCTAAACTCTCAAATATAACCCATACCATCTTTAGGCGAAATAACTAAAAACCAAAGAGACAACTTCAAATCAACACCTAAAATATTTAACATTATAAGCATATCATGGAATATTTATATTAGCCCTCAACTACACATCAAAACCCATACCAAATATCAATTCCACTATATTCTTACAATTCATCACACCATCATAATCACTACAAATCCCATCAAAAACTCATCAATTTTTCTCCCTATAATCTTATAACAATAATCGTCCTCTAACCACATCTAGAAAACCATTAAACCATTAATATTCCATATTCAACACTTTAAAGGAATACAACTAAAAACCAACACTAATCCACCAACAATTTATAGCAAAACATTAACCACAATTCAATAACCCGAAGAAACTCAAATCAAAACCTAAATATCAAGAATCAAACTACATCAAACCAATCCATCAAAATTACACTAATCAGCCCATCATCATAACAAAAGCCCCAAAATTCGCAAACAAAACCCTAGATTCAGATTTAACAAAAGCCATAGCAATCCACCAAATTTATTCCCAAAACTAAACCAATTCTGAAAATCATCAACCATAACCGAGGAAATAAATCCAAGCTTCAACACCCACAGATTTGGCCAAGACCCACAAGATCCTAGAAATTCCATACCAAAGCCACAACTAAAATCAAAGGATCGGGCTACACGTTTTGGTCGACAACAGCAACTAAAATACCCACAAAACACCAAGTTCAATCCAAGTTTCCAAGATAAAATCTATCGATAATACCCATAAACTCAAAACCCCCAATCGGTTCTAACAATAGATCAAAGGAAGGTTCAAGTAAAAATCAAAGAAAAGGAAAAGATGTCTCACCGGAAATCAGCTTTGGTTCGTCGGAGAATTCGCCGGAAAAGCGCACCTAGAGGGTCGGGTTTCACGGGTCACGGATCACTGGGTCACGGGTCTCTCTCTTGGGTTCAATGGGTTTCAGGTCTCCATGGGTTCTTGGGTCAACGAGCTCGCCGGAAATCGTTGCTGGGTCCGCCGGAAAACTCGCTGGAAATCGCTGCTGGGGGACCGGGTCTTCCACACGGTTTAGCAGGTCATGGGTCGGGTTGCTCGGGTTCTCTCTTCCGGGTCTCACAGATCGTAGGTTGCACTGGGTCTACGGGCTCCATCTCCCTCAACTCTCCCGATCTCATCTCTCTCTCAGCATCTCTCGATCTCTCCCTCTGAAACTCTCTCTCGATCTCTTGTCTCAATCTCTCGATCTCACTCTCTGTGGGTTGCTCGAGCATGCGAGGAAGAAGAACAAAGAAAGAAGAAGAAAAGAGAAGGAGGAAGGAAAAGAAAAGGAAGAAGAAGAGAGATTCGTGCGTGAGGGAGGAAGAGAGAAGAAAAGAAAGAAAATAAAAGGATAAGAGACACGTGGGGAGTTGTGAATGGTTAGGAGGGATTTTCTTTTATTTAAAGTCCCCTACTACAATTAACTAGCTTATAACCCTCTCCATGAGCGGAATTATTAGTATTCAATTTTATTTTTTTTTCACTCATTTAACTAATTACTACCAATATATATATATATATATATATATATATATATATATATATATATATATATATATATATATATATATATATAAATTGTTTATAAGATCATTTTGATTAACAATTTTTTACTCAATAGTATAAACGCACGTACTAAATAAATTTAAACATTTATAAAGTTTAATTCGTATAAATTGGAACATGTTAAATAATTGTTCCTATAGATCTAGTTTAAAATAAAATAAAATGAATTATGTTGGTGTACAAACATTAAAAAACTATAAAAACCAATCATAATACATTATAAAACCTTGAAAGCTAATGTCGGTCATCAATTAAGAATGTACAATGTGCATTACAAAAAAAAAAAAATCGCCATACCTTGTAACAAAAACAATGACAAGAAACTCTCTCTCTTTCTCTCTCTCTCTCTCTCTCTCTCTCTCTCTCTCCATCATTTGTCTGAATTCAGTGTAAAATCTACTAAAGGAAAAATAAACCATTTGAATAAAAAAAAAAAATAAAGAATAGAAACGATTACACAAAAAAAGAATAGAAACAGTTTTGAAACACCAAATAAATAATTAAGCATTGAACTTCATCCGAGTCTGCTATATTCATATCAAAAGAGATGAATTACATCTATACAAAGTGTTTCGTTTTTTTTTACTGATGATCGTTGAAGAACCTAAGTCTATTTCTGAGTAGAAGGAAGATACAAACCTCCATCTATCCAACCATAATCAAGTAAGTGAAACCAAAAGTAGCAAAGTATAACATATCAATAAGTAGAACACCTCATCATAACATGAGTCTGATCTATGAATTATCCTAACAGCATATGCCGACAAATCTGAAAGAAATAAACTTCAAGTGCAATTTACTTGTATAAATGCAATCACTAACATCTAAAGCACCAGTTTTCAAATTCAACAATTTATTTTGTCGAGGCAATTCAAAGTAGAGGTTTGAGGCAAATAAATTTACCAACAAAAGCATATATATATACAAATACAATAGACTCTAATTAATAAAATAATATAAATGGTTAATAAATAGGGATATAAACAACCCTTGAACTTTGAGGCTATCTACATTGAATGCTATGTATCTACATAGTCTAATATGACTTACACAAATTTAATGTTTAGTAACATTAATCATAAATATGTGAAGTAATTTAACATGTCAAGGTATTTTTTTATGGTTCCAATTTTTGTCAAAAAGATCAAAATTTACAAATAAAATTAATATTCCACAACAGACCCAACAATACACAATCTAATACATGAGAGAAGTTTATTTATAGGAAAATAAACTACAATCTTATAATTCCAAGCAATATGAGTAATTTCAAACCATTTGGGCAATACGAAGCATATCTCTCACATCAATATTAAAACAACCTCAATTCATAATGTAGCAACCAAAAAGTTTTCACAGCACACACATATATACACAATACATTTTCCTAATTTCTGACATATTTGAAATCAAACAACATAAACATACTATTCAAAAATTGCTTTCTTTCTCTTTCCTTTATGAGCAACCAAACAAACAAAAAATGATTACTTTCTTAATTCAAATATATTGACAAATCATATAACTACTATATCAAACGCACAAAAAAAGGACCTAAAAACCTCCATTTTCTTAATATACCCTCCAATTTCTCACCAACCAAACAAACCCAAATTTTCACTCACCGGAAACATAGCCTTCCAAATATCCACATGCAATTGATAGCGTTGAGCTTAGTGACATGTACATGAATGAATTACGAACCTTCTTGAACTCAATTATCCAACAAATCATTCATTGGCTCATGTCATACTAAATTGCATGTAAAGCTGTAAACTAATGCACAATTGTCTTTTAACAACTGTAAAATCCAAGGCAACAGAGAATATATGACGATCTTTCTCACCAACTAAGAGTTCAGAAGAACTTAGTGCAACACACCAAACATTGGTATACATGGTAATGACTCTAAGAAGCATATGAGATTATCAGCAAAGCAAGTGCTAAAGCCAAGTAAAACAGAAATTGAGCCTTTTTTTCTCTTACTAAAATAACAACTGACATTGTTATCATAAGAAGCTTGACAAAATGAATCTTAAATCTTCACCCACGTCCATAACTATTAGTGGTTGGCAACATGGGCGCCATGTGACACAAATTTATCAGTTCAAAATCCTCTGTAGTTTGGAAAAGAGAAGTGGCCATAGGGAGTAATCAAAGAAAATGAGAAATAACCTAGGTTTTGAATCAACTGGAACTATT
Organism: Alnus glutinosa; assembly: GCF_958979055.1. Lineage (NCBI taxonomy): Eukaryota > Viridiplantae > Streptophyta > Magnoliopsida > Fagales > Betulaceae > Alnus > Alnus glutinosa. The sequence continues at coordinate 10,142,875 of NC_084895.1, forward strand.
TATTGTTTATCAATCAAACATAGCAATAAAGCATCACTATTGCCATAAATTCTTAGTCGACACAAATTAATGCTTAACAATGACTTAATCAAAACATATATATTAGAGTAACCAAAATTTTCTAAAGGACTTGACAGCTAACCAAGAGTTTGAATCACAAAAAATTTGTTATTGTTATCTCCAACATTTGTCTGGTTCAACATGGCATCAAATATTTCATCACCCTGCATCATAAAAAGCCACCGTCTGTCTGAATTTAGAACCCCGCAAAGCTAAAAAGAACACCCGAACAAATTCTACCAATATTGATTACATTCTACTGTACAAAAATTCCACTCATTTAGTACGCGTTACTATAGGAACAATTATTTAACACTTACCAGTTGTAAAACATCGTAGTGAGCCTTTATGTGATCTGGAAGCCATTGATCTAGTACCGCTGCACCATTTTTGGTTGTGGTTACGATCTTCTCCTTCTCCTTCTCGCTTTCATTTTCTTTTTCATTAGCTGACACCACAACATACCAATAAACTCCCCAACTCAATCAGAAACCCAAAAGCACAAAAAGAAAACTTCCATTTCTTTTAGTGAAAAACAATTGGAAAGCAATGTAAATTGTCTTTGCTACACATTGTACCTGTCTCCATAGAATTCTGAAATCACCTCAAATAAGCTAGATTAAAATTAAGTCGGTTTTTCTTGAATTCCACATACATAACTCTGTACGAATCAATAAACTCGTAAATCAGTTTGAGTATTTGACAGTTTCAACAATCAAACACAGCACAAAAACTTATTACATAAAAAAGTTCAAACTTTCCTCCATACCTTCAGGAATTTCCTCTAAATCCTGGTCTTTTGAATCTTCACAGAGCCTTTCTAGAAGCTCTTTCTTGGACCCAATTGATGAAACGCCTCGAAGAGCCGCTTGTTCGCGCAATTGTCGAATCCCCATCCCTCGAAACTCCTTGACGGCCTTGATTTTCTGGGAACCCCCATTGTCTGAGTCCCTCCCTCTCTTCTTATTTCCCGAACCATCACCATCGTCTATCCTTCCTTCAGAAAATACCCAAAACAGAGCTTGGCCGTATCCCCCAAAATCCAACCTCATCTAATACAATCAGCCAAACTCACCACACACGGCCACTGTCGGAAAACCTATTAAAACAGAGGACAGGCCCATGAACTCCAAATCAATCATACGGGTTCTACCCAAAATCCATCAACCCATAATCACAGCTCAACTGTAACACCCAGCCGTGAATCACAAATCCAACAATTAGTAAACCAAAACCCATTTCATATTTTGATAACCCAAAAGAATCAAGAGAAATTGTTAGGATTACCTTTGATAATTTCATGCTTGAAACTTAGGAAAAATCATCGGAAAACTCTTCTAAATCACCCACCGGAAGGTCATCAATGGAATAGTCCACCAGTTGCTGGAACCTGCCTTGAAAAAGAACATAACAGAAAGAAGATATGGGGTGGGAGCGTATGGAGAAAGAAAAGGAAAACAGAAGAACAAAAAAAAGAGAATAGGGGAGAAGAAGAAAGAGAAGAGAAAAAGAAGAGAAGAGAAAGGAAGAGAGGGAGAGGGAGCGTCTGTGAGAGCGTTTTGTTTTTATTGAAACACATAAATGACACAGAGAGAGAAGGGCGAGACTGCAAGAAAACGTTTCCTTATTAAGTCAGCGTTTTGTTTTTATTGAAACACATAAATACACGGTTCTATGGGTTCAATAAACGGTTTAGCCTTTCAAAATAATCGATTCATGCCACGTGTACAAAATTTAGTCTCTCTCCAAAAGAAAACTCAGCTTTTATATATATATAACATTACAGTAGGACCCCATCTAAGTTTATTTCTATCTTTTGTCAATTAATATTCAATCTCATATTTAATTTAATTACTCTCTATCCACACACTTATTTAATTGTTCCTTAGGATCCATTATTATTCCATTTCTATTATTTATCCTAGACTTATTTAATTTAAATACTATAAATATCACTTAGAATCTAATTATTAATCCCATCAATTTATAAACACTATTTATTAATTGCTAAACTCTCTATTTATTTTCTTGGTCTTCACAGTTAGGGTGGCCACAACCACCCCCAATGGCACCGAGGGTATTGCAACCACCACCAGGTTCTTCTGTGAGTGGCCGTCCACCCACAACAATTAAACGCTTATTTATTTCTTTTAGTTTTAGAAAAAAAAAAAAAACAATCATGTGGGGGTTTTTAGTAATTTTGATTAAATTCCAATTAGGGCATATCTTTTGTCACCAAACTAAGGAATATGAATAACTATTTCATTCCACACTCATTCATTCATAGTAATAACTATTTATTTTCCTAATTGAATTATCAAGTGAATTATAGCAATTTTGGCATAACGCTTGAGAGGGATAAGTATGTCTTGAAAGGAAAAAAAGAAGAATAAGGTATTAATATATAAACTTAATGAGGAATGCTAGAGCATCTCCTTGTGTTCTCCTGGTATTCTCCTAGGATGGCATAAATGTAATTTTTTGATTAAAAAATTTCATCTATGCCATCCAAAAGGACATAGATGTAATTTTTTAATTACATCTATGCCATTCTAGGAGAACACCAGGAGAACACTGAGAAATGTTCTAGCATTTCTCAAACTTAATACCATATTGTTCAACGACAATAGTATAAAGACAGATAAGTTAACCTTATAGGTAGGAAGAGTAAATATTAATATTAAAGCTCAATACGTAATATAACAAATTAAAAAAAGAAGTGAATTACCAAGATAAAATGAATATCAATTAAATCATCAGTTATCAAAAGTCTTAAACTTATAAAAGGTTAAGTATCATTATCCCAAGAACTTGAACTTTATTTACATTATGTGTGTTAGGCCCCTAGATTTACCCTAGATTTATTAGTATTTTCTGCCCAATTCTCTCAAGATATTGAGAGAAGCATCTATGTTATTTCCACGTTATTTCTTTCCATGTAAGGTCGTATCTTTTATTTCCTTAGTAAGAGTCTTACTCCTAATTGGAGTTGTAAGAGGCTTCCTTATATGGAAACTCACCTCTCCTAGTCCAAGATAGAATAGATTTGTCCTTATTAGGAAAATAAGGAGACTTGCTCATAAAGTAATATCTCTAGTAGGAAAATAAGGGATTTGTCTCCCTTTAGAATTATATTTACTATTTACGTTATTTCTATTATTACTATGTAATCTTCTATTTAAGCAAACATTTTGCAATAAAGTGGGAGAGAATTATTTAGTCAATCAACACTTGTGTTGTGAGGTTTAAGGTCACTTTAACGACCTTGAAGATCTAGGTTCCCTCTAAGAACCTAAATTATTCCATTACGAACTTAGGTTCATAACAATATGTTAAAGAGTTAATATGTTATTGTAATTATATTGCAAATAAAATGTCCAATTTTACTACTTGTTACAAGTTATAAGGACCTTCTAACTTAGATATTTTGTGCATTAATTGCACTTAAACACCTAAATCACAAACAGTATAACTTGAATTCAATTCATCTATTGAATCACAATTACCTAGACAATATGAATATTGAAAATAAAATAAATTTTATTTTAAAAAATCAAATTCAATTTGGGTTTTAGGGTACTAATCAGTGAAAGTATATGAGAAAAGTTTTAAACGAGAGAGATGACCTTAAACCATTGTAGTTCTCTTTGCATCTGCAAAGCTGCCCCTGGGATTCGATTAATTTGAATCGAAGCTCCTGTCATTCCTGCCATATGCAACATGTTATTGCCTTTCTTATTAGCCCAAGTTGTCATAGGTTTCTTGATAGCAAGTCCGTATATAAGGCTAAAGATTTTTGCTTAACGATGTAGGACAGCCAATGAAAATATAAATGTGATGTCTTCATCATGACTCCACACAAGCTCTGGATTTGCTTTGACCATACCAAAAATAAAATCAAAATTTCCTTTCTCGATAGAACAAAGGATGGCAGCTTCAACTTGACCTTTCTTCCTTTCCTCCATATTTGAAATTGATACTTCTTTGCACATGTGAACCAGAAGTTCATAGGACTTGGCATGGACTAATTTCAATCCATATAAATCCTTGATTCCTTTATCAACAATCAAAACATTGCCAGCTTAGCTAGATGAAACTATAATTGTTTTTTAAAAAAATAGAGTACAAAGGCTCCACAAATTATTAATTAAGTGAGGTAAGGTATTAATTGAATTGACATATGTACTATACCCAAGAAGTTACAGAGATTCGAAACTAGCTGGGGCAATAAAGCTAGCACTGCAAAATAAAAATGAAATTCAGACACTCATACACATTAGAAAATTATTACTAAAATAAATAAAATGATGTGTTTTAAAAATATCACGGTTTTTAAAAACGTGGAAAAAAAATTGTCTTCAAATTGCAAGTAAGGGGTATGTTTTTGAAAACATTATTTTGATAGTTAAATTGTGATTTTCTGCGATTTTACCAAGCACTTAATTGGTTTTTAAAAATTATCTTTAATTTCAAATCAAACGTTTTAAAATTGCTATTTTTTAATCTCATTTTTTTTAAAACTACAAATTCAAACAAACCCTAACAAAAATTATTCTAATTGTTGGGGATATAATTTATCGTCAGTCCGACTCAAGCAATCTCTCTAACATAGACCAGTACATGGGGAATAATTGTCCAGCCAGTTCATGGAAATAATGGCACAAGCCCATTGCACGAGGAATAACTACACACTACATGGAAAATAATTTCACTCCCACTATGCGGATGATAATTGCCAATTATTCCAGAGTGAAAACAAAATCCTAAAAAATAAGGATTGAACGTTGGACATCTACATAGATAGTAGGTATAGAAAACAAGACAAAAGGTAGCGTAGCACTAGCGACCACGTAAAAGGGGGCATTTAGTTTCCTCCTAAAAAATCTATATTATTTCAAAAACATTCTCCAAACACCATGCTGACTTGAGCATTGGAGTGTCCCCAGTAATCCTAAGATCAACGGACTCTATAAACCATTTTCTCTATGTTGGAGGTGACTTATCACTAACCTAGCTGTCATAAAATTTTCTTCAACAGTAGCTTTTATTTTACCATGTAACATATATATGTATGTGTGTGCGGGGCGCGCGCGCAAAAGACCATCTATTAATTAAATTCATTAAGGATCAATAATTTATTAAGTATAGAAATTTCTTATAAACCAGGTTGTAGAAACTTCTACAACGCAACCTCTAAAAATATGACTTGTGTCCCCTAGTATATGAGAAGTACAGTCTTTTTTTTTTTTTTTTTTAAGTACATGAAAGAAATTTTGAAATGTAGGAATGTTTTTCCTTAATTCAATCAACTGAAGTTTACATCATTATATACATGTTTTCCTAAGAGCATAATAAGAAATAAATCAAATTACATAATGAAGACACAGATCTTTCTATCTTGGTCTAATTCCATCAGTGAGTATATTTGGAGAGTAACGCATGCTGTCATTGCCTAATAGTGGTGAGGAGGATCTTGTAGATTTGTCTTGAGTGCCAAGGGTCTGCATGTTTCCATAAGTTGCAGGATATTGCCATATTCTGTCGACTGGGTTCTTTCCATAGGTTGCTTGATGCTTGTCTTGGAGAGCACTCATTCCAGAGTGATTTGCGGATGGTATTGCAGACTTGGTGGCTGCAATACCTGATTTGGTGGCCTCAGTATCTCCTGATTTGGTGACTGTATCCTTTCCAGAATTGATGCTAATCACTCCTGATTTGATGGTTGCAATATTGGCAAGGTGTTGAGATGGCAAGTCGGCTGAGGCTGCATGTGCGGAAACTGTATCATTAGTATGCTTAACATCCCCCCGCAAGCTGACAGGGGGTGGAAGCACCTTCAGCTTGAGTTTAAGGAATTGAAACGGGGCAATGGAAAGACCTTTGGTGAATACATCAGCCACCTGGTCGGCTGTGGAGATGAAAGCAATGGAGGTATCTTTGTTGAGGATCTTTTCTCGCACAAAGTGGTAGTCCACTTCAATGTGCTTGGTGTGAGCATGGTAGACAGGGTTAGAAGCAAGGGCAAGAGCACTAACATTGTCACACCAGATGACAGGGGCAACTCGAAGAGGGACACTGAGTTCACAAAATAACATCCGAAGCCAGTAAAGTTCAGCAGTAACAATGGCAAGAGAACGGTATTCAGCTTCCGTGCTAGACCGAGAGATAACTGGCTGCTTCTTAGCACTCCAAGAGATGAGAGAATCCCCAAGGAAGACAACAAAGCCAGATGTGGAACGACGGTCATCCGGGCTCTCTGCCCAATCAGAGTCACAAAAGGCATTGAGTTGCAAGTTGGTTGTGGAATAAAAGAGACCATGGTTACTGGTGTGCTTAAGGAAACGAAGGACACGCTTGGCAACTGTCCAGTGTGCTGTAGTAAGATGATGCAAGTGCTGGCAGAGTTGATTCACTGAGAAGGCTATGTCTGGACGAGTAAGAGTACAATACTGAAGAGCTCCAACAATGCTTCTATATTCTGAGTAGTCAGGCAAGGTCTCACCATCAAACTTGGAAAGTTTGGAACCAGCTGCACATAGGGATGATGCAGGTTTGGCATCCTGCATTTGTGTTCGAGTAAGCAAATCAGCCACATATTTGGACTGACAGAGATGGAGTCCTTTGGAAGTGCGAGTAGCCTGAATACCAAGAAAATAATGCAAAGGCCCCAAATCTTTGACAGGGAATTCCTGCTGCATCCGAGAAATGAGAGCACTGATAAGAGGGGCATGTGTACCTGTGACAATAATATCATCCACATAGATGAGGAGAAAAATTTTAATGCTGCCAGAGATATGAATAAAAAGGGACGTGTCAACCAAGGATGCAGTAAAGCCAAGATCAAGCAAAAACTGAGACAACCGAGTGTACCAAGCCTTCGGTGCCTGTTTAAGACCATAGATGGCCTTATGCAGTTTACACACAAAGGTCGAATGCTGGGTATCGACAAAGCCTGGGGGCTGTTCCATGCAGACCTCTTCAGTTAAACACCCATGAAGAAAGGCATTGGAGATGTCGAGTTGCCAAATGGGCCAATCAAAAGAAACTGCCAATGCAAGTAAAAGCCGAATGGTTGCAGGCTTGATAACTGGACTGAAAGTCTCTATGTAATCAATCCCAGCCTGCTGCTCAAAGCCTTTAGCTACAAGGCGAGCTTTGAACCTGTCCACAGAGCCATCAGCCTTTCGTTTTATCTTGTAGACCCATTTGCAGTGAATGACATGTTGATTAGGAGGACGGGGACAGAGTGTCCAAGTGCTGTTGGAGGTGAGGGCATCAAATTCAGCAGTCATGGCTGCTTGCCAACGGGGATCGGAAGCTGCTTTGCTATAGCAGGAGGGTTCAGATTTAGAGAGAACAGAGGAATAGTTGAGAAAAAGGGTATCTAGAGTGGTAAAGTTTGAAGCCTAGAAATGAAGAGGGCTTGAGGGAGCCTGTGTGAGATCTAGTTGTCATGGGGTGTGAAGGAGGTTGGACCAATGGCGGAGCGGGAAGTGGTGGATCACTGACGGAAGTAGAAAGGGGCATGGAATGGGACTCTGGGATAGTAAAGGAAGAAGGGATAGAAAGTGATTGTGGAGGAGAAGAAAGAGTAGCAGCATCAGAAGAGAGTGGAAGAGAATATGAGGGGAGAGGAGGTGATGTGGTAGGGGGTGAGTGGGAGGGCGAGTGGGAGGCAGCAGGTGAAGAAGGTGCGAGCAAGGATTCTGGGACAGAAGCATCGGCTGAGGCGGTTGGTAAGTCAGTGTGTGAAGATGATGAGGTTGCATGAGGCACAAGATTAGTAGCAGTGAATAAATGAGAGGAAGAGATAAGTGAAGAGAGAGGAGTCTCACCTGTGCATGGTAGCTGAGAAGGGAGGAGTGAAGTGGCACAGTCCTTGGCAGGAAAGACAGCTTCATCAAACACAACATGTCGCGATAGATAGGCTTTGTTGGTAACTGGGTCTAGACACTTGTAACCGGCAAACTGGTAGCCAAGAAAGATGCAGGGCTTAGACCTGTATTCTAGTTTGTGAGAAACATAGGGGCGGAGCAGGGGATAGCATAGGCAACCAAAGACACAAAATTTTTGATAATCTGGAGACAGTTTGAACAGCTTTTCATAAGGGGATTGATAGTCAAGTTTGGGAGTGGGAAGTCTGTTAATGGTGTATACAGCAGTGAGAAACGAGTCGAGCCAACATTTGTTTGACAAATGAGCATGTGCTAGGAGTGTCAACCCAGTCTCAAGAATATGCCTTAACTTTCTTTCGGCAACCCCATTTTGAGGAGAGGTATAGGGGCAAGTTTTTCTGAATGCAATGCCATGTTGGGCCAAAAATGATTGAAATTGAAGGGAGGTGTATTCCCCTCCACCATCTGACTGTAATTGTTTAATGGTGGTGGAGAATTGGTTTTCTACAAGGGTTTTGTATTTAACAAAAGTGTCATATGTGTCTGATTTGTAATAGAGTGGATAGATCCAAGTATACCGGGAGAAATCATCAATGAAGGCCACATAGTATTTAAAACCAGTGATAGATGGAACAGGTGATGTCCAAATATCAGTATGAATGAGTTGAAGGGGAGAAGTGGAGACACGGTTTGAGACAGAAAAAGGTTGTTTCTTCCCTTTACCCATTTGACAAGAAGCACAAAAAGTTTTATTCATTTCAGAAGAAAATAAAGGCAGCTTATTTTCTTTAACAATACGGGATACAATATCAGTGGAGGGATGGCCTAATCTAGAGTGCCAAACCAAATGGGAGGTCTTTATTCCTATCATAGCTGTAAAAGCCTTGCTGCATTGATGAAGCGTCTTGCCAAACCGAAGGGGGTACATGCCATTTTCACTCGGCCCTTGCAGCAGGAGTGTTTGTGTCTGCAGGTCAATAATATAGTAGTGAGTTGCAATAAGAATAAAGTAACATGCATTGTCCAGACAAAACCGTTGGATAGAGATGAGGTTAGCTGCAGCATTAGGACAGTGAAGAACATTATGAAGATTAAAGGAGGATTGAGAAGAGTGAAGTTGAGTTGAACCAGTGTTAGCTATAGCAAGAGCAGATCCATTCCCGACAGCTACAGCTTCATTATTCTGAAATGGGTGCTGAATGTGAAGGGTGTCCAGGTCATGTGTGATATGAGCATTGGCAGCACTGTCTGCAAACCATTCCTGATCCTCATAGATGGCATTGCTGTTAGCAACCATGGCCTGCAGTTGAGAAGGGGGCCGTCTACCTTGGAATGCATAGTCCATTCTGTGGAAGCAATCAAGAGCTATATGATTGAGCTTACCACAGATTTGGCATGGGACTTGAGGGACATGAGAGAAAATAGGTCTGAAATCTGCTGCTGGTCTGGGAGCAGGATATCTAGATGGACTGGAATACTTGGCAGGAGGAGGGACAGCATTGTAGCGGGTGGTAGGTGCTGGTGCATCATGTCTGGGACCAAAATTTCTAGGGGAATATCCGGAAGGAGAAAATCTGGGAGGAGGGAACCGTGGAGAAAGTCCCCCTCGAGGTTTGTGAGGGAAGGGTCGGCTGCCTTGCTTTTGGTTGAATAAAGCAAAAGTGGAAGTGTCCATAGTTTGGACTTGTTGATGCTTGAGCAGCATCTCATGGTTGAGAAGTTCATCCTGGAAGTCCTCAAATGTCATCTGCTTATCTCGGGATAGGATGTTAATAGTGGTAATGAAGCTGTTGAAGGAAGGATTGAGACCATTGGTAAGATAGATGATCAAATCTTCATCGGGGACAGGCTTGCCGACTGCTGCAAGTTGATCTGCACACTCCTTGGCAGATTGAATATAGTCTGAGCAATTTTTGGAGCCTTGGTGAAGACTCTGCAACTTCGTTTTGAGATTGGCAACTCGAGACTTAGACTGATTAGCAAACTGGTTTGCTAATGCTGTCCACACTTGTTTTGATGTTTCCAGGCCATAGATAGTGGATAGGACTTTCTTGGAGAGAGTAATATTGATCCAACTCAAGATAGTTTGGTATTTTCTTTGCCAAATAGCAAAGGCTGGATTGGGGGTCTCCTTATTTTCAGCATCAAGGAGAAATTGAGGTGGGCATGGTTCAGTTCCATCAACAATACCCATGGAGTCTTGGCTACGGAGAATGGGGCCAAATTGAGTGATCCAGCTGAGATAATTAGGTCCTTCTAGTTTTTCGTGAAAGGCTAGATTTGGAGGAGAGGAGTTGGTCAAGGTAGTAGCTGGGTTGTTGGAAGAGGAGGCTACCATCTCAGAAAATAGGGGTAAGGTAGGAGAAGCAGAGAAAAGTGGAGGGGTTCGGGAAGCAAGGGCAGGAGACAGAAGAGAATTTGGGCGTGTGCCTTAGGGCTCTGATACCATGAAAGAAATTTTGAAATGTAGGAATGTTTTTCCTTAATTCAATCAACTGAAGTTTACATCATTATATACATGTTTTCCTAAGAGCATAATAAGAAATAAATCAAATTACATAATGAAGACACAGATCTTTCTATCTTGGTCTAATTCCATCAGTGAGTATATTTGGAGAGTAACGCATGCTGTCATTGCCTAATAGTGGTGAGGAGGATCTTGTAGATTTGTCTTGAGTGCCAAGGGTCTGCATGTTTCCATAAGCTGCAGGATATTGCCATATTCTGTCGACTGGGTTCTTTCCATAGGTTGCTTGATGCTTGTCTTGGAGAGCACTCATTCCAGAGTGATTTGCGGATGGTATTGCAGACTTGGTGGCTGCAATGCCTGATTTGGTGGCCTCAGTATCTCCTGATTTGGTGACTGTATCCTTTCCAGAATTGATGCTAATCACTCCTGATTTGATGGTTGCAATATTGGCAAGGTGTTGAGATGGCAAGTCGGCTGAGGCTGCATGTGCGGAAACTGTATCATCAGTATGCTTAACATGTGATTCTCATTTCTTTTTTAATAGACTTAATAAGAAAGTATGTGCTTCTCATATGCTTAAAGGACACAACTTAGAGGCTCAATTATAAGATCAAACTCTCACAAACCCAGTTCATAGAAAATTTATGTGACCACGCCAATTTATTAATTGATTGAACAGTTAATCAATGGTGTACATAATTGAAGCAGGAAAAAATTAAGAACACATCTTTCTTTCTTTCTTTCTTTTTTATTTTTTTATTTTTTTTTATTTTTTATTTTTTTATCTTGTTTGAATTCTACATCGAACACATCCTTCTACGTGGCTCTCATTGGAATGTTTGTCCAGCCATTGCTAATTAGAATGCACCTTTTTGTCTACGTTCTGAACTCCTTGGATGAGCGCCATTCAAATGGCTTTCAAGTGCCCATTTACCGCAACCTTCGTATCCTTGCATTTTGACCCATGCCCATTCTTGAAATATACTCAACCTCGAGTTATAATTTAAAGAAGCTAAGTCATTCCTTCCGGAATAGGATCATCTCCATTTCAAGTGAAATGGAGAAACTTGACATGGAGAGGACTCGTTTTTAGGGTCAAGATCTTATTTCATAAATCTAATTGTGTATATGATGCCATATAGTGAAAATGTTTCACATTATTGAAATTTTTTGGGGTAATTACCTTTTTCCTCATCAACTACGGGTCATTGTCAACATGCCACCACAAACTGACACCTTGACCAAAAGATAGCATGGAACTACTATTTACATACCGTTACTCCCATTCCGTTAGGGAATCTCGTTAAATCGGACAAAATATGTTATTTTTAGATGTTAAATTTGGTTTAAAGATGAAAATGCCCTCAAACAGTAATTTAATAAAAAAATATTAAACCTAATATATATATATATATATATATATATATAAAGAAAAAGAAAAGGGGTCTGCGAGCCACCCCCTTAGAGGGAGGAGGGTAGCCGAGAGCCACCCCCAGAGGTGGCTCTCGGCCACCCTGGAACGTGGGGTGGCCTGCGGGCGGCGCAGGGGAGTCTATGCTGTTCAGGTGAAGGTGGTGGTGGACGCAATGTGGACGAGCGTGAGCATGAACAATCTGTCCCAATACGAGCAGCCCCAGCCCAAAGAGTCGTCCAAGGTTAACACCAACACCAAAGACAACGTCGCAGGTGCTGGTTACACCTCCGCAGACGATGCTGTTCCTATTTACCGCGACCACCGCGACCACAAGCGCAAGCGAGTTTCGATTCAGATTACCAATCATCTCTCTCTCTGTCTCTCTTGCTCTCAATATTTTTGAGTTTTTTGATACCAAAATAATTGATTTGTTTGTCAAAATATGTTTCTTTTTCCGTTTTCTCTGTCGATTTTTCTATGATCAAACTTGTCTTAATTTAGAAATCTTGTTTTATGTATTTATATTTTTCCAAACAATTGTAGCATTATAAATATTTTGATTAATGGGTATGTATAATTGGATTGATTTTGTGGATGATGTTATTTGAGTATTGCAGGGATTCCAGGGACGCAGGAGGAGCACAATCTATTCCTGCTGGGATTACAGAAGGTAGGGGAAGGAGACTGAAGAGGAATATTGAGAAACTTCGTGAAGACTCGCACGCCAATGCAGGTTGCAAGCCATGCTCAGAAGTATTTTCTTCTCCGCTCCAATCTTAACCGCTGCCGCCACCGCAGATCTAGCCCTTTCGACATTACAACCGATAAGGTGCTTTTACTTCTCTATTCTCCTTCTCTCCCTGTTTTGGTTGCTGAGAAAAAAAGAACATAAAAGAAAGAAAGAATCTCTGTTTCTGAAATTGTTTGTATGGTTTTCTTATTTCTGTGACTTTAACGAGATTCCAATGGAACTAAAAGAAGCAGGGCATCATCAAGATAATGCCTCATAGTCACTTCAATTGCCACCATCCAAGGCTTGCAATTTTGGTGGGTTTCCTATGATGTATGCTTTTCCGATGACTGTTGATCCGGCAATGGTTTCTATCCCACCGCCACCCCCTTCCCCATAAGGTTTTTTTTTTTTTTTTTTTTTTTTTTTTTGTATTTTTTATTATTATTATTTGCTTAATTTTGAGGGTATTTTATGTAAATTTTGATTTCACGTTAGAGTATTTGAGTCTTTTCACGAATTTGACTAACAGAAGGGGGGTAACGGTATGTAAATGATAGTTTCATACTCTCTTTTGGTCGATGTGTCAGTTCGTGGTAATATGTTGACAATGACCAGTAGTTAATGGAAGAAAAAAGTAATTACCCCGAAATTTTTATGTAGCATCATGTCTACCGATAAATGCAATAAAATAAAATTTTGACCATGAAATAGCTCATCTTTATTTCACTTGAAATGAAGAGGATCCTTGTCCATTCTTTCCAAACTCTTTGTTTATGTGACAAAATCTTGACTTTTAATTAAGATAAAAACTCTCTACTTTAGAATTCTCGGGTAAATCGTCCTCTTTCATGGTACCTAACACAATCTTCCAAATGCACTTCATATATATGTAATTATACAAACATTGTCTTACCCCTTATATGAAGCATCTATGTCAAATTTTCCAAGGTCTCCCCCATTTCAAGAAATATCATCATTAGCAATGACATTATTATTGGCAACCCAAAAGTTATTGTTGATATATATATATATATATACGTGCTTATCAACGGTGACTTTTGATAGTTGACCATTATTTATGTTTTCTTTGATGAAGGCAAGTCATGGTTTTATCATTTAAGTAATTATCACAAGAGAAAATATGAAGTTGTCCAAAATATTATTCTAATTGTTACAAGCCAAATCTTAGGGAAAAAAAGTTTAGGCCACAACATACCTGATCTGATGATTTTTATTTGATCGCTTCGACCTTTTTCTATGTCTTGAATGTTCAAATGAATTTCCTCAGTGGCACGAGCTGGTTGAATGTATATACCTTTCAACACAAAAGGCCAATGATCAATCTTGAGTAAGAAGTTCGGTAACAATATTACTACATATCTCACATGAGCAATATTCTTTTCAGCAACACAAAAGATTAAATAAATAACTCTTCAATACCTTAGAAATTTGGGTTTATCATATAATGTGTTGTAGCATCGAATATATGGGTGCAAATGTGACCAGGACTTGACTTAAACAAATGCTCTTTATATTTTTCTATGACAAGATAAGCAGAGTAATACATTTTGGAGTGTTGGAGGCTATCTTCCTTTTTTTTTTCTTTTTTTTCTTTTTCAGTTTTGGATTCATGATATATATGCTAGTCCCCTTTGAGGAGAACCTTTGGTTTCTGTCCATGTGGCAAATAGCTGGAAGACAATCCGTGTTTTATGAATTTTAAAGTATGTTATGTAAATTGAGAATTGTGATAAGATTTATGAATTTCATGATATGTTTGAAAATGACATGAGAAGTACATGATGTTAATTGATGCATAAGTGTGTGAAAGTATGGACACACTGATTTTATGTCACGAATGCAAAAGGATGTACATGGAATGAAATGCTGAACTAAAAACCCTTGGGATGCATACCTTTGGGCACCATGCAACAAGACCCTTGTGCTGCATACCCCAGGGCACTATGAAATGAAAGACCGTTGGGCTACGTACCCCTCGGCACCATGAAATAAGACCCTTGAGTTGCATACCCCTAGGCACTATGAAATGAAAGATCGTTGGGCTGCGAACCCCTCAGCACCAAGCTGTGACGAAAATGAATGAAAAGCATGCATAGCACGATGATGATGTGTGACATGTTTTATGATGATTTTCATGACTAGATGTACCAATATGTATATGTGTTTGAATAGAATAGAGCATATATATATATATATATATATATATATATATATATAGATATATATATCGTAACAGCAAGAATGCATATAATGATTTATATGTGATCTTATGCTTAGATTTACATGTATGCTTGTATTTCTCGAAGGTTTGAAAAACTTGTATACGAGTATAGCTGAGTTATGATATCGTTTGTTTATTGCTTAGATGTATTCATATGTTTGTATTTTCTGAAGATTTGGAAAGCTTGCATATGAAATAGCTGAGCCACATGATATATATATATATATATATATATATATATATATATATATATATATATATATATATATATATATATATATATATATATGATTTTTTCTGGTTATAAGATGTCAGTGTTTACCTTATCAGCTACAAATCGTTATAAGAAGAGAAGTGGTGTTTACTAGAAGTAGTTGTTATTGTAAACATATGTTAGAAGAACGAAATGTTTGCTCAATGGAAAACTTAATGAGTTTTATACTACTAAGACTGTGGACTCATTATTCCACCTATGCGAACATGGCAACCACAACAATCGTGTAGATGCTGATGTTGTTACTGCTGGTACCGCAGAAGTCGATGAGGACCTTGTGGCTTTATATTTAGGATATTACTACTGAGCCTTATCGCATCGGTCGTTTGTGTCAGACTTGTGGATGGTCCTTTTTGTGAATATTTTATATATATGGCCATGTGTTGCATGTGATACCCTTTTTGTATAGCCATACTTTTGTTATTGAATTAATACATTGTTAAGCTTTAATTACATAAATAGTACTCAAATGGCTCTGATGTTGTAATTAATACTGTTAGTTAATTAATAATTATATTAGTTTTCGCTACAATGTGTTTAGTCTCTGATATGTTATGCACATGACAGGTAATGTGTTTTAGTTGTGTTGGTTTATGAAAAATTGTCATACTACTGTGATGATCCGTTTTGAAAAAAAAAAGGTCGTTACAAAGACTTATGTAGGCATTGTAGTGAGACCCCAGCGAGTTCTCTCTTAATTTTAGTTATTTTTCAGTGATCGTGAGAACGTGAAGAATATCGAAAAACGGTGCCATTCACATTGTACCGAAAACTGTTCTAACATTAAGGTTGTTCAAATATGTATTGAAAATAGTAGGGACTCTGGGGATGGGCATCAATATCACACTATCTTTTTTGGTTCGTCCTATGGATACAGTACGTCGAGATGTCATAATTTAATGGTATAAAACGTGGGTCTAGTTAATTAGTAGTTATGCTATTTATCTATTAAGTGTAGTTAAACAAAATTGAAAATGACTGAGCCACATATACATTACTCATATGAACAGGACAATTTTTTCATTTGTTTATGCTTTCAAGATTATGTTAAAATACTTGATCAGTAGTATGTGTATTGTGTTATAGATTTGGTATTTATGTGTTGTGTTAGATTTGGTATCACTTTCTTTTGTATGTATGAAAATATGAAATTATAAGAATATTTGAATTTATGGTTGTGAGTTAATTTTATTTATGTAGTTTTTTCTTTTTTAATGCATGTATGTTCATATTACATTTGATCGGAATCACTTGCTAAAGGATTAGGTAGCATACTGGCCTTCATTTGGAAAAGAAAAAGAAGATCTGATGTGGCAAATCCATTTTTGGATAATGTTATATATATGTAATCTTTATGTATAGAAATTATATCCAACCTAGCCAGCTGTTTGCATACCCGAAAAATATTAATGAGAAGCAGTAAGAGAAAAGAGATTGGTACTAACAATAGTTGTAGATCCATTGTTTCCAAAACACGAGCCCATCTCCACTCGGGAATGCGTTAGGGCTTTCGGCCAAAGCGTACAAAGGGGACTGATCCTCTTTGTCTAGAGCAAGAGCCAATTGTGGACGCTTCTGAATTAAATCCAAAGCAATATCTGTTGGATCAAAAAGGGAATTATATTGTGACAATTTCAAATCATCAGAAATAACGACCGATGGATTGTTAAACTTAGGCGAAGAGTTGGTTCTTACCTATACTTCCGTTATATAAAGTGTTGATATAAAATTCTTGGAATATGACGTGTTAGTTGCTGATTGATCCACGGACTCCGAATTGCTTGAAACAACAAATCTCCGGGGGTTTCCTGAACACCTTGCAAAACAAAGGGCCGGCGGGGTTTCCGGCCACGCCCCCTCCGACGGTCAAGTTAGTAGGAACTCAACGAGAAGGAATTGATAATTTTTAGGGTAAGAGAATCAAAGAGTTTTTTTGCCTGTGTCCTTTTTTCCTCTTATTGACCACGTTTTATCTGGTTTTTCCTCCTCCTTTCCTTATCCGTACTGCCATTTATTATTCTGAGATGCTTATCTTTTCTTAATTAATCCACTCTCGCGGACCCAGATGGTCATCTCATGCTACAGCTCTTGCTTTCCCAAATGGCGGCGGTTGACATCAAGTAGTAGGGCCAGTGCTTTAAATGAGGTGATTCCCTCATTAAAAGCCCTTATTTAATGCTCGAATCCTCCTCTTCCTCTGTCCGGACTTACCCTGTTTGTAGCCGTTGAACTTTACCCTCTTCCGGGGTTCCCAAAAATGTTGTTGGGAATTTCCCTAACAATAGCCAAGCTACAAAGTGTAGTGCCGTTGACTGCTTTTTCTTGCGTTAGATCTTCCAGTGGAGTGCGAGAATGGAGATACCGAGCCAACTCTGTATGCCCAATGAAAATAGCGGTATTAGCTGGAATACTTGAAATCTAATCTTTAATGCTGACCAAGTTGTTCTTTTTGAGCATGCATGCAGTCATCCTGTAGTTTCCCACACTAATTGGATAAAGCAGAGTTGTGTTGCCTTTCTTATCTTGTATTGCCAAGTCTCCCTCTGACATTACATCCACTAACTTCTCCACTATACACTCATGCCCAGCTTTAGCAACAAGGTGAAGAGCCGTCTCTCCTAAATATGTGATTTTTGCACTCCTTGCATCGGGCTGGCGCTCAAGGAACTCCTTTGCAGCATCCCAATCACCACTTTTCAGAGCCTCTCTTAAGGCCTCATACTGAACATACTCAACGTTCCCAATTTCGTCGCTGCCTGCAAATTAAAGTTTTTTGAAGGCACTCATATCAACATGGCAAATATATATGGGATGTTCTTTCTTTGGATTTTAAATTTTAGAATTAACTCAATATGTAAAGGTCGGTAGAATTAGTACCAACAAAAAGCGTATCACCTGCATAAAACTTCTTTATAACATAGGAAACTTGGAAGGAAAAATCTTATTAAAAAGCAAAATTTTATTAAATTAATTCATATCTCCCTCTTGTGTGTGTTCATGTGTATTTTATATATATATATATTATATGCACCATCAACAATGTACTGGATTTTTTACATAGTTATCATATCACAATAAATGATGGTTAAATTGAATAATCATGTACAAATTTGTTGGTAAAAAATCCCACTCAAAATCGAGATCAGAACCCTACTCCAAGTCAAATTAGGGGTATGAGCCACAATCCGTGTCCAATTAGAACTTTTTAAAGAATTTCGTCAACGGCCCTACTCCCAGTTCAATGGATATAAGACTTCCAAACCAAATCAAACTCCAAAGTTAAGTGGGAGTAAACGACAGATTGATTATTTTATGCATTAAGCATACTTTTCTCTCAAAAGCTAATTTAGGCATCGAAGCAAGACCCTCAGAAGGGTCTCTTAGTTTTAGTTATTTTGCAGTGATCATGGGAGCGTGAAGGGCATCAAAGAATTAATGTGCAATTCACATGCCCTGTGTCGGAAACTATTCTAACAATTTGGCACCATTTGTGGGAACGATTATTTGTTTCTTAGAATATATATATATATATTTGTTATGGCAAAGAGGACACGTTCTCGCGGCCGAGTCAACGACCGAGAAGATAGCAGTCGGAGCCGGTCATTTAGCCTAATCTGCCCCCAGAAGATCAGAACAATCGACAACCTCCACCATTCCCTCCCCCGGGCAGTAGAGATTAGGACTGTGTAACAATGTTGGAAGCTCGGATTGAAGCCCTAACACAGCAGACTGTGGAGTTGCTGCTCAAAACTCGGGGACAATCCCATCCCTAGGTGAACTGGGATGAACATGAAGAAGAAGAGCTCAACATACATGCCAACAACCATGATTGTCGAGAGGAGGATCATGTAATGGACAATCACCAAGAAGACAATTTCTGAGAGGATAATCATCGGGAACAAAGGAACGGAAGGGCCAACCGTCATGGAGACCGACAAGAAGATGGAGAAGATCTGAGCAGAAATATTGCTGAGTTGGAGAGAAGGTGCACATAGATGGATATGGAGAGGAGGACAAAAGCAAATCTGTAGTGGTGGACAAGCTTGTATTGGGTACTGGCTCACCCTTCACCAAGCGGGTAGATAACAACCAGCTACTCGAGAAGTTCAAGGTCCTTCAGATCCGGAGTTATGTTGGAGACGGAGATCCTTTTGATCACTTGGAGAATTTCCGAGCTCATCTAGATCTTCATGGGACACTCGATGAAGTTGGGTGTCGGGCCTTCTCTTTTAGTCTCTCTGGAAATGCCCAGGACTTGTTTAGGAAGTTGCCCTTGAATTCTATTGATAAGTTCAAGGAGTTGTGTAAGATATTCTTGATGGAGTTTCTTTCTTTGCGGAAATAGAAGAAGCCATCGGGATACTTTTTAACATTGCATCAGTGCAACAATGAAACTCTTAACAAGTTTATGGCCCCATTCAACCTAGAGAAGATGGAAGTTGAAGATCAAACCGAGGATATGGTCTTCGCTGCCTTCTATCAGGTCATTTCACCCAAGGAGCCTCTGATGAAGAAGTTGACCTAGAAGCAATTGAGTACCCTGCAGGGCCTGATGGATAAGGTACAAGAATTCATCAATCAGGAAGAGACTTTAAAGGCTATGGCCAGATCGAGGCTACCCCAGGAGATAGCCTTGTAAAAGAAAATGAAAGAGTTTAGGAAAGCTGATAGGGAAGAGCAGGCCGGCAAAGAAGTTGAAGGACTAAGACTTTATGACTCTCAATGCCGGGATATCAAAAGTCCTCATTGAGATCAAAAGAGATTCAGAGTTTCACCGACCACCGAAGATACCAGGTAATCTTCCTTACAAGAATGAGGCAAAATATTGTGATTTCTATGAACAATCAGGTCATTACACCGACGGGTGCATACCTTTAAGGTTGTTAATCGAGAAGCTCATTAAGAATGGAAAGCTGGTTCAATTTACAGGAGAGAAAAGGAACCAACCAGGGAATGACAGGGATAACAGGCCCCAGAATCGTCGGGACCACCAGCCTTGGGATTATTATCCATGAGACCTTCCTAAACAAGATGAAAGGGATTACTACAATGATCCCCTGGAGCATATAAAGAGAAGAGAGGACCAAAGAAGCAGGAGTTTGAGGCGTAAAGAACCAAGTCAACATGAGGTTATAGCCAACAACTCTACAAAGAAAACAAGAATGAGAGAAAACCTTAAGGCAAATCCATGCAGACAACCCTGCAAAGAAAACAAAAAAGTGAGAAAACCCTAAGGCAAATCCAGGGGGAGACAACGTTGCAGAAAAAACAAGGATGGGAGAAAAGCCTAAGGCAAATCCATGGAGACAACCCTGTAGAGGAAACAAGAAAGGGAGAAAAGCCTAAGGCAAATCCAGGGAGACAACCTTGCAGAGAAAACAAGGGAATGAGACAACCCTATGAAAACAAGAAAACATGGAGCAAACCCCAAATGAAGGGAGACGACCCTCAGTTCTCAGGAGGAATGGGGCCATCCCAAGAGATAGGGAGAAAACCCTAAGAAAAAACAAAAAGGCATGGAGCTACCCTAGTGATAGGGGGAAACCCTAAGGCAAATCCAGGGAGACTAACTTGCAGAGAAAATAAGGAGGGGAGAAAACCCTAAGGCAAATCCAGGGAGAAAAGCCTACAGATAAAACATGGAAGGGAGAGAACCCTCAATTTTTAGGTAATTCTCACTTTTTCAGTAATCCTCGGTTTTCAGGTTATAGGGAGAAAACCCTAAGAAAAAACGAGAAGGCTGGGGGGTCGAATTTAAACCTCGGGTTTGCAGGTTTTAGGTTTTCAGAAACTAGAAAGGTATCACACATTTTTGAAAGATATTCTCAACAAAATTTACTAAGGAGCATCGCCCCCAGAATCTGAAGGCAGAGGGGTAGGTCGATATTCACTAGGAAAGAAAGCCATTTCTTGGGTGTGATCACACGCTTGGTATCCCCAAGAAGTGCAGTAGTCGAACCTGACACTTGTAAGGGTTAGGAGCTAAAAATTGTTCAAGCCTCGGAAGAAGTCAGGGCTTGGATTTTTTGAGACACAGAATTCGGATTAGAACCCTACTCCAAGTCGAATTTGGGGGGGGGGGGGGTATGAGTCCCAATCCGGGTCCAATTAAGACTCCTTGAAGAATCTGGTCAACAGTTTTACTCTAAGTTGAATCAGGATAGGACTTCCAGGCCAAATCAAATTCCATGGTTAAGTGTAGTAGAAAACCTAATTGAGGTTTGATTCCACCTTTTTGCCTATAAATAGGCCTATACCCAGGTATAAATGACAGACTGATTATTTTATGCATTGAGCATATTTTTTTTTTCAAAAGCTAATTTAGGCATCGGAGTGAGACCCCTGGAAGGGTCTCTTAATTTTAGTAGTTTTGCAGTGATCATGGGAGCATGAAGAGCACCGAAGAACATGCAGTTCACTTCGTACCGGAAGCTATTCTGACAAGACTAATTTTGATTAGATAGTTTACTATACCTTGCAATAAAACCAATAAGAATTGATTGAACTAATAATAAAACCAATAACTCCTTTTCCCTCTCCCCCTTTTGGAAAAGAAAAATAAATACTAGATTAAATAACAGAACTGGAAAAGAATAAGAACTAATAGTCTTTGTGAACCAAAACTTTGAAAGATAAAAGGAACTATCATTAGGTGACAAGACCTTCTTTAATAAGATATTTATACTTTTTAAATTTATGTGGGGGGAGGACTAGCTCATAGCCACCACTATTTTATTTATTTTTTAATTATATTTTTATTTAATTAATTTTCATCAATTTAGTTATCTGACATGGCACTATGCCAATTAATTCAAAAATAAGTTGATGAGTGGACATTTTTAAATCTAAGGTAAAATTTAAAATTTTAATTATCAAAATTTGATGACAGAATTAAAATCACAAGAAAACATGCTGACTATTTTGAGCATTTGCACAGTTGAGTGAGAGAGAGGGAGGACCTAAGTCAGCACCTGAAGGCATGACATACATTGCTTCCAACGTATCCCAAGCAGTTTTTGCGGAACTAATCTGAATAACCTCAAAAATTGTGTTCGGTCTGCATGAAATTTGGATTACATGTAAGACTGTGGAATTCTTCTTACTCCAAGCTTTAAAAGCAGCCTCATCATCTTCTTGCCTTGGAGGTTCGGTGGTTGCTTCAATTAGGTCCCAAAGATCATTGGCCATCAAATAGGTTTTTACCCGAACACTCCAATCTGCATAATTATCTTCCTCAAGAACTTGAAGAACAACTGCACACAAAAGCAACCTTTGTTTGACCCATGTATGTGCATTTATCAAATTGGGGGGAGAGAGAGAGAGAGAGCTGCCAAAGTATTCCATGCAATTTTCGTAGAACTAATCTCCATAATCATAGCCAATGCATATTGCCCACATGAAACCTTGAGCACATGTAAAGTCGTGGAATTCTTCTCACTCCAAGCCTTGAAAGCCGCTTCATCATCTTCTTGCTTAGGAGGTTCAGTGGTTGCTTCAACTGTATCCCAAAGATCATGAGCCATCAAATAGGTTTTTACTTGAACACTCCAAACCACGTAATTATTTTTGTCAAGAACATCAAGAACAGCTGAACTCAAGCCACCCTTTATTTCCATGTTTAATCTGTTAGTATATCCAAATAGGGTCAGGAGCTTAAATTAAAGACAATAAAAGTAATAATATTCCTTGATGGATTTTCCTAATCTTCTTGCAAACCATTAACTGACGTTTAATCATTTGGTAATTCTTATTTTTTTTCCTAATTAATAAAATATTTGTTGGGGAAAACCAACAACCGAAATACACGATTACTCAAGATATCTGTATGGGCGAAAGAGGAAAAAAAGAAAAGTCAGCTCCTTCTCAATGACCAAAATAAAGGTTTACAAATAAATAAAGAGCTTTTCTATTCGGTAACTAAATCAAATGAAGAGCACAAGATTCACAAGAACACGAACTGGAATGAGAAGTCCTGCTTGTGAACATGTAACGCCCTGCCTTTTACAAAAAGGCATAAGTGAAAATTTCAAATTTCAACGTGACATTACGACATCATTAGAGTTAAGATTTGACAGCAGAATATATATATATATATATATATCCAACAGACTTGGAATTAAATAACACATCAAAGCTTCTAACTGAAATACCTCAAAATAGATAGATAAAGTGTAACTGAATAATTACACTTAAGGATAGTAATTGTGCCACATGTAGCTCACATATAATTACAAACCAAACTGACTAGAGTACCAACAGAAATATAATGGTTATTCTCCGACTATTATCATAATGGACTAAAACATAGTAGTCTACAAAATGAGAGGCAAGCTAGCCTCAAACACAACCAACAGGATCCACTAAAGAGTCTGAGTAATCCTGATACTCCTCCTTCTTATACTTGTATTAATAAATAATACAGAGAGAAACGGTAACACAAAAATACCCAAGTGAGTCCGCTATTTCCAATAATATGATGAATGTTGATTTATTTAATAAATGCAACACAATGTAATATGGTTTCATAATCACATTTATACACAATATATAGTCTATGGTTGCGAATCATAGACATAGATTGCATATGAAGATAATCATGAAGCAGTAATTTGATAGTTTTAAAAGCAAAGTTTTAAGTATTTCCCTTTTTTCACTCCTCTGTTGTCCTGGCACAGTTAGCGTCTTATTTGAAGCTTGAGCTTCCTCATATTTAACTTTTAATTATATTCTTTGGGAGCCTAGGCTCCTGGAAACCTAGGTCTTCCCTGGTGACCTAGGTACACCAGTTTTTGTATTTAAATACAAAAAAAACCCCCAAACTACCACTCGTTCTCCGAATGACCCCCTGAATTACCAGTGCTTGCAGTCCGGGCCCCTAAACTACTAACTGCTTATTTTTTAGCCTCATCCGTCACTTTGTGCTGTCTAAGTAGATGAAAATCAAGTCATGTGCACAGCACGTGACTCATTTAGCCCAAAACCCTGAAAATACCCCTCCTTTCACTTTGAAATTCTGCCCGTTGTTTTAAGTTTAAAGCTGAATTTTTTTATTTTTTATTTTTTATTTTTTATTTTTTATTTTTTATTTTTTTTTTTCAGTCTCGAAGACTCCATCACAGATCGCACGGTTGGATCTCCATACACCCTAGCGACTCCGGTCACGGCAGCAGCCCAGCACTCCACACAGCTCGACGTCGCCTTCCGGTAGCTACCGAAGCTGGTAAACTATTCTGATGTCGAACTTCTCGAGCTACGATCGAAAGCTTTGACGTGCCACATTCTGGCCGATCTCTCTAAGTTCTCACATTTTAACGTGCTTGATTTGGGTATGAACAATTTGACAGGTGAAATCCCAGAGGAGATTTCTAAGTGCCCGTCCTTGAGTGCTTTTTGCTAGACTCAAATCATCTTTCGGGTGGCATACCGGTCTCATTGTCTGAGCTATCCAATTTGACTAGGCTAGACCTTTCTACAAACAACTTGAGTGGGGAAATTCCAGCTAACCTTTCACTAATTTCCACCTTGGTTAGATATAAAAGCCAGTAATATCTTCTTAGACTCAAGTTCGTGCTAAAATTGCCGATTTTGGGTTGGCCAAGTCTTTCCAAGAAGATAAGAGCCACATAATCACGGACCTTGTCATGACTTTGTTCACCTCTGTTTTCATGTTCTAAAATAGAGGTGAATTTATATCCGTTAGACACATCCTTTGGGGGATATTTTGGAAAGCAAGTGAATAAGTTTAGTATAGTTCCTCATAGATATGGACCGTAAAGCTATAATATAATACGGAGAAGACGAAATCTAGCAAAAGGTCTATAGCTGGTGCACTCTGCTTTTTAATTTGCAAATGGTGAAGTTCAAAGCATGAATCGCGTCCATGGGTAGTCTTACCCAAGATAGTACTGGATGGCTATCAGAAGATAGAACCTGCAGTGGCGATGATTCATTGTCGCACTACAATTTGTTTTCAAGCAAGTGGGTGTTTGATAACCAAACTTACCTCTTTGTACAAAGAGAACCAGTGCATATTCATGTCTGATTAGTTGGCTTATGGGAAGTTTGGGACAAAGGACTTGAGCTATCAGAACTTGAGGTGGCAACCTCACCAATGCAACCTTCCTAGGTATCTATATACATACAATATACAACAAATGATGATGACGATGATGATGTTTATATATTTAAAGATGTCTTTTGTCTATGTTTCTGAGCTTTTTGTGGTCTTTTTTACTATGTTTAAAGATTTTATTGGGGTGAGCTTCACCCCAATAAAATCATAAGCAGTAGAACAAGAAGCTTAATTTGTTACAGCTAGCATAGTCTTGTCGAAATGGCAAGCTCAGTGTCTAACGAAGCTTTCTTGGGCTTGTACATTGCGGCACAAGTTTTCTGGACTCAGCTGGCTCAATTTTCATACTTACGTGTTGGCTTGGAAATGTTTTCATACTTCGACATGGTCTCCGTCCACGAATGCCCACAGCTCCTACCCGAATGGCTGTTTTGAAATATTGTGGTCTTCATGTTATTTTCTCAAAGGGCAATCTAGTAATTCCACGTTTAAAGAGAAGGGCATTTTCAGGAGTTTGTATACTGTTAAGTCACATGCAGGGCACGTGTAGTGTTTTCCATCCATATTGACGAGAAACACTGATGGAGTGGGCCAAAAACCAAGCAATTGGTAGTTTGGGGGCCGAACTGTAAGCACTGGTAGTTCGGGGGACCATTCAGAGAACGAGTGGTAGTTTGGAGGGCTTTTTTGTATTTAACCCTTATTATTTTCTTTTTCGGTACTTCTACACTCACTGCACCTAGGCAACCAGTGAATCGTCATGTACCACTGTGGATTTAGATCTCCAGCTTGTTATTAAACAGATTATCAAAATAATAAAATATGCAAAATCACATGTGCAAACAAGTAAGTAAAGTAGTAGACACAATATTATAGGAAAAATCCACCAGCATCACCCTCAGTAAGTATAGAGATACTTATAGTTTACACTTCAAAGATTATCTACAGAAACTACATAATTATATCCATGCATTAATAGACTAGCAAATAATACTAGGTGAATCTTCTTATTTCTTTATTTCATAAAGAAATCATTATTTATCTAGACATCACAACGGCTATACATAAAATATAAATATAACATCATCGTTATATTTTATACCAACAACTAAAATAATCATTTTTATATTAATAAAAATGGATGGCACAACGGTATAAAATATTGATATTCTTTTTATCGTTTTTGATCTCTAAATAATATAATGTCGTTTGGACATTATAACTGCATATAAAATGAATTAATTATAATACCACATATTTCTTGCGGGCATTACTATAGCATTTAAAAATAATAACCAAAATAAATTTTTTTAATAAAAATTGTCATTTTTACTTTTAAATCATATTAGCATAAAATTTCTTTTTAGATATAACTAATTGTCATAGTTATAAAATAATCATAATTTGATCATTTTATAAAATTGAGCAGAATAACAGCATTAATATATTGAATG
Organism: Alnus glutinosa; assembly: GCF_958979055.1. NCBI lineage: Eukaryota > Viridiplantae > Streptophyta > Magnoliopsida > Fagales > Betulaceae > Alnus > Alnus glutinosa. The sequence continues at coordinate 10,169,489 of NC_084895.1, forward strand.
CATAAAAATACTTAAAAGTATTTGGGCAGCGTAACGGTGCTTTTGTAAAATAGTGACTTTTTATTTGGGCATTATAACAGCGTATTTTTATATTTAATAACTCCACTTTGAATATCCTGTTTAAAACAAGACTTAAAAACGTTAAATAAAAACTCATAAAATCAACAACACTTTTAAAAACTAATGTCCTTTTTTTTTTTTTTTTTTTTTTCCTTTTCTTTTCTTTTCTTTTCTTTCTTTTCTTCTTTTTCCTTCTTCTTCTTTCTTATCTTTTTCTTTCCTTTCTCTGTAGGTGAACTGAGAGAGAGAAGATAGTGAAGAGAGAAGGAGAGAAAGAAAGAAAGAGAACTTGAAAGAGAGGGATTACCTTCTGATCTTCCCTTCTTCTGGTTGTTAGAACACCGAGAGAAAGACAAACAGAACTTGAGAGAGATTGTGAGAGATTGAGAGAATTGAGATAAATGAGAGAAATGAGATGTGTGATCAAAGAAGGGGGGTTGGGTTCCTTATATAGTGAAATTGATGGCCCAGATCACTCTAAAATGATCGTATCCAACATCTGGGACGAAGATCGGGTAGATTTGGTATTAAAAATCGAATCTCAGGTGATTCGGTGCATGAATCTGTTTTCTGTAGAAAGTCGATCGATCTATTTTTAAGTCGATCGTTCTACTTGAACAGTAGGTTGATCGATCTACTTACACTGTAAAATAATCGATCGATCTATTATACTTAGCCAAATTTTCATCTGTTTCCGCACCTATATAACTAAATCGCTCGATCGATTATTTAATTGATCGATTGATTTTGGCTTCTAATAAAGGTTCGATTTCACAATCGCACGATCAACTCTATAATCATTTTCTAATTCAATTTAACTCCTATACACCTATACATATATTTCTAATAAATATTTAATTTCTTAAATATTTTATATCTATCTTGATGAATATTTATTCCACAAATATTCGTATGTATGTTATTCCTATTATTAGGCCTTAAATCATATTTTAAGATATTTTATTCAATATCGTAAAATACGGGATATTACAGAATAGTAGCATTGTCCTGTTTCTTCTAATTTCAAATTGTTTGATGCAATGGAGTTATGAGTCCATAACAATATTATTATGTCCTTCTCGAACCAAAAGTGCTTATTATTTGTGCCAAGTAACTTAACCATTCTTTCTTAGTGCAAAAAAGTTATGTTATCTTTGAATGAGGTACTTCAAGATATACTAATAGAACAACAATGCTACGTATTATATTTTTATCTCATAACTATCATACAATCTTGACATGATAGTTCTAACAAATTTTTAAATCAGTCTTAACATTGTTTTAAAAAAAAAAAAGGAAAATTATAATTTAGCCCCTCAAACTACTAGTCATTCTCCGGATAGCCTCTCAAACTGCGAAGGCTTGGACTTTGGCTCCTCAAACTACCAAAAACTTTGAAAAAGACCCATTTTGACGAAATATGCCCATAATACCCCTGCCACATGTCATTTTTCAATTAAAAAATAATTGACGCATAAGTGGGTCTGTAACTAAATAGCATGAATTGAAGCTTGCAAAATTATATATATATATATATATATATATATAAATAAAAAATAAAAAAAATAAAAAAGAATACTCCACTCTCTTACTGGTCCTAAAATCACAATGATACAGATTAAAACCTGATAATATTGAATATTCATGGTATGACTTGGTTTGTAGTGATGGAAATCCTCTTTCGAGGAGAGGGTTTACAAAACACGAGAGATAGATCTAGGTTGTTAAAAGGGCAGGACTTTTTTTCGAGTCTAAGGACGAGATTGGGTTCAAATTAGGGGTGTACAACCGGTTGCGGTTGCGGTTATTTGGTCATAACTGCAACCACAACTAGTCTACCGGTTATGATTTTTACCAACAATCGGTTATCCAATTATTAAAATCGGGTTATTTACCGGAACCGGTTTTAATATATTGTTGAATCTTTTTTAGTTTTTTTTTTAATCCAATATTTGGCCATTCAATATTCAATTCTAAATACTAAATACTACTATCACTGTTCATTCAACATAAATAAAATGAACGGTTCTTGACTTGCATTTTGATCCATGGTTGGCTGGTTGCAATCAGCTCTGCCGAGCAGCTCTCATTTCTGTCAAAAGGAATTTTCACTACCGTAAGGTACTTCTCCGATGACCATTTTTTTTTTTTTTTTTTTAATTTTTATATATATTGTGAAAGTTTTATTATGTGATTTCTCGACTATAATATTCATATTTGAGCACTTTTTGCGTCGTTGGCTTATGTTCATTTTAGCTCAATCTCCATCAATGCTACAAGCCAACTAACCTCCGTTAATTTTGCTACGAAGAATACACATTGTTATATATATAAAATAATAATAATAAAAATAAAAATAAAAACCAGTTACCGGTTATCCAGTTATTAATCATTTTTTTAAAATGTTATAACCGGTAACCGCAACCGGGTATCCGATTATCTGGTTGCAGTTATTTTCGATTTTCCAGTTTCTCCGGTTAACTGTTGTTGGCGGTTATTAACGATTACCGGTTATTTCTCTACTAGAATATTCCTATTTGTGCACCTGTTGCGTGGTTGGCTTATGTTCATTTCAGCTCAATCTCCATCAATGCTACAGGCCAACTAACCTCTGTTAATTTTGCTACGAAGAATACACATTGTTGTAATATAAATAAGATAAAAATAATAACCGGTTATCAAGTTATTAATAGCTTTTTTAAAATAATATAACCGGTAACCGCAACCGGGTATCCGGTTATTTGGTTGCGGTTATTTCCGGCTTTCCGGTTTCTCCGGTTAGCGTTTGTTGGCTGTTATTAATGGTTACTAGTTATTTTCGGTTAATAACTGCCCCCGCTTGTACACCCCTTGTTCAAACAACATAATTCAGAAGAGTCAGATTTTAAGGTTGTAATTTTGCTTACATTAATTCGATTAAATACTACCTTTTCTCTCGCATGCTTTTAATTTGATGTATGTGATTTTGCGGCTACATTACCATCCCTTAATATGAGAAAGGAGTTTATTATTTTACTAAAAAAAAAAAGAAAGGAGTTTAGTATATATTTGTAGGAAATTTTTTACCAACCAACTTTTAATATTGACATGTGTCTTTTACATGTGAGAAATACATTTTTTTTTTTAATTACATGTACTTTTTACATGTCGTTTTTTAAATTATAAATGTTTGTTTGGGTGCATTAATTGTTTTTCAAAACAAATTCTATTAGTATTCACAATTTTTCAAAAAAAAAAAATCGGACTTTATCAATTTTTTCTAATTTTGTTTTAGGAAGTCAAATCATCTAAACATCTTTTTCAACTTTATTTGCCTTCAAATTCGTGCAGTAAATTATAGTTGAATTTAGATTTCAAAAAATCGAACACCCAAACAATGAGTGTCTAATAAATAATGGGCAGTCTTTTTATAATTTAGTTTTTTTTTTTCTTGAGCAATGCGCCTTGCAGTGAATAATTTATGGTTGCTTGGTGCCATGTTGAAAATTGTCCTTGCCTTCGTCCCCAAACATGGGCGGAACCAAAACTGCCTCTGTTATGTTTGGCATTTATCACTTGAACTCTCTTTTAACTTTTATAGCTTGTGGTTGTGTAAGACATTCAATTTTCATTAGCAACATATTTTCTCTTTTGATCAGTCTACTCTAGAGAAAAAACTCTCAAAAAGCAGATCTGAAAGAAGGAGGGAGTAGATATGTTCCCTCCTCATCTCTCTTTCCCTTTCTACTTCCCGCTCCTACCATCTCCCTCCCATTCTGATTTTTTTCTTTTGTTTGCAGGCGTTCTCTGACCAGATCAGCAATTTTGGCATCTCCGCTATACATCCGTCCATCTACCTCCATGTTGTGCTATTCATCTCCTCTATAGCCACTGCTGCTGTTTGCTGATTGTGTTTTTGCTTTGAATAAGAGTTTTTTTCTCCATAGATCTGCCCTCATGGATGATCTATGGGATGAAAGTTAGTCAGGTGTGAGGGTTTAGTCAGGTGTAAGGGTTATCTCTCACGGCCTGGATAGATCGATGTGGGGGGTTATCTCTCACAGCCTGGATAGTTCGGTGTGAGGAGTTATCTCTTTTGACCGGTTTAAATAAATTTTTCTATGATATTTGGCTACTATTGTCTTAGATCTAGTTTGCTCAGAGCAGATATGCTCTTTAACTAATTTTGTACATGGATTAGCGGAAGATAAAAGTCATAGATAACACTTTATTGTAAAAAATTTGTTTGTATATATGACTTTGTAACCTCATAGCATGTGGCTATGATTTTGCAGAGCTTTATGCTTTGTTATGTAAAAGTTTTGTGCTCGTTGTCTTTAATTAATGAAATACTCAGATCTTTCGTTAAAAAAAAAAAAAAAAAAATCTTTTATAGCTTTTGGAATTATTTTTTAAAGTTTAAAAATTCTTAATTTAGTGTATTAAATTTACAAAATTTACAATCTCACCCTTATTAGAATTTTGTATTAAATCCTAACAAATAGGTGAAAAATTCTTAAACTACCCATTTATTTTCCCCAATTTTTTATTAAAGAAAAAAAATTATAATTGTAATTTAAGAGTAATTTGGTAATAATCATTTTACCTTTTAACAGTTTAATAAATTGTAAATTTTGTAAATTCCAAGGCATAATTAATTAGGAAGTAAGAATTATTAGATAAAGCATTTCAATTATTATCTTCATGCTCAGTTAAAGATCATGACAAGCTCGTAAAGAAAAAACAACATTAAATAGGATATATATATATATATATATATATATATATATATGTTATTCAGATATCCCGTTTCTCTGTCTCAAACTCACTCACTGCCAAATTCGATGCAAACAGATAACTACTTACAGTGCTAGACGGGCTATCGTCTTCCAAAACCGCGGCTCCTAAAGCTCACCGGTGTAGACCAACATGAAGAAACAATTGGGTAAGAAGCTCGTCTAAGTAAAGGTTTTCCCAAATTCAGCCGAGTATGTCACTGAACAAACGGTTGTGCACTATAAATAAAACATTCAATTGAATTAATTAATTCTTGTTGGTCATTGAACAAACTAGAAAAAAGCATTCAATTGACGTACCATATACGAATGCTCTAAGTTGCACCAAATGAATGGAAAGTTTCAAATTGTCATTAATTCATGGTAGTTGGTTTGTTTAATTGAATGATCACGAATGGAAAGATTCAAATTGTCATTAATTCTTCACATTAATTGTCATTAATTCTCTAGTTGGAAGTGGTTGGAAGTGTTGCTTTAAAACCAATTAAAAATAATATTTATTTAAAGTAGAGTATATTTAAAGAGTTTGATATTTGATGCTTTGAAATATACCTAGTGAGCTCTCAATTTCAAATTTTTCAACAAAATTTAGTGAAAATTAAAACTAAAAAAAAACCCACTTCGATCAGCAACTCTCTATAATTTCTCTATTTTGGCTCTTGTCAGAATTTCACCCCTTTGGCTCACAAATTTCATAGGCTATTCAATATTTTATTGTTTTCCATTTGTTTCCCGCATCTTCCCCTTTCTTCACTTTCCCTTTCCCCCATCTTCACTCTACACCTGCATTCCGCACCCACTTTTTCCTCTTTCTCTATTTTCTCTTGTATTTAGGCCTACCAAAATGAGAATCGAAGATTCAGGCACCGCCGTTATGAATGGTGAATCCCAAGCAGTAGCAGTTTCTTGCACTCCCTTCTCATGTCAAGGGCGAGCGCTGCTTTTGCTTTTGGATCCTGCAAGGAAGGCTGGTACTACCGCTACCTCGGCCTCTACCGCTAAATCTTTCACACCCATATTCCAATTTATATATATGATATATTTTTCTTTACTTTTTCGTGTTCTCCGACCCCACCTCCATACCCATGCATTTCAAGCTTTCTTATTTTTCGTCTTGATTCTTAAAAATACTCGTTTGGGTTGAATTATTTCTCTTATAATTTCTTGTTTTTTGGGGGTTTGCGACAATGTTGCTGTACAAGCCAAAGAAGAATAAGAACGCCAAGGGCAACAGGCTCTTGATCAGCATTACTGTGCTGGTTTATATCTGAAATTTAAAACTTGCCTCAAAAAAATTGTGTTCTTCTTTGACCATTTGTTCTTCACTGTTTCCTTCTTGGTTATATTGAAAACTCATATCAGTTTTGATCGGAAATGAGTCTGATAGCATTTGTAGTGAAGTCGTCAAACAGGTGAAATCACATATATTAGCCAATCTTTCAAAAAAACACGCATGCAGTAAGCTCAATACCACTACAGTAAATCAGCCGATTGTCAGAACGCCTAATCTCTTCAACGAAGTCGATTTCACTCGTCTCTTATTATTTTTTCATTTTTTATTCCATTTTCCCAGGTTCGACCAACCAACTGTCTTCGTCTCTTTCCGGTCGTTGAGGAAGCCAAGGTCGACAGAGGAGAAGCTGATCATCAAGGGTCCTGTGGATCCTGCCTTGGGTCTGACAGTGGAGAAGCCGGAGAACGGGTTGGGTCCGAAGATAGGCGCAACAACAAGGTTGAGTGTTACAAGTACGGCGATCCGAGGCTAGGGATTAGGGTTCCAATGGATCTAGAAGCAAAGGATGTCTTCTTCAACCGATCTTTCATTTTCTCGGGTCAGCAAAGGTAGAGAAGAAGTCGGCCGTCGAGATCTTCCCAGTCGTTATCAGGAAGCCAGCGTCGAGGGTCGGGTCTGGAGAAGGAGAACGGGTTGGGTCCGATGGAGGTTGGTTGAAAAGTGGTTATCATTAGTATTTTGGCCTCATTCTGGTCAAAATCACTTATGTGTGTAAAGATGCTGTAAACAGGGATTCCACTATTCAGAGCACTTTTAGAAGACTTTGCACTGCGTGAAAGATCGAAGATTTCGGTTCCCTGTCAGCCGTCCGGATGATCAACCCATCCAGTCTGGACGCACATCTGACCACTGTTCCATCCGTCTGGACGACGTGCACTTCCGTCCAGACCTTCCACTGTGTTGAGAAGTTTCTATCCATCTTGCATCCGTCCGGAAAACTCAGCAGCACGTTCGGACGCCTCTTGGTACTTGACCAGTCTCAGATTCTTTCCAAGTTCCGATGAAGGAAAGATCGTTCAATCGTTCGGATGATGCGGTATCCCGTCCGGAAGCGCGTCTCCTTAAGGCAAGAATCGCAATTCAAATATCACCGACCGGACGTCAGTCAACTTTGGTCCTGACGCGCGTGCATCTAATATGGAAATTACCGATTCGACTTCAACCGTCCGAACGACTGCCTATCATGGTCCGGACGTGCGCATAGCAAATATGGAAATTACGTGTTGAAGTTCAGCCGTTCGGATGCTCATCCCCCATGGTCCAGACGTGCGAAGCCTTATAGGAAAATTACTTGCAGTGGACATACGACCATCCGGACGATGTACCATCCCGTCCGGACGCGGCTCTTAAACAAGAAAGATTTCTCAGCGAAATTTTTGGAAAATCCTGCCGCACTGTTGTCCGTACAGACGGCCATGACCACCGTCCGGACGGCGCCCAGCTATATTTTGCCTGACGCTCATTTGAGCCCCCAGCCTATAAATAGAGGCCCCTAGGCATTGAGAACTGCAAGAATTTGGTATTGAATTCCATAACTGCTCAGAGACGTTATTTTTTCTCTGACGCCATTGCAAGTGTGCTGTTGATGTGCTACATCTAAAGTCTATCTTAGGGGTTGGCCCTAAGGTAAAGGATTCTATTGAACACCCCTTCAGGTAGGAGACCTGGTTGGGAAGCGTTCGTGTTGGGTTACACGTTAGAGAGCAAGGTACGACTACTGCATAGGGTGTATGTGAGTGCTACTATCTTGTATCTAGATTTGTCTTCTGAATAGTGGAATTCTGGGTTTGGCTGCCCCGGAGTGGTTTTTCTCTTGATTGAGTTTCCACTTCATCAACAAAAATCTCTGTGTCATTTATTTTCCGCTGTGATTATTTTTGTTGAAACTTTGTGCACACATTTGTCTTTTATTTAGAAGTCAATTTCAATTTTCAATTGGTATCAGAGCTTGGTACACTCTGTGAAGATTAATTTCTTGAGTGTTTTTTTTTACTTCTTTTTATAATGTCTGAAACTCTTAATTCTGTTCCTACCTTTGATGATACGAACTATGGCTATTGGAAGGCACGTATGCATTTCTTTTTGAAATCTATTGACTGTTGGAGTATTGTTGAAACTGGTTGGACTAAACATGAGGATGCAACACTTGAACTAGTCTCTCAAAAGAACGCACGTCTTTCAAATGATAAAGCCCTCCATGCTCTATGCCAGGCACTTTCTCCATCTGAATTCGCAAAAATTTCAAATTGTGAATCAGCCCAAGAAGCATGGTAAATCTTGGAAACAACATATGAAGGCACGAAACTTGTTAAATCTGCCAAACTTCAAATGTTGATTTCGAGATTTGAAGAAATTAAGATGTTGGAAGAAGAGGCTTTTGAAGAGTTTTACTCCAAGATGAGTGACCTGAGGAACTCCATGGTGAGTCTTGGGAAACCTATCTCGAATGTAAAACTAATCCGAAAGATTCTAAGATCTTTGCCTGAGCGTTTCAAGATCAAGGTGACCACCATTGAGGAAAGCAAGGATCTTGAGGAAATGAAGATTGAAGAGCTGGTAAGATCTCTTCAAACATATGAGCTGTCTCTACCCCCATTCAAGAAGTTGAAGACCATTGCCCTAAAGGCTTCCAAGAAGAAGGTAGAAGCCTCATCTGAAGATGACTCTGAGGATGACGAAAAAGCTGTGGCTATGTTAGCCAAGAATTTCAGAAGACTAATGAAAGATGATCGATTCAAGAAGAGGTTTTCTGAAAAGATAAAGAAACCTCTCAGAGAAGCAGAAATTGAGGAAGAAGAGAAGAAAGATCCCAGAAGACCCCGATGTTTTCAATGCTCAGGCTTTGGGCTTATCCAGGCTGATTGTGAGAATCTTAAGAAGGGCAAGGGGAAGGCATACAATGTGACTCTCAGTGATGAGTCAGAAGAAGATGCTCCAGAGTCTGAAAAATTTCTGGCCTTTGTTGCCCTTCATGTTGAAGAAGAAGACTCGTATTACTCAGAGCATTGTGATAATGGGGAAGAACTCAAGGAAGCCTACAAGACACTTTTCTTAGAGTATGAGAAGCTGAGGGACGGTCGTAAGCAGCACCTCTATCATCTGAACAGCCTGCAAACTGAAAAGAGTTCATTGCTGCTTAGAATACAAGAGCTCGAGGAAAAGCTACTAGAGACACAGCTCCAGTTAGAAAGAGTCACTGATGAGAAGTTGACTCGTATGCTGTCTATCCAGAAGAGCCTAACTGACAAGACTGGTCTCGAGTATGTAGCTTCCTCTTCTGATGCTCCCTCTTCCTCAAAGACTGTGTTTGTGAAGCCTACAGTCCCAGAGCCTCCTCTCACTGTTGAAGATAAAGGGAAGGACAAGGTCAATGATGATGTTCCAGGCACTCAGGAGCCTCATTCCATTAGAAACCTTCCTATATGCCATCACTGCGGTCTAAGTGGGCATGTTCGTCCTCAGTGCTCCCTCTTGACAGCACAAAAGGCCAAAGCCAAGAAAGAAGTGCCCAGACAAGCTCATTGTGGCATTCGACCTATGGCCTAGCATCAGACTCCATGGCATCAGGCCTCTTATCAAGCACCATGGAGACATGCACCTAGGCATCAAGCTCATCAAACACCTTGGTCTCATGCTCCTAGGGTCCAAGTATCTCAGCATCAGCGGCTTCTACAGCGGTTTGCATCGGTCAAGCACCTTAGAAGGCCACAGAAGGTGGAAGCGGATCAACACCACAATGAGCCACCTATCTAGATGCAGAATATGATGGAGTGGATGATGACGTCATACCAGCAACCGCCTATAGGAAGGCAGGCTTGGATTGAGAAGGACCGTCACCCCATGAGGTGGAACAGACGGGGCACTTTGCGGGTCAAACCTAGGATTGTTGGAATCAAGAGTACAAGCAATCTAAGGTGAGTATTCTACTCACTGAGAAAAGATATTTTTACGGATTTTATAGAAATGCAAATGATATATGATTTTTACTGAACCGACGATATGTTAACAAGTATGTTTGGATATCTTAAGTAGTTTCAATTATGTTGAAATATGTCAATGATGTTTATGAGAAATGATATGCGACTGGAAGTTGTGATTGGAATTGATTTGAAGGATTTGATTGCCTGCTGTGGTTGGGATTTAAATTACGCAAATATTGATTGATGAATTGACTTGTTAAATTATTTATGGATTTGTATTGAAAGCATGAGTTAAATGCATGTTTATGAAATTAGAAAGTATATGTATATTGTTTTAAGACATGTGGCATAAGCATATGAATGCTAAACGTGCATCGACGTGAGGTTTATAACCACGGGAAACGACAAGCCTTTAATCGGCAAGTAGTACCGGGTGCTACTTGGTCGATGTAAAACATTAATCAGTGAGTAGTTCGCTATTCGGTCGATGTAAAACTTTACTCGGCAAGTAGTACCGGGTGTTACTTGGTCGATGTAAAACTCTAATCGGCGGATAGTACTGGGTGCTATTCGGTCAATGTAAAACTTTAATCGGTGAGTAGTTCGCTATTCGGTCGATGTTAAACTTTAATCGGCGGGTAGTTCGCTATCCGGTCGATGTAAAACAAATGAAACCTTGCATGAGCATGTACAACATTATTTTTATGAGTGTGATATCTTTATACTAGTGTAGTATTTGCTAGACGCATTAGCATGCATAAGAGTCTCAATGGAAATGAATTTATGTATATTTCTATCGGATGGTTGCATGATTTAAATGTCATTGTCTTCTATAACGAATCTTCTACGTATAATCTTAGCTGCCTAGTATGTTTAAAGGTTTTCTATTAGTCAGTGTTTGCTATATCAGTTTCGGGGGTTTTCAAACAAAAGTTTATAAAATTGGTGGCTGTTATAGTGTACACATGACTAAAAATGAAAAGTTGGTTCTTTGCGAAAACTCAGTTAGTTTAATACCACTGTGGTCTCGGTATTATTTACAAAGACGGTGAACTCATCATTTCACCTATACGGATGTGGCTACCCCCCACAACCGTATAGATGCCGCTCCATTGGCTGCAGGTACTCCAGAGTTAGATGGCGACCCAATAGCATATTATTTGGGATATTACGACTGAGGCTTGCAGCGACAGTTGTAATGGGATGGACTATGGTGTCATCTCTTTTGATATATTTTGTATATGGCTTGTGACGTGGGTGTCACGTATTCTTTTGTATAAGCCATTCTTTTGTTATATGATGTAATGATGTTAAGCCTTAAACATATAGACATGTGTATGGCTCTTTTGTATAATGAACAGTTTAAGTTTTAGATGTGCTATTCCGCTGAAATTATGAAAGTGTCATTATGTTTTCCGTTGTCAGATATAACTCTGATTCTCAGGTACATGTTATGGGGCATGTGCTGTATGTTGGCTGAGCGACAAATAGTTGTGCCACTGTGACGACTTGTTTTATGCTTGTATAAAAAAAAGAAAAAAAAAAAGGGGGTCATCACAAAAGTGATATGTGAATTAAAGTGATTGATGATTATAGAGAATGAACTAGGAATTGCCAAGTGTAAAGATTGGTTATGACTTTGAGGTTAAAGATTGAATGCCTAGCACAAATTAACTTTGAGGACTATTAGCGTAGCTTCAAATTAAAATAAGCATGTGAGATCATAAGCGATGTTGCAAATTTCGAGGACGAAATTTTATAAGGAGGGGAGAATGTAAAGACCAAGAATTTAAATAGGAAATTTAGCTATTTAATAATTTATATTTATTAAATTGATGGGAGTAATAATAAATTCCAAGTAGATAAATTTATATGATTGGAATAAAATGGGTTCAAGACAAAGTAATATAATTTGAGTAATAAAATACTAATGAGTCATTGGGTAATAAATAATTAAATACATTGATTAAAGTTTAAGTTTAAAAATATGTGGGGGTCAAATGTTAATTAATAAATGCTATGGTTTTAATAAAATGGGATCCTTCTTTAATTTATTTAAGTAAGGGGCTTTAAATAAAAGGAAATCTCTCCCAGCCATTCCCAACCTGCCACATGTCCCTTATCTCTTTTACTTTTCCTCTTCTTTTCTTTCTTTTCTTTTTTTCTTCCTTTTTCTCCTCGGTGGACAACAGTCCACGACTGCTTCTTCTCTTCTTATTGTTCTTCTTTCTTCTTCTTTCTACTTCTTCTTTGTTCTTCATTTCTTCTCCTTTCTTATTCTCTTCACTGAATGAGAGAGTTAAGAGACAGTGAGGGTGAGATCGAGAGATTGAGAGGGAGATTAGTGAGAGTTGAGAGCAGGGAATGAAATTGAGAAGAGAGGATCCAGTGGATCCGTGAGGGGAGACTCGGAACCCAGGGGACTCGATCCTCTGTGGACGGTGGCCAGAACTGAAAACCGGCAGTTCCAGTGGCAATTCTGGCGAGCCCGTGACTTGTAACCTGCCAGACCCGCGACCCGTGAGCCGAACCTGACAAATCCAGGAGGACCCGTGCGACTTGATCTTCAATGGCGAGGTCCGGTGCGATTTCCAGTGTTTGGAAGCCGATTTCCGGTGGCTCCAGTGGATTTCCGACGAAGACCCGTTGAACCACAAAGACCCACTGATGTGGTCTTTTGTTTACCAAAATATATCAATAATAAAATTACCACTCGCAATAGTACGAATCCTTATAGGATAGGGCTATGTTGAGGGTGTCGAACCTCAAGGACTGCGTAGGTATTATTATCAAGCTTATCAAGATTAAATATAACTTAATTTAAAATATGTTTGATTTTTGTTTTATAAAATAAATCCATAAAAGTAAAACACATAAATTTAAAGATAGTAGGGACGAGATAAAGAATAGGGGATTGATTTCACCACTGACCGCATAACAATGGTCAATCATAACTTAACAAGGAAAATTCATACTATGCATGATAGAGGGCTCGTCTTACTCGAGTAGTCAAGAAACTACCTCTAAAGAATAAGTATAATCCATCTTCGGTTGGCACGGACCGTCCACCTAACCACTAAGATGCGGTACGACCCGTCTTCCCTAGGCATGGACTAGCTACGTCTTTAATAGGATATACACACAATCAATGGAATAGTGTAACCCATCTTCGGTTGGCACGGACTGTCTAAAGCTAAGCACAAGCCCAAGCACCAATCACACCTTCTCTTGAAGCTTAAGGGTCTATTTATAGGGAGCACACAAGTCCTAGAAGCCCTTGGAATTCCATAAAAATCGCTCTTGAGTCTTCTTGTCCAAGTAGGAGATTGAAACTTCAATCCAAGTAGGAAAAGGATTCCAAATTCGGCCAGGATTGCGGTCTTTTATTGCGGGGAGATTTTGGCATAGTAAACGTCTGAATTTAGGAAAAGCTATTTCTGATAAATTTGTTGCATTTTTTATTAGCTTTCCAACGTCACCAATTTTATTGCAATCTAATATCTGAAGCTAAAGTTATGATCCAACGACTGAGACATATGTAGAATCCAAATTTGAATCCAATCCGATTTTGACTCTTAATGGAGAAATTCCGATTTAATCCTTCACTTGATTTGATTAAACTTAACCACATCATATAGGTCTTTTATTATGATTGGTTAAGCTTAAACATATCTTCCAAGTCTCCTCAAAGTGTGCTTTAAGCCCAAAATCAATGAAATTAATTGCATCTTTCTTTAAAACCTGAAAACAATAAAACAACACAAAATCAAACAAATAACAATGCTAAGGAATTAACATATATAAGTTAAGGGGCTTGAATGTACAACATTCGACGCTTATCACCCACGACCCGCTGAACCCGTGACGAAAACCCGGTTCTCCATGGCGTTTTCCAACGACTTTTCTGGTGGAACCAGTGAGCGAATTCTGATGGATTTTCTATGAAAATCCTCAAGGTATAAAAATCCTATGATTTAGTTTCAATTGTAAATTGGATTATTATAAATCTTGTTGGTTGTTGGATTGGTTGAGCCGTGATTAGGTGGTTGGTGTTTCTGTTTTCGGGGTTCTATTTCGGTTGTGTGTTTCGGTGGTGAGGTGTTTTAGCCGGTTAAATGGTTTTTGGATGTGTCCCTTGGTTTGCAGTGTTTTAGTTGGAAGGTTATGTGTTGATGATCTTGAGTTTGGGTTCTTGTTTTTGATGCTGGCCGGTTAGTGTTGGTGTATCTACTGTGGATGGCCGTGTATGGGTTGATTAGTGTAATTTTGATGGGCTGTTTAAAGGTTAAATATTATGGGTGTTACTCCTTAGACCTGAATGGGTGTTATGATCATGTTTTGAGGCTTCCACTTAGTACGAAATTATATATGAATTTGTATTGAGTTGTGAATTAAGGTTATGTAATTTTATAGAAAATCTACGTGTGTCTCAAGCTTTAGTAAATTAATATACTCAAAATGTGATTGTAATCTTGTTTAATAAGAGTTGTTAGATTAATATGTTAAATAAGATAAGGTCTTATAGTCTAAACTACTTAGGTGGTTTTGAAGGCTAATAGATGTATTTGGTTATGTTTATGAGTTTTGGTTGGTTTGGATTTTAGAAAAGTCACGAGGAATTGGTGTATATATAAAGGGTATGCTAAGACGATATAATAAAACGCGTAGGTGAGTAAGTAAAATATAAATAAGTAAGATAACGTATAATTGGGACAGTACCCACAATGAATATATTATAGCGGAGAGCGAAAGTCTAATTTAACTATGGATTGGAAGATTAACGTTTTAAAGTATTAAACGTTAGGTTCTATGAGTTAATTATCAGGATATTTACTTAATTAGAAATAAATTTAAGGGAATAAATAAATAGAGTAAATGTAAGAACATAATAAATAAATGGAATTGTACTTAGCATAGTTTAGTTATTAACCAATGGACTCATTAAGATCCGTCAACCTAATACTAGAATAAAGTACTTAAGAATACCACTAAACTAAGCTTGAGCTTAATGAGCGTTGTATATATATATATACACACATACATGTATATGAGTTAAATATACATTAACTAAATAAATAAGCAACGCATTACAAAAAGAGATTAATAATGATAATGTAATACAATAATATATTACCTAATGAAAATAATAAATACATCTTATTGTTAATAAACAAATAAATACGAACATTGAATCAATGATTAACCTAATAATAGTTTAGGATACCTAGATAGCTTCAGAAGCGAGTGACATGACGTGTGAGCAAGCAGGTAGTTTATGTGTCAGAGTATAGCATCCAATAGCATAGTCTAATGTTACCAATGTTTGCAGGCTTGTGTCGTGATTAGAGACGTAGACTTGTTCTCCAATGTAGAGTTTAAGTAACGAGAACATGGGGAGTATTCGAGTCAAGAGTCCAATGCAGCCAAGGTGGGTATTCTACTCATTGAGAAAAATATATATTTTTATATGTAATAGATTGATAAAAATATATATTGTTTATGAAACCGAACCAACCATATGATGAAATGTATATGCTTTGAGATGATTTGATTAGTTTCGATTATGTTTAAACTATATCAACGATGTTTAAGAAATAGTGCAAGAGTGAAAAGTATTGAATTGGTTTAAAGTGTTAAGTTCTGCGATTGGGATTTAAAGTATACAAAATTGCTGAGAACATGTTATGTTGAAACTGTTTATGTTTTATGAAACTATGTTTTGAGTTTGAGAACATGTCATGTTGAAACTGGTTATGTTTTATGAAGAAATTATGTTTTGAATGATTTCAAAGTGTTGCATAAAATGTTGGATTTGTTTAGTTTTAAGAGGACGTGATTTAGCAACTGCATGATTTTAGCGTGATACAATAGTGAAATATATACTGGTCAAGCACAGAACATTGAGCATGTATATAGAGCATACATACCAACAGTATCAGTATATCAGCAGCATAACAGTATCAGTAGCATAACAGTATCAGCAGCATATCAATATCAACAGTATAACAATATCAGCAGCATTATTAGCCCCAGTTCATGCATATCATGTATAGCATTGTTTTATGAGTGATGTTTTTAGGATATGAGTAGTTTTGCTAGATGTATTAGTATGCATAAGAGTTTTAATGGAAAAGAGCTTATGTATATTTCTATCGAATAGTCATGTGTTAATAGCATACATTGAACTTGAAAGTACATGGATACATGACTGCCCAGGCGCGAGTAATGGCATGTCTATGAGTAAGAAGGTTGACTGTTATTGTTTTGTAGGAAAGACATGTTAGCATGATTGAGTTTAGCTCTAGTGCTCTCATGATCTACTGACATTCAAGGCATGAAACTGAAATACGATTAGAAATGGTGTTGCAAGTGTTTTGTTGAAGAATGTTATCCTAGTATGGAAGAGTAAGATGCCATGTTCTTTGCTTAAGACTTATGTGTATACGTGATATCTGTGATGGAGTGATCGTGTGCACATATGTCTGAGCGACCGATGAAAAGTATTATTATAGAGGGGTCTATATGTAGAAACTTTCAAGCGGTAGATTGGAACTTCTACATATATTCACAACTATATAGTATGTTTTAAATGTTTTCTGAATAGTCGATGTTTGCTGCATTAGCTATTGGTAAATTGTGGCTAATATAGTGCTCGCACGACTAAAAATAAGATGAAGGTTGGTTCTTTGTGAAAACTCAGTTAGTTTTATACCACTGAGGTCTTAGTGTGTTTCATGCTAAGGCGGTGAACTCATCATTTCACCTATGCGGATGTGGATGCCACCACAACCGTGTAGATGATATTCCTATGATTGCAGGTACTCCTGAGGCGGACGATGATCCGGTAGCACACTATTTGGGTTACTACGATTAAAGCCCGTAGCGACAGTCGTAGTGGGATAGGACTATGGTGTCCTTATTTTTGGGTGTTTTTGTATATGGCTTGTGACGTATGTGTCACATATTATATTGAATAAGCCATTCGTTTGTAATAGTTATATGTAGTTAAACTTTAAACTGATAGACTTGAGTTATGACTCAATTCTGTATAGATAACAGGTTTGATTTTAGTTATGCTTTCCGCTTGTTTAATGGTATCATGATTTATTCCGCTGTAGATGTAACTCTGTATATCAGGTGCATGTTGTGGGCATGTGCCTATGTTGGTTGAGCGACATGTAGTCATGCCACTGCGATGACTCGTTTATGTTTGTATATATATATATATATATAAAAAAAAAAGAAAAAAAAAGAGTCGTCACACAGCTCCTATCTTCGTTCTTGCAAAACTCGCATATGATTGTGGTTAACACCACAATCTCATGCTGTGGTCGAGTGAGTCAACGGTCCTCAACCAGTGACACACTGATTTATATAACCATATACGATGCATTCAAATGATGACATATATATTCACATACACATAATCATTTTCACATACAATTATGCTTATCCCTTTACATTAACTATTCACATACTCAAAACCATATCTCTTGTTAACACATCGTTAGCGCTATCTTCTTCGCTAATACTGGGCTTTACCTCCATAACTGTTTTTCTCTATTTATCCTTCAACCTTTGGTTCATTCGTCGGTCTTATCAATAGATTGATGCCTTGGTACATAAACCTCAGTCTTTTTATTAACAGACTCACATCGCACCATCATATAATCATGCCAACAACATTATATACATAATTCCAACTAAAACATGTTACACATAATAAATGTCAAACATCAAATAGCATACAATCAAATAAAGCAGAGATCACTAGTCATTAAAGACTAAACCACACGTATCATCCTCAGTGAGTAAGAAATACTCACAGCCCCTTTTTGTATAGTCTCTTAACTCTTAACTCATCATCTGCAATATATATATATATATATATATATATATATATATATATATATATATATATATATACACATAGGATATTAACATCATCACTCATAAATCCTAATTACATTCACGTAAGTACAACTATCATTTTTTCTTTAGAAGATCATTCATATTTATCATTATGAGTTTAAGAAACTCAATATGATAAACATGCTTTTAAATTCTAAAGACACTCAACCTAGTAAATATGCTTTACATTTCATATTTTAATTTCCAAAAACATAGCCCTTTAACCTTTTTTGCCAATACCTAAAATCTAACCATCACTTACATTTCCAAAATCCACTAAAACCAACACCCACATATAGCTTCGATACACTACATGGCCAGAAATTATCCACTATCATCACACACAATTTCAACACTCATTTACACCTTTAAGGACATAGAACAAACTCTCACCTAACCGATCATCAAGAAACACATATACCTAAAACATCACAGTAACACACAATCACACACTGAAATTCTGATTGCAATACTCATCAAAACAGCATGTTACCCAATCGCCTAAGCCCACAAAATCATCAATACAACACTCACAGCTAATATCACACAAATCACCACAAGCAGGAAATACTAACACTTAAAACATGAACATGGCCAATGAATCACAACTCAACCGGAACAGGGGACCTCAAAACAGTACACACTATAGCCAAAACAGGGAATTCATCAATAACACACTCAGAGAAATCACAGCCACCGAACAACACACAAGCACTCACTGAAATTCATAGCCACCGAACACCATAGACAATTGGCTAACATACCTACTGCCGGCCCAAATAGAAAACAGAATGCCCACAAACACTCAATCAACCTATTTAAACACAATCGATTGAAAAGCCCCAAAACTATCAAACCCTAACTCCATAATAATCAAATCAATCCCCAAAATAAATTATCATAGGTTATAAGAAATTACCCAAGGATTTTCATAGCAAATCTACTGAAAACGCCACTAATTCCGTCGGAAATCGCTTTGAAGAACCGGGTCTTCTTCTCGAGTCCGGTGGGTTGCGGGTCGCACGGGTCACGATTACGGGTTCTCGGGTTTTCTGGGCTCAAGAGTTGCGGATTCAAGCCTCTGGGTTCCGCCGGAGCTCCTCCACCACTGGATTTGAGTCTCGACCGCCAATCATGGAGGATCGGGTCCTCATGGGTTCAGCGGGTTACGCACACGAGTCTGGTGGTTACTCGGGTCTCCGAGTCTCTTCGGGTTGTGGGCTCGCCAGAAAAAACGGTCCTCTTGGCTCACCGACGCTGATCCATGGAGGATCGGGCTCCGTTTCCCTCAACTCTCCTGATCTCATCTCTCTCTCAGCATCTCTCGGTCTCTCCCTCTAAAACCCTCTCTTCGATCTCTCAATCTCACTCTCTCGTCTCTCTCTCTGTAGGTTGCTCGAGCATGCAAAGAAGAAGAACAAAGAAAGATGAAGAAAAGGGGATAAACATGCAACAAGGGCTGTGCGGGTGAGGAAGAGAAGAAAGAAAAGAGAAAGAGGAAAGAAAGAATGGGATAAGATAAGGGACACGTGGCGAGACGTGATTGGGTGGGGAGATTTCCCTTTTTTTTTAAAAAACCATCTACTACTATTAATCACAGTGGGACCCCATCTAATTTTATTTCTATCTTTTACCAATCAATATTCAATCTCATATTTAAAAACACTATTTATTAATTGTTAAATCCCCTATTTATTTTCTTGGTCTTTACATTAACTACATATAACTATTACAAAAGAATGGCTTATACAAAATAATATGCGACACATATATCATAAGCCATATACAAAAGCACCCAAAAATAAGGACACTATAGTCTTACCCCATGATGTGCAAATTTCAATACTCGCAAGCGCACGAGTCATATGTAGCATAGTGCATGCGCAAGTACGAGATCGTATCCACAGGGAAGTGTGTGTAAGCAAAGAAAAATCAATTTCGATTTAAATTAATTATGTTTTAACCTAGAACCAAATATTCGAGAGTTTTTGTCAAGTAAAAATAAAAATGAATAAGAACAATTGATAAAAATACTAAGGTTTCAGAATCCACCTCACCAAATCAAAAACACAATCTTGTATTCCATTCATACACCCGATAAATAAAATTGTTCAAAGAGCCAAAAAAATGTATGTTAAATAATTTAATGAATCCAACTCTATGACAAATCACAACGAATATCCAATTAAAATAAAATCATCCAATGTATCCGCTCAATGAACAAATCACAATGGATACCCTATTTTAATCAAATCATTCGATGTATCCATTTGGTTTAAACACATCAAATACCCAACTTAAAATAAATTAAAATTCAATCAAAAGATGTAAATCAAATAATTGAATTTTGTACTTTGAACAATATAATAAAAAAAAGAATGCGGGTTTGTAAAAACAAAATAACAAGAATGTGACTTATCAATGACGAGGTTTCATCTTCAACCTTAGTTGAAGATTTAACCTCTCATAGCTAAAGACAAAAAGATAACAAAAATAGAAAACATAAAAGAAAAGAATAAAATGATGAGAGAAAAAGAAAAGAACAAAACAGAATTATGGAAAAGAAAGAGAGATCGAACAATTAAATAACAATAAACTAAAAGTGCTATGAATTGAAATTGATAAGGAAGAAGAAAAAAGATATTATAAAATTAAAGCGATGAAAAGAGAAGAAGAACTTAAAAGAAAACAAATAAATTTAAAGCAATAAACTAATATGAAAAAGAAAAGAAGACGAATTAAAAATTGAATAACAAAAATAAGCGATAAAAGAAAAGAAAAACTAAAGACAAAATAACTTTTAAATTAAAATAAAAACGAATAAAGTAACACTTACAAAAAGAAAGAACAAGATGAGAGCTAAAACAATGCTCTTGAAGAGAAAAAGTGATGCTCTAAGTGGTACCTAGCAGGGGGTATTTATAGCAGAAGATTAGGTTAAACCAATCTTTTACAAAATGGCACCTCTACCCCTCTAAACCCTAATAGGAGAAAAGAACGCTAGGGTTTAGGGCCATATTTTCAAAATGGCACCTCTACCCCACAAAAACCCTAATAAGATAAAAGAATGCTAGGGTTTGGAGTGTCTGCAGTCGCCAGGAACAAGAAAATTCGCGCACTTATATTGCGGGACATTTATGACGTGGCAGACATTTGAATTGGGAAAATTCTATTTCACAATGATTTGTAGAATTTTGAATTATCTTTCCAACACCACTGATTTCACTTCAATCCGATACTTGAGCTGAAAGTTATAATCAAAATACTATGACTTGTGCAGAACTTTGAAATTTAATCCAATCCGATTTTGACTTCCAAAATTTGCATTTTTTTCACTTTAAAACTACGATTTTCTCTCCAAGATCTGCAAAATACCAAAATACAAAAACTAACCAAAAATATTAGAAAATAACCCCACTACGATTGTCGCTAAGAGCTTCAATCGTAGTAGCCCAAGTAGTGTGCTACCGGATCATCATCCGCCTTAGGAGTACCTGCAATCATAGGAATATCATCTACACGATTGTGGTGGTATCCACATCCGCATAGGTGAAATGATGAGTTCACCGCCTTAGCATGAAACACACTAAGACCTCAGTGGTATGAGACTAACTGAGTTTTCGCAAAAAACCAACCTTTATTTTATTTCTAGTCGTGCGAGCACTATATTAGCCACAAATTACCAATAGCTAATGCAGCAAATACCGACTATTCAAAAAACTTTTAAAACATACTAAATAGCTGAGAAAATATGTAGAAGTTCCAGTCATCCCTCCTTGGAAGTTTCCACATACAGACCCCTCTATAATAATACTTTTCATCGGTCGTTTAGACATATGTGCACACGATCACTCCATCACAGATATCACGTATACACATAAGTCTTAAGCGAGGAACATGGCATCTTACTCTTCCATACTAGGATAACATCCTTCAACAAAATACTCGCAACACCATCTGTAATCGTATTTCAGTTTCATGCATTGAACGTCAGTAGATCATGAAAGCACTAGAGTTAAACTCAATCATGCTAACAAGTCTTTCCTGATGAACAAGAACAGTCAACCTTCCTACTCATAGACATGTCGTTACTCGCACCTGGGCAGTCATGTATCCATGTACTTTCAAGTTCAATGTATGACATCTTAATACATGCAACCATCCAATAGAAACATATATAAGATCTTTTCCATAAAGACTCTTACGCATACCAATATGTCTAGTAAAACTACTCATAGCATAAAAACATCACTCATAAAACAATACTATACATGATATGCATGAACTGGGCCTAATAATGTTGCTGATACTGATATGCTATTGGGGTATGTATGCTCTATACTACATGCTCTATGTTCTGTGCCTGACTAGTATATGTTTCTGATGCAGGAGGAAATCAGACGCAACTATAGAATTAATTAGTCTATGATGTGGCGATGTGATTGGTTTGATTTAAGCAAGAAAGGGAAGGGTCAACTACTCAAGAAAGAAAGAAGAGACTATCGACAAATCTTTTGATTCATCTTTTAAAGAATTCCCATATTTATATTTACGTTGTCGTCAAGTAATATTATAGTTATTATTTTTTTTCCCTAAAATATGGTCATTCTTTGGCACCAAGTATTTTCCATTAATTTGGAGATATTCTTTGGTACAAAGTATTTCCATAATATGCTTATTTGTATTTATTTCAAGTCTTAGGAGAATTATTAGGCTTTTCGGGATTTTGCTATTTTTGGCAAAATTCTTCTAAAGACCTAATTTTCAACTATTTAAGCCCGGCTTGTGGGCGTTTTTCAACAGTTTATTGTTATTGATTAATTATCAGAATTCAGAGTTTTTCTCTCTGTTTTGGGGTGATTTTCTTGTTTCTTCCTTGCAAAATACTTATTGATTAGCCTACAGAATAATCGCTATTCTGTTCCGGCGTCAGTTTCACTACTGTATCATGCTGTTACTAAATCATATTCTCTTAAAACTAAACAAATCCAACCTTTTATCAAATACTTTGAAATCATTTAAAACAGAGTTTCTTCATAAAACCTAAACAGTTTCAACATGACATGTTCTCAACAATTTGCATAATTTAAATCCCAACCGCATAATATAAACACTTTAAATCAATTCAATACTTTTCACTATTGCACTATTTCATAAACATCATTGATATAGTTTAAACATAATCGAAACTAATCAAACCATCTCAAAGCATATAATTCATCATATGGTTGGTTCGGTTTCATAAACAATATATATTTTTCTCAGTGAGTAGAATATCCACCTCAGATCGCTTGTACTCCTAAATATCCAAACTACTCTAAGCTCAACCGCAATGTGCTGCTAAAACACAATACATTGCATTAGTTAGCATTCCAACTATTAATCACACCTAGTGGCATTTTGAATCGCTCAAAAGCCTTATTACTAATTTACCCATAAAGCTCTAACATTCCTAAGTATTTTATTAAACCAAAATATTTCTAACCCATAAGCATAACTTAGGGTTAATCACAATAACATAGCATTTTAACAAAATACCCAAAACCAATGTCTATGGAAAACTTACCAAAAATTCACCAAGCAGTGACCAAATGCTCGGGATGCTCCTGTCAACTCGAAACCACACCAAACCTATAGAAAATGCCAAGTTAAACTCATTTCTACAAGATTTAACAAAAACCTCTAAACGATGCGAGTTTAACTATTTACCTCAAAACGTTCGGTCAAAACGTAGATCGGGCTTCAAGGATTACGTTATCGAAGTCAAATCTAAGATTGGACGGCTAAATTTCAAGATAACACGGTTTTAGGTGAAAAACTGTATGAAACAAAGAAGAGAAACTGAAGAAACAGAAAGAAATGGGCGTACTGCCCATTTTAATCGGATCCCGTCCGGATGGGCATTAATCACCATCCGAACTCGCGCCATTTAAGAAGACCTGCACCGTATAGTAGACCATCTGGACAGACACTGTCTATCGTCCGGACACGCGTCGTTTAAGAAGACAGTGTACCGCTCGTTGCGAATCGTCCGAACACTTTAATGCAGGCGTCCCGATGCGCGTGGAATGAGTGTCAGCCACGTGGTGATAAGGTACCGTCTGGACGAGCCTGTTGAGCTGTCCGGACGTTACATATTAATTTTATTTATTTAATCCTTTTTTTTTTTTTTTTGCGTTTATTCCGTTTCTCCTTCATTCTCACACATTTTTTCATTGTACAATTTATTTCATTGGTCCATATAATATTCTCTGCGCGTCCCATTATATTATCTAGTCGTCTAATTATTTTTAATTGTCTATCCCAACAGATTTTTACTCCTAAAATAGCCAAATAATTTTCAGGACATCACAAACATTGAAATTGTGAGCAGTAGAGAAGACCCCAAAAACAAGAGCGATCAGTTTAAGAGTCAACTTTCTACATTATATTGTACATTATTTTATATAATCATAAAAAATTGAAACTTGCATGGTCTTTTTTGGTTTTTTTTTTTTTTCCTGTTTTAAAAGTGAATTTTCACGTACTTTCCCCTGCTGGAGGGTTGGTCTTTTAGGTTTAATTCTCTATTGAACAGAAATTTCCTATAAACCAATTTATAGGAAATTTTCTATAACCCACATATAAAAAAGACATATGTCTTTTAAACATGTGAGAAACACATTTTTTTTTTTTTTTTATTAATGCTATTAAAAAAGCATGTAACAAGCACATGCTATTTAAATAACATGTGTTACCCAGATAATCAACCCTAGAGGGGGGGTGAATAGGGTTGATGGCAAACTTTTCTCTTAATAAAAATTATACTGAATTAAGAATATAGAACAATATAAAATGCAGTATAATGCAAACAATATAAATATTGGAACAATAATGAAGAGATAGAGAGAGAGATTCAAACTCAGCGATTTATCGTGGTTCGGTCCACCTGACCTACGTCCACTCCCCAAGCACACCACTTGAGATTTCAATCCACTAAACAAAACTCCTTGCAGGTGGAGTTAAAACCTTTACACTTCAAGAGTAACCTACTCTTCTTCACAAGGTGGAAAATCTCCTTCACACCTCACAAGGGTCACACCAACCCTCTTGATACAATAGATTGTGGATCGGGTTTGAGATTTCTCTCACAATAACAATTCTCCTTTTTGAGAAGGATATACAATAAGGCTTTTACAACAAAATCTCTCTCACTAGAACTCTTGTATGAAATGAACTTGAAGGCTCAAATGAATTTGAATGAAAGAAAGAATGCTTTGAGTTCTAAGCTTGCTTGTTTCTCACTTGATTGAATGATATAAAAATGAGAGCTAAGGTCATGTATTTATAGGACAAGCAAGAAAATAACCGTTGGAGAGAATTTGAATTATGCTAGCTAATTTTCCAAGTTGCAACCACATTTTCAAAGTCTGAATTCGTTGCTAGCTAACCTTTCAAGTTGGCAACCAGATTTTCAAAATCAGAGTTTGTTGCTAGCTAACCTTTCAAGTTGGCAACCAGATTTTCAAGGTCAGAGTTTGTTGCTAGCTAACCTTTCAAGTTGGCAACCAGA